>NC_141695.1:1186772190-1187424690 GCF_964263255.1 Lissotriton vulgaris | reverse complement strand
TCCCATCATCATTTACCCCTATTCATTTGAATCCGTCCTTCCCACCGGCTTTATGTGATGGCTCATTCGAACTTTGGAGGGAGGGCGGCTGCAGAGCGCTAACCCACTTGTTTCATGGGACATCTCCCCTTACCTTCCAGAACTGCATGAGGGACTATGGTGTCCCGCCCACTGAACGGTTCCATCATACTCAGCTTCTGCACTGGGCCACTTCGCCGGGTACACGAGAAGCGGCCACGAGATCATTAACGTCCTTCGAGGCGTTTATCCTTCGCACTTCTTGTATGAAGGGGACGATCTCCTCCATATATAGATTGTTATTGGACACCGTCATATTCCCTCGTCCCCGGTACATGGAGCATTGGGAGTCCTGCCTTGGTAGGGACATATCGAACGGCGAATGGGCAGGGTTATGGCGGGATATCAAAGCGCATAACCATTCGATGGATCTCAGGGAGGCACATCTTAAACTAATGTATGACTGGTACCTCTACCCATCCAAGTTGCATTGTATATTCCCATCGTCCTCAGACAGGTGCTGGCGGGGTTGCGGCTCATTGGGAGACTTCCGCCATATTTGGTGGGATTGTCCCACCATTAAGCCCTTTTGGTCGGAGATTCTTTCCCATATCAAGGAGGTGATAGGTTATCCGATCCCGGAGTCCATGGATTATGTCCTGCTGGGGCTCCGTGATCCGATGTTGGAACACCAAACTAGAGCTGACAAACGTATTATTTGGCTGTGCCTGGGTGCTGCTAAATTGACAGTGGCAGCAGCTTGGAAGAAACCGAGCGCACCCGCGATCTCGCTGTGGCATGCGCGGCTGTGGCGTCTGCTAAGTATGGAAAGATTGTCTGATATATTTTTGGGTAACTTTAAGAATTTCATGTTTCAGTGGGGTCCTTTAGTTCGATTTCTCTCTAGGGGGCTACCATCAGCAGTCTGTCCCTCGGCACTACGTGCACTCCACCTGTTTCAATTTTAAGCTGCGGGGTGCCTGGACTTGGATGTGAATGTGAGCTTGGTCGCCACCACGGGGGGTGGGGTGGGGGGGGGGGGGGGCTCTGTTGGGGGTTGTTGGTTTCTTTGGTTACGACACTGCCTGGCGGCTGGGAGCGGACTATGGAGGGCTCCAGAGCGGCTATTCCCCGAGCTCGCTGTGCGGACTACTGGACTACCGATTGAGTAGCGAATTAACAGCCGGGGTGCTCAGGACTCAGACCCGATTGTATCACTGTTTCTAATAGACATCGACTTTGAACCGGCTTTACAGGTCCTCTATGTTGTGCTCCCATAGTCCATTGTGATGGAATCCTCTGAATCCCTTGTGTGGGAAAAATTGCTATCTGGCACCAGTGTCTTTTTCTTTGTTTTTGCTTTCAATTTCTAAACTCAATAAATATACCTTTGAAAAAAAAAAAGAAATAACACCACCACCTGAAGAACAAGTGTGCAAAAACATTACAGATTTATATTTTACACATTACCAGAGTGGGTGTTGGAGCAGACAGCAGTTCATTTTTCAACTGTTCTTCCTGGATCTCTCTATTTTCCTGCTCTGATGAGGGAATTTCAGGCTTCGACTGCTCTGGGACCTTAAGGTAGTCCTTTGTATAAAGACCTTCAAAAAGTTTATCTACAAAACCAGTAGTTTCTGGAACAAAAAAAAGGAAACCCTTTTTGTAGTGTAGTAAAATAATTTGGAATCTGAACATATAAAGATCAATGCCATCTACATAAAGCATGCACTTTTTTGGGGGTCAAAATTAGTTTTATTAAAACACAAGCAGTATGCAGGGTGGCATTACAATTAAGAGAAAAATTGTTAAACAAGCTAATGAGGCTACAGATTCTTCTAATGAGGGGGCCATTATTGTTAGCCAAATACTGGTTGCAAGCCAACCCCATTATTGTTGAGCATCTTAGGTTGTAGAACTTTATAACCCCCACCAAACTGTCCTTCCACCCACCCCAACCCCTCCCCCACAAACAACGAAAGAGCAAAGGTGGTGGTAGCTGGTTGGTGCGTGCACTGGTCACTGAACCTGGTATAAAATTCTGAAAGCTCGTTGTGGAACCCTTGGGTTGGGTCATGTGTCCATAAAAGGAGATCCCCTGGCCTAGAATAAGTGCATAGCCCATAATGAGGGTGGGCAGACTGCCAAGGGGAGGCCCCGCATGAGATATGCGACAAGAGGGCCCCATTTGTATTCAAAGCTTTTGTAATCGTCCCTGAAAATATCTGCCATTCTTTCCATAATGAGTAGCTTCTAGAGGCGTGAGTGCCCTTGGGACAGCACTGGTGCGCTCTTCTTTTTTCATGCCACTGCAATTGCGATTTTGGTGGCCCCTAGAAAGGTCCCCATCCGCTTTTCTGGGTCTCTAATACCCAGGAGGGCTCCCTCCATGGAGGTCGGAATGGGGTACCCAAGGATACCCCTCATGTGAGCCAAGATTTCCTCTCAGAACGTTTTAATCATGGGGCAGTCCCACCAGATAGGACGGAACTCCCCAAGGAGACCACACCCCCTCCAGCACTGATCGGAGGCCTCTGGGAAGATCTATGTGAGTTTCATTGGGTACAAGTACCAATCAAAAAGAGTCTTATAATGGGCTTCCGTAAGAACCAGGGAGTGGTTGCCCTTGGCAATATCCTTCCATAAGTGATTCCACTCCTCGTCTGAAAATTTCCCTTCCTACCATATGTTCCTTGGTGTGAAGATATCGGGCCTTGGTAAGTGTCAAGTGGAGAACAGTAAGTAGTATAGAAAGGAGACCATTCCCTTCATAGAGCCTACCCGTCTCACAGTTTTCTATTGGTGTTCGTTCCCGTGTTGCTGCCTCCCTAACCTGTGGCTGTAAGGCCCAATGTTTAAGTTGAATGCAGTGGAAGTCCTCGAGACGAACGGATCCCTCGACCCCTCACAGTCCGGCTTCCGAGCCAAACACAGCACCGAGACCGCCCTCATCGCCGCCACCGATGACATCCGGGCCCTGATGGACAATGGAGAAACAGCGGCCCTCATCCTCCTAGACCTCTCCGCGGCATTCGACACGGTCTGCCACCGCACCCTGGTACGGCGCCTCAGCAACATCGGAATCCAGGACAAGGCGCTGGAATGGATCATCTCCTTCCTCGACGGAAGAACACAGCGAGTCCGCCTACCACCGTACAAGTCAGAGGCCTCCGAAGTCATCTGCGGCGTCCCCCAAGGATCATCCCTGAGCCCCACCCTCTTCAACGTCTACATGAGCCCCCTCGCGGCCATCGTACGCAAACACCACCTCAGCATCATCTCCTACGCCGACGACACCCAGCTGATCCTCTCCCTGACCAACAACCCCGCCGCCGCCAGAGCCAACCTACACGAAGGGATGAAAGAGGTAGCCGAGTGGATGACGACCAGCCGCCTGAAACTGAACTCGGACAAGACGGAGGTCCTCATCCTGGGCTCCTCTCCCTCCGCCTGGGACGACTCCTGGTGGCCTCCCGCCCTGGGCACCGCACCCAAACCGACAGACCATGCACGAAACCTGGGCTTCATCCTGGACTCCTCCCTCTCCATGACCAGGCAAGTCAGCAGCGTCTCCTCGGCGTGCTTCAACATCCTACGCATGCTACGGAAGATCTTCTGGTGGATCCCCACAGAGACCAGGAAGACCGTCACCCAGGCCCTCGTCACCAGCCGACTGGACTACGGCAACGCCCTCTACGCCGGGACCACCGCCAAGCTCCAGAAGAGACTCCAGCGGATCCAAAACGCCTCAGCCAGACTCATCCTCGACATCCCACGATCCAGCCACATCTCCGGACATCTGAGAGACCTTCACTGGCTCCCCATCAACAAGAGAATCACCTTCCGCCTCCTCACCCACGCACACAAAGCCCTACACGACCAAGGCCCGAGCTACCTCAACAGCCGAGTCAACTTCTACGCTCCCAAACGCCACCTCCGATCAGCCAACCACGCCCTCGCCGCCGTCCCCCGCATCCGAAGAGCGACTACAGGAGGAAGGTCCTTCTCCTACCTGGCCGCCAAGACCTGGAACTCCCTCCCGTCCGACCTGCGCTTGACCCAAGACCACCTCTCCTTCAGGAAGAAGCTGAAGACCTGGCTGTTCGAGCAGTAGCGGCACCCCCCCCCCCCCAGCGCCTTGAGACCCTATGGGTATGTAGCGCGCTTTATAAGTGTCACTGATTGATTGATTGATAGTGTATACATGAAAGTCCCTTTGGCAACTTTCAAAGGTGAGTATGTCATGGTTATGGAATAGATCTGAGCGCATCAGACAGCCTCCCTCCTTCCAAGCATCAAACGCGTCTTCGGGTAATACTGGAGGAAAGTCCAGATTATACTGAATCTGATTGTAGGGTGACAGGAATGTAGTCCACCTCAACCCTCTGGACACCTCGTCCCATACCTTAAGGGTGGTCCATGTATGCGTGCTAATGTATGCGTTTGCGGGTCTGTCTTTCTTAGGTTTCCAAACCACATCCAAATTAGTTCTCCCCAGTATCGCCCTGTCAATGTGAAACCAGTGCTTATCTGATTCCCTCTTGGACCGTTCTGCCAAATCCTCAGTTGGGAGGCTTTATAATATAGATTAAAATCAGGTAGCGCCATTCCCCCACCCCCACGAAACCCCCCCATCATTCTTCGTGCGTCTTAAGGGGTGGAAGGGAAGACTGGCCCTGCCTTTCTGCCAAATATATGGGTAATAATGGAGTGCAGCCTGGGTAGGAAGTTCCAATGTAAGTCAATCGGCAGGGCCTGAAATGAATTGAGGTAGCAAGTTCATTCATATCGCATGTATGTGCCCTAGCCAAGAGATAAAGAGAGGTTTCCAGCATTTGAGGTCCTGTTGGAGTTGAAGCAGAAGTTGGGGTAATTAGCCTTATAAAGGTCCTCTAGTCGCTGTGTTAGTTGGATGCCCAGATACTGAAGGGTATGCTTGGCCCACTGAAAGGAGGTATGCTCACGGAGTTGGTTGGCTCTTACTTTGCTACCGTGAGATTTAGCCAGATTAACTCTAAAACCCGCCTCTTCTTCAAATTCCTGTAGCACTGTCTGTAGGGCCTGCATCGAGTGGTCAGGAGCGGTGAGCGTAATCAGGACGTCATCTGCGAATAATGATCATTTATGTTACTTTCCCCCGAAGTGAATACCCAGATTCCGTGGGGTTGCCGAACCCGTATCGGCAGTAATTCTATGCTTAGAGCAAAAAGCAGAGGTGAGAGCGGGCAACCTTGTCTCGTCCCTCTTTCCAATGGGAACGGGGCTGAGCTGGTCCCGCTGACCTGCACACTAATTAGCCTTGATCATGTCAATAAACGCCTTCCCGAAGCCAAAGTGTTCGAGCGTGGGTAAAAGATGCGACCAATCCACCCTGTCAAAGGCTTTTTCGGCATCCAGGCCCACAAGGATTGCCGGGATCTTAGTAACTTTTTCTATCAGATGTAGAGTCCTACAGATATTGTCGTGGATCTGCCTCCCCTTTATGAAGCCCGATTGATCAGGGTGAATTGGAATTCGCATTAAGTCATTCAGTCTCGCTGCTAATATTGTGGAATATAGTTTGGCGTCCAGATTTAGGAGTGCTATTGGCATATAGGAAGCACAGCTGTGCAGGTTTTTTCACAGATTGTGGATGAGAGCGATCACACGGCTTCCGCCATTGACCGTGATACCGTGGGCCCCTCTGCCTTGAGTTAAAGAGATGGGTGAGGTGTGGAATGATGTCTGGTTCGTATGTTTTATAAAAGTGGAACGTCAGGCCATCAGGCCCAGGAGACTTGTTGGGTTTAATTGTTGCAATTGCTTTTCCTACCTACTCGTCGGTGATGGGTGCGTTAAGTATCATTCCAGGCCTGTGAGACCTGCAGCAGCTCCAGTGATTATAGGTATTGGTGTTGTGCTGCTTTGCAGCGGGTTCACTGGCATAAAGCTCCTTGCAAAACACCCCCAAATAAGTTAGGCTTGTCTATGTCTGAATGTGTTATATTGCCCTCTCTATCGCATAAGCCTCTGATGTGTTCCTTCTCCCTTTTTTCCTGCATCTGTCTGGCTAGGTGAGTTCGCACCTTGTTCCCTTGTGCGTATGAAAATGGACGGAGCCGCAAGAGGGTGCATTCTGCCCTACTGGGTAGATCGCTGATATTTTCCCTTTTAAGGCACTCAGTGTACGCCCGAGAAGGGGTCTTTCTATGTCCCTTCTCAATTTTCTCCTGTTCCGCCTCCAGGGCATCTGTCTCTTTTGCTCTCTGTTTATTCAATGTAGCATGTAGCTCCAGGCATTTACCCCGCAGAACTGCTATAAATGCGTCCCAATTATTCAGGGGAGAGGTATCGTGAGGCTGTTTTAGTTGAAGGAATTCTTTGATGGCCCACCCGTAATTAGTCTCTTAATACTTTATCTCTCATCAGGGAGACAGGGAAATACCATCTTGGCGACTTGGTGCGGCGCTACCAGAGGCTAGGCAGATCATGACGGGGCTGTGATCAGATATATTATTCGGAAGGATTTTTGCAGCTTGAAGGGACCCTAGTAGACTTTGGCTTATAAAACTATAGTCAAGCCGTGAATACGTTTGGTGTATGTGAGAAAAGAATGCGTAATATTTGGAATTAGGGTAGAGAAGTCGCCATGCGTCTATAAGCACAAGAGTGTGTAGAGATTGCTTAATCCCTTTGGGGAAGCTGCCTATGGCGGTTCTGTAGGGGTGGGTGCTATCTATTTACGCGTGCCATGTGAGATTGAAATCCCCGATTAGGCCTGTCGGGCCTTCAGCAAAACCGCCTATTATATTGAGCAGTGAGGACAAGAATGCTGGTTGCCTTGTGTTGAGGGCACACATCGAAACAAACATGCATAATCGACCCCTCGGTTTCCACTTCACCATAATGATCCTGCCCTACCCATCTGATTTTAAGGCTTCTGGTTTGAATTTTGTAGTGTTGTGAAACAATAAAGCCACTTCCCTCGGTTTTGTGCCAGCCAATGACCTATAGATCAGTGCTTAATTTATATGCTCAGTCTGAGCTCCTCTGTGCGCTTTAGGTGCGTTTCTTAAAGCACCACCACCTCAGAGTGATCTGTAAGATCATTGAAAGTTTTATGCCTCGAGAGGAGAGTTCAACCCTTTCACATTCCATGAAGCTATGGAAATCGGCATGGCTCTAGCCTCGACCTCTCCCCACGCAAATGGACCTTGTAGTGTTAGCTCCCCTCACTTCTGTCGTGGAGATCTCAAAGGGTAGGTAGCCAAAACTGTAATTGCGTGTGAAGGTCTTGCACCTGGTCCTGTGTGGTTGTTACTTGTTTGTCCAGTTCCTGTGCCTGAGACGCCACCTCCAGCACTCTAGTGCCTATGTGCCTATGGAGTCTACATCCTGTAGGAGAGCAGACATGCGCTCGGAGAGATCTCCTTTAAGTTGCGCTCTGATAGATCTGCTTTAAATTGGTCCATGGAAGACTTAATGCCCAATTTAATTTCGGTTCAGAAAAGGGGGTGGTGATGAACAGAGTGTCTGAATTAAGCAGACCACTCTTACCCAGTCCAAAGATCAGGGCTTGATTCATCACCGTTTTTTAGCTCACTGCACCATCCCAGCTCAGAACTTGGCTATATGCAAATTAGTCTGACCCTGGCCCAGTGCATCATGGGAACAGGGCAGACCAAACTACCAAGCCAATTCTTATACTGGGAAGGAAACAAGCTACCGGGGACCGGTTTCTGGCATTTCAGCCGTCTTCGGCCCGGCTTGCTTGAATCCTGATGGTGCAATGAGCTAGGGACTCACATCTAAGTATACCCTTCCACGCTTAGGGTGGACAAAAATGATTCAGAAAAGGGGGTGGTGATGAACAGAGTGTCTGAATTAAGCAGAACACTCTTACCCAGTCCAAAGATCAGGGCTTGATCCATCACCGTTTTTTAGCTCACTGCACCATCCCAGCTCAGAACTTGGCTATATGCAAATTAGTCTGACCCTGGCCCAGTGCATCATGGGAACAGGGCAGACCAAACTACCAAGCCACTTCTTATACTGGGAAGGAAACAAGCTACCGGGGACCGGTTTCTGGCATTTCAGCCGTCTTCGGCCCGGCTTGCTTGAATCCTGATGGTGCAATGAGCTAGGGACTCACATCTAAGTATACCCTTCCACGCTTAGGGTGGACAAAAATGATTCAGAAAAGGGGGTGGTGATGAACAGAGTGTCTGAATTAAGCAGACCACTCTTACCCAGTCCAAAGATCAGGGCTTGATCCATCACCGTTTTTTAGCTCACTGCACCATCCCAGCTCAGAACTTGGCTATATGCAAATTAGTCTGACCCTGGCCCAGTGCATCATGGGAACAGGGCAGACCAAACTACCAAGCCAATTCTTATACTGGGAAGGAAACAAGCTACCGGGGACCGGTTTCTGGCATTTCAGCCGTCTTCGGCCCGGCTTGCTTGAATCCTGATGGTGCAATGAGCTAGGGACTCACATCTAAGTATACCCTTCCACGCTTAGGGTGGACAAAAATGATTCAGAAAAGGGGGTGGTGATGAACAGAGTGTCTGAATTAAGCAGACCACTCTTACCCAGTCCAAAGATCAGGGCTTGATCCATCACCGTTTTTTAGCTCACTGCACCATCCCAGCTCAGAACTTGGCTATATGCAAATTAGTCTGACCCTGGCCCAGTGCATCATGGGAACAGGGCAGACCAAACTACCAAGCCAATTCTTATACTGGGAAGGAAACAAGCTACCGGGGACCGGTTTCTGGCATTTCAGCCGTCTTCGGCCCGGCTTGCTTGAATCCTGATGGTGCAATGAGCTAGGGACTCACATCTAAGTATACCCTTCCACGCTTAGGGTGGACAAAAATGATTCAGAAAAGGGGGTGGTGATGAATAATTTAATTTCGGAGCACAGTTCAGCCTTGAATTCCCTAAGAGGGGCCATTAGATCATCTTTAGTGAGCAACATGGTGGCGGTATCTCCCCCTCCTTACTAGAGTCTTTGCTTGTATCTTTCTTCAGTGGCATAGATGCAGACCATTGTACATGCAACACTGGTCCCATGCATACGCGAAATTTGACAAGAATAAAATATAGACAGAGTCAATCTATATTAGGAGTGACATGTCCAGCCGGACAGTGGTCTTCAAAGTTAACTCAATTTACGCTTCGTTACACCAAGAGTACCTTCCACAAGTCAGCCAGGGAGCACCACTGCCCACCGACTCACCCGGTCCCCCATGGCTCTGACGGATACCATTGTGTACCGCGGGACCTTGCGCCTGATCGTGGGCGCTCGTACTCCACAATTAATGACCGCCGATTCTGATTTAGGAATTCCGGCATTTAGAGGCTAAATTATTGTTAAGGCTTTCATTGAAATGTCCTGATGACGGTCCCCGTGATTTACTAGGGGGTCCGAAACGCCGTCGACCTTTTAAGCACCAAATGCCAAAACGTGTTTACTATGTGTGTTTATGGTGCTCTGTTTAAATATTCTGTACAATTGCATCCATGACAGAAAAACGTGCTTTGCCTTAAAAAGCCCTTCTTTGCTCTCTATACCCACCCTCTGTATCCGTTCTGTAAGTGCTGGGCACAGGCTTGTGTTCCACACTGGCTGACTTGTGGAAGGTACTCTTGGTGTAAGGAAGCGTAAATTGAGTAAACTTTGAAGACCATTGTCCGGCTGGACATGTCACTCCTAATATAGATTGACTGTCTACATTTTATTCTCGTCAAATTTCGTGTATGCATGGGACCAGTGTTGCATGTACAAAGAATGTTCCCCGAGGTCCCTGCCGACTAAATTGGGGCCCCTTGTTGTTGTAAAATTATTTATAGATGCAGACCAGCCACCCCCCCTTTCCGTGAGTGAGTAACCTTCACCAGGTGACGTCGGGCCCCACAACCGGTGCACCCTCCTGGGGCAGCTTGTGGCAATTCAGGGTTGTACCCCCTCCTTCAGGCAAAAGCTGGAGCCTGCCCCTTGGCCTCGAATGGACCACCGTTACGTCTGGCGCTTCACAAGAGTTAACTTTTGGGCCAATGCTTCTCTAGGCAGGTACTCATTCCTTAGCACCTCCTTATATTCACCGGTGTATGCTTGCCCTATGGAGAGCCTCCTTTCAGAGCTGCCTGAGGATCCTGGTGAAAGTCAATGAAGGCCCCCATCTTCAAGTCAGGCAGGTCGCAGACGGCAGCCCACGTCTTGTCTGTATCACCGCAAAGTTGCCCAAATGCTTGCGGGATGCAATCCGGGACCCTGATTCTCAGTGGGCTCACAGGCGCCACCACCAGCCTTCCCTCTTACTGCTGATCGCCGGGGCAAAGGTGGCAGGCGTGGTCATCACCACTGAAGCGTAGTCACTTCCCGCTGGGAGCCCGTCTGGTCACGCAGCCCTCCTTTCATCGACCATCATTACAAACGGACCCCGGCCTCCGTGACGGTCCTTAGGGCTCATCTTCAACGAAGATGTGGAATCGCCTTGTCCCTGACTAACGCTGCCATTTTGGGAGCCTCGGCTGCTCCTTCTCGCTTCTTCTTCGGCTGCCTTTTCTTCTGCTCCCATCTTGCGCTAGCACTCCTGCTTGGCCACGCCGGTATCACAGAACCTCAGACGCCAGTTGGGTGGATTTTGACTACCCTTTACATCGGTTAGTACACACGAGCAGCTACGAGGCTACAGAGCAGAGGTGAATCACGTCCACCCGGCCATCTTGCCTGGCCATGCCCTCCACACTTTTTTTTAATCTATCAAAATACCCAACTTCCACAAAGCAGTTAAGAGTTTAATAAAATAGTTTCCTAAAGTTTTCCTTAACACCGTTAACTCGTCACAGTGTCCTTGCTGTCACATATTTATTAGTTAAAAGCAAGGACTATCACAAGTGATCATGAAACTATGGAATATGCACGAGTGGCTGCAGTAACTTAAAACCACATATGCTCAAACTAGCATCATATCTTACATTAAATAAGTAGAGCGAACTGGAAGCATACCTTTTTGCAAAAAGACATCCAACTGATCAACACAGAAGGCTCTCAGGTCCTGTTCAGATTTGTCCTTCTTCACAAGCGCTACCACATAGTTCGCCAAAGCATTTGGGTCAGCATCACATCTAATCAAAAGAAACAAGAACAAAACGTGTTAACTGTTTCAGGGTTGTGCTCCAGGAGATCACATTGTGTCAATGGTGCTTGCAGATAGAACTTGTTAACAAGCACAAATCCACTACTTGATCCTACATTTTAGCGTAAAAAGCATTTTTTTTATCAGTTTTCGACATAAAGGTGTATTTTGTACTAATAAACAAATAGCTTCAAAAACGTTAGTGCAGCAAACAACAGCTGCTTGCAGTCAGGTTGTTCGAATTGTTCCCATGCTACAATATTGCTGCGATTAAAGTATAATTTTGCAAGATGATGCGATGGCTTAAAGATTGTCAATTTTAGGAAACAAGCAAATTACACCAGAGTAACTTACATTTAACCTAGGCCTCGTTAGGAAGTCTCTAGTCACCTGTGATAAGACAATGATGTAGCTGCTCAACTGTAATAACGTATTACAGCTGAGTTTTGACTTAGTAAGGACTTCCACTAGACCCAGCAGCCTAGGTGAAAGGCAGGTAACAGAGCATCAGTACAGATTTTTCTTATGACCAATTTTTTCTTCACTGAACAGAGATCAGCCCAAAGGAAAGGCGTAAGTTTTTATTTTCTGTACGCTATACTTAATCACAGGAAAGAAAATCTTTCTGCACATTCTTAGGTTCAGACCTTTCTAAATCACAGTTTCATATGAAGCAGCAATAAGACATCAAGGATTTAAGCGGGTTGTTGAAAGGTGTAACTAGGTTCCCCAGAGTTATAAATATCACTAGAGAAGTTCACTCAATTCGATCAGTCTAGCCATTTTAGAGATGGCTTCTGCTGGGTTGGAGTTTCCTTGTGATGGTTATACTAATGGCTGTACGGTCACTGAATTGGGATACCAGCAATTCGTTCTGACAGCTGACTGCTGGGTACACGCTGCTTCAAGGCATAACATACCCATTCCATAGCAGTACACATGCAATGTGTAGTACAGAGGTAACAGTTTAAAGTATTGCAAGAAGTATTTGGTTTGCCCTGGCATATGTGGAGATGTCTGCTCTGTTTTTAGTTGCGAATTGTCAGAAATACATAGATTATGGTAACTGTGACCCACGGTGTTCAGAGTATATTGCTGCTACATGAACTTGGCTAGAGCCAGAGTCATGTTACCGCGGGAACAAGGATTTGCCTTCACAGAGCGTCCATAGGGACTATGTTCTAAAGAGCCGACATTACAAAAATATCCATGCAGGAGCACAGCAAACACAGAGGAAGCGCTCCAGAACGATATAATGCAGGTCTTTGCAGCCACTCGAACATACATCTTTTTAGAAAGAAGAATGCCAAAAATTAAGTTATCATTTCCTTCGGTTCAAAGACAGCAATGCAGGCAAACCAGCAGAAAAGAAGGATTTTCAGTAACTATACAGCACAGTACCTAAGCAGAGTGAAAACCCTCTGGTGAAAAGGTTCACAAATCTGCTGAATAAATGCCCACGAGGTGAAATGTCATAACAAACAAACACTGGGTGACATGGAATAAGCTAGTCCGCCTTTCCTGCAAATGTTTAGACTGTTCCTGGACCATCACACAAACAAGGACTTGGTCATGTCCATGGCCCAGCCAGGAGTAGACACCCATCTTTTCAGGTAGGCCATAGTTTTTCTTCAGTCCTAACTAAATGCAAGAAATGTAAAAAAGCCTGGCACATGCTACAGCTGATTCAACCAATCCAGCATCAGGATTTGTGAGAATTGTTTCTCACCCTTCTTCACCTCCTAAACCACGCCCAGGCATTCAGGTAAGAATTGCAAAGATAGGTGGCTGCCTCTACAAAGAGTTAAAAACGGACTTAAGCTGAATTAATTAAAACCAACTACAATCGCGAAATCCCATATGAATCCTGGGTTCCAAAGAATATTGTATAAAGCCAAATTTATATAAACTAGAATTTTCATCTCACCCTTAAAAGAATAAAGGCTGCCATATGCTGCTGCCACCCACTAACAATTGAACTCCTTCATGTGAGTCTCAATGACAATGTTATAAGAAATTGAATTGTGGTGGGTGACCAGAATAATCACACCACTTCAAAAATAATCACAAACCTTGTTAGTATGAACTCAGTCACTAATTTAACTTGAGCTCAACCTCATGGTAGCTGGGGCACAGACCGGCTTAATCAGGGTAATGTGTTAAGTATTCATTGAGTACCAAAACAGCAATAAAGTCAAAAGGCCTAACAGTAAAAATCCCAACCCAAAGTAAAAAAATAGACTAAAATGTAGCAAACAAAATGACATCAAAAAATCCAATAAGGGAACCAGAGATGTGAATTCATAAAGTTGTAGGTAGGAATTGCGCCAAGAAGCATAATGTGCTAATGAAAGTCAATGGTCATGGTAGACTGAGACCTAGGGGCGATTTGAGGCTTGCTCCAATGGAGGACATGTTGATACACCAACCAGGTTTGTTCGGTCAAGGATTTTACCTTTGGACTTTAGTCCTTGAAGTCCCAATCAATCCACCAATGAAGGGACATTCTAAAGCATCTCCTGCTCCCCAGGACCTCAAGAGGGGCACTTAAGAGACTCTCATGGTGTCAGGAAGAGACCAACTGCAGGGTCCGGTTTCTACTGGTCAGCTGGGCAGTTGCATGAAAGGTCTCTTGTAGCTTGCCAGCCTTATTATGCTTGGAGCCCACTTCTTTTTCCTGGATACCAGAAGGAGCAGGTCCAGTCCTTCTGAGCTCCTCTCAAGTCAAAGACAGCATGCCTAGTCGCTTCTGTACTTCCTCCGGTACGCATTGTTCTGAAGTGAGTGCCTAGAGATGCCACATTTATGCCTAGGACTAGCTTGGAAGTGGGAATAACCTCTAGGCACAACCCAATCAATGGGGTAATATTCCTGGTGCCAAGCCAACCTACTTCAGGCATTTTCAAAATGATGAAAGTCTTCGGCCACACTAAACTTGGACTCTCAGGGCTGGGTCTATGCATGGGGAGGTGAGGGGGTGTATTATGATAATCCTAATTTCCTCTCACATATAACCCCAAAATCCAGTTTGAAGAAGCCACTGTGCCCCTAAAAAACCCAGAGACAGAAGACTTGTGAAGCAAAATTACGTTTTTCCAGCAACACGACCGTGGATATACAAGAGTGGTCTTGGGATCCTGTTTTCTACCTTTCAAGTCCACCCCTAGTGTTTTATGTGAACTCAGCAGATCATCAAGAAGGATTTGACACCCAGCCGGTTTTGAAGCTGTAATGCCAAAGAGCATGATGCCCACAGCCACCAATATGCATATTGCTTGAGGTTCAGAGGAGTCTTCTCTGCCTATTCAGGTTAGCCTATTGCCCTGGGAGGCATTTCACACCTATTCAAATGCTAATTATTGGCTGTGAGAAATTGGGGGGCAAATGCAAGTTTAGCCTTCAGAAACATAGGCAGGGAAAAGGTATACCTCTATAATGTACGTTTCCGTAAAGTGTATTCACAATCCAACATCACCATTGAATTGGATTGTAAAAACGATTAAAAACAGATGTTTAATTAATTTTATAACTAGTCCTATTCCCAAGATACAGTATTAGGATAATCAGAACTATGGTTTTCTGCATAGGACAGCTAGGCCTGCCACTGTGAAAATAGCTTTTGGGGGCTAGTCACTGTGAGGACATGTTATCGTGAAATTTCTACATGTCCTACTTACCATGCATCCTGCATTGTGGAATACAAGTACTACATAGTGGTGACTTACTAATATTTAAAAGGGAGGTTTTTGACCCGTCGAATTGTAGTAACACTGCAACAGTCAGGCTACACTGGCAGGCCTGAAGCCATGTTTGCACAAAAATTAAGGTGAATGGCACAATAGATGCTGCAGTTCACAAGTGACATTTACCTTACATGCCCTGGGCACAATTTGTACAATATACTAGGGATTTATAGGTAGGCTAAGTATGCTCATCACAAGTATGAAAATGTAACATTGTTTGAAAGATGAGTACACACACTTTACTATGGTTAGCAAGATTATAGAGGATTCTAAAGCCAGCAAAACTATAGGGTCCAGCAAAAATGTGAAAAATCCAGGGTGTCCATGCAGAAGAGACAGCTTTCCTTATCCAGCAGTTACGTTTCCTGCATGGCCCATTGCAGTTTTCCCTATGTTAGCCTAATTGTGCACAGTGTAGGCCGCATTTTCCCTTCCACATGATACTATCTAAACACGCTTGCTTTTGTGCCACATTGTACTTTCACACGGAACCTACTTGTGTTTTCGTGTTCTGTTCTTTTCCTGGGATTTAGTCTGAACACAACAGACTATGTCAAACAACAACGACCCTTGTTATTCTCTCTGGTCATATAGCAGTAGCACCTAGACATAACATGAGAACGCAGATGCTGTTTGTGAGCACAAGTCTGGTCATAACCGAGAAAAAGAGTTTGAGCGCACGCACATACAGAGCAAGGGTTCGGAGACTAGATTGTTTTGTCAGCTGAGATGTAGAACTTCCTTCTGTGTATGCTAAGGTACGGGGTCTGCCGCTAATGCCAGATATTTTTGCCATATCAACATTCAGCATCAGTAGAATTGGAGGGGGGTATTATATTCTGTCTTATTACATGACAAGGCTTTTTATGATATATGGTTTATTGACCATGCGGACAGTATTTCTGGTCTGCATCAGTTTTCTAATTGTGGCAGGAGTACTGCATTTAAGGACCAGGTAGTTCAAATAAATATTCTATATTTCCTTTGTGTCTCTTGTTTATCTTATTGTGGACGAGTGAGAGCACAAAAGGGTGCATCCTGTTACCGTGATCCCTGAAAGGGTCAGTAGTGTTCTCCGGGGTACAAATTCACTTGCTTCTTTGATAAGGTTAGGAGGGCAAGTGAGGATGGCAGTGATTGCGGACGCTTCATAGATAGCTCCACAAAAGGCCTGCCAAAGATCCAGTTATACAACTGCAAATGCCTACTACACACATCAGGGACAGAGGTGCGGAGCCCCTGGGCAGTGTTGTGCCTCCATGTGCAATGGAGTTGCCCGCATCAGAACCCTCAAGGACGCGGCTGGCGTAGCAGCGGCTCTGGAGAGGGGGGATTTGTTGGCGGTGGCCCGGCTTTGAGGACCCAAAAGACGGCGCGCACAGACAGTGAGAAATACCAGCGGGCGCCCACGTCTATACTGGAGCAGACGGAAGCTGGCATCAATCCCCGCGGAGCCCTGACCGAGTTGAGGTTCGGTGCCTGGGGCCCGGAGAAGATCGCGCACTGGCAATCCAGGGTGGCTGGCTCTGGGCCTTCGCCCGACTGCTTGAAGTGGGAATGAAAAATCACTGCACCCATCAGTGCTGCAGTCAGCGGACAGAGCCCCCCCCCACACCCCCCCCCCCCGCTTGCAGAGAGGAGCACGATACCCCCTACTCCCACCAATCAGCGCAGGAATGCAGGGCCCACAGTATGGTGACTTAAAACGGTGGATCGTAGCAGTCGCTGGACATACTCAGAGTGGCCCCGGCAGGACCCACAGCCTGGCCCCAGAGGATTTTCATAATGGGGAAGTGAAAACACTCCAATGAAACGGGGAGCAGCATAGACCCCTCGACTCGACCAGACGTGCATCTGCCACCACCAAGTCCGGTAAGGGAATTCACAGGTGAAGTGGCACCATCTGGAGGGGGTCATCGGGAGGCTGTGTGACGCATACATTGCGTGCCACACCATAATCAGCAGCCTGGAGCAGTCCCTGCACACAACACATGCATTTCTTCATCCCACGCCAACATTCATGCAACATACCTGCCTATTGCAGGGCAAGGCCCACCACATTCCGCCATAAACGATAAGTGGGTCTCATTAAGGATCTCTTCCTCCTTGGAGAGAGGCCTATGCAACCAGAAGGAGAATAGCAATGGGCATGGTGCCTAGGGCCTGCTCATATGACCAACCTTCGACACTAGGATTCATATTAACACCCCTATGTGCAATTACATCCCATTGTGAATCGCGATCTGCCGCAGTGCCACTTGTGAGTGTATTAATAAGAGAAAAGGATTAGACTTCCAAGGGCGCCATTGCTGCCGGAGACACTGGACGGTCAAATAGTGTCCTTGCCCTAACCCTCGCAATGGGTAAGCTCAGGGCAGACAGGGCACAGCCTCAAACGGAAAACGCAGCGAACAAGACATCTGTCACCAAAGACACTGTGCAAACAGAGACTTCAAAACACACAGACCACACAGATTACTAGCATTGTTTTGATGAGTTAATGAGGTAGTTTTATAGACATTAAAACCACGTTGGACCCCAAAATAGACTACCTATGCACTGAAATTGATTCCTACGCGAAGACCACAAAAAACTAAAAGCGAGTAGAGGAATCTGAATCGGCGTTGGCATCTCTGTGATCCACAGTGAAATAGGCAACGGACCAGATTAGGTTGCTCCAAAAAGAGGTGGATCACCTGAAGAATTGTGTGGAAGATCAGGAAGGCAGATCTCTCAGAAACAACGTTCGCATAATGGGCCTACCGTAGCGAATTGAGGGTCAAAGTATGGAGTTGTATCTCAAAACCTAGTTCTCTGCAGACATTCTAAAAGACTAACACTCCAAATTAATTGTGCTCTGTTGAACGCACACATAGGGTACCGGGTGGCCCTTCCCGCCCGGGTAATCCCCCTAGGCCAGTGGTCGCACGTCTGTTCAAATACCGTGACATGGATCACATTATGCAAGTGAAAAGGGCCTGTTGCCCATGGCAAATAGAGAACGCAGGGTTACATATCTATCCGGACTATATGATATCAGTACAGCAGCGCAGATCCGCATACTCTGAACTCAAAAGATGCATCCGGGATCATGATATACAATATGCGCTGCAATAACCCGCTACATTACGTATACGGCACAAGGACAGTAACACCTTAGGTCGAACTCCTGAGGAGGCCTGGACAGACCAGAACGGTCTTGCACACGCTCCCATTGTATTAACGGCGCCTCCCCACCAACAGTGGCAAAATGCAAGCACATGCAGGAATCAAGGTAAAGGACAAGTGCAACGCCCCACCAAAGCCCAGGCAGCGAGGGAGAGAGAACAAGCCATCAAGCAAGCGAAAAATCATGACAACCCCGAATTCCCATCGCGATAAGAGTCTGAGACAGACATAACTCCACAACCAGCATACCAACTAACAGATTCACAGCACTCAGCAATATTAGGTGGAGGTCCACCAGTAACGCTGCAAACCGCTGAAGAACTAGGGTGATCATCTGCAAACCATCCATGGATAATGCACAACAAAAGGGTAAACCATCATTTCAGACTGTTCAAGTAAAAGTTGACCCTGGGAGATAGACACAAGCAAGAATTAGGACTTTGGCAAGCATGTACCGATATGGCGGCCACTATGTAGGCAAATGTGAAGATCTGCTACGCCCCCACGCAAATAAGTGGCTGATATAGAACTACTATGTTATTCTTCTCTCTCCCCACTCTTCTATTATTTCTTTCAACACATACTCTATTGCATTCTCCTTTCTTTTTTCTTATTTGTTATTTAAAATTTAGTTTATTTACATTACAGTACAGATGGCCATTTGCCCGTTGGCAAACTGGACTGGGGTGGTGAGTTGGGTACCACAAAGGTTTACATCAACCTGTCCATTCCATTCGACCACTTACTATGTTCATTATGCGCATCACTACTGATGCAATAATCAGGGTTCTGGCACCCATGGAAAGGTTTTGGAGACACTGGAGACATTCTAGGTGCAGGTATACTCCCCAAATGTCAGATCTCAGCAGAGAAGATGCAGGGTAATAACTTTCATTTGCTGACCTGGAATATACGGGGACTAGCTGGATGTGTTAAAGGTCAAAATATATCAATACCTACGCAGACACAAGGTTTCAGTGACACTAATCCAAGAGACACATCTTACCCTGCAAACGGTCACATCACTGCCCAAGCGTTGGAGGGGTACAGTGATGAGGACCAAGCACGCTGGCTATGCCAGAGGCACCTTGATATGGGAGGCACCAGGGATTCCTCTACCGAAGCTGCACACGCGTGTTAACCCACAAGGCCGATATACGATTCTAGAAGGACTCCTAGATGGTTCCCAGATAACGCTGGTCTCTCTATATGCACCAAACTCGAGGCAATCTATGTTCCTGCAAACACTAACCCAGTCATTACTTAGTGACCCAACGGAACCAGCGTATTAGGGTGGAGATTATAATTGCGTTCATGATCTAGAATTAGACCGCTCGCGCCCGCCACTCGCAGGGGCACAATCTATTGGCCTAGCACAACATATGAAGGCCTGGGCCAATAATATGCTATTAAGAGAAGGTTAGCGAGGCAAACATACCACAGATTGAATGTACTTTCACTTCTCAGAGATCTACAACCTGTACACGGTAATCAATGCAATTTACTGCTCCATAGTAGCCATATCCAGGGTATCCCATGCGGATTATTAAGCCTGCACGATATCTGACCATAGCTCCCTATAAATACAGTTAACCTGGGGAACACACAAAACCAGCATACCAATTGGCTTCTCCCTCTGGAGGGAGATACTCAAGGACGTAACATTAGATATCTCCAAATCACAATCCATCAACTCGTATTTTTCAAACTAATGCAGGCACCGCCACACATGCCGTAACAGAAAGGGATGCGTTCAAGTGTGTCCCACGCGGGCAGGTCATCAAAGCAGTGTATGGGTCTTGAAAGTCACTCACGAAAGAGCTAAAGAACCTGGAAACTTAAGTACAGTGGTGCGCACACCTTTCTCCTACTGATCCACATATTATACCCACATTGGCCAAGGCTTGATTGGCGCATAAAGAGACACTAGACAAACTGTGCGTAAGCGATATCTGGCCTGGCAATATGCTGAAGGTGACAAAGCGGACAAGACACTACCATGGCCACTAAAAATTGACTCCTCACAGCCTCCCATTAAGGCAATATGTGCCTCAGATAGCCTACTGGTAAACATGGCCTAAAAGTTTAACGACGCCTTTTTACAAGTATTACGCCTCCCTTTATAAATCTCCCGACCCTTGCAATCCACTAGAAAGACAGCAATTTCTAGAACACGCAGCCCTCCCACAGATATGCAAAGCTCGAGGCTTCCATATCTGAGGCAGATATTTCTAAGACTATTAAACAACTGGGGCAGATGGATGGCTTTTGGAGTTTTATGCGACCTACACCGAACAGCTGACTCCCAGCTTAAGCACCATCTATAGGGAGGCGTTCGACCGTGGCACACTTCCACCCTCTCTCCGGAAGGCCATATTGGTGGTACCACCGAAGCCATGCAGGGACCCACTTCAAATGGGCTTGTACCGTCCACTGTGCTTATTGAATTCAAACTACAAAATCGTGCACAAGATACTGGCCAATAGATTAATAGGTTAATGGAAGCTGTACAAATAATGGTACACACTGACCAGAATGGGATCGTCCCAGGGAGAAATACTGGTCATAGATAGCTGCTCTAGATATCGAAAAGGCATTCGATGCCCTGGGATGGGAAGACTTACTGGCAGTATTGACGAGATTTGGCATGGGTCCTAAGTTTTTAAGATGGGTAAAGATATTGTACACTAAGCTAGAGTGAAGATAGGCCGCACCAGCTTAGGCCGCACCAGCTTACCCTCCTTTGAAATAGAATGAGGAACGAGACAGGGATACCCTTTATCAACCATCATATTCACACTGGCCATGGAACCCATGGCATGAGTGCTCGGTAGCTGTGTCGTAGATTGGGGTATACAAGCATACACCCAATGGCACATGGTTTCCCTTTACACAGAATGCGCTAATCTACCTTCGTGGCCACAATGAGGTTCTGCAGGACCTAATAAAGTTACTGGTCATGCATCCCCAAATTTCTGGCTTGAAGGTGACTGAACTGGTCTAAGTCTGTAGTGTTTCCACTGAAACCCTTGTTATAGAACAGAGGCAAAATCAACCCAGTACTCCACTCACCTGGGCTTTCGACTCCTTTAAATATTTAGGAGTTCAAATCCATCACTCTCAGGCGGACATGATAGAAGGCAACTTGGGTAATCACTAGAGCCCTAGCCGCGCTTCCATTTTGGACGGGGCTAACATTATCTCCTATGGGTCAGGTTGCCATCTCTAAGATGCTTCTGCTTCCCAGACACTTCTATTTTTACACAGCCCTCCCCTACCGACTCCATCACAAAATATTCAAGGACTTAGAGTTGCTCCTTGTGTCCCTGATTTAGGGTGGCTCCAGGGCCAGAGTGGCACTCCAGAAACTATACATCCCCCCGCTCAGAGAGGGGTGTGGGGGCACCTACATACGAGCATTACTATGAGCAGCGCAACTCCAATGGCCTATGAGATGGTTGTTGAGTAGTAATCTCACCAAATTAGCTGACTGCGTGGTGTCACTTCGACAGCCAGCTATGCTGGAATGGCTGTCCGGTTCCAAAACACCGCTACAGAAGAAACAGGGAAACCTTCTGATATCGGTGGCCCAAAATAGCTGGTCGAGATATGTGCTGTCTAGCCTCCAGTTCTCACCGTATGCCCCAGATCGCCCCCTTAAAGTGCTCCCTGGCTCTTACACTCGTCTTAAGCAACGAGAGTTGGAAGTACGGCAGGACTCAAACTTATGTGTCTTCGTGGTCCTAATGGACGATTATGTAGTGCCACCAGGGAAATTCCTATTGTACGTGATCTCGGTCATCAATTATGCCGACGACACGCAGCTAATTTTTTTCCTTTGAAGGCAGAGATGCCATCTCTAAGGAAACTTTCCATCGCAGCATGACGGCCACTGCGGACTGGTTGAAACAACTCCCTCCAGTTCAATGGATCCAAAACGGAGGTGTCGTATTGCTCTACGGACCGTACCCCTCACCCTTTGCCGACGGGTTTCTGGCCAGCTTCCTTCTTGGGCACAGTTGTGGCAGCGGATGCTGCTCGCAATCTGGGCATTATGTTTGGCCCAAATCTTCAGCTTGACGCCTTTGTAAATGCAACGATTGCTACATGTATGATGTGACTATGTACATTGCGTAAGATCCTTCCCTTGCTTACAGCACCGGCTAGACCGGAGGTGGTCCGCAGTATCATTCTTAGCAGGCTTGATTACTGCAACGCACTACTTCTGGGTGCCCCAAGCACTTTGATCAGGAAGTTGCAGCGCTTGCAGAATATGGCCTCTAAGCTTGCCCTCTCTCGGATGCGCTCGGCCTCCTCCTCTAGCGCTAAAAGATCTGCATTGGCTATCAATTCACCAGATTATCTGTTTTAAGGCGCCCTGTATTGTGTTTAGGGCTCTTCACGGACAGGGGCCTGTCTTACTGCAAGAGCTCTTTTCCTGGTACTCTGCAGCTAGACCTTTACGGTCTTACTCTGCATGCCTGGTGGCAGTCCCTAGAATTCAGAGGATACGGATGGGCGGCCGCTCCTTTGGTTTTGCTGCTGCAAAACTCTGGAACTCTCTTCCCCTGTTCCTGAGGACTTTGAATGAACTTAGCTCCTTCAAGAAAGGGTTGAAGTCTTATCTCTTCCCAAGGGCTGTGTAAATTCTGTGACCGCATATAGCCAGGTAGAGTCAAAGCACCAGGATAACCTCTGGGTGACAGCTTGCGCTATAAAAGTATGCGATACATACATATGCAATACATACTGACTCAACAACTTCTCCAGGTATGGGGAAATGCACAAACTGAACCCACTACATCCATTACAAAACAAACGCTACTGAAACATGGACGGGGCAGGAAAGCAATCACAGCAATTTACAATTCCCTCAGACCTGACCCGATCCCCTGATGGCACCACTGCGTGAATGTTGGGATTCAGCAAGGACAACCAGCATCACTGATAAGCAGTGGACACAATGCAATGGATATCTTAAGACAATATAAATGAATGCCAGATTGAAATATACGCAATTCAATTATCTCCATCACACACATTTTACCCAGCATAGACCATCTATCTATTCTACATCCACCAACATCCGCCCACAGAGGCCACATCCCCTCATACGGTCTGGGCATGTCCCCAATTTAGGACATTCTAGAATAGCGTAGCTGAGATACTAAAGGCAGCAGCGGGAACCCCAGTCGTAGCCCTGGAATTACATTTCATACTTTGTATCACAAAATGCAATGCTCGACGCAAGAACCTTAACAAATGTTTAGATCTGGCACTGAGCTCGAGTAAATGCAAACTAGCTATGTTTGGAAGTCAACTGCAAGCCCCAGCCAGCATTCGCGGCTCTTAGACCTACGCAGGGCATTAGTGGCAGAGAACGAGACCCATAACGCTACACGATGCCCCCATCGGCGAACCCCATGCAATGACAAGATTATTTAACCAACACAGAATCAAAGCTGAACATCATATATCCAATTCAATTGTGAGACACTCGCTGCGACTCCATAGCGACATATCATGAGCGTGAGCGACATAATACATATGTATACTGGTCACACTTGAGCATCTAGGTTCAGTACAGGTGGAACCATATATAACATGACAGAAAGCAGACCTCAATACTCTACGTGGCCTAGTAGACACACATATACACCTGATTACTTATGGTTGGGTGCACAGCATAGACACATGACAGACACAAATGGGAAGTAAAGGGCAGGTACCAGAGTTAATGTTAATAATGTTAAGACTGCATATATGCGGCATAGAATGACAATACTGTTGCATGTTTAATGTTATCATTATTGCTTGGCACCCCACCAAGGCTGCATTTGTAACTAAGTGAAATAATACGCATAACACTAGCCAAACATATTTGTACGAACTGTTGAAATTCAATAAAAATCATTTCTAAAAAAAAGGAGAGCAAGTGAGGCACTATAGCTAGTAGAGCTCGGGCTCATAGGTACTGAGGTGATATGGTGGCAAAGTCCCTAAACGCTGATGTTCTATGATCCCAAGCTTAGTTCTGTCCCTGAGCAGAATTCCTGCAACAGTGTATACAATATTTTACACTATGTTTTTTATATCTCATCTACACAACACACATGTTGCAACATACATATGTAAGAGATTAGGAGGGTCCTGCTGGAAATTACTTACAATGTGTATGTTTGCTGGATGGAACAAAGAAGCTCTAATAATTTGGACTAATGTTATTCAGAATTTATATAATTTATTACATCTTGTCATTATATTTCATAATGAATTCAAATTGCTGAGATTGGTCATTTTTTTTTTATTGTCAAGTATATCTCTAGTCTGTTCCCGGAATATTTCATTAACTGCTAGACAAAAATAACACTGAATTATTAGATTATATTAGCTTTGCAGATATCTCCGTTTAACTCTTGAATTCATCTAGCTTGCAGCATAGCATGTATCTTTTTCAATACAAAACTCCAATATGTTACTTTGCATCTTAATTCATCTTATTTATCTTCAAAAAGTGATATAAAGGGACATGTTCATGAATTAAACACTTCACCAGCTTAAAAAAGAAATGTCACTTGTGAAAAATGTTCACAACCCCTCCCCTCACTTCTACTACTGTCCTTTTCTAATAGTCAGATTAGCACTAGAGGGAACAAACAAGCACATCTTGAATGCAAAAATGTGATTCAGATATTTTGAAAACAGCAAAAGAATGCGAAAGGTGGATGAGAGGAACTGAGGTGCAACAGGACTGTGCAATGATATTGAATCCACACTGCAGACAAAGGATTGAGGGTGTTTTGCTCTAGCCAGCTGGTGGCTGAATCCCAGAACATGTGAGGGGGGGGGGGGGGGGTACAGAGAGGGGTTATTGAACACAGAGGATTCAGGCTGGCCACATTTTAAAAAGAAGGCGTTGTTTACTGACATTTTCTGGGGTCTCTCGTACAATAACCACTGCAAAAAATTGTAGAAGACAATAGCTGACTGATCAGCGTGGAAGTGAATTGGAGTTCCCTGGGACAGATTACCATCCCATTTGTACTCATTGTATAGCTTTACAACCAAAAAAATAAACCTAGGTATACTACATAAAACCCACCATCAAGATGATGGCTCTGCCACAATCAGGCACTATGGAGTTGAACATAGTCCATGAACAAAGGTGGACAGGAGAAAGCATGAAGCACCCCGTTTAAATAGATCTGTAAAATGCTTCAAGCCCTCTATCAGGTTATGACTGCAGTTCAACATCTTCAACAAAAAAAACAGTCAGAAGTCTTAAACGCGGCAGCAATTCCGCCGCAGTGCGACCATTTAGCGGAGTGGGCGGGGCAGTGTCATCCAACGGACGTGCGCAGCACTACAGACGTAGTGCTCGCGACGGCCGTTGGCCGACCAACGCAACATACATGCTACATTAGAAGTTCCCATATTCTGGCAAAAATCAATATACATCATCATCATCATCATGAACTGTATTTTTATGTGCTGACTGCAATACCCCAATTAGATGCCATCATTGACTAGAAATCAAAGATAAAACGCACTGGATTTAAGGCTTAAAAGCGAATCCATAAAACCTCAAGACTGTTTTATTACAATGCGGAGGATTCAGCAGTCCTGATTCACAAGACAGCCACTTTTGCTCCAACATATAAGAGTACTCACTAAAGGATTGGTTATCTATTGAAAAGAAATGCAGCAAACTGAATTGCTGCAAACACATTACTGTATAGTAAACAAGTACATGGAATATCATTCAAATGACTCGTGTAGTCGTCACACCTTTTAGTTTAGCATCAGATGGTACATGTTTATTTTTCATGGCCCTCAAATGATCAAATGCAACTGGAAGAGCATATGTCCAATGAGTTGCAGCATGATCTTGCGCCCAGACCTCTGCTGGCCGAAGGGATGAATGATGGTCAAAATCCATCTGATATGTTCAAATCGAAACATTTTCACCGCTAGAGAGGACACTGGTGTCTAAGATAGATATAAGGAAATAGTGGTCCCTTTCAACAATTTAGAAATTTGAGTAATTCAATACAGAAATATAATAAAGACTGTATTTTGCACTATTATAGGAGGACGTAATATTTAATATAAACATCATGAAAAACATAGGAAAAAGTGGGGCAGTGTCTACAATGTTAGGAAAGGGGAAACGGAAAACACTCTGATATACGTATGGCCAAAGGATAATCAAATAATTAGTCCAAACATATCTGAAGCACCATTGCACCTATATAAAATAATTGGTCGGTCGACAGCGTTTGGATCCCACAGCAAATAAAGGGATCATCATCAAGACTAAAGAATGTCTGGACTGAGAAAAATCACAACTTAGTAGATTTTGCCTGCTTGCGTAAAACGAGAGACATGTGAGGACCCAAGGTGGTCTGGTAATATCCTAAAAGATTCAGGGATTGCTACCGGCAAACCGGAATGGGAAACCCCCAACAAATTCCCCGGTGGGTTACCGAGACCCAGTGTATCGGAACTGCCTGGACAAAATTGTCACAATTCGAGAGTCCTCGAGCAGAGTGCCATAGGAATGGAAGGTAGCGCAGTACGTCAGGGTAGTTTAGTCTGATTCATGGCAGCAGTTGCTTTGTGATCAGCACCAGAGGTGAGGTGCGTGATCAGTTTCAAGCGAGGCAGCTTCAAGCAAGGCAATCGCATACGGGAAAGGAATCCAAGGAGGCAAATAATATGGTAAAGAAAGAGACAAGGGGCAGCTTGAAGGCCCTGGTTATACTCTGGATGACAAGTTTATACGGACACCAAAAATATGTAGTTTCTTGGAGAACTATATGAAAGATCCCAAAAAAGGGGTAAGAACACTCGGGGGTGTTATAACTTTTTGGGTGTTGGAGACCCTTCTTTAAAATCTTAGATGTGGCAGAAGACGCCAAGGCTTCAGAACTTCCTATGTCTCCTAAAACTGTTTGCCTGTTCACAGATGAGCGTAGAGAGCTATCTTAATCAACAAAACAATCAAACAACATTTGTAAAGTGCAGCACTGTCACCCCAGGGATAGCTGGGCAATGTGTCTCTGTCGAAGAGCCAGTTCTTAAATCTCTTTCTGAAGTCTGCCAGCGAGGGGGCTGTACAGAGCTGGAGGGGAAGGTCGTTCCAGGTCTTGGCAATGATGTAGGAAAAGGAGCAGCCACCACTGCGGCTGCAACAGATGCAAGGGGGGGGTGCAAGGACAAGTGAAGAGGAACGCAGGTGTCTAGAGGGTTGCTGGAGGTTCAGTCGATGGTTGATGTAGGCCGGTCATGGAGGGCTTTGTGGGTGTGCATGAGTATCCTCATCTGGTAAATCTTCTGGATGGGAAGATAGCGGAGGTCTCTCAGTTGGGGACTGATGTGTGTTCATTTGGAGAGGTCCAGGATGAGTCTGGCTGCAGGGTTCTGTATGGTCTAAAGTCTACTGTGGAGCTGAGTGGAGATGCCGGTGTAGAGGGCATTGCGGTAGTCGAGGCGGCTCGTGATGGGGACCTGAGTGACTGTCTTTCTGATGTTGGTTGGGATCAATCTGAAGATTCTGCAGAGCATGCAAAGTGTGTGGCAGCAGGAGGCAGCGACTGATTTGACTTGTCGCTTAACGGTCAGTTGGCTGTTGAAGATGATGCGGAGGTTACGTACATGGTCGGTCGGATTGGGTGTAGGTCAGAGTTCTGCAAGCCACACCAGCTGTGGTTCCAGGTGGAGGTGTTTTTCACAAAGATCAGTACTTAGGTTTTGTCAGAACTGAGTTGGAGGCAGTGGTCTCATCTATTTGGCTACCATGGTCATGGTGTCGCAGCAGTTGGATTTGGAGGGCTCTTTGGTAAGAGAGAGGATTAGTTGAGTGTTGTCTGCGTAGGAGATTATGGTGAGTCCACGGGATCTGACACCGTCTTTGAGGTGGATCATATAGGTGTTGAACAGGGTGAGGCCGAGAAGTGATCCTTGTGGTATGCCACATAGGAGGTCTTTGGGTGCGGAGGTGGAGGGAGGCAATCGAATGCTCTGTATGCGCCCTTTAAAGGAAGGAGGCGATCCACTTGACAGCATCTTATGCTATGCTTATGTTGTGGAGTCTGTTGATCAGAGTGTGGTGAGAGACTGTGTCGAATGCACCGAGAGGTTGAGGAGGATCAGGACTGGAATTTCGCCACGGTCAAGTAGTGTTCTGATGTCATCTGTGGCGGCAATCAGCACGGTCTCCGTGCTGTAGTTGGCACGGAATCCTTATTGTGAGGTGTCTAGTAGGTGGTTTTGTTCCAGGAATTCTGTAAGCTGCTGGTTAACTGCCTTCTCAAGAACTTTGGCGGGGTAAGGGAGCAGGGAGATTGGACGGCAATTCTTTTAGATCTCTGGGGTCGCCGGAGGCTTTCTTGAGGAGTGGTCTGACGTTGGCATGTTTCCATCTCCACTGGAAGGTTGCTGTAGAGATGGAGGTGTTGAGGATGTTGGAGTTGCGTGCTGATTGGGTTTGTTGTGAGGTTGTATAAGTGATGGGGCAGGGGTCAGTGGGTACCCTGGAGGAGATGGAAGACATGATTACTGTCAGGAGACCAGGTGGTAATGGTTTGGCTAATCGTCGCTGGTTGGTTTGAGGTAATTGGGGTTTAGGGTGGCGGGGTGGAGGTTGAAATTGTTGTAGATGTTGTGGAAGTGGTCCGAGAGGGTGTTGCAGAGTACGAGGGAGGGATGGATGATGTTCTCTATGGCTGTAGGGTTAGAGAATTCTTTGACTATTTTGAAGAGTCCCTTTGTGCGATTGGCCGCAGGTGGTGAGGACTATTTTCTTGGCTTTTGTGATGTGCCGGTGATAGTTGTTGAGGGCAGTTTTGTGAGCTGCTCTGTTGGCGGGGTTCTTGGTGGTGTGCAACCTTTTCTCCAGTTGGTGGCAGTTGCGCTTGGTGGTCCTGAGTTCTGGGGTGTACCAGCTAGCATGTTTGGATGTCTTGTCAGATTTTGTAGGATTCAGTGGGAAGACTGTTGGTGCTGTTGGTGATCCAGGTGGCAAAGATCTGGAAGGCCTAGTCGAGGTGTGTTGAGGCCTCAGGCTGGGGGATTGAGAGGGCCTTTGACCACTGAGTTTCAGTGACCTTGCTCCAACTGCACTGGTAGGAGATCTGACGACTGATGATAATGTGCTGGGCGTCGGTGAGGGTAAAGAATATGATGGTGAGGTCAGTCCAGGTGAGTTCTGTGGTGTGACTGAATTTGATTTGGTCGCTGGAGGTGAAAATGTGGTAGAGTGCGTGTCCAGCTTTGTGGGTGAGTTCGGTGGCCAGTTGGGTGAGGCAGATGTTGTTCAGGTTCACCAGGAAGTAGGAGGAGTTGGCATCGTTTGGGTCGCAATGTGGAAGTTGAGGTCACCGAATAGGACGTAGTGGTGAGCCGATTGCTAGGGGGGCAATGAGGTTGTGGATGGCATCGCAGAATGTTGCATGGGGTCCCATGGGTCTGTAGGCGAGGGGGTCTCTAATCGTGATCTTCACGTCAGTTTGTAGTAGGAGGGTGAGGTGTTCCAGGAAAGGTGTGGTGTCGTTTTTGGTGATGGTGCATCTGATGGTTTCCTTGAAGATGATGGCAATGCCTCCTTTTTTTGTTTTCTTGGTCTTGGTGTATCATCTTGTAGCATTTGGGAGTGGCAGTGGTGATGATGAAGTTCAACGAGGAGTTCAGCCACGTTTCAGTGATGAAAGCAACGACTGTGGAGAGGGTGGCAATTGTGTCGCACACTCCCATGGCACGTTTGCAGAGTAAGCAGCTGTATATCATGATACAATGGAGCAGCTGCACGGTGTTCTTGGTGTTGTGGGCAGGAGAAGTGCAGAACTTTTTGTACGTAGTGTCACAGGAGAAGTGGCAGTGTCGGCAGGTGAAGGGTCCATTGGTGAATCGTGGGGAGGAGGAGACGCAGCTGTTGTTTCGGAATCCGGGGTCCAGGTGTTACCTGGCCGTGTGTCGTGGAGTGGCGGGAGGGCCAGGGGTCCTGGCGCTGGCTGTTGTAAAAAAAAACGGTTCACTGGTGGAGCATCCGCTGCGTGCCTGTGCAGCGGCCTCTATTAGTGGGCCCAGTAGGTGGTCCAAGTGGACCTGAGCAAGGACCTGGCGGGAGAGGGAGCGCAGGTGGTGCAAAGGGGCAGGGACTGCAAGCGGCAGGGATCGCAGGCGGCGCACGGGGGCAGGGAGCGCAGGCGGCGCAAGGAGCGCAGGTGATGCAAGGGGCAGGTAGCGCAGGCGACGCAAGGGGCAGGTAGCGCAGGCGACGCAAGGGGCAGGTAGCGCAGGCGACGCAAGGAGGCAGGGAGCGCAGGCGACGCAAGGGGCAGGGAGCGCAGGGAGTGCAAGGACAGCAGGCGAGGCAGCGCAGGGACAGCAGGCAGCGCAGGCACAGCAGGCAGTGGTGATGTTGGGGTTCAACGAGGGGTTGAGTCACGTTTCGGTGATGAAAGCAACGACTGTGGAGAGGGTGGCGATGGGGTCCCAGATTTCCTAGGAACGTTTGGAGAGAGAGGAGCTATACAATGGAGCTACTGCAAAGTGTTCTTGGTGTTGTGGCCAGGAGCGGTGCAGGACTTTCCATACGTAGTGTCGCAGGAGAAGTGGCAGTGTCCGCAGGTGAAGGGTCCATTGGTGAGTCGTGGGGAGGAGGAGACGCAGCTGTTGTTTCAGCATCCGGGATCCAGGCTTTACCTGGCGGTGTGTCAAGTGGCAGGAGGGCCAGGGTTCCTGGCGCTGGATGTTGTCAAACCAACGGTGCATTGGTGGTGCATTCGCTGCATTACCGTGCAGCGGCCTCTATTAGTGCGCACAGTAGGTGGTCCAAGTGGACCGGAGCAAGAACCTAATGTGGGCAGGGGAGCGGGGGGGGCAGCGCAGGCGGCAAAACGGGACAGGGAGCGCAGGGAGTGCAGATGGCGCAATAGGCAGGGAGTGCAGAAGGCGCAAGAGGCAGGGAGCGCAGGCGGTGCAAGAGGCAGGGAGCGCAGGCGGTGCAAGGGGCAGAGAGAGCGGGGGCAGTAGGCGGGACAGCAGGCAGCGCCAGTACAGCAGGCAGTGCAGGGACCGGGGCGAGCACAGTACCTTAGGCAGGGGTCAGGAGAAGAAGGGTGGCCCAGTCCAGCCTCACCAGGAGCAGATGGACCTCGGTGCATCCCGCGATGCAGGAGGAAGACAGTCTGTTGAGGTGCCTAGGCGGGAAGCGGAGAGAGAGGAAGAGTCAATCACTTCCCAGCAGTGGAAACTGCTGGTACGTAACAATCTGCATGCTGGGGAATATTACCTCTGCCCTGTTGATAGGTGGATCCCATAATGGGGGAGCAGCGGGTTGACTGAATGGGATACGTGAGAAGCAGGTCCCATTGTGCAAGGGTTTATGGCAACTTTCACAGCCCTGGATAAGGCCCAAAGTTCCATAAGAAAGATCTTTGAAGGGAAGTTTTTTTTTCTATATCCATCATTAGGGTCATTTAACAAGATCTCCAGAGAGGGTAATGTGGACGAAAGAAAGGTTGGTACTTTGGGAGACAATTTAAGACTATGCCATCCAGAAAATATGCCTGAGGCACAGGTGGTTTCTGTGAGCGTGCAAATGGCCCAGGAGGTTTTCAGGTAAGGATTATACTTTTTACCCCTTGTAAGGTTAGGTGGCAGATGGAGGTTTTGCCAAGGAAAAATCTATGGAAATAGCAGGGGATCCTAAGGAACTCGAAATGTGTTCAGGGGTTTCACAGTTTTATGGTACCCTGTTGCAAATATCAAGATCCAAACCATTTAGGTTCTCAGAACAGGAGCCAATTTCCATAGATACAGAAGTGGCAGAGACAGAAAAGAAAATAAACATTAGCAGGACAATGATGCACTCCAATGGTTTTGTAAGCAATGACATTCAGGTGTAGAAAAAACTGCTGGGACTAAATGCATAAATTTATAAAAAATTTGAGAAAGGCCCACTGGACAGATTGGCTTTCGCTCAAACAGATCACCAGCATTGTGTAACTTCTGTTGTCATACTTTCAGACTATTTTTCCAGGTTCTCTCCATTACAAGATACTGCAGCGATTGAAATAATCGCACTTCAGGAGCAGAGTGAGTTACTCTGAGTTACTGACTGTCACAAGAGTTCAGGACAGTGTTCCTGCAGAGGCTGCATCATACGAAGGTCTAGAACGTCAGGGAAAAAACGCGTTCTACCAAAGATGTGGTGATCGAGTTAGAAACCAGTCACTTGAGGTGGGGAACCAGATAATTCCACAGGAGGAAGATCAAGAAACTGATCTCCACATCAAATGTTTGGGGTAGTCAGCTGGACCATCTGTGATCAGATCACTGACAAAAGACGGAGTGTCTTGTTGTATACTCCTGAGGATGTACATGTCAGTGGTCAGGTGAATCAACTGGCTAAGACATTTCTTACCGATGGACCCGACACTCTGCTCCCAAGATAGAACATTACTTCCTCCCAGTCTCATCCCTTTGAACAACATGTTACATACAGAGCGTTTAAGCCCCTATTTTTGTGGATTAGACCTCTAACCCATACTTTAGCTTGTAAGCACATCTCTCACCTGTTTGAGCCAACAGGAAAATAGTCGCTATGTTTTTTAAATGCTTTTACATGAGTTACATTATCTTAAATAGAGCACTTTCTCAACATTGCATTAAGAATTAGAGAGATGAGATTTCTGCACTGTGTACAATGATACTACAGCCCTGTAGTGTTCATAAGAGACAGTGGGGATTTTTTTAGCAAACTGTATGATTTTGATTGGAATAATAATTATTTCTTTATGACCCTCGACGTACAACCCGAGCATGTGTCAGACCTGTTTTAACTGAAAGCAGGATTGGAGGAGTATGTGAGGCGGAGGTCGGCTCCACAATGTCTGACACGCCCCTCGTTCAGGAGCACCGCAACATAACCGACAAACCTTTGACTTTGAGTGCTTAGAAGGCACATTGCGGCGCCCCCCCCCAGCCTGAAGTGTCTTGGAGGTACTGGGGAAAGGGAGCAGGCAGGCTGTCTGCTTAAAGGAATGCCCGGCTGTGATGCTATTCCACCCGTTCGTTTCTGCAATTTCAAAGGAGCAGGCGAAGCAGCAAATGCATTATCATGTGTGAAGATGGGTCACTATACCACAATCTGACTGCTTGGTTTGTTTGTTCTATATTGCAGGACTTGGTGTACTGTGCCCGAGGTCTCGTGGTTGAGATTACAGCGACATTGATCATCGGAGGAACTTTCCCTGTCTGCTTTCTACATCTATGAGTCCCAGCCAATGAGAACACTCTGTGTATTCAAACAGCAGCCCCACGAAATGATTCATCATGACACATTCAGCACTTACCTGGCACTGATGAGGCACACGCCGAAATGAGTCTGCCAGACGCTGCAACAGTGGACATCGCGACGTTGGCAAAAGTGCACCGGTGGCAATAAAATTCAGTTTTGCAACACGAGCATGTGTCAGACCTGTTTTAACTGAAAGCAGGATTGGAGATATATATATGGTGCGCGGTGTGTGACCAAGAGCACAAGTTGCTCGAAACGCGTAACCTGAGAGGTTTTAAATAAATCTCCTTTACTGCAGCCTATGGGGTCCGTGTCTTCATTTCCACAGCGGGAGTGTGCTGTTTGAAGATTTTGCGCATATTATATATATATATATATATATATATATATATATATATATATATATATATATATATATATATATATATATATATCACTTCCTTATGGCTCTCTCCTTCCCCAATTCAGCGCTGCCAATGTGGTCGCGTCGCTCCCGCAGTTGAGCCCAACTGCTATTTATTTGCACAATCTCTCTCCCCTCAAAGGTAAGAATATGGAGTCGCTTTAGAAATCAATTCCAGCACTTCACTGCGTTCTGGGTTTCATGGTGATTTATTTATCCATGGGGTCAAAAAAACAACTTGTTGTTTTTTTTGACCCCATGGATAAATAAATCACCATGAAACCCAGAACGCAGTGAAGTGCTGGAATTGATTTCTAAAGCGACTCCATATTCTTACCTTTGAGGGGAGAGAGATTGTGCAAATATATATATATATATATATATATATATATATTCACTGAAAAAACCATAGGTTTCACACCAGTTATAGTTAGCTGGAAATTTTACTGATATAAAACCATTGAAATTCCCACGTTATAGTTAGATGGACTCACTATAACTTGCGCGTGCAATGCACTGCTGATGACATCACATATTACATCACTCATGACATGGTCAGTGACATCACTCATGACATCACTGATGACACCATCCAGTGAATGTGTGTCTTTCTGAAAAATAAATATATTTTATATATGTATATGTAAAAGTTGATGGAAGAATAAATGTTTAAATAAGTGTCTAAATGGATGGTTTTTAAAAATTGATTGGTTAACTGGCTTAATAAGACATCATCAGCAGTGCATTGCACGCGCAAGTTATAGTGAGTCCATCTAACTATAACGTGGGAATTTCAATGGTTTTATATCAGTAAAATTTCCAGCTAACTATAACTGGTGTGAAACCTATGGTTTTTTCAGTGAATTTAATAGGTTTTTTAAATGCTAATTCCTAACTATAACTGGTGTGAAACCTATGGTTTTTTCAGTGAATTTCATAGGTTTTTTAAATGCTAATTCCTTTGTATATCGAGTTTCTAACCTTTTTTTTTTTTTTTTACAATTTGCTGTTTTTTTTTAAAGTATTCATGTTTTTTTTATATAATTTTTTTCTTTTGCGCTCTGGGTGCGCGCTCCGGGAAGCTTTCAGCTAAGCTCTCCGGTAAGCTTTTCCGTGAGCTCATCTGAAAGCGCACCCAGAGCGCAACTGTCGTTCGTGAAAAAAAATATGAATGAAAAGTTAATAATAATGCAAAACATTTCGTACCATACAAATAAAATTAGTTTTTTTTAATAAGGAAAATGATTATGCATTTCTGTAAAAGTTTGATGACGTCACTTCGGCGCGCAACGTAAGTGCCCTCGGAAGCGCCTACGTTCGCAACGCATAAACACACGCAAAAGCGCCTACGATCGCGCCACGTTTGCGCCCCGGAAGCGCCTACGATCGCGCTGCGTAAACGCACCGGAAGTGCTCCGGAGCGCGCAGCGTAAACGCGTCGGGTCATGTGACCCTAAAATAACACTTTTCATTGGTTGCTAACAGTTTTTTTTACAATGAATGAAATCCCCACCCATTTCCTTCACTTCTTCTTTCACTTTTGTGACTGAAAGACCTGCCTTTTTGCTGTTGCATATTTCTTGATTAATCATGGCTGCCAGACCATCCAGCAGTGAAGATGACTCCAATGATTTCATTGATGAAGAGCCTCCTCAGCCGAAGGTCAAAGAACATTTCATCTGGAAATTTTTTAAGTTTCCAGCAGACCAGAAAAAGGTGAATGCACCAAAAGTAGAGTGCAGGATCTGCAAACAGGTCCTGTCACGGGGTAACCCCCAAAAAAAGTATTCTTTTGGCAACTTCACCATGATTCGCCATGTGGAGAGGAGGCACCCCCAGAATTTTGCCCGGGAAAGTGTCAGGGCTCTGGCACAAGAGGTTCCCAGAGATGGGGCCTCTACATCAACAGGAGGAGCAACTTCTTCTGGGAGAGAGCAATCGCAGGAGCAGGTGGCAAACATACAACCTGCATTTAACCATGGGGTCGTCAAATGCAGATACTGCAATCAACTCCTCACCTATGGGGAGCAAAGTGTCCTGCTCATGGTTCGAGCATTGGAGAACCATCGCTGCCCTTCCCACCCCTAATTTTTTTCTTTTCTTTTTGCTCCTGTTGAGCAGTTTCCATTCCCTGTTTTTGTTCCTGTTCAGTTAAAAGAAGAAAACCAAAAGTTCTTTTCAGAACTACCTCCAATTCTCATCAAAGAGCTATATTCTTAAAAAAATGAAGAGTAAGTGAAATATAGTGCATTGATAATTGAAAGGAGAATGAGTAAGAAAGAACAGAAAGGTATGAGAGGTGAAAGGAAGTGAAGTAGGAGGAATGAAAGAAGGTGAGTGTTAGAAAAGAAAGTTATGACACAGTGAATAAACTGGAGGCCTCATTTCTGAAAAGTGACGCATCGCTACGTGAAAACAGCGATGCGTCACTTTTCTGGACGCACTCCTTATGACATTCCAGATATGTCATATTTAATATATGACTAATCAATTCGCAAGGAGTTACAGATATGTCAGTATTTCTGACGTATCTGTAAACACAAAAGTAACGCATTGCTGGAGTGCGTCACAAAAGTGACGCAACTCCAGTAATGTGTCCTTTCACATGGAAAAAGCACCATGTGAAAGGTTTGCTGTGAAGCAGGCGCAAGATTTTGGCGCAACAGCATCCTAAAAAAGACGCACTGCGTCATTATTACCAAGCTTTTTGCAGGGGAACACCCCCTCTGCATGCATTATACCTGACACTATTTTTAAAAAGTGACGCATCTAGGTACATGGGTCACTTTTTAAAACTCTGCGCCACATTATATCTGCATCAGGTATAATGTATGCAGAGGGGGCAATCCCTCGCAAAAAGCTTGGTAATAACGACGTACTGAAATCTATGAGATTTCTCTGCGTCACTTTTAGGATGCTGTTGCGTCAAAATCTTGCGCCTGCCTCGCGTCACTTTCATGTTTACAGATATGTGAGAAATACTGACGTATCTGTAACTCCTTGCAACATGATTCGTCATACATTAAATATGACACATCTGGAATGTCATAAGGAGTGCGCACAGAAAAGTGACGCATCACACCAGCAGTGTAATAAAATGTGCCTCGTTGCACTATATTTAAAGGATGCAACAGCATCCTAAAAGTGACGCAGTGAAATCTCAAACATTTCACTGCGTCGCTATTACAAAGCTTTTTGCGGGGGAACACCCCCTCTGCATGCATTATACCTCACGCAGATATAATGTGGCGCTTGATTTTAAAAAGTGACCCATCTACCTAGATACGTCACTTTTTAAATATAACGCAACGAGGCACATTTTTTTACACCACTGGTGCGATGCGTCACTTTTCTGTGCGCACTCCTTATGACATTCCAAGTAACGCATTGCTGGAGTGCGTCACAAAAGTGACGCAACTCCAGTAATGTGTCCTTTCACATGGAAAAAGCACCATGTGAAAGGGCTTGCGTCAGTCTAACACCTGCTGTAAAGCAGGCACAAGATTTTGACGCAACAGCATCCTAAAAGTGATGCAGTGAAATCTCAAAGATTTCACTGCGTCGCTATTACAAAGCTTTTTGCGGGAGAACACCCCCTCTGCATGCATTATACCTGAGGCTATTTTTAAAAAGTGACGCATCTAGGTACATGGGTCACTTTTTAAAACTCTGCGCCACATTATATCTGCGTCAGGTATAATGTATGCAAAGGGGGCATTGCCCCGCAAAAAGCTTGGTAATAACGACGTACTGAAATCTATAAGATTTCTCTGCGTCACTTTTAGAATGCTGTTGCGTCAAAATCTTGCACCTGCCTCGCATCACTTTTATGTTTACAGATATGTCAGAAATACTGATGTACCTGTAACTCCTTGCAACCTGATTCGTCATACATTAAATATGACACATCTGGAATGTCATAAGGAGTGCGCACAGAAAAGTGACGCATCACAACAGCAGTGTAAAAAAATGTGCCTCGTTGCACTATATTTAAAAAGTGACGCATCTAGATAGATGCGTCACTTTTTAAATATTGCATAACAATGCGCATTTTTTTACACCGCTGGTGCGTCACAAAAATTGACGCACAGGAGGCGCAAAACTAGCAGCGCAAGGCCTTCATAAATATGGTCCTGGATTTTCCCCGTGCTTCGCCGGTGCGCGTACCATGCGCTTCCCCCGCGCAAAACGAAAAAAAAAAAAAAAAATGTAATGCCCTGCAGGACCCTATTTTAGCCCCTACATCAAACCTAGGGGGTCAGAGGGGGTCTACTCTTCCCCCTTATGGTCATTTGCCCCCTTTTTTTTCAAACCCCTTGTGTCTCGATTTTACCGAGACACAAGATGGCGGCCGCTCCAGACTGTTTAGAATGTTTACAGACACCCAAGAGCCAATCAGCTTCCTGCGCGCAAGTCGCGTGTCGCGCCTGGAGCGCACTCCGGTGCGCGCACCGGAGAGCGCCTATAGATATATATATTTTTTTGAACCTAAATTACTCAAAAACTGCAGCACATATCTTGAGACATAGCAAAGGCACATCGGGCTACCAGTCCCTTCAATTTTGCCAAGTTTGCTGGAAATCCATTCAGCCGTTCGGGCTAAAAGTGAAATCGACCGCCCTATGGAAATTTACATGGGGAAAACGCGTTTTGGGACCCCCCTTTTATCTCGGCCCCCGCTTGACGTATCCCCCCCAAACTTTTAAGGAAGGACCGGAGCTCGACGAGGCCATTTTCAGGCAGATTCGTCAACCGGTGCCAAAGTTATTCCAAATAGAATTTTGAGATTTAACATTGAAAAAAATCCTAACTATAACTACCTACTGGCGACCGCCAGTAGGATGGATATGGATATGGATATGGAGATAGATATATATATATATATATATATATATATATATATATATATCTATCTATCTATCCTCCAGGGAAACCTATAAACTCGGCCATTGGAAGCTTGTTCGAGAACACCAGTATTTTTATCGATCACTTTCTACAACCTCTAGTGAGGGAACTGCCGGCGTTCATAAGAGAGAGTGGGGATTTTTTTAGAAAACTTATCTAGATTGGAATAATGATTATTTCTTTATGACCCTCGACGTGCAGTTGCTGTACACCAGCATAAGACACAATGATGGGCTGAGAGCACTACGCTACTACTTAGGGAAAAGACTAATATCCCTATACGAACACACCTACTTGCTATTAGAGATGACCGAATGGTGTCTAAAGAATAAACACATTCTTCTTTGACAGGTTACACTATAAGCAAACACAGGGTTCGGCCATAGGTACTTGCTTCTCCCCCAGCTATGCGAATCTGCATATGGGCTGGTGGGAGGAGCAGGTTTTAAGGATCTCACATTCAGCAGAAATGAGGAACAATGTAGTGCTTTACAGGAGGTACATAGATGATATTTTCATCTTGTGGAAAGGGTCATGTGAGAGTGCAGAAACTTTTGCATCTGAGATCAATGAAAACTCATTGAACCTAAACTTCAACTGCACCACTAGTAAAACCACAATACAATTCCTAGATTTGGAACTGTTTATAGCCAACAACAAAATACAGACACGAACATATAGGAAGCCCACAGCAGGTAACTCATTACTACATGCACAAAGTTTCCAGCCGACTAAACTCAAGGAATCTATCCCATATGCGGAGTGCCTGATAATGACCCGTAATTGCAGTACCGAAACAGGCCTGACTGAAAAGAAAACCTCTTCTCCAGACTTAGAAAGAGAGGTTACAGTCAAAAGACCCTAGACAAGGCAGAAACTAAGTGTAAGAACAAAAATAGAAAAGATCTCTTTTCCAGAGAAAACTACATCCAAAAACCAAAAAGAAAAATGACACTTAATACCCCCGAGACTCATCACAGGCTATAATATGTATCATTCAAACCTACGTAAGATCCTGAATAGGCACTGGCCGTTGGTACGTAATGACCCGATCATAGGTCCCCTATTTGGCAATGCGCCTTCAGTAACATTTAGGAAGGCCAAGTCCATGAGAGAGCCAATTGGTCAGTAATGCCCCCACTGTCATCAAACCTACCACATGGCTACAGACAGAAATGCACGAAGTGTAAAGCCTGTCAACATGGGATTAACACCAGTACTGTCACACTACCGTTCAGACTGAAACCATACACGATCAGAGGTAGTTATTCTTGCAAGACAGAGTACTCAGTGTATGTACTGGTCTGCACTTGCGGAAAAAGATATGTGGGAAGCACAATCCACCAGGCGCATGTAAGAATCTTACAAAATTTGAGGGCAATAACCAATGATGACCAAGGTTACCCTGTGGCATGGCACATAAATACACACCATGCAGGAAACACCCAAAACTTGTCGTATTTTGTGATCAACAATGTACCCAAAAACATCAGGGGCGGTAATCGTCCACTAGCGTTGCGACGACTAGAGTCAAGATACATAATCTTACTGAACTCGAAGATTCCTAATGGGTTGAATGCCGATGAGGCACTTAATGTACACCTCTAGTGTAGTCTGCTTGTCCCAATTCCTTTAACCACTCCAGTAACATCTGTGGCTCACCAAATTACCAATTAGTGGGAAATTTTTAATATTAAGATTTACTAATTTTATTTTATTTAAATTTTATTGAATTTTCTTTGGTTGACACGTTAGAACACACTTTAATTTTGACATGGTATTACCATTAAGAGTAACTCTGGACATATCACAATTACTGTGATCACAGGCACAGCATAGGACAACCCCCACAGCATGTCGAACACGGGCAACATTTGATGGAATTACTCCACTTGGAGATAATGCGAGCCACCAAAGTTTGTGTGGTCCCCACTGTTTTTTGCCTTACATTATGTATTCAAAATAATTGCAACCAGGCTCTTTCCGGGCGCGAACTAACCTGATAGAGCAGGGATCATCAGCAACTTAATTAAAGTGATAAGCTTCTGAGACAGTGAGTGTAATAGAGCGAGCACCAAGTTAATGTATTTAACACATCCAGTACTATTAAATTGGATATTTGAAGGTAACGACTCAGCGGTTGGTATTTTTCCAGGGATTTTTTTTGTGATCTGTAACAGTGCACTGACACAGACAGAATGAATATTGCCAGGAGTTACTCGCATTCTTTTTGACTAAGACATCATTATTGTGCAAGAATAAGAATTGTCAAATATAACAGCAACATTTTTTTGGGTTTGGAATTATGCACCTCGTATAGAAAAAGTTTTTTGATAATCACCATGACATATGCAAAAAAAACTATGTCTGTTCAGAGTGTCATGACAGGGTTGGTATGGCAACCAATACCAGTTGCAACCTGTCAGAAAAGTCATACCAAAGTATAAAATCCTCTGTTTGGTGGTAGCCAGATGTAGTGAGCAAGGCGGGAGCTAACCGCGGAAACGCGTCTGAGCAGCAACATGGAATAAAAGAATCCACGGTGTCAGCGCCTTTCTTGTATGGAGAAGTGTGGACTGGTTTTGGATAGCTAGATAGATATATATATCAACACACAGTTATGGCTATTCCCCAAGCCTCTTGTTCGGCGGACACACGGCAGGGGTAGCCACCCCCGTAAATTAACACGATTTAACCAGCAGGTTCCCTCCTCCAGTCCCGGGAAGAAACCACACAGGAGCTGTGGCCACGATTCAAAAGTGCAGTTTAATGCGAATCACAAGGACCTACGCGTTTCGGAGTAAACACTCCTTCCTCACGGGCAAGAAATGTGCATTTCACAAGTGTTAATAAAGTAAAGTAAACAAACGTGATAATGAAAATAAACAATATACTTCCTCTTGTTGCGTCTTTCTGTGGTTTTTACATGTGATACATCACTCCAATTCATAATATTAGTTCACTTTAGGTCAAGAATACAAAAGTAATTACGATTTACAAAGTATAAATCAAATTGGCACTTGATGCTCCGTGTTTAAATAAAAAGTACAATACACGGGCATGGGATTCGAACCGGCCATCCCAAAAGATGGTTGAACATAATTAATGCGTTGAGCTATTGGGCGGCAATGCAAGGTTCCTAAATTTTTTGTACTAAGTGTTCGGTACCAGCAAGTTAACGAGAACAATCCTGAACTGTGCCACACCAAAATTCAATGATAAGAACAAAGACAGTAATGCACGTATGTTATGTTCTAAACGTGTGGTCAGTGAGCACTGATTAAATAAAAGCCTCGGACCGAAATGGCATCACATATTCCAAAATTAAATGAAATACACCAGCCCAAGGCTCGAACCCGCCATCCCAAAACTAGTTAGACAAGACAGATGCATTCTACCAATTGGGTGGTAATAATGGATTCGAAAATTACAATGATTAGGTTTATGTGCCAGCATGTGAACAAGAGCATAACTGCGCCCCATTACATTATTAAAAACATACAACTGGTGGTCCCTCTGCTATGTACATGAGATGACGCTTGGAGGTTAGGTCAAATGTAATACTAAATAACAGACTCCAATCAGAGGTGGGATACTCATATGCCAGTGTCCTAGCTTTATAGCAATATAGTCATGTTTTCTTATCTTTTGAATATAATGTTGGGTAAAAATCTTGCATAACCAACAAATGAGTGGGGGGATACATTTAAAAATACCCTTATGGAAAAATCCTTTTGATTCGTAGTAAAGCTAGGACACTGGCATATGAGTATCCCACCTCTGATTGGAGTCTGTTATTTAGTATTACATTTGACCTAACCTCCAAGCGTAAACCTGCTGGTTAAATCGTGTTAATAGATATAGATATATAGAGATAGATATATAGAGATAGATATACAGAGATAGATATACAGAGATAGATATACAGAGATAGATATACAGAGATAGAGATTATATATATATATATATATATATATATATATATATATATATATATAGAGAGAGAGAGAGAGATATATATAGGATATAGATATATATTCTTTTTTTGTTTGTTTGTTTGTTTTAGAAAGGGTATATGAGCTGACTGGGCGGCCCTCGTTCTAGGAAAATAAGGAGGAGCTGCTAAAGAAATTGTGCTTGGAATGTCAGTTATAGCAGACTACCTTTTGGGTTAACAGAACTGGATGGCGAGCTGGAACTCCTCGTCCAATCAGGATGTGAGCGACTCAATGCAGCTTTGATATAGAGATGGGGTTCAAACAAGAAGGATTTCTTTGTGTCAAGGTGCAAGAGTATTTTTTTGGGAAACTGGATCCAGGAGTGAGACTCCAAACTGTATTTCTTAATAATGGTTCGTCTGGCTGCTGCATCCATTATGGGATTTTGCAATGCCTGACTGTACATATCTTTACTTCCATCCTAACGGACTGTCAAGGGGAGCGGCATCAGTTGGTCCAAGAAGTATCTTTGAAACGGATGACTTGGAAGATAACAGGGTGAGGTGAATGAAACAAGGCCTTTCTAACTTCACTGCAGTAGGAACAGGCAGAGGGTACAATTAAGAGATACCCGACTGCATGGAGGAGAAGGTTATATTGATCTCTGGGGAGGAACTTAGATTCAGTGGGGACAGGAGTTCTGCCTGTCCTGAACTTTCTATCAGAATTAGTGGAAGCAGGACTGGCCCACAGGACCATGAACACCTTTAGATCTGCAACTTCAGCAAGACACTTCCCTGTGAATAAGACACCGATGAGAGAGCATCCTAGGATTCTACGATGATAAAAAGGATTAGCCAATCGAGGCCCAGGAGTATAGATATTCCAATCCGAGGGATGCCAGTAAAGTTCTGAACCTGTTCTTAAAGAGTTGTCTGCTAACTTACAATGCTGTTGAGCTCAGTGTCGAGGAGAGTCTGACATCACAGCACTGGATATCTCAGGCAGAATATTTACTCCAGATGGAGTGACATCTACTATTGCCAGGAGGACTAAATTAAACACTAGGTAAATCCAGAGGGGGAAAAGAAAACAAAATGATGTAAGTTAAATTATATTAAGGCTGATCAGGACACGAAAGCAGAGCTGAGCCCGGTGATTGCACAGAAGAATTCTTTTGAGGCAGTATCCTCCCCCTTTCCATTGCTAGGTGGATAAAATAGATTATGAAAGAAGGAGATGGGGGCGTGGATTGCAGGAGCAAGATGGTGGGCGCGATCTAGTATCGTTCTGCTCTCCACCCACATTATCCACTATTTATGACTGAATCCAGACGCCAACCGACTGCCTGGGATGCTCTCACGGTCTCCAGGAGCACTTCAGAAGGTGCCGGGGCCTCGAGCAGAGCTGCCGATTGTACCCAAAGGAGTGGAGCAGTGCCGGCAATGGAGCCCCGGAGGCGAAAGCTGTTGGCAGATTTGTGAAGGCGGGGAGAGCCTGCCTGACGCAATGGGAGGCCACGGCGGAGTGCATATTTCTGACTCGCTGAGATTACATGCGGGGTGTGCCAGCCTTCCTGGTTGCATGAGTGGCGGACGGCTGGAGTAGGCTGCTGAGCAATGGGAGGAGGCCATTCGATCTGCAGATGCATTGAGCCATGTGGACCGGCCGAACCTTTAGGTCTGGAGTGACCTCTGTTCCGGTGCCAGCAGAGCTGTGCGAGCGGCAGAGCATTGGACTGGAGCTGGCGGGGACCGATGGGCCCCAACTGTGACCATTGAGGCGGTCGGGTGGGGCGACTGGTGTCCCCAAGAGCCTAGGTGGGCACTCTGACCTGCTCCATTAAGCGACGAGTTGGGAACAGACGCCTGAGGCGGAAGAGAGACTGCTGAGAAAGTAGGAAGGAACAGGGATATTGGCGTAAGGTGGCAACTACACCTGGTTTGGTTTCATAGTGACCTGCTGTTTAGACAGGCTTTTTGGCCCTAGTGGGCATTGATATAGACTTTAATCTTGCTCACATCTAGGATACGTATTCCTTGCTTGTGTTGGCCCTTTTAAGCCCTTTCTTCCAGACCTAGATGAGGCCATCTATTGCCTATTGGCTTTGGCCTGTCATTATTGCTTATAGTAGAGGTTGGATCCTGTGGTCCTGACTTTATATTACACATTGGTATGGTTTATGTAGGTACTCTGACAGAGCTAAGGGTTATTTCATCCTTCTCAGGCGTACAGGCCCAGAACTAGAGGGAGCTGAGAGGCTTCAGGGGTAAAGGTAAAGTTTATAGTTAAGGCTGTTGTCTGCTAGAGGAAAACCAGTCAGGACTGCTTCTTATCCGAGAAATGTGTTTGTCTCTTGTGCCCAGACGTAACAGGCAGCTGGCCACTGCGGTTGCGCAAAGAGCTCTGGAGCTGGCACAGGAATTCGGTGGGAGGCAGCCCTCTGTTGGAAATTTCCATGAGGGGAGAGGAATCCATAATAGCGAGCTGCAGGAGAGGAGGAGTGGTCAGTTCAGCTTGGAGGTCAGTTCAGCTTGGAGTCAGAGCAGTTTGGTTCTTGCAGAGGAGAGAGAGCAAAATGTCTGCTGGAGCTGCAGAATAGAGTGCAGTTCTGGAATGGAGAAAGAAGGCAGGAGAGAGCAGTGCAGAGAGCATCAAAGCAGATGGAGGAGCTAAGGCGGTCAGCTGGAGCCAGAGGCGTGGTGATGTGGTGACTGAGGGAGAGACAGAGAGAGAGCCCTGATCCCACCAGAGTCAGAGAGAAATCTTCCTTCTAATAGCTGAGGTAGTCTAAACTAGTCCCCTTTACAATTACACCTTAATCTTGTCCTTATTCCCTAGGCTATTGTATGTCTAATCCTTTTCTTTCAGCGGTGTGTTAAAAGTTCCTGTTACCCCGCAGATAACCATGTACTGTATGTCTAATCCTTTTCTTTCAGCGGTGTGTTATAATAAAGAAACCCCAGTTCTTAGTGAACTAGTGTGTATGAATTATTTTTATGATAAAGCTAGCCTTTCTTCTAACCAGTTGCTGTTGAGTAACTGATGGATCAAAAGGGAGTAGGAGCGCTTAAATCAAGGAATAACTCAATCACATAGTGTGTATATCTTTTGTCCCCATACAGTTGTCTCCTAGTCAGGTATTACTGTTTGAACAGATGTTACCCCTGATCAGGTAAGTGATAGTGAATAATTAGGGAGATAGGAGACCTGCAACTAAGGGATAAAGTTTATGCTAGGTAATTTGGCCATCCCATAATATTATTGTAGTAGCAAGCCCGTAGTGAATAGAGAGAGACTTCCCAACATAGAGAGACAGAGAGCTGAAGGTATTCATAGGAAAGTGGTCGTCATTGGTAAGTGGCGTTAGTGAGAGCACTGATTGTGGTCAGTGTGTATACCCACAGGATTGTGGCTTGTGTTTGTATGAGATAGTGAGAGCACTGATTGTGGTCAGTGTGTAGGTCTGCCGGATTGCGGACCGTGTGTGAATGAGAGCACCTAAGACAGAGGGGTGTGTAGGTCTGCCGGATTGCGGACCGTGTGTAAATGAGAGCACTGGGACTGCATGCCCATGTGTGTAGACATGCCGGATTGCGTGTCGAGTGAGCACTGAGGGAGATCAGTGTGTGAGAGTATGTAATCAGACCTGCCCCGGGGTAGATTAGTCTGGGCCTAGGTGGCCGCGAGACTAGTTGGTGTGAATAGGATATTGTAGAAAACCTATGCTTGTATATTGCGAGTTCCCCATCCTCAGGTAGGTACCCAGGTGCCTGGATAGATGGTCCTGAGGAGGGATGTGGTTACGTTCCGACTGGGTTAGAGGGGCTCTCAGGAGCGGATCCCATCTGGTCCGAAAATCCTGTTGGTACACCTGCATATGAGCACCGATGAAGAAGGTCCCACAAAACCCCTATCAATAAAATCGGACGGTTGAGTGAATTTCATGGGATTATTGCCCTGTGAGTAAAGAAGCTGTGCAGAACATGCTGCTCGACACCTCTCCTGGGGGACCCAGCATGTCTAACTTTTACTGACTTGCGGATCACTTGAGGAATAGACTGCACAAGATAATCAGGAAAATATACTGTCCCCCTTTCCACATAAATTTGTTTGCTCGATCAGCTCAGCACAGCAGGGCAGGGCGTGGCTCTATCATCACATAACACACAGCGATGGGGAGATCCAGGGGAATTGACTCCAAGACTTCTTTACGGGCCTCTTCTGCCGTGGAGACGGACCGGCAAGGATCCCAGAGCCCACAAACATTGCAACCAGAAGACAAGTCAGACGCGATACTCCAAGCTATTGAGAAATCCAGAATATCCCGAGAAATCCAGAATATCCCAGGAATCCAAAATAGATAGTGTGGCAGCAGAACTCACGCTCCTACATGCAGACCACAGGAAATTGCTGAACATGTGACCAACGTGGAACATACACTAGCGGAGGAACAACCAGCAACAGAAATTGAGGAGAAACAAATGGGGGTATTTCAAAGGAGATTCCGCCATCTGGATTAAAGGAAGGAAGATGCAGAAGGACGCTCAAAACTGAACAATGTCCGCCTGATAGGCCTGCCGGAAAGAGTAGAGTGCCAAGAAGCAGTGGAGTTCACTGAAAAATGGCTGAGGGAGCTGCTACCGAAGGAATAATTGTCTTTCTACTTCTTGGATGAAAGAGCACATTTCGTCTCCTTTCGGAGACCTGCACCAGGATCGCACTCTCGCCCATTTCTCTTCAAAATGGTCCACTACCGGGACAGGGACTCTATATTAAGGGAAACTCGGAAGATGCAAGACCTACTAGTGGAAAATGCCAGGGTGATGTTCTTCTTGGACTACACTGTGGGGGTTCAGCGACAGCGAGGTTCCTTTTTTAGCGGTAACGCGGCAACTTTGGCAACTCAATATCCAATTTTCTCTTTACTTCCCTGCGAGACTACGAGTGTGCCAGATGGAAATACTCTTGATGCACCACAAGATGTGTAGGTCTGGCACGAGTCCGCTGGGACGGACTAGAGGGGTTGATACACGAGGGGCTGCTGCAGAAAATGCCAGGAGGCGTGGTCGCCAGAGGAGAAACCGGACACCACAAATGACAGCGGCCCCCAACCTAGAGCAATAATAAAAGGAGCGGCATCAAGTGGTCCAAGAAGCCAAAATGATCTCAGACCCGGCTAAAGACTCGGACAAAAAACTGATATCAACTCGGTAATCCGAAGATGGAGGCTCCTCTGTGGACACAAACTCTTACATTGCCTAACGTCACACCGCAGACATGGGAAGGAATCATCTGAAGCAATTATATATCCTCTATTTGTACTGAGTGTGGGGGCCCTAGTGCTAAAATATGACTTAATAGGAATTGTCTTGTTGCTGCTCCTTGAGGTGCTGGTACTACAGAGGGGGGGGGGGGGTTGGGGGAATTAGATGTGAGGGGGGCACTGGAATACTCGGGGGATGGCCCAGGTGGTTAGTGCATTAATGGTAAAAGAAGGTACTACATTTACTTACTAATTGGTGGTCACATTGTCCTGGTGCGCTACTGTCAGACACATTCCCTCACACCCACACACCTTTAGGGGTTGCTTTGCTTCAAGCCAATCTGGCTCTAGGTTTGGGCAGTCCTACACCGTTGCAGGATCCGCTATTTTGTTATTATATTTTAGTAAATTTGGAGTTATCTTTAATGAAAAGTTAGAACATGCCTTGCTGTGCTCGAATATGGCTATCCTAGCACATTATCCTCCAATATGACCACATACTTGTACCTTCACCCTCCCGACTCTCGTACATAGACATAGCTGACTCATGACATCACAGTGTAACATAACATGGAATATAAGAGGCCTCCGCACTCCTTCCTTGGTTTATGCATATCTTAAAAGGCATGACATCGAAATAGCCCATCTAAGGAATCCCATTTAACACACGTAGAGGCAACCAGAATGCACTATAATTGGTGGGGTCACATCAATGCCACTTATTACTCGGCATTTGCCCGAAGGGTACTGATATGGATTTGACAGGTCACCACCTAATAATAGAAGAGGTGGAAGGGAGATATATTTTCCTTAAAGGGAGACTGGATGGTAGAAGTCTACTACCTGGAAATGAGTATGCACCAAACAGGGGCCCTACTGGGACAAGTTGTCACCAGTGCTCTCCAGATGGTTTGATATGCACTGGGTGACAGGAGGGGACTTCAACAATGTACTACATACGTCCCTAAACTGGTCATTCCCACTGCTGAGGGGCACAAAAACAGCTAATGGGGCTGCAATGTTAAAGATCTGGGTGGACAGTTGGGGATTGGTAGAAATCTGGAGGCACAGTAATCCTATTGCACAAGTGTACTCCTATTCTGCGCCACATACTTTACATGTTCGTATTGATAGGGTACTATGCACGCCCAAACTGCTACCATACGCGAAACAGGCGGTATACATGGGATGCACACACTCTGACCACAAAACAACCCACATTACATAACACTAGCATTAGGCAAGCACCACAACGTGTCTCTAGCATGGCACCTGCAGCCTAACATGCTGGAAGATCCACCCTTTTGTGAATCCCTTCGAACCACAGCAGAGGATTGTTTTATACACAACACAGGTACAGCGACTTCGGCCTTGCTGGAATGAGACGCGTTTAAGGGGACGCTAAGTGATAACTGAAAGGGTTTGAGGTGAGGCATGCGGAAACAAGTGAAATGGGAGCTCCAAGACCTGGAACACATTGTTACTAGAAACACGCCTGTCCTCGGACCCCTCCTGCTCTATGGAGGTGGAAGGCAATGGCTAAGCACTTTACATTGATAGAGAGATGAGGTGCCTAAACTATGCGGCGCACTCCGCGAAAACACAAGCCCTAGCAGATCGAACTGGGTCACTACTTGCATGGCTAATTAGGCAAGAACAACCACATGGTCCTATTATGGCACTTCACTCTCCAGATGGACTGATTAAATATACACAACATGAAATACACAAAGAACTAGTTCTCCATTACACCTTGTTATATCGGTCTATGAAAGCCCCTGGTCCTGAAATTAAAAAAATTCTAGAAGACCTCACCTTCTCTCAGCTTACGCCTGATCAGCGCATGAAGCACCGATAACAATAACAGAAATCCAGGGATCAATTCGATCTCTAGCTCCAGAGGAATTTGCAGGACCGGATGGCTTTCAATCAAAGGTTTACAAACATAAGCAGATCTTTTGGCGCCTACTCTCCAGAGGGTTTATGAAGAGGCGATACACCTGTCCCAATTACCAAACGTTATGTGCAAAGCGACTCTGCCCTCCCTCTTGAAGCTAGATGGGGACCCCACCCAACTGGGCTCTTATTGTCCGCTGGACCTGCTGAACGCTGATTATAAGATACTGACTAGCATAATTCATGGGTGGCTGACATCAATAGTGCCTTCTTTAATACGCGAGGACAAGTATGGATTTGTATAGGACCACTCCAAGTCCCTCAACCTGCGCCGATTGTTCAGAATCATGTGGTATGCACCTCAAGCTTGGCCCAGCTCCGGATGTATGGTGTTGGATCTGGAGAAGGCGTTTGATACGCTGGAGTGGCCATCTGTCTTTAGGGTACTACCTCAATATGGTCTAGGATCATATTTCACTACGTTGATAAAATTACTATTTGTCAATCCGGTAGTAAGGATCAGGACGGGCAACATGGTGTCACAGCCAATACCGGTGTTCAGGAGTACAGGGCAGGGCTGCCCATTTTACCCCCTCCATTTTTCACTAGCCATCGAGCCACTGGCCCTGGCCATACGAGCATCTGCAAACCACTAGAGCATCCATTTGAGATGAGAAATGCATGTGCATATGTGGATGACCTTCTCTTATATATAAGAGATGATGGGGGGAGTACCAGAAGTCATACCCAATACGCTCAGCCGCTTTGCTCGCCTCTCAGGCCTGCGGATCAACTGGGAGGGATCATGTTTGATCCATTTGATCCTGACGCTCCTGACCCAAAACTTACTAGTAATGGAAGCCTGGTTACTTGGCAGCCATTCATGTTTCGGTATCTGGGTATCCGGGTATATCACGGTGACCAGGATCTGCTGGATGGTAATCTCACTAAGGCACTCACGTCTCTGTCAACGCAGAAGACGTTCTGGAAGACGCTTGCTCTCTCAGTAGCAGGTACGGTTTCACTTATAAAAATGGTGGTTCTTCCTCGACTTCTTTATTACTTTACAAAACCTGCCACTGTATTTACCACCCTCCTTTTTTTGACCCATTGGACGCATGATCCATAGCCTAATATGTAATACATCTCACTGTAGAGTAGCACTTGCAAAGTTATACTTACCAACCGGTCAAGGGGGATTGGCAGTTCCCAACGTGGAACACTATTATCCAGCATCCAAGCTGCAATGGGTGGCACGCTTGGTGGAAAGCCGATTCTTATCACACACCGCAGGAACCAAAACACTGTATGCAGAGTACACCATATATGTTTCAACCTTGCGGCGGAAAAAATTGCTCACTCCCTCTGCTGCTGCAAGTTGCTCTTTGATGTTTTAGAAGAGCTCTGTTACTCACTAAACACATAAGAGCTTACACACCAAGATTCCACTCCTTGGAACACCCAAGGGAATCAGACACATAGCACCGACTGATCTGGTGGATTGGCATAAAGCAGATATACATACATTGGAAGACCTCTACTTGGACGGTGCGCTTAAGCCATTCAAGGATCTAGCACAGGAGGAAGGACTGCCCCCGGGACATTTCCTCATGCAAGCCTCCTGAATTAGGCTATTGCAAAGCAGGTGGGGGAGATGTAATGCAGGAATCAGACAAATCTGGTGCTCCAGTACATACATGTCATGGGAAATGGCGGGCACCTCACTCACTGGTTTGCAGGCAGACGCGCTCCACCAACACACAGCAACCGACCTGACTCCACTGCACACAAAATGAGAATCCAAATTAGGCCATGCATGCACAGACACAGAATGAACACAGTATTAGAGAGCCCTACATTGGTACCTTGGATTGCCAGGTTCACATAGTACATAGTACTTTGAGCATAATCTCACCCCAGAGAAAATCAATCGTTACTTTTAAAAGAGAGGATGCACAGTGTCCCAGAGGTCTCCATCCGATGCAGACATCGTACACATGTCCTAAATTACAGCAATACTGGGAAGAGGTAATATCACACTTATCTGAATGCACAAGTAGGCAACTCTCAAACACCTTGGAAGTGTGTGTACTGAGGTTATTCGAGAGAGATGAAGAACACAGGGCCACAGGTCAGATTTTAGATCTAGGTCTAGGTCTAGTTGTGGCCAAAACACTCATAGCTTAACACTGGAAATCTCATGACCCACCACCAATACTAGTCTGGTCCTGCTCAATCCTCAACTGGACGAGGGCTGAGTGGGTATTGCTACACAGGGTAGACACCTTAGGGCTAAGCAAATATCCCAGGATGTATGCACCTTAAACTGCGGGCTTACCTCAGCCTTAGACAGAGTGGCCTCACTCAGATCAGTGACATCTTCTAGGAAAAACCCTCAGTCCCTTGGTTCTCCATGAAATTACGAGTGGAGAAAATCCTATGATCCAGAGGCTAAATGCTCTTACAAAGAGGCTTTGAAAAACATCCACAGGCTTAAGCGCAGCACTATGAGGGAATACTTCTCTAACCAAATTAAACTTTTAGACTTATTTAAAATTGTCCAGTGTTTTTCTAAACCCACAACTCTAAACAGCATGGTTACGCCCTCTCCTACCATCTGTGCTGACCTATGACTTTTTTCAGGAGAAAATCCAAATTATCTACTCTGCTTTTCCCCCCTTCAACGTCCTCCCTTGTGAAAAATCCAACCTCTGATCTTCATGGCACCGGATCTGAATTCCATCTACTGCCTCCTGATGCGTCTCAGTGAGTTGCATAAATGTAAATCAGGATCTCCGTGAGACCTCTGTCCGGCACAGTAGATTAAACTGCTGGCCCCTTGTCTCAATGTTCCCCTGTACCAGATCTGGAACTCCTCCCCTACAGCTGGTATCTATCTAGCTGCCTGGAAGCAGGCCTACCTACTGCCTATACTTAAGAAACCTGATGCTGATCCAGCAGAACACAATTTTAGAACCATCTCCTTACTGCCTGCTCCAGCTAAAATTCTGGAGAAGGAAGTTCAGAAACAACTGTCTGAATTCCTTGAATCTAAAAATCGCTTCCAAGATTCACAATCTGGTTTTAGAATGGGATATAGCATGGAGACAGTGTTGCAATCCAAAAGGAGAGATTTCCACTACAGGGCTCAGTAGTGTGGTTTTAAGCCTTTATTCGTGGGTACAACGAGCCACCCCTCCTCTCAGTCCAGAAGAAAGGCACCAACTGACTCTACTTAGAACAGGCAGCAAAGAGCACCATGACAACACAAGAAGGTTGTGTGTGGAACCTTTAGAAAGCATATGTAAGCACAACATATTACCCCCTTTTTTTTTTTTTACAGAAATACAAACAAGGTTAAATACAAAAGTGCACAAATAAACAAAAATGAAAAGCCAAACGAAAACAAAAGAAATAAAACATAAACGAAGATGTTTATACATTACAATCAGCACAAAATAAACATTGTGCAGAATATGGCACAACTGCAACTTCAGCGTAATTTCCAAGGAAGACGTTTAACACGAATAGACTTCCTTGGTACTTGGCATGTCGCTTTGGTTTTAGAGACAGTATCTGAGGATACAACGGCTGGACCAGAAGGTGAATTCCCTGCAAGCTCATTACTTCTGGTGCCATTGCAATTATCACCTGTAGATTGAACTTTCACAACCTTTGCTAGGTTCCACCAATGTCCGCCACGAACCATGACAGCACCCCCACAAACCTTCTCTACACAGACTGGTTCACCAGAGGACCCATCACCTTTTTTAACAAAACTGGTGCTTTTAATACGAACCCAGTCCCCAGGAGACACATGGACTGTCTTAACCGACATCTTTTGATAGTACACATCAGACATCTTCTTTTGTGCAGATTTAACTCGAGTTTCCAGTGCATCATTGTCAACCCAACATGACACTTTATCACAAACAGTTCTTAAGAGCCAAGCAGGATAAAGTGCAGATGTGGGTACTCTACCTTTGAGTGATATGAAAAGCGCCACTTTAGTAAGTGAATGTGGCGTAGTGCGGTAAAACCACAGCATGGATCTGACCGCACCTTCAACATCATAACAATGACTCTTTGACCACTTGATGCATTTTACCACCACTCTGTTCATCCTCTCTACTAAACAGTTGGTTTGTGGGTGTCCAAAAAAGCTTCGAAGATGCTTCAAGCCAGATTCCCTCAAAAACACACTAATTTCCTGATTGACAAACAGCACCCCGTTATCCGAGACAAGGGCCTCCGGGAATCCTTCCCTCATGAAAATCTCTGAGAAAAAAAATGGCATTAGCGGCTGTGGGAGAGGAGCAGAACTTGACTTCAGGCCACTTGCTATGGAAATCCATAAGAACAAACGCAAAGCGTAAGTTGTGAGGGAGAAAATTGAAAGGGCCAACCATATCGATGCCCACCTTAAGCCATGGCTTGGTGGGGAAAGGGATGAGCTGAAGGGGAGGAGTAACTACTTTAATCGCTTTTCTGCGCCACTACAAACAACACCTTCCTTGACCCTCTCCTCTATTTCCTTGTCCTACTTAATCAGAACATTCATGGGTGGAACGCATCTACCATCTCTCATGACTTCTCCATCCTCCATGGACAATTCTTCAGCCACTTTCCATAAAGGCTGAATAGCCGGAGACACACACCTCTCCGTGGGCCAACCTTTCACGATGTAATCTTTGACTTTAGCCAGACAGGAATCTTGACTCAACACCTCATTCCATTCGGTCTCGCTGCAAGCTTTTCTTTCAACAGCATCTACAACAGCAATAAAACAATCCTCCTGGTCTTCCTCCACATCCAGAGTGCTATCTTCACTTAAGGGAAGTCTTGACAACATATCAGCCCTCACATTCTGCTTTCCTGGAATATGCTTAACCGTAAAATCACACTGCAGGAGTTTGGTGGTTAAACGTGCAATATGAGGCGTAACATACTGGAGACGTTCTCCCACAATATGTATAGAAGGGGTTTATGATCAGTTTGTATGACAAACTTCCTGCCCCAAATGTACGTTCTGAATTTTTCACATGCCCAATAACGAGCTCCTTTTCTATCACTGAATAGTTCAGCTCAGGATCTCTTAGAACTCGAGATGCATAGCTAATTGTAACCTCATTTATACATGTACATTGTGTAAGCACTCCCCTAGACCATAATTGCTAGTGTCAACAGTGATGGTACAAGGAACTGCCGGATCATATGCTCGGAGTGTTTTGGTGTTTACATTTCAGATATGACCTGCTCAAAAGTTTCGTGATAGTTGCTATCCCACACAATTGAAACATTTGTCCTCAACATATTAGAAAGTACCTTCATCTTGCTAGCATAGTCAGGAATAAAGTGCGAGTAAAATTCTCACAATCCCAAAAAAGAACGTAGCTCATCCTTATTTATTGGACAAGGGCACTCAACCACCGCTCTTACCAAACCAGGTCTGGGACTTACACCATCCGCAGAAACTAGATGTCCTAGAAATTCTCTCACTCTTTTCCAAAACTCACACTTTTTTTACAACAATATCTTTTTCCTCAAAAGTGCCAAGCACAGTTCTCAAAATCTTATGTTCCTCTAAATGTTTTGCAAAAATGAGTACATCATCTTGGAAGATGACAACGCCCTTCACATCTCGTAGCACTGACTGCATGACTCTTTGGAAAACCGAGGCCGCGGACACGAGACCAAACGGCATCCGGCAAAATTGGAAGGATCCAAAAGGAGAATTTAAAGCAGTATAATGACGTTATTCATCCTCCAACAAGATTTGATGGTATGAGGATGCTAAGTCAACCTTGGAGAACCATTGTGCATCCCTCAATTCCTCTAAAAAATCACCAATTTTGGATAGAGGACGGGCATCAACCCAGATTTCTTTGTTAAGGCTTCTCAGGCCAATGCACAAACGGATCTCCCCATCCGTTTTCATGCGACCACCAATGGACTTAACCATAAACTGGATTCAACTGGCTCAATGATCCCAGACTTCTCCAATCTGTCTAATTCCAACTTGAGATCACCCCTGAGGCTAAATGGGACTGCCTTGACCTTGAGCTTCACAGGCACAGCATCCTTTTTAATTTTGATCCTGTGCTTGACACCTGCAATTTTCCCAAGGGTGTCAGAAAACACTTTTGGAAATTCTTGTTCTAAACAAAGGGACTCTGGCATGTCTTGAACAACTAAGACTTGTTCACTTGTACCAGGCTTCAGCACCATGCCAAAAAGGCCTTGGCGATACCACCCAAGGATGTTAAAGCCACTAACAGCAACGTAGATTTTACCCTGAATCCTACGTCCTTTAAACTCCAACACATCCTCAATATAGCCTTCCAAGTCTATTTTGCGTTCCTCATATGATACAGGTGCTCTATCTGGGGAAAATAGTGTTCTTTCGTAACAAGACTTAATGAAAAGCTCATATGTGATCATAGTTATGCGTGCGCCTGAGTCCACCAACACATCAACATAGGGATCAATGCATTCACAGGGGTCACCAGTAACTATATCATCATCTATGACAGTGACAATCATGTCTTGAAAATCTTGAACAATGTCACTATCACACAACTGTTCATTCTTCAATACACAATTTACTTTCTCACCCTTGATTGACAGACTTTGGCCAAATGTCCAATCCTTTCATACTTGACATTTGGCATTCTTACCAGGACAGAATCTGTTGTCTGCGCCATGTGGAGGGTAACAACACCTGTAACAAATATTCTTCTTTTGAAACATGCCTTTCGCATTAGATTTGACTTTTCGTACAGTGCTGTTAGAAGCATTGGTAGAAGCAACAGCATTGACCGATTCCTTCGAAGTAGAACTCACACTCAACTCCTTAATCGAGTTGTGTGCCAATTCTATACTTTTCACCACTTTAATGGTCTCTTCAAGACTGGGGTTACCCATAGTAAGCAACTTTTGTTGGATTGGCTTATCATAGCAATGTGCAATGAACTGGTCTCTTACCAATTGGTCACTGTACTCCCCCAATTGGCACTCTACACACAGTTTATGTAGTGCACCCAAATATGTATCAACATATTCGCTCTGAAGTTGCGCACGCTTAAAAAAATGTGTGCCTCAAAACTACTAAACTGGGTTGTACATCGAATTTGATCACTAGTTTCTTAACTGCTTCTTGGTATTCGTCGACTACTTCTCCCTCCACCAACACAATGTCAGGAAGGTGTATGAAGACTTCCCTTCCTTCAAACCCTAAAGAATTTAGAAGACAAAATGTTTTCTTTCCGCCCTATATCGTGAAGCGCCAATGGCCCCTATATACGTTTCAAATGCATCAAACCATGGCCTTCATTGTATCTGAGGTGTACCTGGGCACTCCAGAAATGGAGAAAACTAAGGAAACTTGGGCTTGGGAAAGTAAGTTTCCCAAGCCCAAAGGAAAGGTTAGCAGCCAAGTAGCCATACAGTGCACCAGTCATATGTCCTTGTCTGCTATAAGCCTCTCTGCAGACTCCTCACCCTGTTACTTTTTGTAAAGTCTCCCCATTTGTGACATTCAACAGTTTCCCCACAAAAATAACACGTTCAATAAATATCAAAGAATAAATATCACTTACTTATTCCAAAAATGTAGCAGTAATTAAAAGGGAATGATGTTCCCCAACTGATCAACAGTTGGATTAACCCTCACCTCCTTGTCCTTAATAGAATTTCAAATGTCCTTCTTCATTGATGGGGAAATTTTACATCCTTTGCTGGGATCGGGAGCAAAGGGTTGTGCACTTTCAAAGCCTACTTACCACTAACCATGCTACTTATGACATGGGCTTAAAAGAAAACTTGCTGAAAGTTGATTCCGAAGACCAATTTGCAGAGTTCATAATGAATTCCATGTGACTCCCCAATGAAAATACCTTGGAAGCCCTCCCATCCCTAGCTGAACAGGTGCAGAAATGACCCATATCAGTATCCTCTTCTTTCATTTTTTTTGTTTGATCGGTTTATTATTTTAGTAGTAGAATAAGGCAACCATCTACATTCACATGCATAGCACAAATGTTCATGACACCATTATATAGATATTCTTATGCATCGAACTTGAACATATCCATGTACATATAAATTCCGTATCACATACTTTAACATCTAGACTGGTAACTTATACTTTGCCGTCATCTGGTAGCATGTAGGAGATCAATGACTTTATTAACCAACATACATATGAACTTCAGGCCCAGCAGTACTCGAACACCCCCTCCTGCGATGAGTGTTAAATGAATCTGAATTATTACATGACCAACATTTCTCTAGTATAACAGTGTTCTGTTCATGTGACATTTCATGCACCATATCAACCCCCCCTCCCCGCCCAGAGCAGTAGAGATCCAGTCACCCCACCTTCGTATATTGTCAACTAGCAGCCCGTCCCGACCTTGTCCAGGAGCAACAGGCTTCCCCGACCCCCGCCCGCTTCGACATTGTCCAGCAGCCCGGGCCCGGGCCCCCGCCCTTCCCCCGCCTGCCCCGACCCTCGCCTGCCCCATGGGTCCCCTTACCTCAGCCGCCGCTCCTACCGCCTGTCCGCTGCTCGCACCGCCGCTGGCCTGTCCGCTGCTCCTCACGTCACCGCTCCTCCCCCGCGCCATGTCCGCCGCTTCCTTACCTCAGCTGCCGCTCCTCCAGCCTGTCCGCTGCTCGCACCGCCGCTGGCCTGTCCGCTGCTCCTCACGTCACCGCTCCTCCCCCGCGCCATGTCCGCCGCTCCTCGTCTGGCTCCTGGACACCGCTCCTCCCAGCGCTCCTGACGTGAGCACGCACGTCGCGGCCGGCCCTACTTCGGAGGGACTACTTTTTTTTTTACTGTAAATTTTTTAAATAACATTTTTTTTTTACATTTATATAGCCTATAACCATCTACACACCCTGACGATTCCAACGGTGTATCGGGTGTGTGGATTGGCGCTGTGGTTCCCGAGTTTACCCGCCTCAAAGGCTGAAAGTTCTTCCTTTATTATAGTAGTATAGATTCCACCTGCTGCAGAATATTGGACTTCTGATCAGGGTCTAAATCTACTTGAAGTGCTACTAGGATCGAGTTCCAACTATCTAAGATGGGATAATAATAAATTAGATTTATTGCACGCACGGCTACCTCCAACTGAGGTGTCCCGGCTCTGGGTTGCAGATTCACGGTGAGGAAAAAGAAGAGGAGGAACTAAGGAAGGTTAAAAAGCCAGGTTTTCAGTGCTCTCCTGAAGGTCGATTCTGGCTCCGTCATGTGCAGATGGAGAGGTATAGCATTCCAGAGATTCACAGCTCTCACAGAGAATGCTATGCTGCCTGTCTTGGCCTTAAGGAAACTAGGAACCCCGAGAAGTTTCAGGTGATTGGAGTTCAGGACCAGGTCTTGATGGTAATTTTGCAATCTATAACTCAAATAGCCCGGGACCCAATCTCTGGTGGCTCTATAGGCCAGGGTGAGCGCCTTGAACACGATCCTCCTATTGACAGGTAGCCAATGGAGGCTCCGCAAGTATGGGGAAATGTGATGGCGGAACGGCACATTCCTAATTAATCTTGCCGCAGAGTTTTGTATTATTTGGAGCCTGCGGACCAGATAGGCTGGTAGTCCTAGATCGAGATTATTGGAATAGTCTAGCCGGGACGTGACCAATGCATGGGCCACTGTCTTCCTTCAATCCATCGGAAGAAAGCCAAGGAATTTTCTTAAAGCTCTCAGCTTCCAGAAGCACGAGTAAGAGACCTGGCGAATCTGGGTCTAACAAGAGAGATCATTGTCAAATGTAAACCCCTGATTTCTGGCAGAATCCACCTGAATCGTTGGGGGGGTTCAGCTCTGTGGGCCACCAGAGCTTAGAGGGTGGAGGTGTCGGCTGGTTGAAGAATAGGACCTCTGTTTTCTCAGTGTTAAGTTTTAAGTAATTCTCCATCATCCAGGCTGAGATGTTGTTCAGCTATTGCTTAAACTAAACAAAGGCCGCCTCGGAGTGTTCTTTGAAAGAGAACACCAGCGGAGTGTCATCAGCGTAGGAGACCACTCTCACTCCCCACGTCTCGACCACAGTCGCAAGAGAAGTTAGGTATACACTTAACAGTAAAGGGCTTAGTGCTGAACCCTAGGGTACCCTACAAACAAGGGGTTTCTGGGAAGAGACATAAGGGGCAGAAATACTTTTTGTGAATGGTTCTCTAAGAACGACTGGAGCCAGAACAAAGTAGTTCCCCTCTCTCCCAAGTGTTTTAGTCTCTTCAAGAGAACACGGTGAGCCACAATGTCAAATGCTGCTTACAGGTCCAGCCTTAAATAATCAAACAACACAATTGCCAGTGCTGAGAACCTAAATTGTAAACTCCAAATCTGAAAAAATGGTTATTATGAATGTAACATAAACACCTGCTTTATAAATTGCAACAAATGAATTTTTAATGCTTCTTTTTCAAATATTCTTCAATTTCTTTTAGACACAAGCGCTGTTAATCATGAAATTCAATACTGCCATAAGGGGGCTGAACGAGATTTCAGAAATATATAAACCTAGTACATAGGCATTTGCGCCTTACCCGGCGATGTTCACAGTCTAACGTAAGGTTGTATCATCTATGACCATGAGCTGAATCCCCATATTGGTTCAGTCCTTCGCGTTTACTGTTTAATTCTGTGAACCTTTCACATTCACCTTGGCAGTGCATCTAAATCTTTCACTCTGAAACGTTTATGATGATTGGCAATAAAGATGTCACTTAGGACTACATGTTTCATTGGAAACTACATTTCCCAGAATTACCAGATGGGAGCCTTTAACCTTCCAGGAAGTAGCTTCTGCGTTAATCACTACAAGCGAGTGACCGAAGGAGGAGCATCGAGTTTTCCCGTGAGGAGCGCAACTACAACTAGCAACGGTATGAAGGGCTTTTATCAATTTGGAAAAGGGAAGTCTGATTTACTTTCCCGAAAGAAGAGTTTTTGACACGCCTCGTTCTTTTCACGTAGCTGCGAAAATAGATCCAGATGCTGCGGTTCCATCCGGCATTGACAACGGAGACGGCCGGGTATCAGACTAATGGAAACTGAGACACAATAATTGGAACACGCATAAAAAGCGGGTAAGCTCAACCGCATTGCATGTGGTAGGATGTAGTTTGCAGGATACCATATAGCTGATGAATGCAGTGTCTAAAAGCAGCGTTTGTGTGTGCTTTGTTTCTCTAGCCACTTCCTGCTCTTTGTTTGGAAATACAACTTTCTTGCCATTGGAGCTCTGACCCAAGAACCAAGGAAGGATGAGGCTGCTAAGATGTTGGACAGTGTGTGGCATAAGTCTCTTAGTTCAGAATAGAATCCTAAAGTGATGTTTTTCTGTTTTTTTAGTGACAATAATGGTCCTGAGGAGAACCCCGGTATTTGGCGGGGTTTGAAACGCGTCAACCAACCCGGTCTCGGGTCACTTAAAATATTTATATCTACAACGGTGTCTGTGAATAGCAAGATAATTCTCTTCTCGATTTTTTGAACTCTGAAAAGAACTATACATTGGATAAAAACGGGGTTGATTTATTTCCATGTCATGTGTTCACAGTGTTATTGACACCGAGACCATTATATATGTGTGTGTATGTATGAACTATGTTGGATGATTGAACGGCCAAGAGTGTCTGAATTGTTAATGTGTGTATTTGTGGTTTAAACCATTTGTCATTTTTGTATATAATATGTATATAGTATTTTTGTATTTCCATGCACGAAATAAGTTTGTGTCTAAAAAAAATTGAAGAATATTTGAAAAAGAAGCATTAAAAATTCATTTGTTGCAATTTATAATGCAGGTGTTTATGTTACATTCATAATAACCATTTTTTCAGATTTGGAGTTTACAATTTAGGTTCTCAGCACTGGCAATTGTGTTGTTTGATTATTTAAGGTTGGCTCGTCCTTGCTGAGTTAAGAGTCAAGACCCTTTGAGTTTTTTGGCTTACAGGTCCAGCAGCACCAACATTGCTGAGCTGCCCTGGTCCACAGATTCTCGCACCGTTTCAGCGACTTCCAGAAGGGCTGTCTGTTGTGCTTACATATGCTTGTTTAAGGTTCCACACAGAACCTTTTTGTGCTGTCTAGCAGGAGAGAACTTAAACAATAAAAATTGATAGGCAGACAGATAGATAGATAGTTCTCCAAAAGCACAAGCTGGTATCATAGTAGCTCCTGGCACTGAAGGGAACTACTTTGTGAGCAGAGATCCCCTTGTGAAAGGGCAGTCATTCACAGCGAAGTTGAATAATGGCTGAAGTGGGTTGACTGGTCTGTGCTACAGTAGGCAGAAGAAAATTGTAAATGACACAAGAACAGACCAATAGATAAGGAGGGCTCGCCCCCTCCCCTCTATACATTATACAAATAATTCTAGCAAAAATGAAAAGGTCTTGGCTAATGCCAGACCTAACAATCGTTGGTGTTATCACTTTCCTAAATTCTTGATACTGAAGGAAAAATAGAATAAGTAACAGAGGATTAAATAAATTAAAGGGGTGGTGATGAGGCCCATTAGTTTGTAATCCAAGTCCAGGTCATATAGGAGGTTTATTCAAAAGTATAGGAAGACTTCTCCCCTTAACTCCCAATACAGAGGAATCCCTATTAAATTCCTTGGCTGCTTAAGTATGTATGCCCCTTTTGAAAGAAAGATGCATACATAAGCAGCCATGATTCAATAGAGATTCCACTGTGTTGTATACTTTTGAATAAACCCCCTACATGACCTAGACTTGGACACACAATAGGCAAAATTCATGTGGAGCAAGCGGGGGAGAGAGAGAGAGCAACAACGAGAACGGATGGAGAAGAGACGCACAATAGGGAAACTGCTGGAAAACACATGCACTCTTTTGGAGTGCCTAAGACAAAACCAAAAAAAAAGTAGGTGCCTACAAAAGGACAGACACAAAATGGACAGGGCAAGCCATCGAATAAACAAGCATGCAAATGAGAGTGAAAGGAAAACAACCAATGGGAGGGCTCCAGGCGGCTCTTGGTAAGCCCACAATTCAATATTGCTCGCAACAGACAGAGGTGCTGTTTAGAAGGTTTAGAAGGCTCAAACTAAAAAAAGTAAACATAAAAATAAAGACATTAACTTCCACAGTTTTACTCCAATGACTTATGCAGAAACCGATCTCTCCTATAACCTAACCTTTAGGGTATTTTAAGTACGAATAAAATCGCAGAGGGTTAATTCACGTTTTCACAACACAAAACAAAAAAAAACCACACACTCTTAGGTGAAAATACACTTAGGAATACAATTTCTTTTGAAAATTAGGCCCTTAGTTTTACTCTGCTCCACTCATTCACCCCCTTCACTCACATACATGCATTTGCTTCTATTCAGCCACGACAGTTGGAAGCTTGCCATTCACCAATTTCCAGTCCTATGGGTTACTCACGTAGGCTTTCAATACTGAAAATTGTTTATTTTTCCAGGTATACTCCATGTAAAAAAATCACATCCCATAAAATTATTTTCACTCCCTATAATTTCCAGAACAGACTGCACTCACTGGCCATTAGTGAATCTGAAAGGAAAATCGGTCCCTCTGGAAAACTAAGTCTATGTTAAATGCAGGATGGGCATATAGCAATTCTGCAGGAGAAACGTTATCAAACACGAGACGTGCTAAAACTAGGTAGACCAAGTGTATCACTCTCCCTTCTGGACATATGTCAGCTGGGAATACACAACAGGAGACCATTATGTACGTTCTACATCAACATCCCTAACCAGCAAACAAGGAAATCTGCTAAGACTGTATTGACAGGCTGGAAGTAAGGAGAGATTCTCAGCCAGAATGAGACAACCAGTGACAGTAATGGTACCCAAGAAAGTGAAAGATCCGCGAAGTTGCATATCATAAGCAAATTGGTCAACGTTGAATCTGGAAGTTTAAATACAAGGAATAATTAAAGCAGCCATAATGCAAAATATCTCCATGTTAGCCCAAAACAACCAGCGGGGTCCATTCCAGGAAAGAACCACTCCATTTTGGGGGGATATTCTTTTATATGGTCAACAGGGTAGGTGTGCTGAAAGACTAATAAACAGTCGCCTCAGAGGATGTGAGAAATGCATTCAGTTTTTTTGATGGGAGTGTCTTTTTCACATTCTGCAAACGATCGATTTATGAACCACAGGATATGCTGCTACTAGCTCAGGCTTGCCATAAGAGGAGAGGTTTGTGAGATCATAAATAAAAAGTGGATTATGTAGGTAAGCCGATTGTCACCGATCCTGGGTACTGAGAACCATATTTACTTATTTGGAGATGGTGAGCAAACTGAAATCAGACGAGACTTCAATAATTACACAATTTTTCCACCTCAGACATTCTGGCTGGCATATGGAACTAGCTGGCAGAAAAGGTAGCTTTATGCCTTCAAGAAATAGAGTGATTTGTATTAATTTCAGGGTTGAGGGAAAGCAGATGGGGCCATGTGTACCTCTAATGGCTACATTTAGTTGTGGGTAAACAAGAGAGCTACTTTGTGAAAAAGTAGACTTTTGTTTGGCGATGGGTTTGAAGTCTTTGGGGAAGACTTTCACAGCCCCAAACAAAGCATATGTCTCTATGAGAAAGGTATTTGGAAAAAGAAATTTATATGGCAGGGCAGGAAGACTGGGTCAGACTTTCGGCCAAGCTTATTACAGAGGCCCATATTCACAAGGAGGAGGATATGCCAAGGTAGAAGAAGATTCAGAGGAAACTTATACTCTGGCAACTTTTACCCAAAATGGAGGTAGAGGAGGAAGATAAAGATCGAGCCGTTGAACAGCACAAGGATCCTATACAGGATCTCACTCACGGCAAGGAAAGTATGAATAAAGTAATTTGTTCTACCCAGAAAAACACAGGAGGGAGGTTACAATTATTCTACCACGCATGTAAAGAAATAACAAAGGATACCTGTATATAAACAGACATTTCCGAAAAGGCGCTCAAGGACATTTTCTTTACTAAAAGAAGCATACAGAATAATAGCAGAGGAGATTAAAGGAATGTTAGAAAAAGGGGCCATAGTAAGAATAGACGAGGATCGAAAAGGGTTTGCCAGAACTATTTATAGTGCAGAAAAAGGACAAAGGATGGAGGCCAGTAATCAATTTAAGGGAATTTAATTATTTTATGGTTTACAGGCATCAAGATTGAGGGAATCCATCTTTTGAGAGATACTTTGGTAAACAGGGACCGTTTCGTAAAGATAGATTTGAAGGACACTTATTTTTCAGTGCCCGTTGCGCCAGAGAGTCAGCAAAATCTTCAATTGAGGTGGAAAGGACAACTTTACCAGTTCACTTGTCTTCCTTTTGGCGATTCATCAGCACCATAATGTTTTTCAAAGGTGTTGAGACCAGTAGTGGGTTACCCCAGGGAAAGAGGAGCGAGATTGTTAATTTAGACAACATTTTGATTATAAATCAGGATGCAGAGACTTTGCGAGAACACAGTGTTATGGTTCAGGCGACAGTAGAAAGTTTGGGATTTGTAATAAAATCAGGAAAAACTGATCAGAGAGCTATCACGGCGGATGGAGTATTTGGGATTTATGGTAGGGTTAAGGAACAGTTGCAATTACCAGACAAGAAAATTACATTGATAAAAATGAGACGTGAAAGGTTTGATGAGGAAACAGGAGTTAACAAGGGTGATTAGCCTACCATTGTCATTGATTCAGGCAATTTTTCCAGGATCTTTAAATTACAGGGCCTTGCAACGTCTCAATAAGTCAGATATAAACAGAGATCTATGGTATGGAAACAGAGTGGAGTTGACTTCAAAAGCCCAGGAGGAACTAAATTGGTGATTGGAAAATTTGCAGGCTTGGAATGGCCAGGGCAATTTTTGGTGCGACCTCAGATTATGTGTTGGAGAGGGACGCAAGCAATTTAGGATGGGGAGCATGATTAGATTCTCAGGAGAAAGATGGAGTATTTTGGAAAGGAAGGATTATATCCATTGTTTGGAGAAGAGAACATGGGAGTTAGCGACTCGACCCAACAAGGAAAAGGTACAGGGTTGTGCAGTTCTATTAAATACGGACAATATTTAGGCAGTGACATACATAAACAAGTTGGGAGGAAGCAGGTCGAAAAGACTGTTAGGTGACTCATTTTTGGGTGACGCAAGCTTGGTATCCGGTAGTGATGGAACTTGCTGTGAACTATTTAATATTGAGTAATGCAAAGGGCTTTTTCAGGATGATCCAATAGTGGAATCAGGAGTGCTCAGCCTTGTAGTTTGGAGCATTTCAGGAGATCAGATAGATTTGCACAGTTATAAAGATTTGCACAGTTATAAAGAGAGGTGTCAGAAATATTATACAAGTCATGGTCACCAGGAACAGGGAAAAGGTATACGGGTGCATGGAACATTTGGGTATGCTGGTGCGTGTAAAGTGATTTGGATCCCATAGAGAAGAGTGAGATGAGGACTGAATTTCAGGCAGATTTGTATAAAAAAGGGTTGTCTTATAGGATAATCAATTGTTATAGATTGGAGATTGCAGCTGGTCATTCTCTGGTTAACTGGTCAATTAGTTTGTAGGATTCTGAAAGGTATTTGGTTAAAGTAACCCCCTGGTGCAAGGAATAGTACTCTTTGAGATGTTGGTCTTATTTTAACTTTGACAGATGGCCAGGTAACGAGCATCTGACACACAAAAACTTTTGACATGGAAGTTAGCCACTTCACTATGTATGGTTTCATTAAAAGGGTTTCAAATGTAAGAGCCCTGGAGATTACAAGTGTTATCAGTCACAGGAAGAGCGGTTTTGAAATAAGAAATAAACCTATGACAGAATCATTTTTTATCCAAGATTCGATGACCATCCAAAGCTGTGTGCAATAAAATACATTAAAGAGTATGAAGGAAGAGTGAGTGAACATAGATGTGCAGGAGTAGATCAATTATTGGTCTCTTATGTGAAACCATATGGAGCAGTATCTAAAGCTACAATAGCAAGATGGGTAAAGAACACTAGGAGTGAGTCAGGAGTGGATCTGAGCAAATTCAAAGTGCATTAAATTTATGGAGCAATGGCATCGAAAGTGTTTAATGCAATTGGACGTGTAAGTCAAATACTGAAAGCAGAAGATTGATCAAATAAGAGTTTTTAGAAATTTCTATTTTAGAACAGCCGAGCATGCTGCAGACCTGATTTTGAAAGACTTTAAACATACACAATGCTAGCCTACTGTCTTAACATAAAAAGTTGATTCTCAGAGGTTAACTGTATAGAGAATTGTGATTTTTTTAAAGACAAGGAGGCTAGCATTATCCCTCCCTCCCATCCAATGAGGAGAGTAAGGAGGTGAAATGGTACAGATATGGTGTTTGAAAGTATATTTATAGGCTTATCATCAGAGGTTGTTTATTTGTTTTTTTTATTTTGGATTTTGTCAATAAAACAAGACATACAAAAAACAAAGAGAGCACAGCACTGTATCACATCATACGAGTGAATGCATATTCAGAGATAATATACTAGTTTAATAATCAAATATAAGGAAATTGAGTCCATCCGGATCTTATAAATCTTACAGAGGTAGACCTTAAATAATCATGTACTTGCAGCTCAAAGGAAGAAGACAGCAGTTCGTACGTGATAACAGACAATTATATCCTGCACAATGTTGTCAAACAAGTACCATCAGAAAACTCATAGATGCCATTCTGATCCTGACAATACAACATGTCTTGCAACCATTCCTTACATTTCAGGGCTCTCCCTCTTCCCCATCTACATGCAAGCCTCCGTTTAGCCAATAACAGGGCAGTGTCTACAAATTTTCTGCTACCCCTAGGCACGTGCACCGTGTGTCCGAGAATAAGAGTCAAGGGGTCCATTGCAAAATGTAGATCCAGCATACTCTCTAGTGCAGCATGGACCTGCTACAAGTACAGCCAGATCTGTGGGCATGTCCACGCTAAATGAAAAAAGTCTACCCCCGGTTGCTTACACCTTTCACAGCAATCAGTATCAGCTAATTGATATCTGTATTTTCTAGCTGGCGTGTAGTACACCCTATGTAGGAATTTATAATGAATCATTTTGAACCTACAACTCGAGGTGATGCGCTCCGTCACCCCACAGCAATATATCCATTAGTCATCTGTGATCTCTCTGCCAAAGTCTGTGCCCCAGCGGCTCCTGGCTGTACCTGCCACCTCTGGGGTCTGTGCTCTAACACGGTTGTATATGTTAGATACCAAAAGGGTGCCATCCGCGCTGTTAAGCACAACATTTAAAGGAGGGACAACGTCTGGCTCCTTCGGGTAGTCAGAGACGAGGCATTTCAGTTCCTCCCGGAGGCGTATATAGTAGAAAATGTCTAGGGGGTAGGAACTATGCCACCAAAACACTGTTCTTGGGTACGGAACTCTCCGTTGAAAAATAGGTCCCCCCACACCAAAATCTGTAGGCGTTTACACATGTTTTGAAAGCCGGTCTCTTGTAGTACCGTCAGGCGTGGGTGGTATGTCAAGGGCAGGGCCGGCGCATAGAGCCGAGGAAGGTGCATAGAGCAGAGGAAGCCGCATCCTGCGCAGTACCCTATGCCATGCTTTAATAGTGCAAGACACCGTTGTCAGCCACGTCTCCACAACCACCGCAGGTCCATGCAAAATACCATTTAGGGGCAAAGGTCGTGCAATCCAGTCCTCTATAGCTATCTGAGGCATATAACGTGTGGGTTTGATCCAGTGATATAAAAAATGGGCTTGGGCGCTAATGTAATAGGCTTCGAAATCAGGGATGTCAAAATCTCCTTTACTATAAGGCTGAGCCATAACACTCCATTGAAGCCTCAGCTGTCGCCCACCCCATACCAGCCGGATTAATTCTGTTTTCAAGGTCTTGAAGAAAAAGGCTCCTGGATGGTATGTAATATTGAGGAACAGAGAGGAGGAGCTTAGCGCGCATCCAAGATAGTCCCGTGAGCTGTGAGTTCCCGAGACCCTCGCTGCCTCCACCGACTATCCTGGCATTAATCCTGTTTTAGACAACGGGTTCTTCTAGCCGCGACTCTCCTGATCTGGAAGACCATTTTCAGAATTTGATTTGGACGTCAGATGCCTGACTTGCTCCTTCCTGGAGCTTAGAGGCCTACATCGTGGCTAGTCCCGGACCTTGGGCATTAGGAGCACCCCGAAAGTAATTGAACAACAACGGCCTGTGGCATGAGACGGCTGCCCGGGGCATACTTTCGGTTTCGTTTCTCCTTGGCCGCGAGGATTGGAGATAGCTGTTTGAGCCTGCTGGCGACTGCAACTCCCTGATCGATCCCCATTGACGCCCTGTGTTTCAATACTTTGTGGATTCTTCCTTCAATAGTCATTTACACCAGATCTCGGAAGCCCCTGCGGGGCGGGCAATTCACCATGGCGGCTAAGTCTGAGGGTGACAAACGGTCTCCCAAGACTACAACTCGTGGTGGCGGGACCCAAGCCTCCATCATGGACAGATTTGCACGTAACAAGGGCTCGCCGAGTGGGACTGGTAAAACCTCGGAAGGCATGGGTGGTGGCCCCCCGGAGTCGGACGAACCGACTCTTCGAGACGTCATGGGTGCCATCGCCAGCATACAATCGTCGATGGGCCAACAATATGAGACCTTGGCAGCCAAGATCGACACAGTGGCGGTGGACGTGGACCTGATCAGGGCAGATCTGGCTAAAACCAACGAGAGGGTGAAGTCGTTGGACATTAAGACTGCCAGTCTCACCACAGATGTATCCGAGCTCCAGACTGAGGTTCGTACCCTTCGATCCTCTAGCGATCAGTTTGCCCGCCGGCTCGAGGATTTTGAAGGTCGTGCTAGGCGCAACAACGTACGCATAGTCAGAGTTCCGGAGACATCGGCGGATCAATCGACGGACCTTCTTGTTGAAGACCTGATCGTAAACCATCTTGCCCCCAAAGGCTTGAGCAAGCTATTTGCTGTGGAACGTGCCCATAGGATTCCGGGTGGCAGACGCACGCAGGGGACGGCCCAGCGGCCAATCATTGCGCGGATCTTCAATTATAGAGACAGAGACGCCATTTTGCAGGCTTCGAGGAGCAACTGCCCCACTAGGTTTGAGAATGCCTCTGTCAACTTTTACCCTGACTTTACTCTCCTGGTGCAGAAACAGAGACTGGCGTTCTCCGGGGTGAAACGAAGACTGCGTGATTTGGGCATGAAATATGCCATGCTTTTCCCCGCTCGACTGCGGATTGAACACAATGAGCGGGTGCTCTTCTTCGATATGCCTGAGGTGGCCAGTGACTGGTTGGACACTTTATCTATGCCTAGAGACAATGCGGATCACACTGGTGGTGCGGAAGGTGGCCGACGGGACCAGGAGGAGTAGAGGCACCGGTGTATGCCTCCATTGTTCTGTGCTACGATGGTTTGTTCTCCTTGTCTGGGTCGATGACTTTTATAATTTGGACCCCGGGGCGGCGGGGTGTTCAGGACTTCTCCTCCTCTGGGGGTGTTTTTCCTTTCCATCTGTAGTTTAGTTTTTGGGGTAGGGCGACAGGCACACTGCTGAATGGGGTGGTTACTTGGTTTATCGCAGGGGTGCAGGGTGGGGGGTTGTTGTTCTGGGGCTTTGGGGGAGGGGGGCTGGGTTTTTCTTTCTTTGTTCATACTGCATTTGGGGCTACGTATTGCTGCATCTTTAGTGTTTCCTTCGTGGGTTCAGTGAACCTGATTGCACGCTTCCGGGATGGGGGGTAGGGGGCTACGGGTCTTGAGCTGGAATGTCAATGGCTTGGGGGACAAGATAAAGCGGGGGATTGTACTCCAGTATGTGAAACGTCATTCTCCCGACATCGTACTCCTGCAGGAAACCCACCTGGTTGGGAATATGTTCCATGCTATGAATCGGAGGGGCTACAAGTTGGTGGGACATTCAGGGTTTACTTCGGGCTCCAGAGGAGCTGGTATTATGCTTCGTAGTTCCCTTCCCTTGGAGATTGACGACGTGATATTGGATGACAGGGGTCGATATGCTGCAATTGTCGGGAGGTGGGAGGGAAGAACTGTAATTGTCCTCTCGGTCTATGTTCCCCCTGTCCTGCAGGCTACTACATTTGTTGACTTGGGTAAATTGTTGCTGGGGCTTCCCGAGGGGCTTCTAGTGATGGGTGGAGACTTTAACTCGGTGATGGATGGTTCGCTGGATCAACATCCTCCCAGGGTTCTCACACCATCCCAATCCTGTCTCAGTGGGTTCCTGGATACGTTTGGTATGGTAGATTGTTGGCGGATGCTTCACCCGGGACAGGCCCAATATACCTTTCACTCTGGGGCACACGGGAGCTTGGCTAGGCTTGACTATCTTCTTGTGCCCGCTGCCCGGGCCACGACGGTGCGTGAGGCCCGACATTTGCCTAGAGGCATTTCGGACCACTCGCCGCTGTGGGTTCATATTGATTTCCATCTGAATGCTGGGGGCCGGATCGCCCCAGTTAATCCCTGGCATCTCCGGGCTCCGGAGACTAGAGCGGGGTTGGTTAAAGCCGTAGACCTTTACTTTGCTGAGAATGTGGGATCTGTGTCGTCCTCGGTGTCCCTCTGGGAAGCTTTTAAATCTGTGATACGTAGCCAAGCGCTATCGCTTATCGCTAGCTCCAAGAAGCGACACAATGAGGAGGTTGAGCGGCTGGAGGCACAGGTGGGAACTCTAGAGAGAGATCTTGAAACTGGAGTCACGCGAGAGAAGTTGCATGTTCTGCAGTTAAAACAGTCTGATTATAAGGCCTTGGTCACGAATGCAGCGAAAGCTATGAGTCGGTAGCAAATGGGCCGTCTGTATGATGTGGGCGATAAAGCCGGGAAGTTGATAGCGTGGTTGGACAAGCGAGAGAGATTGAGTCGTGTGGTGCCTGTGATAGAGCGAGTGGATGGGGTATGTGTGACGGATCCACTGGAGATAGTGGAGGAGTTTGCCTCCCACTTTCGAACGGTGTATGCTCCGGTCTCGGACCGGCCAGAGGAGGACTCCCGTCTTTTGCTTCTGGATATCCCCTTGCTTTGTCTGTCTGATTCTGATAGAGAGCTAATGGAGGCAGATTTTTCCACTGATGAAGTAGCGCTTGCTATGGGACCTAACGGCCTGCCCATCGAGCTGTACAAGTTGTGCCCGGACAAAATGGCGTCGTATCTCCGCTCGATGTTTTTGGAATCTAGAGAGAGGCCAGCTTCCGCGTGATCAACGACTTGCTTCCATTGTGGTGATTCCTAAGGAGGGTAAACCACGTGAGTTCTGTACTTCGTATAGACCTATCTCTCTCCTAAATGTCGTACTTAAGGTTTTGGCGAAAGTGTTGGCCAACCGGTTGATAACCGTGATAGGTGATCTGGTGCACCCGGACCAATCCGGTTTTATTCCTGCCCGTAATACCGCGCTGAATCTACGTCGCCTTCATGGCGTGCTGGCGAGGGCGGATACATTGCGTGAGCCGGCCATTTTGGTCTCGTTAGATGCCACCATGGCGTTTGAAACTGTGGAATGGCCGTACTTATGGGCGGCTTTGGCTAAGTTTGGCTTTGGGCCAGTATTCATTGGCTGGGTCCGTTTGTTGTATGAGGAGCCCTTGGCCCAGGTGGTCGTTAACGGTAGAGTATCGGCTCCCTTCGCTCTAGGTCGCGGTACGCGGCAGGGATGTCCCCTTTCCCCGTTGCTTTTTGCGCTGGCTCTGGAGCCTTTGGCGGCCTGGTTGAGATGGGAGCCATCCCTTAAGGGCATCAGGTGGGCCCCCGGTTTTGAAGATCGCATCTCGCTTTATGCGGATGATATTCTTCTTTACCTTACTTCCCCTCGGAAATCCTTGGGAGTACTATTTGACGTCCTTAGCTCCTTTGGTAGGAACTCGGGACTAGTCATAAATTGGGCCAAGTCCTGTGTGTACTCGCTTACGGATGATGTCCCACTGTCGCGTTCTAATCTAGGACCCTGATCGATACCATGGCCTTATGCCCCTGTACGGCTATAAATCCATTTATTCCCTATATTGGCATAACCGATCAAATGCAATATTCAGAAACTCGTCTCTAGCCTCACATGATCAGAGCCACATTTCAGAATCGCTTCCTCTGCAACTTCCTTTGCAGCTCATTAGTGCAAATGACACAGTAGAAGCCACTATCTAAGATTCCTAGATTAACACTCCGAGTTCTTCAACAAGATAAAAACTCAGCAACCTGGGAAAGCCCCGCTTGCTATGTTTTGATTAGTAATAGAGCACTAATGAGCACTGAGAGACTATCACTTCCTAGTGACATCTTTATTGACGTCTTATGTCCAAAAACTTACGTCAAACAAGGCACCTTTCAGGTATAAATATTACCAACGTTGCCTTAAGCAAATGCTAGCTGCCTCATAGACATCGCTGCCGTTATCGCTGCTGATGCTATCGCTGCGAACGAGCGAACGATGGTGTGGTGAAGGGAGGAGCTGAACAGCCGTCCCCAGCAGATGCAACCAGCCCACGGACGCTGCCCCTCCTCTTTGACGCGCTGAGAAAGACGCTGTCTTTTCTCCTGCCGAGAAATCCAGCTCCGGCGTTTCCAGCCTACTCTTGCGAGTGACTGGGATATCGAGTCCTGAAGGAGATACCAGACCTCCAACATTCTATTCCAGAGGTATGGTGTTGACTAAACCCTTAGAGAGAATTCTTGAAGCAAACCTTGGCAAAACCAACTTAACTTAAAGCTACTTACTTACTCCCCTCCCAAGTATTAGGCTTAGGTCAGGTACACTGGGGTAGGCGTAGTTAGAAGCACCAGTTGAGTACGTTAGTCAAATGTATATATGAATGTATATATGTTTTATTCATTTTAAACCCTTGTATGGCTAAGAAACCATATCAATGCTTTTACAGTATTATTTCGCAATACTCATTTTACTGTACGCACTTTTTATAATAACAAGTCTTGCAATTGTGGCAATTCATTTCTCTTGTATGAGAAGAAAGACTGTTCAATAAATAATACCTTTTATTGAAAACGCCCGTCTCTCTATTCTCTACATATTGTGAAAGTAATCTGCACAACAACCGACTGAGTAAAATAACTGTCTATTGTTTCACATGACTCTAGAGATTGACTCTTATCTGAGGAGCAAAGTTGTCATGTTGCACGGTTGTTGGAAAACTGAATCCCTTCTTGGCTGTGCCAGGGAAGCTGATCACCTCCTATTCAGTCAAGAAAGTTTCCAGTGACCTCTGAGCTAGTTGGTAACAAACTCAATTAAGTTTAGCATAGCCAGTAGAGGCCTGGAAGACCCGCACTTCTACGTCGATACTACTGTTTGTTATTCCAATGCGCAGGGCCTATTGGGAAAATAGGAACTACACTACATGGCGCCCAAACGTTTGGTAAGGCGATAAACTAACGCAAGACGTTAGAGTAACTCAGTCGTGCATTTTTCACACAGACCCCTTTCTCCCATAAATACTCCAATAGACGTCTGGAGTGGGTGAAAGGTTAAAATCCGCCCGACCTTAGTAGGAAGAGATTCCTATGTAAAGCTCTGGTTTATTCAACGTTGAAGGATACAGTGTTCCAAAATATTGTGCACCTAATCTTTGTCTCCTTGGAGACCTGCTCTGCAAAACCTGCATTTATACAATGCCAGGAGAAAACGGGACCGTTGAAACTGCAGTAGATGCAAATCAACGGGACGCCGGTATTACTGAACCGGGTGCAATAGTCATCCCGGCACATTTAAGAAAATCTATAACGTTAAAACTTATAGAAAATGGACTGACCACACAGGGTGGCACAGTCGTCTTCGTGATAGAGGCACACTAATATCGGCAGACAGAGGTATTCTATTCTTGGATAAAATTTCCAGCGGCAAACGCTGCAACACACGAGTTCCACTACTATGTAGTAGGAGTTCCACCGGATGAATACGCTCCTTTCGAGGAGATTGAAATCCCATTAAAATACCAAGAGCACCTGCTCTGGTTAAAAAGGCGCCCTAAAACACAATGATCATATAACCAGGCTCGGTCCACTAGGTAGACCAGGAGCAATGTGGCCGGTTTTAGCCAGCTACACACCACATCCGGACATTGCAAAAAAGTCTAGAGAAGAGCTGTTAGCACAGCTAAAAACACTAATTAAAATACATGGACAGTTAGTCCAATATGTAATGCGGACTGCAACAGTCCAACCAGCTGTTAATGTTCCACAGCTGACCCCTCATCAGGGGAAAACAAATAAAATTACACCACAGAACATACAATCATGTCTTGGTAAAACACCCGTAAAACGGGAACAAATTCCTTTCTGGTTAGCGCAGAAAATTACTCAAATAGAGGCAGTATTTCCGAATACTACCCCTATTGAGAAACACAGGATTCTGACCATCTGCCTTCCTATGGGGGTCGCACCACACGTGGAGGACTGCGACACTTAGGGTACAGTCTTTGCTTCCATTTACACAAAAACACATGGTGTTCCGTCCATGGCGGTAATACCAGTAGTGCTAAAACAGATTCAAAATGAATACGGTCCAGAACCTGCTTTAACTCTTGGTATGAAACTACTGAAAGATTTCAAGCAGGTCTCAGCTATATTATTAGCCAACATTAAAGGAGAAGCAGCATCTGTGGCGATCCGCCAGAAGTTGAAGGAAACAGATATAACAGATCAACCAATTGAGCTTGCCAGAATCATAGAAAAATGCTATGAAGAACTAGGTAGAGACAGCTTGGGTGGAAAACCAGTAAAGCCCCAACTGCTCGAAAATCCTGAAAAATGATTTATTAAAAATAATTCAAACACTCCTAAAAAGAGCTGGGATGGAAATAAACAATCCACTCCCAAGGAAAAAGTTTTCCAGTCCAGAGGAAGGTCTCCTCGACGGAGGGAAAGAACTCCGACTCGAGAACACCAGTCTCCCCAGAGGGAGCCCTCTGAAAAAAGATATAACCTTAGAAATAGGGATAATTTGAAGAAGCCTGATAGATATCAAAGTATTGATACACGTCCCTCTCGATCTTTTTCGCAGAAATCGGAAAGAAGAAGAGGACGGTCAGACCCAGGAGAGCACACCAAGTCCAAAGACAAGGAACCTGCTCAAAGTAAAAAGTTACAATTTCCAAAAAAGAAGGTAGCCAGTATTAGAATAATCGAACATGCCGAGAATACTGAGGACACAGTTGAAAAACGGGGAGTGGGCACAGACAATGCTAGACAGTGCAGCAGAAATCAGTATAGCCCGCAAGATCCTGATGAGTCATCTGGAGACAGTGGACACGAATGAATACATTCAGGTTGAAACTGGCGACACCAGACTTAGCGAGCCCCATAAGATATACGAAATAACATTGCGTATAGAGGGTGATAAGACTAGGAAAATAAGGGATCTATTTTGGGATAAACTCTCAAAAGGCTATGATATTCTGTTAGCTGAAAAAGATTGGCCCCCAGAGTTTGTCAGGGAGTGCCCTTGTGGCGAAGAAATGATTATGCCTGCCTTCTCGAATCACATTCCGATTCACAAAAAATATATATATATATATATGCGAGGAAATGGGCAGTAGCCCAGGCACCAGCATTATATAAAAATCATGTAGGATGGGATGAGGACTCTCCTCCTCACAAAATCCAGTTAAAAAATCAACCGACTGCACAAAGGCAGTATCCCATTAAGCAAGAAGCTAAAAAACAAGTCAGGGAGATTTTAGATCAACTTGAATACCAGGGGGTGATTGAAACATGCACCTCTCAAATGAACAATCCTTTGTTTCCTGTCTCCAAGCCAGACAATTCATATCGTCTAGTTTTGGACTACAGACACCTTAACGCATGTGGCAAAACATTTGCAGTACAAAATTCACATAGTGCTGCAGTAATGAATAACATAGTTAGGAAAAAAAATAAAACGACATTAGACATATCTAATGGTTTCTTTTGTCAAAACATTGCACCAGAAAGCAGATACTTGACCACTTTCTCAGTAATGGGGTCACAGAAAAATTCTGTAGGCTCCCACAGGGGTTCAAGAACAGCCCAGGACTATTCTCAGCTAGAGCAACAGAGTTACTCCAAATATATGATGATGAGGCATTATCTTACGTAGATGATATCTATCTCACAGACGACGACTTGGATACTCACTTGAAAAGAGTGAACACCATAATACTTGGGTTCGCTGCAGAAGATTACAAATTCAACTTTAAAAAGTCTCGAATTGCCCATCTGACAGTATTATTTTTAGGATACGAATTATCAAGTGAAGGGAAAAGCCTAGCGGACAACTTCTTAGAGAAGTGCGCTGTACTCCAAGCTCCAAAAAAGCTGAAGAATTTACAATTGATTCTAGGCTTTCTGAATTTCGGTAGAACTTACATTCTAAATTACGCAGAGAGGGTTAAACCTCTCTATGAACTAATTAAACCTGATTTTAAACAAATCACCTGGACTCAAAAACACCCAAATTTTGAGATCACTGCAAACAGACATGTTAGCAAAAACAAAATTAGATACACGTGACAATACACGCAATCTTGTAATCCAAGTCATCCCAGGAAGATGCGGATTCACGTACCTGACCTCTAATGAGGGAGAAAAGGTACCAATTTCAATTAAATCTCACTTGTACACACAAGCAGAAAAAACATTCAGTCACACAGAAAATACTGTGAAAGCAGTGCAAACTGCAATAGCGAATGAACGAGAACTAGCACACGGCAAAAGGATTAATATCCTCACAGCGGAATCCGCCTTCGAGGCGCTATTCAGCCAAGTAAACCTGCCTACAGTGTCACTGGATCCGAAATGGATACAGTGTGTAAATTCTCTTGGAGCGGAAGATGTGAAATACTATTCCGCCCCGCAATTCAAAAAACGGAATGATTTAGAATATGAAGAAGAATATCCTCTGCCAATCGAACTTCTGCCTCTGCCACAGTACGCCTGTATAATCTATACAGATAGATTTGTGCAGCATTTCAACGTAGAGAGCAAATCCTACGATGCAGCTTGTGCGATTGTTAAAGGTCGTTGGCTGTGCGGTAAATTCAGACCGAAAATAACAAAAACTGAATCAGTTAGATACTGTTCGGCTCAGAGAGCTGAAATCAGATGTTTAAAGATTGCGCTTGAAAATGCAGAACGTGAATTCCCGACACTAATCGTGTGCGACTCATTTTTGCGTCAACTCTTACAATAATAAGTTGCAGAGCTGGATTGAAAACGATTACAAAGATGACATAGGTGTCACAATCAAGCATAAAATGCTTTGGAAACAGGTAGCTCTTTTACAGAAAGAACTACAAAAGACTCACGTGATACACGCTCCGAGTCATCAACGTGATGGCGTTCAGGTTGCAGGGAATTCATTGGCTAATACAGCCACAGCGGAAGCAACTAAACCGGCTTCCGTAGCCACAAAAAAGCGTACAGATAAGTACATAGACGGGGAAACCATGCTGGCAGTAAAAACGTCCGTAAAAGGAGACTGTGCAGCACTACCCGTGAACTCTCCACTCAATTATGCATACGTAATCGATGCAAACTCCGTTCCTTTTGCTCGAATCCCTGGAGTGGGGGATAGGGTAATTCCAAACATGAACCAGAGAAAGTTATTAATAGCAGACGCACACATGGGTGAAGGTCCAAGGCACAATGCAATGAGGGACTCTCTGACTGAATTGCAATCAGAGTACTGGTGGCCGGAAATGAGTGAAGGTATTCATGATTTTGCAAAAAATTGTGAAGACTGCAACAGAGATCGCAGTGGAGAACCAGCCAGTGTAGTGTCAGAAGCCCTAATAGAAAGCATAAGGCGATCTATCCGCGCAATCAAAAAAGAGAAACGCGTCTCATTGTACATCATGAAGGCTAAATCCACTTAAAAAATATGGCCTCCAGCGCTCGGCTGACGCCAGAACGGTTATAAAAGATCTGCGAGTCTTTATCGGCACATACGCAATTGCCATGTTCCATTCGGACCAGGGTCCTGCTTTCAGCTCTCGAGCTTATAAGGAGGCCATGGCCAGCATGGGAGTTGGGTTGCGGTATTCTTGTCCGTCACACCCCGAAGGGAACAGTGTGGTAGAAAGAAAAAACCGGGACATAAAGCAATCTATAACAGCGAAGGTATTAGATTCGGGTGCTGGGTGGGTCAAACATTTAATAAGTGTCCAGTTAAGTCTTAACAACTTGCCAAGAAATTCTCTAAAAGGTTTCAGCCCATACGAACTATTGTTCGGAACTAGAATGCGAATTCAGGACTTAGATAGTCAGGTATCAGTGGTACAAGATAAGAAAACAGAATTTGACATCAAAGACCGTTTGGCTGTTTTACAGGACTTGAATGAAACAAGAAAATCCTTAAGCAACATAAAGTTAAAGCAACAGCCAGCTACCACTGACTAGGCACCACCAGCACCAGCCCCAGCAAGGCCTGTCTGGATTCCAAAGATTGGGGATCTAGTCAGAGAAAAAATAGCGGTGAAGAAGGAATTTGGGCCTTCTTACAGAAAAGCAGTACCTGTCTTAGCAATCAACAGAACAATATCAGTAGTACTACCGCCCTTTGCTGGTAAAAAGGAGAACAGAGTTGTATCAATCGACCTGGTAAAACCACAAGCATGTGGCCTATAATCAACAGTAGGCCCAGTGGACTCCCAAGAAACAACAGAATACCCAAACTTGCAACAATCCAAGAGGTTCAAACTGAAAGACTAATCATATTCGATCAGCCTGCAGTGCACAGAGAGGGACTATGCAATAATGCCATGGAACTCGTGCCTCTTGAAACACAGATTGAAACAGTTCGTCAAGAAACACCAGTTTACAATGATGTGGCATCAGAATGTGCTACCGAAAGACAAATTGAAAGAACAATTCCAACAATTGACAGAACTGCCTCTGGTTACTTCATCAACTTCGACAACTTCTCTGAAGATCAAAGCAACCCCGAAGTGATGCCAGAAACAAAAAAGATTTTTAAAGAAAAAGCAACAGAACTCTTTCAACAAATCAAAGAAGTATATCTGGATGCACCATTGATTGAGCATTGGATTATTTCAGGGGTATTCATACTCCTACTATGCCTAATTTTAGTTTTAATTTTAGGAAAGTTTATTATAATACAATGGACACAGCAAGTCAGAACATCAACTTAGTCCTCAAACCACACAGATCATCCCACGTGAAGAAAAGAGAGCTGTCAACAGTAAATGTCACAGCCATTCCAATACCCGGTGGGGTAGAATGGGAGAAAACCGACTATGAAATCTATGGTCCGGTCGAAATCCTGAAGTATCCTCATCAATTCAAGGTTTCCTTAAGTGACTTTGTAAAACCTAGTACATTCTCCGATGATTGGGACTTTGAAAGTATTAATAATATGATGTCTGATTTGGTAATGTCAGCTAGATTCCCAGATCATGATTATTTACAAGGTTCGTCTAGTTATGAACAGATGTTCTGCTTCACACATTATGGTGATCATTACTTGCATAAATCTGCACAACCTAGAAATGTTTTAAAGTATAACCAATGGGAACATTGTGCTACACCACCAAAAAGTAGTTCTAAAACATTCTATGAGAAATTCAAGTACTTCTCAGGGTTTAACACCAGTGATGCAGAAACGTTTTATTATAAACTGTTAGATAAAACAGGGTTGAAAACAATGCTGACAAATACTAAATTGATATATCCAGAAACATTTTATGAAAAAATGATGACATTTGGTTTTGATTTTTGGAAAAATAACATTGAAACAAAAACCATCTGGGGTACAAAAGATTGGCAGGTACAAGGCCTAGAAGCATTATTCAGAGCTTGCATGATCCCAGAACAAATGATGTTTTTAAATGACACAATTCACCAAACATCCTGTCTTGGCCTAGCTAAGATCAAAGACCTTAACAAACCGTCTATTCCAAAGCCAATACCTGAAAATACAACAACAGATATTGAGATAGACGTATCTAAAATTTTACATTTAAACAGAACACATCCTGATTGGAAAAAGTGGTTAATCTGGCCTACTGACACAAACAACTCAAGATAGATTCCTGAATAAAACACAGGGGTTAAAAATGACCAAACAAGACCCTAGATACTCCCAGAGACAACATCCAGGGATAGTAACAACATACAGTGTAGGGAAACTCTGCCTCGAATGGCTAGGATCATCCACACTGGCAGAAATTAAGCAACACTTGTCTTTACTTAAAGATGGTGCTGATTTGCGCGATTTCATTCTGGGACCACGCAAACAGCGTCAAAAACGTTTCATAGCGACCAGTATCTATGCGGTATACAACGAGGCTTGGAAAGTCACACAAATTGAAACAGCAGAAAAAATACGAGAAATTGATCGTATTAATTTGGAAAAATCACTTTCTGTAGTGGACAATGGGTTAATGACTCTGTCCTCCAGAATATATTCACTGGACAGCATTGTATTATCTGCCTTTGATATAATAGACAAAGACTTGCTAAAGTTACAGCATGGCCAGTCACAATTACGTTCTATTGTACAGTTGGGCTGGACGCTGCAAAATCTTCGTTCAGGCTATGTGCCTTGGCGTTTATTCAACACAACGTCATTGTTTTCCATCTTTAACCTTACTGATAAACAAATCAGTTTGGCACAGAAAGGAGAAGACTATACAATCCTGAGCATCGAAAAACTTGAGAGATTACCATTGACAATGTCAGAAAGTCCTGTCATTGAATGGATAATACACGGGATTATCACAATTCCGATAACAACTTTCCGATTTAAAAATGGCCTTGAATACATACCTACTGGCCAGTATGAACGATTGGGTAAAGGTTACATTAAGTCAACATGGAAATTACCATACACACACACATGCTATAGTGACAGCAACAAAAATGTATTTCTTAGTGGTGAAAACTGTAAACATTCACTAAGTGGTATACTTTTGTGCCAGGGTATTAATTTACACGGAGCCTGTGAAGGAAATTCTAACAACCTTTCATGCCACCAACATGTCACACCTGCAACGCAGATAGAGCCTTTCTTTATGCAACTCGCAAATGGGAGTTACATTCTAATAACGGATCACAGCTGTTGTGGCCTTTTGCCAGGGAAAGCCTATCTCGTAAGCGTAACCTCCATGGTCAAATGCTGTTGTTTCCGAGCGGCCCTGGAGACATAGAGACTCCCATTTGGCCTCGTTTGAATTTCTCTTCTATACGAATTGATACTTTAAGCAAAATGAAGTCTGTGCTTTTGCAGACAACAGTGCCCATCACGTCATCAAAAGAGACGTATGATCTCCAAATTGCAAGGACAACTTCAGAGATTCATGACCTTTTATTAACAAATTGCCCCGTGCATTTCACAGAAATGCTTAGCCAAATTCTTAACATGTCTAGTGCCATAGGCATCCCAGGCATATTTAAGACGATTTTTACTGGACTGCTAACACCATTTCAAGCAATTCTTGGAATCATTCCCAATTTTGTCCATTCAGTCTTTGGCGGCATACCCCTTATTTTGGGACTTGTAGCAGGAATTTTATTTTTGACCCTCCTGCTTCGATATGGCAAGGCACAGCTCAGACATGACTCCGGCGGGAATGGAAGAAACAATCCTAGCAATGCGCTACCAGGACAGAATAACTAGAGTCCTTGGATTGGCCAGGCTGAGAGATCTAAACATGACCTGGTTCCTTTCATTCAGACCTATATGGCAATCCTGCATCTTACCTGTGCTTCGATGTAAGCTATGCGGAGATGAATGCGTGTTGGACACCTGTCTTGCACTTCCATCAGCAGTACCAATGGATATCGATACTTTGCTCAGTCCTGTAATGGCTCACGCATTGTGTTGTCCCCAGCGGCTACCAATCCTGATGACGGCATTCGTTGAGACTCCTGCATTACGACTAGGTGGTAACAGTGGAGCGAGTGACAAAAGCAACATCACCCAGGTACGACCTTCTGTGAGCATTGCTGATCCAGACTTTGATGACAGCAATCATTCTCACACCTGCCAAGTTACAGCACTATCGAATTTGGTCGAACTGTCACCTGATTTTGTAGACCAATTTTTTGAGAGCCTGTCTGATATGATGTTCTCCCCCGAATAGAAACAATAACTTTTGAAAAGCATTCCGACACACAGCGTTCCCATGAACTCTGAATTCGGCCTTCAGTTTTGATCAACAAAAACTGCTAAAAGCGTTGGAACTCTATTCCCCCGTTCACCAAGAATGTATTTTTTTTAATTGAACACTTTTTGAAAATATTTTCCCCTTTTTCTGGCACGAATTCTTTGCTTAAAGTAGACCTATTCATAGAGAACAGAAGCTTCTACTTCTATTTAGGTAAATCTAGAGACATAATAACTTAACACCAGCCTCTAGCTCATTTTACAACAAATGCATTTATATGTGATGAAATTATCTCGCCCTTCTTTTCTGTATTAAGAGATATTTCATGTGTAATTCTTTCGCAAAATCGTTCAAACTGATTACATATGCTATAATTTTTTGAATGATTCCTATGCTTAAAGACGTACAGTACCTATATTTTCACGCATTTCAAATACGCCTATTTCAAATGCAAATATGTATTTTGGGGTGAGCAATGTTACACATGCATCTTATTGCTCTAGTTTTAGTAATTTGATGGACATAAATTCGTGGAGTGGGTGTCGCGTTCTAATCTAGGACCCTGATCGATACTATGACCTTATGCCCCTATACGGCTATAAATCCATTTATTCCCTATATTGGCATAACCGATCAAATGCAATATTCAGAAACTCGTCTCTGGCCTCACACGATCAGAGCCACATTTCAGAATCGCTTCCTCTGCAACTTCCTTTGCAGCTCATTAGTGCAAATGACACAGCAGAAGCCACTATCTAAGATTCCTAGATTAACACTCCGAGTTCTTCAACAAGATAAAAACTCAGCAACCTGGGAAAGCCCTGCTTGCTATGTTTTGATTAGTAATAGAACTCTAATGAGCACTGAGAGACGATCACTTCCTAGTGACATCTTTATTGACGTCTTACGTCCAAAAACTTACGTCAAACAAGGCACCTTTCAGGTATAAATATTACCAACGTTGCCTTAAGCAAATGCTAGCTGCCTCATAGACATCGCTGCCGTTATCGCTGCTGATGCGATCGCTGCGAACGAGCGAACGATGGTGTGGTGAAGAGAGGAGCTGAACAGCCGTCCCCAGCAGATGCAACCAGCCCACGGACGCTGCCCCTCCTCTTTGACACGCTGAGAAAGACGCTGTCTTTTCTCCTGCCGAGAAATCCAGCTCCGGCGTTTCCAGCCTACTCTTGCGAGTGACTGGGACATCGAGTCCTGAAGGAGATACCAGACCTCCAACATTCTATTCCAGAGGTATGGTGTTGACTAAACCCTTAGAGAGAATTCTTGAAGCAAACCTTGGCAAAACCAACTTAACTTTAAGCTACTTACTTACTCCCAAGTATTAAGCTTAGGTCAGGTACACTGGGGCAGGCGTAGTTAGAAGCACCAGTTGAGTACGTTAGTCAAATGTATATATGAATGTATATATGTTTTATTCATTTTAAACCATTGTATGGCTAAGAAACCATATCAATGCTTTTACAGTATTATTTCGCAATACTCATTTTACTGTACGCACTTTTTATAATAACAAGTCTTGCAATTGTGGCAATTCATTTCTCTTGTAGGAGAAGAAAGACTGTTCAATAAATAATACCTTTTATTGAAAACGCCCGTCTCTCTATTCTCTACATATTGTGAAAGTAATCTGCACAACAACTGACTGAGTAAAATAACTGTCTATTGTTTCACACGACCCTAGAGATTGACTCTTGATCTGAGGAGCAAAGTTGTCATGATGCACGGTTGTTGGAAAACTGAATCCCTTCTTGGCTGTGCCAGGGAAGCTGATCACTTCCTATTCAGTCAAGAAAGTTTCCAGTGGCCTCTGAGCTAGTTGGTAACAAACCCAATTAAGTTTAGCATAGTCAGTAGAGGCCTGGAAGACCCGCACTTTTACGTCAATAATACTGTTTGTTATTCCAATGCGCAGGGCCTATTGGGAAAATAGGAACTACACTACACCACTTGTACCACGTAATTGTCCGATACAGATCTCGTCCACCGGATTCAAGTATTTAGGCATCCACATTTCGCGTGACCCGACTACTAGATACCGACTCAATTTGCTCCCCCCGCTCGCTCGGTTAAGAGCAGACGTGAAGGCGTGGCGCAGGCTGCCTCTGTCCCTGGTGGGTAGAGCAGACTTATTTAAGATGATGTCTCTCCCCAGATTTTTGTATGCTCTCCAGAACACTTTAGACCTAGTGCCCTCCAGTTACTTTCATGAGATAGAAAGCTTGCAACAGAAATTGGTGTGGGCCGGTCGTCCCCGGATTGCCTTGGCCAAGCTTACGCTACCATGGTACGATGGCGGAATTGCGCTACCGGATATCGGACGGTATTACTGGGCCTCCCAACTGAGCCCAGTTAACCATGCGATGTACGGTCCGGCTGCTAATCCGGCCTTTGCGATGGATAAATGGTTGCTTCCGGGCGGAGACTACAATAAGGCACTTTATTCGAAACGGTCTGACGTGGACCTAACCGGGCCTACAAAGGTCGCGGTACGGGTCTGGTACAACGTCACCGCTTCCACGGGTTGGTCGGATGCCCTTACTCGAGCGACCCCACTCTATGCGTCTGAGAAGTTGGGTAAATTGTGGACGACTAAGGGGTTCGACAAATGGGATCTTATTGGAATCAGTGTGGTTGGGGATCTCTTGCGGAAGGACGAGACTAAATCGTTTGAGGAGCTGCGACAGGAATTTCAACTCGGCCCTCGCGAACACTTTCGTTATCTGCAAGTTCGGCACGCCCTTTCTTCTGCAATGGTGCCTGGGACGTCTGTCCCGGACTCCTCGCCCCTAGAGGATAGACTACTGGATGGGCATATCCCGGACAGTACGATTTCGCTAATATATAAGAAATTAATAAACCATAGGGCGGACCTTCTTTTACAGCTTCGCACGTCTTGGACCGGCGATGGAGTAGAGCTTGACGATGAGGACTGGCAGGCGGCGATATCCTCTCCAAAGGAGGTGGCGATTTCGGCTCCTCTGAGATTGGTGCAACTAAAAATCTTACACCGAGTGTACATGACGGGTCCTCGATTGTTGCGGATAGGGTTTGTTTCGGATGCTTTGTGTAAACGTTGCTGTGGTGTGGTGGGTACACTCCTCCATATCATATGGGAATGTCATGCGGTAGCATCATTCTGGACTCGTGTGCATGGTGTTATGTCTGAGGTGACGGGTGTCTCGCTTCTGCCTGAGGCCCGGAGATGTCTGTTAAATGTATGGGAACCCAACGACTATAATGTGGCCCAAACGCAGTGGGCCACATTGGGCAACATGACTGCTAAACGTGACATTGCGCAATTGTGGGGGGTCGGCAAAGCCACCAAGTCTGTCGGCCTGGTCTAGGAACATGGATTGGTGCATGTTCCGCAAAAAAACAGTATATATTGCCAGGGGCAGACCCAAGAAGTGGGGTAAAATATGGGGTCAGTGGAATCAATACCGCGGTGAGATCTGCACCCCTCCCTTTGAGTCGCCACCGGAGCGTTTACAGTCCCCTTAACATGACATTCCCTCTTGTCCAGGTTATGTTTACGTATTGTTGCCTACTACCTGTTCCCTCTCTTTTCCATTCCGGACATTCATTTTGGTGACTATATATCATTGCAGACACGGTACCCCTCTCCAGAAGGATTCGCCAGGATTGTTCCCTTTTTATGTTGAGCCCTTGCAGTAGTTTTCTTATGTTTGTTTGTTGGGGGGTTGTTTTTTAAAAAAGAAAAAACCAAAACCTTACTTCTCCTGTACATGTACGTATGATTTGACATGATTTCTTACTTGCCGCCGGGCCCTATGGGTTGTCGGCTGAAGGGCTGTGTACTTTTCATCCTACATTGATTTGGAACCGTTGCCAGCCGACCCACAGTGGCTGTATGACTGCTATTGTACCTTCATGTCTTTTTCAATAAAGGTTTTTAAAAAAAAAATTAAAAAAAATATTGAGGAACAGATAAAGGAATCCCGGTAGCACGATCATCTTAATCAGTGACACGCGACCTGCCATTGACAAAGGGAGAGCAATCCAACGAGCGACACTGTCCTGAAGCTTCGTCATGGCAGTGCCATAATTCAACTCAAGCGTCTCCTCCTTATCTCTGGAAACCCTAATCCCCAGGTATTTTAACAGCGTCACATCGTCCGCATAAAGCGATACAGAGATCTGTCTCTGTAAGCAAAGGAACGCACTATCCTGATCCAATTGCCTCAACCGGCATGCCTGTGGCTCAATTGCTATCGCAAAAAGGAGGAGAGATCGAGGACATCCCTGCCGGGTGCCTCTGGAAATGGATATAGCAGGTGAGAGTTGTCCATTCACCATCACCCGTATTGTATAGCAGCTTCACCCATGCCAGAAATACTCGGGGGAAATCCCATCTGTGCAACACCGTAAAAAGGTAACTCCATTCTATAGAGTCAAGTGCCTTGGAGGCATCTAAAAACACAGCCGATAGAGGAAACTCCGGTGTCACAGTTTGTATCAGTGAAAAAAGCGTACGGAGGTTGTGACTGGTCGCTCTGGATGGGACAACCCCTGACTGATCAGGGAGGACGATTTGCGTCATTAGCAAAGACAACCGAGTGGCAAGAACCTTGACGAGGATCTTCGCATCGCAGTTAATGGGCGACAGGGGGCGGTAGGAATCGCACGCCGTGGGGTCCTTGCCCGGTTTAAGGAGAGAAGTGATCACCACCTCGCGCATGGAGTGCGGCAGAATTCCCCCCTCCAGGGAGTCCTCGAAAAGTTCCCGCAAGACTGGTGCCATTATATCTATATAACATTTATAAAACTCGGCTGGTATGCCATCTAAGCCCGGCGCTTTCCCATTTTTCAGGGACATATTAGCTTCTCTAATCTCAACTAATTCCAGAGGGGCGCTCAGGAACTTCCTGTGGACATCACTGAGCCAGCATAAGGCCAAGTCCCCTAAAAACCCGTCAAAATCCAAAGCACTGGAGGCATGTGTAGTGTATAGATTCTTATAATGGGATGTGAGGGAGTCAATGATATGGACAGTGTCTCTACACATCTCCCCATTGGGGCCATTGAGTTCCATAATAGTGTTAGTGCCACTGTCATTGTGAATGATCATCGAGAGTGCTTTCCCTGGCCTCACTCCTTCGCCATACCTCCTAGAAGTCCAGTACTTCCTGCGGAATTTTGTCTCTCGGTCTGCTGAGTCCTCTTATTCGGATAACGTAGCTCCGAAGGACTCCCGTACTGTGGCACTCCCACCACCCTGCATTCTACGCCCCAGTTCTTTCAGTTCGCCCTCCAGTTTGTGTATCGTGCGCCTTATGTCACGAAGGACAACGTAGCTTTTCGCTATACACCAACCTCTAATAGTGACCTTAAAAGCTTCCCATACCATTTCCAGGGTAGCCACAGAGTCCTTGTTGCGTGGGAAGAACTAGAGTATGTCTGCCCTTCGTTCCTCTCTGAACACTGTATCTAGCAAGGCCATTGGTTGCAGCCGCCATCTTGGTCTAGGGCAGTCAAAGCCAGGCATGCGCAATGGAACCCGCAACGGACAATGGTCCGAATAGGTACGAGCAAGATGTGTCGCATTAGCTATACTGCCTGCTATGGCCCGTGATAGGAAACAGTAATCCAAGCATGCCCATGTGCCCGTATGAGATGTGAAGTGCGTGCCCTCCAGTGTTACAGGGTGTGCATGTCTCCAGCCGTCAACCAACAATCTCTCCTCCACAACTTCCTGCATAGCCTCCCTAGCTTTAGGATGATAAAGTGCTAATCCATCCGCCCTATCTAACTCAGGTCGCAGTGCCACATTAAAATCACTGCCCCAAATCACATGCGTTGTGCCTCTATCCAGTATTTTACCCCTCAGTACTGTAAAAAATTCTGGTGTATCCACATTAGGAGCATAACAATTTACAACAGTGACCGTGTCCCCACCCAGCCTCCCCCTAACAATCAAATACCACCCATCCTTATCTACAACATGACCTAAGGGTTGGAATGGGACAGATCTCTTAATAAGTACAGCTACACCACGCGCGTAGGAAGATAAATATCGACTTCCAGCCCATCTTCTTGCAAAAGAGGGATCAGTCGGTGGTGGGGGGTGGGTGGGGGGGGGGGGGGGGAGGGGTTCCTGTAATAATACTATTTGTGCCTGATGCCCATCAAGATACGATAAAATATGTCTACATTTACGTGCATCATTAAGACCTCTGACATTCCAAGATAGTACCGTCAAAACCTCTTTAAGCAAACCCTCAATACTTCCCCCATGTATCATCATAACATTCCCAAGGCTCATTGTCGCGTCAAACAGTCCCCTCGCCTCTCGCCCTCCATTTGCGACATATCCACAACAAAACATTACGCATTCGTACCCCATCCACCCCCCTCCCATTGAAGCAGCCCCAACTTGTCAGACGTATCCGCCCTTCTTCCCACCCCTCCCAACAAAACCAACATAAGCACCCCACTGTAATGTTCCATCAATGGGGAATACCCTAAGGGGGGGCAGCAATAAAAAGGTCACACAGCCACTATCCCTCCTCAAGCCCCTGAACCTGTGCGCATTCTGGGCTTCACCTGAGGAGGTGTAGTGGGAGCCTGGAATACGTTACCACTGGAACTGGTGTAAAGGTTATTGGACACTAAGCCAAAAGTCGCCTCCATCCCTGTAGACATCCCAGAATAACCCAACAATTTGTGCGGTAGTCATAAAACATGATCCAATTCTCACGGCCTGCCGTTCAAGCGTCTTCCTCCATCTCTCTTGCGTCTTCTCGCCTCTTCGGGTTACGATCAGTTTCAGCGCGCTGTGCGCGTTTCAGTGCATGCAGATAATCCACCCCTTGCTGCAGGTTCGTGAAAAAACTTTGTTTCCCTTGATGCGTCACCCTGAGCCTCGCAGGATATAGCAATGCATAGTCAATTTGTGCTGCACAAAGTTTCTTCTTCACCTCTACAAACTTTTGCCGTTCTTCCTGGACTAGAGGTGTAAAATCCGGGAATATCGAGAAGGCCACTCCTTCATAAACTAAGTTCTGGTGGGTGCGCGCCGCCCGTAGCGCCACATCGCTATCGTGATAATTTAGGAGTCGCGCTATTAAGGGTTGTGGCGGGGCGCCAGGTTTTGGTTTGGGCCCAAGAGACCGGTGTGCCCTCTCAACAATAAACTGCGTTGAAAATGCCTCAGACCCAATGGACGTCTGGAGCAGCCTTTCAATATAGTCCTCCATGCGCCCAGTGTTTGTTGATTCCGGCACGCCCGTGACGCGTATGTTATTGCGACGGTTGCGGGCTTCCAAGTCCTCATTTTTTGCAGCAATGACCCGCAGCAGATTGTTCATTCTCGCTAATTACGTCGTGTGTCCAGCTGTTATGTCATCAGCAGTAGATATGTGGCTCTCCGCTTCCTTCAGCCGTTCTTCGTGTTGATCCACTTTATGAACTATGCCATCCATTTTAGAGGACATCCAGTCCACCTTGTCCACCACAGTGGCGAATCCCTGTCACATCTCTTGTCAAATTTGGCACATATTAAGTTCTGCAGGCGTTGCACCATTACACAACATAGCTGCGTCATGAGCCTCAGCCTCCGTTCGGGTATTTTTGGGGGGTCCTTTCTTGGAGGCATCAAAGGTAAGTTTAGGCTGCCTAGTGTCTGGTTTCCCCATTGTGCCACCAAATAGCAAGTGAATTGCGACTGTACAGTCAGCTCGTGGCGCAATATTCCCCTCTGAATCTCGTTGTTGCGTCGCCACGCCGTCTGATGTGGGCAGCAATGTCTGCAGCAGCCCCTCCCCCCAGAGCAAGTGTATCTGATATATCCCGTTGCAGTCGCACTAAATCTTAATAATCATTAGCAGCGTCACCTTAGTGGAAGAGGCACATATCAGGAAGTCTGCCGTTCTGTCTTCTTGGGCTGCTCCGCATACAACAGTCAAGGACCGCAGCTCTGTCAGCGCACTTCCTCCCCTAACGCACCAAGAAATGGCGCCAAAATGGGCATAACAATATCCAAGTCACTTGGGCAATGTCTTCCGTAGTGCACCGTTGGGCATAAATCCTGCGACCGGTATCTTTATTGCCGCTGCCGGCCCCCGCAGATCAAAAGCAATGTGTCACGGCTGCTTCCTTTAGATATAATTGCCCGGCCCGTCCCCGCAGCGTGTCTCATCAAACACTCTTAAGTGTGCTGCCAGCAAAATTCTCGGGTACCGCAGGGAGGGGGGACAGCTGCTTCCTCGTCTGACCTGAAAAAGGCACCAGTCTGCTTGGGGGTGTGTGCCTTGGCAGTTTGCTCCAGTTCCAGCGCCACTAGCCGTCCGTATCTGCAGATCAAGTCCACCTCACACCCACGCTGCACACAGACAGTAAGGAGGGCCCAGTTCCCTCGCGGCCAGCCTCGGACTTCCTACCACAGGCAGCCGCTCACAGCAGACCTCTCCGCTCAAGCATGAACCCGGGGCAAAGTTCGGAGCAGTCGTTCTCAGTCCTGGAATGTGCGATCAGTCCCAGAATTTCACTGAGGCCGGATGGGGGCATTAGAGACGTGTGCACTTCGTTTCAGCCGTGTGGTAACCGTTAAGGTTGTTTATATGTTTGATGTGCTAGAAGTATTTAAAGAAGTATATATATTTTTGGAACTTTCAGAGTCTCAGTGAGTTAAAATTGGGAAAGGAGTTGAAAGAAGACGGCTCAAGATGATATCAGATGAGGAAGAGAAACAAAAGAAGATGAGATTAGAACGTTTGCGTCCTTTCCTTGGCATGGCGAGTGGAATGCCAATGCCATGTTTAAGAGTACAGAGACCCTTTAGCCAATGCCTAGGTTGGTTGAGGTGTGTCACCCGACACAGCAGATACAGCCAGTGAATCCTTCACATGCTGATGCTTCATGGGATTACTGGCTGGTTTTGTATATATTGTTATTGAGATTTATGCTTTTCTGTTTTGAGCACATTGAGCAGACAAAGTCTGGGTCATAGGCTGAAACATGTCGACCTTTGCGACACGCAAGCAGGTTTAATCATTCCCGCAGTGCCACTTGTTTTTAATCCAGGCCCAGGGTGACCCTTAAGTTTTTTCCTAACCTTGTAATTGGATTTATTCTCTTTTCTTCACTTGCTCTGCTGCCCTCACCACCTCTAGCTCCAAAGTTAAGTATTTAGTATATACCTTTCTTAGCTACAAAACATCTGAGCTTCTTCTCAGTGATGGGGTGACAACCCATATCCTGACTAGGCATCACGTTACGAGGAGGTTTCCCAATAATGTAGCATACCACCCAAGGTGGGTGAGGGAAACAGTTCTATAAAAAGGGACCCTCTATGGTGACTAAGTTTCCAGCTAGGTTCCTTTCTGTGTTTTGATATGGATAATGCTAGCCCTCTTTGTCTTTAATAAAATAACAATTCTCTACACAGTTAACCTCTAGAATCAACATTATTAAGACAGAATACATTAGGTTCCAGTCAAACTCTTCTCCAGTGGCATTGATGGTTTCATTTTAGAATTAATCACAAAGCTCAGGTTTCCTGAGAAGCTGAAGTGCATCGCCAGGCCCTTTAGCATTTTGGCTAATCCATGTACAAACATATGCTTAACATCTCCAGTGAACCCATCAAATGTTTCATTAAACATCCAAGTTAACTACGGTATTGAAAATCCCTCAGCTGACTTTCAAAGAGTAGATCATTTCAGGTCTTCCTAGAACACTACCAACTCAAATGAAAGAAGTGCTGGTTTGGCATCTCTTATTTAGAAAGAACAAAATATGAGGGGAGTCCGAGGGGAAGTAATGTTTACAGACCAACTTGCATCCTGTCCCCCAACTGAACAGTTAAACAACACAAAAAGGATGCCAAGGGTCTCTGCAGATCCTGTAAGCATACTAAACACTCAATTGTAGTGTATAGAAAGGGTAGTCCAGAGGAGAGAAGGAAGTGTGAAAATACCCATCAGCCCACCCGTTGGCGGAACCTCGTCATCTGGGTTAGGAATTAGAAACTGGTATCCACTAGAGACCTCATCAGATCTCTTTCAAGGAGTGCTAGTATTGGATCCTCCAGTGAGAAGGACAGCCAGTAGGTAGTATTAGTAGGCTGAAGGGAAAAGTTGCAGTGCTCAAAAGTGTGAAAAGTAAAATGTGGTGATTTTAAAAATACCTGTTATGATGACAAAGAACTACTTTATTAGGTGTGACCATCATAACGGCATGATTAAAAGCAGAATGAAGATAGTATGGGAAAAATTACTATCCGTCATAGATATTAATTGGTCAACATGTGTTAGCCTTGGCAGGCTTTCATCAGGAGCTATGATGTGCACTACTGCAAAAGTGATTCAAAAACACAATAAGTGATGGTGATGTAGACCTACCGGTAAACTTTTACTCTATGGTAGTCTCATATCGTTATACCACAAACTCTCCTAAGGAAAAAAGAAAAGAGAAATGCACACAGAACAGAGCAGATGTCAGCATATTAGAAAACATCAAATGTGTGTAAGTCAGTGTACCACAGTTTGGTAAATTTAACTCACCCATAAAAGTTATGGAGAAGACCTCACCTCGCCTGGCGCTCGCTCAGGTCAAAGAGGCCACGCTCTAAACAAGGGTAGAAAAACATGAAAGAATAGCATGCATAAAACTCGCCATAAAGTGCGTTGTGAGGAACTAATGGTGAAACTCAATGTAGGCAATGACTGCTGGCAGGATTGCAGGGAAGGCACGGTGATGGAGTCAGAAACAAGGCGCCTCTGGTTGATGTGAATTTAAAGCGCTCAGATTTAATGAGAAAAATGATCATGCAACTCTTTTCACGAGTGTGTGTGTATATAGCGTAAATCGTATAAAAGAGGGACACATATACATTGATCTTAAAAAATGTGTTTAAAGAAGCATGTCCCGCATGCTAGAAATTTGTTATAATAAATTCTTTAAAGATGGCAATTTTGGCAAAAATATTTAATTCCATGACTGGTATGGCATGAAATGTGGGGCTCAACAAAAAGGGATGTTAAGCCAGTAAAAGAGGGGATTAGTTTGAAGAGCCTGGATAGTGTATCACCAACCTGTCCGTCGTTGCCTCGGTCTGTCATCTGAGCCGAGGGGAAGGTGGTGAGCATATCCGTTTGAGCGAACTAGGAGGACCATTTGAGGACCAGAGAGGAACCGCGTTTTTGTGTATCACCGGAAGTGTTCGACGATGATTGCTTCATTGTAAAAACCGGAAACACAAGGGCAAACGCTGGCGCCACGTCTGATAGGGATCAGACGGAGGCGGACCAGATTGAAAACTCGCTTAACAGGTATATTTCATGATGATTGGTCCTTTTGTAAAGACCGAAAACCGGATGCCAATCTGTGTTCCTAGGGCCATACGTTCTGGCGGACAACCAGGTTTCGAGTTTGATCAATGAAGCCTGTGTCAGTTTTTGATGTAAACATGTCGCTACTAAAATGCTTAGTGCTCCTAGAGACTGGCGCCATCCTGGAGACGGAGGAGGACGTGTTGAAAAACTAACCGTCAAAAGGTCTGTATAGGCCGGTCTGAGTTAAGTGCGATGTAAAATACTTAATTATCACATATGGCTGCCGGGTTCTCTGGTGTGTGTTGATGTTCATACTTGGGTGTTTACCATGCCAGTATTTTATGTGTGGAATGGTATCAGAGCTGGAACCATGATATTTCGTCGTTCAGCCCCTCAGTGTCGCATTTAAGTTTGAAAATCCATTTCTGTTCTTTGACCAACAGGAAATGGGAGATGTCGCTGACATGCAAGGGTATGAATGGCTGTTCGAGTACTAACCATTCCATGTCTTCAACAGAGTGTTTCATCGTGAGGAAGTGGTTTGTCATCCGGGTCGCTTGTTTGTTACGCCTGATGGTGCTTTTGTGTTCTTGTATTCTTAGTTTGACCTTTCTCGTCGTCATTCCTATATAGCGAAGGGTACAGGGGCAGGTGATTTGATAAACAACCTTTTCGCTATTGCAATTCGTATGTCGTTTTAGCACCCATGGGCGTGATGTGGCAATATCCACTGTTAACGTTTTTTTGGTCTGTGGGCATACAGAACAATTCCCACATGGGTGGTGACCTTGCACAGGGGGAAGATTCCACAATGTCATTGTTGTGTCATTTGAGATGTAGCGCGGTCTAGTGTGCACTAGTTCATCTCTCAAGTTCGAACCTCTTTTGAAAGAAAAAAGTGGCAATGGAATGTTGTCACCCGCAGTGTTCAGTATATGCCAATTGTGCCGGATGATTTTTTGGACCGATGATGAGGCCGTGCTAAAAGTGGTGACACAAGTTAGTCTGTCAAGAGGCGGTTTTTCAACAGGGACTGTTAGTAGTGCTTCACGGTGATTGTTAGGGGCCCTTTTACATGATTTTTTGATCAACGCACTCGGATAGAGTTGTTGTTTTAGTTTGATAGACAGATCGTCGGCTTGTTCTTGAAAGTCGGATTTCTAAGAGCAATTTCTACGAACCTTGAGAAATTGTACGAAAGGCAAGTTCTCTCTCAGGGAACGAGGATGATGACTGTCGAACCTAAGCAAGGAGTTGCGAGACATTGGCTTCCGGTACAGATTGCTTGTTAGGTGACCTTCCTTGGGAATGATTAATAAATCCAGGAATGGGAGTTCTGTGTTGCTGTATTCCACAGTGAATCTTAAAAATTGGTTTTGATTGTTAAGCCAATTTTGGAAAGCAAGTACAGACGGACTGTCTCCACGCCACACCTCAAAGACGTCATCTATGTACCTCTTCCACAACACCGTTTGATGGTAATACGGGTTAATGTGGTTGAGGACATGATGAGTTTAAAAAAGATGGACGTATAAATTCGCCAAGCTCGGCGCAAATTTACTGCCCATAGAAGTTCCCGATATCTGGAGGTAGAGCGAGTCTTCGAATTGGAAAAAGTTCTCGGTCATTGCGAGCCTCGCCAGTTCCATGATGAAATGGATAGGAGTTATGCTCTCATGGGTGGTGGTTTCTAAGAGTTCTCGCACGGCCTGTAGAGTATCTTCTTGCGGTATGCAAGTATAAAAAGATTCTACATCGAAACTGACAAGCATGTCAGTCTCAGTGTTGAACTCGACCTCTGGTAGTAGCCGAAGAACGTCCTTAGTATCTTGGAGGTAAGTGGGCATGGTTTTCACTAGGGGTCTTAGAAAGATGTCTACAAAGGATGAAAGGGGTTCGAGGAGTGATCCAATCCCAGAGATGATGGGTTGTCCTGGGGGTGGCCTGGTTGCTTTGTGGATTTTGGGCTACAACGACATACGAATTGCAATAGCGAAAAGGTTATTTATCAAATCACCTGCCCCTATGCCCTTCGCTATATAGGCATGACGACGAGAAAGGTCAAACAAAGAATACAAGAACACAAAAGCACCATCAGGCGTAACAAACAAGCGACCCGGATGACAAACCACTGCCTCAAGATGAAACACTCTGTTGAAGACATGGAATGGTTAGTACTCGAACAGCCATTCATACCCTCGCATGTCAGCGACATTTCCCATTTCCTGTTGGTCAAAGAACAGAAATGGATTTTCAAACTTAAATGCGACACTGAGGGGCTGAACGACGAAATATCATCGATCCAGCTCTTATACCATTTCACACATAAAATCTTGGCATGGTAAACACCCAAGTATGAACATCAACACACACCAGAGAACCCGGCAGCCATATGTGATAATTAAGTATTTTACATCCACTTAACTCAGACCGGCCTATACAGACCTTTTGACGGTCAGTTTTTCAACACGTCCTCCTCAATCTCCAGGATGACGCCAGTCTCTAGGAGCACTAAGCATTTTAGTAGCGACACGTTTACATCAAAGACTGACACAGGCTTCATTGATCAAACTCGAAACCTGGTTGTCCGCCAGAACGTATGGCCCTAGGAACACAGATTGGCATCCGGTTTCCGGTCTTTACAAAAGGACCAATCATCATGAAATATACCTGTTAAGCGGGTTTTCAATCTGGTCCGCCTCCGTCTGATCCCTATCAGACGTGGCGCCAGCGTTTGCCCTTGTGTTTTCCGGTTCTTACAATGAACCAATCATCGTTGAACCCTTCCGGTGATACACAAAAAAGCGGTTCCTCTCTGGTCCGCAAATGGTCCTCATAGTTTGCTCAAACGGATATGCTCACCACCTTCCCCTCGGCTCAGATGACAGAGGCAACGACGGACAGGTTGGTGATACACTATCCAGGCTCTTCAAACCAATCCCCTCTTTCACAGGCTTAACATCCCTTTTTGTTGAGCCCCACATTTCATGCCATACCAGTCATGGAATTAAATATTTTTGCCAAATTGCCATCTTTAAAGAATTTATTATAACAAATTTCTAGCATGCGGGACATGCTTCTTTAGACACATTTTTTAAGATCAATGTATATGTGTCCCTCTCTTTTACACGATTTACGCTATATACACACACACACACACACTCGTGAAGAGAGTTGCATGAGAAATTTTTCATTAAATCTGAGCGCTTTAAATTCACATCAACCAGAGGTGCCTTGTTTCTGACTCCATCACTGTGCCTTCCCTGCAATCCTGCCAGCAGTCATTGCCTACATTGAGTTTCACCATAAGTTCCTCACAACGCACTTTATGGAGAGTTTTATGCATGCTATTCTTTCATGTTTTTCTACCCTTGTTTAGAGCGTGCCCTCTTTGACCTGAGCGAGCGCCAGGCGAGGTGAGGTCTTCTCCATAACTTTTATGGGTGAGTTAAATTTACCAAACTGTGGTACACTGGCTTACACACATTTGATGTTTTCTAATATGCGGACATCTGCTCTGTTCTGTGTGCATTTCTCTTTTCTTTTTTCCTTAGGAGAGTTTGTGGTATAACGATATGAGACTACCATAGAGTAAAAGTTTACCGGTAGGTCTACATCACCATCAATTAATGTGTTTGTTTTTTTAATCACTGTTGCAGTCGTGCACATCATAGGTCCTGATGAAAGCCTGCCAAGGCTGAAACATGTTGACCAATTAATATCTATGACGGATAGTAATTTTTTCCATACTATCTTCATTCTGCTTTTAATCATGCCGTTATGATGGTCACACCTAATAAAGTAGTTCTTTGTCATCATAACAGGTATTTTTAAAATCACCACATTTACTTTTCACACTTTTGAGCACTGCAACTTTTCCCTTCAGCCTACTAATGCTACCTATTGGCTGTCCTTATCACTGGAGGATCCAATACTAGCACTCCTTGAAAGAGATCTGATGAGGTGTCTAGTGGATACCAGTTTCTAATTCCTAACCCAGATGACGAGGTTACGTCAACGGGTGGGCTGATGGGTATTTTCACACTTCCTTCTCTCCTCTGGACTACCCTTTCTAAACACTACAATTGAGTGTTTAGTATCCTTACAGGATCTTCAGAGACCCTTGGCATCCTTTTTGTGTTGTTTAACAGTTCAGTTGGGGGACAGGATGCAAGTTGGTCTGTAAACATTACTTCCCCTCGGACCCCCCTCATATTTTGTTCTTTGTAGATTCAGTGCAGCTCAGGTCTTTTTCAGAGTAGGCTAGCTCAGATAGCATTGCCTTTCTTTTGGCGACACTCAGTAGGCGTGCAACATGGCAGATTTTGCAGGTTTATCATTTGATGATGAGACATTATCATCCATTCTTAGTGAGAATCTAAGCATGTTGGACTCAATACCCACAATTGGACCCACTCCTCCAGGAGATTGGGACACCATCCTCAATTTAAAGAAGAGTCATTCACGCACCATCATACATGGACAGATCATGGCCGAGTACCTGCATGGCAAGTGTGCGCCAACGGGTTTAATTGTGACTAATGCTCCCAGACTGTTCCTTACGGATAAAACATTTCCTAAAGATTGGTCACTAATAGCATGGTGATGCACTCGCGATTAGCTGATCTTAATAATCACGACTGCCAAAAGGGTCTCTGATGCCATACTTGTGGAAATACAAGTTTTAGAAGGCCAAATAAAAACCACACTTACGACTAAACGATTTGATAAACAACTAGAGGAAACAAATAAAGCAAACAAAGAGTATAAGGACACAATATTTTTCGCCAAGATTGAGAAATTTAAACAAGCATTTGCAATGCAATAGGTCTCGCATTAGGAAGGTTTGAGCTATTGGTCTTGTAAATGACACATTTTTTATTAATGTGTTGGTTTTGAAAATAGCTAAATGAATAGCTTTGTCATTTACAATGCCAATACTTTTATCTTTTGCAAATGTGACACCTATAGCATTTGTAATGCAACATGTTTTGTATTTACATGACTTAGATGTATTGATATTACAAATAACAATGGCTTTTACATTTTTTTAAATAATTAATACTTAAATAAAATTTATTGTAATTTATAGTGGCAATAGCTTAAACTTTTGTCAATAACTTTTGTGAAGATTATGTTCAGTGTATTTTATTGTGACGAAAATCCAAGAACAGAAGAGAAATATTAACATCTTTTTGTGACATTTGTAATAAAGCTTGAAACATTGAGAGAACATATTTGAACCAGTTGTTGTTGAATGGTTTCACAGATTGATACTGTGGTGGCGCTGAGTGATGTTGTGGTGTGATGTTGTGGTATTCAGTGATGCTGTGGTAGCCATAGTGATGTGGTGTGCCCCTGAGTGATGCAGTGGTGGTGCCATAGATAGAGTGAGGGCTATAGATAGATAGAGTGAGGGCTATAGATAGATAGAGGGAGGGCGATAGATAGATAGAGTGAGGGCGATAGATAGATAGAGTGAGGGCGATAGATAGATAGAGTGAGGGCGATAGATAGATAGAGTGAGGGCGACAGATAGATGTGGGTGTGTGGGGTTGGGTGTGTGTGTCTGTGTGTGTGTGTCTGTGTGTGTATGCGGTTGTCTGTGTGTGTCTGCGGTTGTGTGTCTGCGGTTGTGTGTCTGCGGTTGTGTGTCTGCGGTTGTGTGTCTGCGGTTGTGTGTCTGCGGTTGTGTGTCTGCGGTTGTGTGTCTGCGGTTGTGTGTCTGCGGTTGTGTGTCTGCGGTTGTGTGTCTGCGGTTGTGTGTCTGCGGTTGTGTGTCTGCGGTTGTGTGTCTGCGGTTGTGTGTCTGCGGTTGTGTGTCTGCGGTTGTGTGTCTGCGGTTGTGTGTCTGCGGTTGTGTGTCTGCGGTTGTGTGTCTGCGGTTGTGTGTCTGCGGTTGTGTGTCTGCGGTTGTGTGTCTGCGGTTGTGTGTCTGCGGTTGTGTGTCTGCGGTTGTGTGTCTGCGGTTGTGTGTCTGCGGTTGTGTGTCTGCGGTTGTGTGTGTGTGTGGTTGTGTGTTTGTGTGTGTGCGGTTACAGAAGGATGTATGTGGAAGAGAGCAGCACATCAGCACAGGAGAAGAGAACAGGGAGTTAGAGAAGGAGAGCGGTGGAAGGGAACAGCGGATCAGCACAGGAGAAGAGAACAGGGAGTTGGAGAAGGGGGCGGCGTGGAAGAGAGCAGCAGATCAGCATGGGAGAACAGAACAAGGAGTTAAAGAAGGAGGCGGGTGGAAGAGAGCAGCAGATCAGCACAGGATAAGAGAAGAGAACAGGGAGTTAAAGAAGGTGGTGGGGTGGAAGAGAGCAGCAGATCAGCACAGGAGACGAGACAAGTGAGTTAAAGAAGAAGGCGGTGGAAGAGAGCAGCAGATCAGCACACGAGAAAAGAACAGGGAGTTAGAGAAAGAGGCGGATGGAAGAGAACAGCAGATTAGCGCAAGAGAAGAGAACAGAGAGTTAGAGAATGAGGCGGGAGGAAGACAACTGCAGATCAGCACAGGTGAAGAGAACAGGGAGTTAAGGAAGGAGGCGGTGGAAGAGAACAACATATTAGCACAGGAGAAGAGAACAGGGAGTTAGAGAAGGAGGCGGGGTGAAAGAGAACAGCAGATCAGCACAGGAGAAGAGAAGCGAACAGGGAATTAAAGAAGGAATTGGGGTGGACGAGAGCAGGTGATCAGCACAGGAGAAGATAACAGGGAGTTAAAGAAGGAGGCGGGTGGAAGAGAGCAGCAGATCAGCTCGGGAGAAGAGAAGTGAACGGAGTTAGAGAAGAAGGTGAGTGGAAGAGAGCAGCATAACAGCACAGCAGAAGAGAACATGGAGTTAAAGAAGGAGACGGGTGGAAGAGAACAGCAGATCAGCACAGGAGAAGAGAAGCGAACAGGGAGTTAAAGAAGGAGTTGGGGTGGACGAGAGCAGCAGTTCAGCACAAGAGAAGAGACCAGGGAGTTAAAGAAGGAGGCGGTTGGAAGAGAACAGCAGTTCAGCAAAAGAGAAGAGAAGAGACCAGGGAGTTAAAGAAGGAGGTGGGGTGGATGAGAGCAGCAGATCAGCACAGCAAAAGAGAACAGGGAGTTAAAGAAGGAGGCGGGTGGAAGAGAGCAGCAGAGCAGCACAGCAAAAGAGAACAGGGAGTTAAAGAAGGAGGCGGCGTGGAAGAGAGCAGCAGAGCAGCACAGCAAAAGAGAACAGGGAGTTAAAGAAGGAGGCGGGTGGAAGAGAGCAGTAGATCAGCACAGGAGAAGAGAAGAGAACAGGGAGCTAGAGAAGAAGGCGGGTGGAAGAGAGCAGCAGATCAGCTCAGGAGAAGAGAAGTGAACAGGGAGTTAGAGAAGAAGGTGGGTGGAAGAGAGCAGCATAACAGAACAGCAGAAGAGAACATGGAGTTAAAGAAGGAGGCGGGTGGAAGAGAGCAGCAAACCAGCACAGGAGAAGAGAACAGGGAGTTAGAGAAAGAGGTGAGAGGAAGAGAACAGCAGATTAGCGCAAGAGAAGAAAACAGGGAGTGAAAGAAGGAGGCAGGTTGGAAGAGAGCAGCAGATCAGCACGGGAGAAGAGAAGAGAACATGGAGTTAGAGAAGGAGGTGGGTGGAAGAGAGGAACAGATCAGCACAGCAGAAGAGAACAGGGAGTTAGAGAAGGAGGTGAGGTGAAAGAGCAGAAGATCAGCAGAAGTTAACAGGGAGTTAAAGAAGGAGGCAGGGTGGAAGAGAGCAACAGATCAGCACAGAAGAAGAGAAGAGAACAGGGAGTTAGAGAAGGAGGTGAGATGGAAGAGAGCAGCAGATTAGCAGAGGAGAAGAGAACAGGGAGTTAAAGAAGGAGGCGGGTGGAAGAGAACAGCAGATCAGCACAGGTGAAGAAAAGAAAACAGGGAGTTTGAGAAGGAGGTGGGTGGAAGAGGAGGAGGCCAATAGATAGAGGGGAGGGAAGGAGGGCGATAGATAGAGGGAGGGAGGGCGATAGACAGAGGGGGGGAGGGCGATAGACAGAGGGAGGGAGGGTGGTAGGGCGGTAGAGTGAGTGAGGGTGGTAGGGCGGTAGAGTGTGTGAGGTTGGTAGGGCGGTAGAGCGAGTGAGGGTGGTAGGGCGGTAGAGCGAGTGAGGGTGGTAGGGCGGTAGAGCGAGTGAGGGTGGTAGGGCGGTAGAGCGAGTGAGGGTGGTAGAGCGAGTCAGGGCGGTAGAGCGAGTCAGGGCGGTAGAGCGAGTCAGGGCGGTAGAGCGAGTCAGGGCGGTAGAGCGAGTCAGGGCGGTAGATAGAGGGAGTGCGATAGATAGAGGGAGGGCGGGAGCAACATTGATTGTGGGTGAACACGCACATGGACAAAAGAGAGCACAACGTGGAATGGGGAGAAGCAAACCGGCAAGAAAGCAATGTAGGGGATAGAAAAGACACACAAGGACAAGCACAACACCGAAGGGGTGGAGACAGTGCCATCTTAACGCATGGGCACCCTGGGCAGTTGGCCGGGGGGCTGGTGAGCATAAGGGTACCATGCACTCATTTTGCATTAAACATTTTCATTCCTGTGTGTGTGGTTGTTTAGGCTGGGCCCAGTGCCCTACTTTGCCTGGGGGCCTATAATGCTGTTAAGAGCAACTTGGATCACAGTGGAGAGGCGAAGAGAAGTACATGAAGGAGAGGCGAGGAAGGTATATGCACTCATGGAGTACTTAACCCAAAAAAAAAAAAGACTGCCTGAAAAGTAAGCATTGGAAAGTCGCACGTAAAGAGGCCAGCCTTCAGTGGAGGGAGATACACGACACACAACCAGTCTTCGAAGCAGGGTTGACTCTGTTCATCAGTCGCTCCATTAAAAGCATACCATGTACTGCAATGAACATTACGTTTTCATATTCCCACTGCACAGCAATCAATCTGTAGACAAATGAATTTTATGCTAATATGAATCTTCCCAGTGAGCTCTCACAGCTGCATCCTTCTCAACATTCACATATTGATTTCCATGAAATAGGCCGACAGGTCAATACATAGCTATAGACAAGTATACTGGATACACAGATGCATTGTTTCATGTAAGGGGAAGCTACTCAAGAATAAACAAACTTCAATGAAAACAAAAGAGTAATGATTTGAAAATAGTTGTTTAAAATGCGGCTTTTTTAGGGCAATAGAGAGGCCTTTTGAATGAAAGGATGGCAGTGGTGAGGGTGGTAGTAGTTAGGGAGACCTACCAAAAAGGTGATATAAACGCCTTAGTGTTGGTGTACCATATCAGGCACTATAAGATTAACATTAACGGTTCGCTCATTTCTGAATGAATTCCATGACTTGAAGGGATCAGTGGATGACCTTTTGCCTACATGTTCGAATTCTGATAAGGCAGTCAATTTAGCATTTGTTGATGGAGCTATTAATAAGCATTAATACATCCGATAATATAAAAGTGAAAAAGCGCCAATAGCACATATACAGAAAGAAACAAATGTTATGTTTTTAGAAGGTGCGCCAAACTAAATGAGCTATAATTACTATCACAAACACACAAAGTACAGCAGGTGCGAAAACTCACTGAGCTATTATTGGTTTTGTAACCTGTGGATTACACACAAGCGCACACACCTGTTGCTAGTGCACAAATTTGCCGAGTTGTCCTATACGTGATCTACACTGACATACAGATCTCTACAGCCAGCACATCAACCCAGTGAGCTGTCTGCCGTAGGCCTGCATAAAACCTAGCTAGTTAGTTTTGGGTGTTTAACTTTCAGGAGAGGATGGAGAAGAATGCCTTTGTGTCCCACCTGTTCTTCAGGAAGCCAAATGCAGATTTTAGAAAATCATTAATGAATATGCAGTTATTAAAACAATAACGAGGACTTTAGTTGGAACCATGTCTCGGCGGGGGTTGAACTTCCCTTCTTTGCGTATACCCACAACATAAGAGATATGCACACACACACATAAATGAGAAGAATGCAGGCAGCATTTCACACACATATTTGTGAGATAGATGGACACACATAGTTATGTTTGCGAGAGGGTTAGAGAGGAATTAATTTACAAAGACAGAAATATATGAGAAGGATGGCTGGTCTATCAAAAGTAGGACAGAGACACTCAGAGGAAGTCGAACGAGGTACATAAATGCATACAAGACAACACAGACATATGTGGGACAGAGAGACCAATGGAGGAGGTGAAGGAAGGCACAGTAACTGAAGAGAGACAGCAACAGCCAGACTGGAAATCGGGAATGGACCAACAAACAGAGGGAGAAGAAAAGGACAGAGACAAAACACACACACGCACATGAAACAGAGACATGTAAAGACAGAGAATGAGCGATGAAGAGATGAAGCAGTAAACAGGCGGAGAGATGTGCTGAAGTGACGCGAAGACACAGGGGAGAAGAAGAGCAGAGAGAGGAGGTGCAGAGATGGTGAGAGACAGACACACAGGAGGAGCGAGGGGGTGGGACAGCAGTGCACATACAGATGCATGCAGGAGAGAGAGATGGCAAGAATGAGTACACGACCTGGCAGATGAACAGATGAGGAGGAGAGAGGCCGAGAGAGACACAGACCGAGAAGGAAAGAGACAATAACTGAAAAGGGGGATAGAAACATGCACAGACGAAAATGTGGATGAATAAAAGCAAAGAGGGAGAAACTCCCATGTGGGGTGGTGGGTTGTAATGAGGAGACAGAGTGTGGGAGGGGGAAAAGAGGGGCAATACAGCGGGGTAGAGAGAGAATGGAGGTGATCGGGAAAAAAAAAAAAAGAGAGCGCGAAAGGTGGAGGAAGAAGGGGACAAGGAGCACAGAGACAGGGAAATGGTGTGATTGTTAGAGGAGTGACAGGCAGATGGAAAGAGACACAGGATAAGGAGACGGGTGAGAGGGACAGCAAGAGGCAGAGAGCAACGTGACAGATGTCGGGTGCGATAGAGAGTGAATGTGTGTGTATGGGAATGTGGGCGAGAGAGAGTCAGAGAGAGACGGAGAGAGTCAGAGAGAGACTGAGAGAGTCAGAGAGAGACAGAGAACCATCGAGCGCTTTGGTGAAAAGATCGGTGGAATTAAGGCCCACTGCACTCTTGTGCACACGTCACCAGAGCCCTCCAGTTGTCACAGCACGGCCAATGCAGCTGCACTCTCCCCTCACCACATCAACATACATCTTGAAAGCCTTCTGATAAAGTTACAGGTGACCCCAAGCACACCACACGCGTGCACCTCATGCGTGCACATCACTGCACTACAACTTTCCCCCCCCCAAGTGATGCATCTATACAGACCGGTGATAGACACCCAACCACTCCGCTGAGAGGAAACGTCTTCAGCACAGCCAGACAAACACACAGCGCACTACAAAATAAGGAACACCATTGGATGGATTTCACAACTCACAGGGACCATTATGAACCACTAGAAAACTAGGAATTCATCAAATCTCTACGACCCAAGCAACTGTTCATAACCTATCAACGGTAATGCCGTAACTTAGTGAAAAGGGCGCAAGACCAAGGAAGTGCTAAGAATACAAATCACAAGAAGAGGATGCTAAACAAACGCTGTCAACGTAACACAAAACTCATAGCAAAACCATGATAGAAGTAATGGGCTACAGAAAGGAGAGAAGGCACACGCAGGAATCAGGGAAAGAGGGAGAGAAACATGGGCGCAAAATAAGGCAGCGAGAGGTACAGCACACAAACAATCAAGCACAGTGAGGGGAACTGGAGAAAGTTAACACAGAAGGAAAGAGCGAATGAGAGGAAGATAAAGAATTGAAGTGGGAATGAGAAAAATGCGAGCGTCACTAGTCGGGTTGCGATTGTGAATATTATTACAGTGCGAAGCTCGGGTCATGGCGGACCGGCTGACACAGCTGCAGGATGCAGTGAACTCGCTTGCAGATCAGTTTTGTAATGCAATTGGAGTGCTACAGCAGTGCGCACCACCTGCTTCATTCACCAACATTCAGACAGCGATAAATAAAGACCAACCCCCTAATCCAACGGAAGTGTATGCACAGCTTTTTGCAGCACTGATTGCCCGAACAGCCAAGGATATTGATGTTTTGATCGATTCTCTGCCAAGTGAAGAATCAACAGCTGCTTTGCAGGCCGCAAGCTTGTACCAGCTCGAGGAGGAGAACCACGAAGCAAACTTGCGCCTTGAAGAGGTGGTTTATCGCGGTGACATGCTGCTGGAAAAGATACAGAGCGCCCTGGCCGACATAGCACAGTCACAGTTGAAAACTCGAAGTGGACTACAAACTCAGCCTGTTCCCGAGTCCTAGCAGCAGGGGGCAGCACCGGACTTTACAAGTCAACCTAACGCTGATAATTAATTACCGTTCTAGGTTGTAGGTCAAACAAACTCAAGTACCTGCAGCAGAAAGTAATGGTGTGCCACATCGACAATTGTCACTCATCCAAGCTAATGCGTACGGTGTACTAGTACATCTTGCATTTGGTCAGGTTTGATCTACGTTTTGTGTATTCTGTAGAACGGGAACGAATACTTCTGTGTTCGAGTGTGAAGCTCTCGGCATTGCAGGGGGTGGGGCAGCCGAAACCGGACCCTTTGAAGTAGCCAGGCTGAAAAAAAAAGCAATTAGGACGGCCTGCGGCCGTGAAGAAGTGACGGCGGGGGGCGAGGAGAGAGGAACAGATGGCTGTGAAGGGAGAAAGGCTGCTGGCAGGGGGAAGGCTCGTGCATGAGAGCAGGTCACGTGATTGGGATTCACGTGAACTGTTGAAAATCCTCATCGTAAAAAGACAGCTTTGTGGATGGATGGCAAAAGGTCTCTCTACTAGACCTAAAAAGACCTGGCGAAGTTCTCCCATGAGAGAATCTATCCCTATACTGGTGAAAACTACAGCCCTACAGACACTCACAAACAAGGGAAAGGATATGGGTCAAATTACGCAACCTCCTCCTCCGATCCTGATTCTAGCAACTCAGACAGCAGTGGAACATCACAATGGAGAGGAAGAGGTCAATACAACCGCCCAAATCGCAGGCGCACTGGACAAGGCAACATGTACCAACAAGGCCCCTGGTGGCCACCCACAATTTCCACCGTCCATGTCCCATTATCAAATGCAGCCCCAATTCTACGATAGCCAAGCTTTTTTTAGGACAAGGCCGTGGCTGGAACAGGGGCAGACGGAGGGGTCAACCCCAGGTACAATGGGCAGACGAGCAAGACCCTCCAAACACCCGCAGCAAGCGAGGCCAATAACCATCACTCCGGGAAGCAATGAAGACCTTGTAGTTAATCTGAGTTCACGCACTCTGTCCTCCATTGAGCACAAAGTGCTAAACAAAGGCCTTGGGTTTGTACCAACCAACAATGGGGACGCCTTCCAGCTTCAGAGTAAAGTTAAGAAATTCTTCCGCAAGGTTCGACTCCATTTCTTCTTTGCAGACAGCAGAAAAGATCAAGTACAACCCACCACAGAAACAAATACAGGCCTCAAAACGAAGTTGACCTTTGTTCCCCTCCTCCAACAGGTACCATCAAAGGTGGGCACTTTTGAAAAAGCAGTGGTACACGAGATTAATTCGCTCAACCTGTCCAAAACCAATACTTTTCAAAACCTATCGAGAGTAGAGAGACTAGCACTGGAAACCTTGTCTAATGATACAAACATTACCATAATACCGGCCGACAAGGGTGGTGCGATAGTCATTAAGGACACCACCTCTTAACGGGCCGAATGTCTGAGGCAGTTGGGTGATACCAATTCTTATACACTCCTGTCTGTGGATCCCACCACACGGCTTCTTACTGTAATCAAAAATCTAGTGGAAGAAGCGAGTGCGGAGGGCTGGAAAACATCACAAGAGGCAAAGTTCTTGGTTACATCACATCCAGTCACTCCGTACTTTTATGCACTGCCCAAAATCCACAAAGCAGCCAGGCCAGCCCCAGGACGACCCATCATCTCTGGGATTGGATCACTCCTCGAACCCCTTTCATCCTTTGTAGACGTCTTTCTAAGACCCCTAGTGAAAACCATGCCCACTTACCTCCAAGATACTAAGGACGTTCTTCGGCTACTACCAGAGGTAGAGTTCAACACCTAGACTGACATGCTTGTCAGTTTCGATGTAGAATCTTTATATACTTGCATACCGCATGAAGAAACTCTACAGGCCGTAACTCTTAGAAACACCACCCATGACAGCATAACACTTATCCATTTCATCATGGAACTGGCGAGGCTCACAATGACCGAGAACTTTTTCCAATTCGAAGACTCGATCTACCTCCAGATATCGGGAACTTCTATGGGCAGTAAATTTGAGCCGAGCTTGGCGAATTTATACGTCCATCTTTTTTAAACTCATCATGTCCTCAACCACAACAACCCGTATTACCATCAAACGGTGTTGTGGAAGAGGTACATAGATGACGTCTTTGTGGTGTGGCGTGGAGACAGTCCGTCTGTACTTGCTTTCCAAAATTGGCTTAACAATCAAAACCGATTTTTAAGATTCACTGTGGAATACAGCAACACAGAACTCCCATTCCTGGATTTATTGATCATTCCCAAGGAAGGTCACCTAACAAGCAATCTGTACCGGAAGCCAATGTCTCGCAACTCCTTGCTTAGGGTCGACAGTCATCATCCTCGTTCCCTGAGAGAGAACTTGCCTTTCGGACAATTTCTCAGGGTTCGTAGAAATTGCTCTGAGAAATCCGACTTCCAAGAACAAGCCGGCGATCTGTCTATCAAACTAAAACAACAACTCTATCCGAGTGCGTTGATCAAAAAATCATGTAAAAGGGCCCCTAACAATCACCATGAAGCACTACTAACACTCCCTGTTGAAAAACCGCCTCTTGACAGACTAACTTGTGTCACCACTTTTAGCACGGCCTCATCATCGGTCCAAAAAATCATCCGGCACAATTGGCGTATACTGAACACTGCGGGTGACAATATTCCATTGCCACTTTTTTCTTTCAAAAGAGATTCGAACTTGAGAGATGAACTAGTGCACACTAGACCGCGCTACATCTCAAATGACACAACAATGACATTGTGGAATCTTCCCCCTGTGCAAGGTCACCACCCATGTGGGAATTGTTCTGTATTCCCACAGACCAAAAAAACGTTAATAGTGGATATTGGCACATCATGCCCATGGGTGCTAAAACGACATACGAATTGCAATAGCGAAAAGGGTATTTATCAAATCACCTGCCCCTGTGCCCTTCGCTATATAGGCATGACGACGAGAAAGGTCAAACTAAGAATACAAGAACACAAAAGCACCATCAGGCGTAACAAACAAGCGACCCGGATGACAAACCACTTCCTCACGATGAAACACTCTGTTGAGGACATGGAATGGTTAGTACTCGAACAGCCATTCATACCCTCGCATGTCAGCGACATCTCCCATTTCCTGTTGGTCAAAGAACAGAAATGGATTTTCAAACTTAAATGCGACACTGAGGGGCTGAACGACGAAATATCATGGATCCAGCTCCGATACCATTCCACACATAAAATCTTGGCATGGTAAACACCCAAGTATGAACATCAACACACACCAGAGAACCCGGCAGCCATATGTGATAATTAAGTATTTTACATCCACTTAACTCAGACCGGCCTATACAGACCTTTTGACGGTTAGTTTTTCAACACGTCCTCCTCAATCTCCAGGATGACGCCAGTCTCTAGGAGCACTAAGCATTTTAGTAGCGGCATGTTTACATCAAAGACTGACACAGGCTTCATTGATCAAACTCGAAACCTGGTTGTCCGCCAGAACGTATGGCCCTAGGAACACAGATTGGCATCCGGTTTCTGGTCTTTACAAAAGGACCAATCATCATGAAATATACCTGTTAAGCGGGTTTTCAATCTGGTCCGCCTCCGTCTGATCCCTATCAGACGTGGCGCCAGCGTTTGCCCTTGTGTTTCCGGTTCTTACAATGAACCAATCATCGTCGAACACTTCCGGTGATACACAAAAAAGCGGTTCCTCTCTGGTCCGCAAATGGTCCTCATAGTTCGCTCAAACGGATATGCTCACCACCTTCCCCTCGGCTCAGATGACAGACAGAGGCAACGACGGACAGGTTGGTGATACACTATCCAGGCTCTTCAAACCAATCCCCTCTTTCACTGGCTTAACATCCCTTTTTGTGGAGCCCCACATTTCATGCCATACCAGTCATGGAATTAAATATTTTTGCCAAAATTGCCATCTTTAAAGAATTTATTATAACAAATTTCTAGCATGCGGCACATGCTTCTTTAGACACATTTTTTAAGATCAATGTATATGTGTCCCTCTCTTTTACACGATTTAAGCTATATACACACACACTCGTGAAGAGAGTTGCATGAGAATTTCTCATTAAATCTGAGCGCTTTAAATTCACATCAACCAGAGGCGCCTTGTTTCTGACTCCATCACCGTGCCTTCCCTGCAATCCTGCCAGCAGTCATTGCCTACATGGAGTTTCACCATAAGTTCCTCACAACGCACTTTATGGCGAGTTTTATGCATGCTATTCTTTCATGTTTTTCTACCCTTGTTTAGAGCGTGGCCTCTTTGACCTGAGCGAGCGCCAGGCGAGGTCTTCTCCATAACTTTTGTGGGTGAGTTAAATTTACCAAACTGTGGTACACTGACTTATGAGACTACCATAGAGTAAAAGTTTACCGGTAGGTCTACATCACCATCACTTATTGTGTTTTTGAATCACTGTTGCAGTAGTGCACATAATAGGTTCTGATGAAAGCCTGCCAAGGCTGAAACATGTTGACCAATTAATATCTATGACGGATAGTAATTTTTTCCATACTATCTTCATTCTGCTTTTAATCATGCCGTTATGATGATCACACCTAATAAAGTAGTTCTTTCTCATCATAACAGGTATTTTTAAAATCACCACATTTACTTTTCACACTTTTGAGCACTGCAACTTTTCCCTTCAGCCTACTAATACTACCTACTGGTTCTCCTTCTCACTGGAGGATCCAATACTAGCACTCCTTGAAAGAGATCTGATGAGGTGTCTAGTGGATACCAGTTTCTAATTCCTAACCCAGATGACGAGGTTCTGCCAACGGGTGGGCTGATGGGTATTTTCACATTTCCTTCTCTCCTCTGGACTACCCTTTCTATGCACTACAATTGAGTGTTTAGTATCCTTACAGGACCTTCAGAGACCCTTGGCATCCTTTTTGTGTTGTTTAATCTCTTATCTAGACCCTGGACATCCGTCACCAACTAAGGAGCTATAGCTCAGTGACAAGGTATTGAGCCTCTGGTGCCACAGGCTCACCAAGATAAGGGTTTAAATCCTGCCTAGGCTCCTTAAAATAACTTATGCCGACATCCTGCAACAAAGTCCTGCAATCAGATTGTCACTTCACACAGAGCTACCTATTGGAGGTCATGCACCCCAATACCCCTCAACTATAGAACGACCCCTTCAACGTAATCCGATCGATTGACAACCTATTGTGATTTTGCAAGTTATCGAAGACCAAGATGTCTACTGTCACTTATACTTACACCTCAACCCACCTTTTCGAGGGGGGAGTGACTAACCAGCAGTTGGCCAGCAATGTCTGTATTATTACCCAGCATAGAAGTTACAACAAAGATAGAAAGTAGGATCTGGATTGCAATTGGATATTAAAAATAAATAACTGGTGCGAAACAAGAATCAGCCCAACGACAGCCTAGGAAAGCAAAGCACTATATTCATACCCTGCCTATGGTTCAGAAGCATACGTGCCATAACGCAAAGCTAGAGTAGTCCCACCTGTGGGCCAAGCTGAGCACTGCATCATATACTCCAGGCAGGATTGATTATGTGTGAGAATTTTCAAAGTCTTTTTTAAAGGGATAGACAAGAAACTCAACTATGATTCAATGAGGTTCTACTCCCTCTATTACCTGAACGACCAGCCCATATTGATATTGGGCACCTTAAAAGGCGCTCCGTCTGATATTTTTTGTTGAGTTAAATAGAACTAGTGTGTCTTCAACCCACTCCCCTTTCCAATACACATACCACCCTTTACAATGACTGCAGTACAGTTAAAAGATCAATGTGTTACTACCTATGCAGTTTGGTAAATGCTTGCCTGTTGGGTATGAATCAAGATACCAGACCAGGCCCACCAATATCATCAGCCGGATACTCTGCATGCATTGGTTTGCGTACTCAATATAAGATTGCACTTCCTACATGCAAAGAAACAGAAACACACAGACTAGAGGAGGCAGAGCGCTGATTGCAAAAGGCTGTAGAAGCAGCACCAGGACACACTGCCCACGCTGCATGGGGACCACACTAGCAAGATGTAGGTGGAGTCTAGGAGACAAAAATACTGCATATACAGGAGAGGAGGAAACCCAATAAGCAGATGAGCTATGAGATATAGCGCCGGGACACCCCCGCTGGAGGTAGCCGTGCGCTCTATAAGCTTCACAATAAATAAATAAATGAGAGGCTTTGCACTCCATAAATGACGTTGCAAACCTGCAGAAAAAAACGTTTGGGTCAGGAAACTGCACCTACTCCAACAGCCAAAGACAATGCACACATTGAAGAGGCAGAAAGAGCACATACAACAAGAGTCCAATCAACCCATAGAATAGAGTACGAGGGGACAGTTCATGAACACTACACATAGTGCGGGGGGTCCACTGAACACACTATATAATTAGCTGGAATTACCTTATTTTTTTATGTTTTATATATAGTTAACAGCATTTGGAGGAAACTGTAGGGATAAACGTCTCCCCGTGTCCCTTGCAAGTTCTCAAACCCACGCATATTGAAGAAAAAAGGGCAGTTTCTGAGACAAGGGGAATGCGAGAACTGGTTTGAGGGGATACAAACGTGGGTAAGATAGAAAAAAATGGCTAATACGGAAAGGAGTGTGCTTGAGACTATGTCCAGGGGCTGCAGGGTTGAGGGCAGGAAGGGGAGAAGTTTTATGGCAGGGACGAGTCCAGCACAGAAAGAAGTGAACGAGGAGGTTAAAAGCAAGACATATATAAATGTAAATGTATTTATATAGCGCAAATTACCCACATCGCAGGCATCTAAGCGCTTGCTTAGGGAACCCGTCCTGGTATTCCCCTGTGAGATAACCCCGGCAGGGTATCCACAAGGTGAAAGCCAGGCATCCCGCCGCGAGGGGCCGTTGTGGACATTAAGCAAGCTATTGCCCAGAGTCGCAGAGTGTGAACCCATGAGTCGAGTAGGCACCGGAGCGAGAATTATCGAGTCCTTGGAATTATTGAGCCCAAGCCCCGTCGAGGCGGGGAATTGAACCCTGGTCCAGGGCCGATCTCAGCTTCCGGGTCTGCCGCCTCTAACCCCTGAGCCACACTTCTCCTTGAGTGATCTCAGAAAGTGTCCAGTCTATATTGTACAAAGTAAGAGACAAAAGAGGTCTGTTCTCGCGTTCGAAAAATGGAGAATGGGGGAGAAGAGTCTATACCAGGAACAAACTTGTTGGGAACAATGGGGAGTAGGGGCAGGAGAGCAATAGGGATCAGGAAGCAACATAGAGAGGAAAGATGACATTTGATCTGGAAAGCAGAACACAGTGGAAAGAGCAAGAACATATGTACACCCCCCCCCCTGGAGTGCTGAAATAAAAACAAAAAATTAGTTCCCTGAATGACAGTCAAGAAAGGATACAAGTCATCCAATAAAAATGATTTTAAAGTAGCAATGCTGCAGGAGAAGAAGAACTAAGACAAGGAAAGAAAGACATCCAAAAAAATCCAAGAAAATGCAATTGACAACAGAATAAAACAACAAGGTAAGGCTGGCTCTAAGCCGACTGTCATTGGTATGGTCAACTTGCAGTCTTTTGTAAGAAAGACCTAAAAATGAATCGGCTTACCCTCAAGTGGCTAGCCCAGATACCATAAAGGCACATCTATGTAATATAATGATATCAGATTAATCAATAAAGGTAACACTTTTTGATTACATACTTGAGTAAGTATTGTTACCGTTTTATCATCATACCATAACTACTCGTCTAGCCAGACCCCCACCACAAGTCAGTGTTCAAGATCAAAATCTTCTCAAACAGTTTGAAGAATATGGCCAAAGGTAGCACCCCAGTAAGGTACCTACTTAATGTAACATGGGGAATTATATTCCTTTCCTAAGGATCAAAATTCACAGTTACAACAGAATGCATTGCACTGGAACGAAAACTAGCAAACAGAAAAGCTACAATCAGTACATGGCTATTTTTTAGCTCTGCGCATGAAACAGCCAGCTTAATAGGTGTGAGGACACATTGCAACATAATATATGAGGCATCCACCACATATAAGCTGATTTTTAAGAGGGGACAGAAAAATAAGAGAATTTTTTAAGGTACACAAAAGCTGGACTTTTCTCCGCAAATGAACCTTTCCAAAAATATATGTAGGATACAAAAAAAATTAAATACCAACATTCACCGCCTTTAGAGCAAGTCAAAAACAGACTGCACTACTTGATATTTTTGCTATAATCAATTGAGAAGTTGGACACCATACCTTATAAACCAACGTCCCAAGGCGCTACCGATGAACCCTTAAGCTTCACTAATTAATGAAGGCCTGGACAGATATCTCTAATCCAATTTTGCCATCTTCTTTACAAATTTAACAAAACACCACACTGAAAACGTGACCTAATTTTAAATAAGCTTTTCATTTGAGGTAATTTTAAGAAATATGTCTAACTACAGGTAAATGACATATTTGGAAAATGCAGCAGACAGCAACTCTTAGTAATCTGTACTCATATCAGATGTTGGTCTGAAAATGGTTGTACCAAATCCCATAGAGTTCGCAAGAGACTAGTAAAAAAGACTTTACTTTCTCCTTTAATTTTGGTGTAGTTGCGCCCACTAGGCAGTTACTTATAAGTAACTTTTAAAATTGTAGTACTAAATTAACACACTGGTCAATAATGTAGCGCAACGTGATATTCAGGCAAAAGGTCTTTTCTGTACAATTGACAGACTCAGATTGGTCCATGAGCAGTGCCCAACTAACCCCCGTAACAGAGACTTTTTGAGTCTCAAAGCTCTGGCGTGATTAAGCTCCTCTTCATCTTCTATTCCCCGCCGCACATTTCCCTACAGAATGATTTATTTGAGGTGAAGGACTTCAAAGTCCTGAAGCTCCACTGCGATTTAGCAGAGATTTTCAATTGTCAAAATCCAGACACCCTCGTCCATCCACGCTAAGAGGAAGCTACGTAATTACCCGGTCCTTCACGGTGATTAATAACATTTAACTAACAAAAAAGTGATCGAAATGTTGACAGCTAACGCTTGTGAATCTGCAGCATCTACATTATTCATAGTAATGAGCTATTTTCTACCAAATGAGGTGGATTGGCTCAGTAACATAGGCAACATGCATTCTGATTTGCAAAATGTAATTGTACTTGATTAATGGTACAGACCAGCTAAACACTAGGACTGCTAATACAATATGTTCCTGGGGGTTTACAAGCATTATGATATTGCATCTATTTCATATTTGTTATTCGACTAAAAGCCTCTCAAGCGAGGTGGTTATACCCAAACGTGAATCCCTCCGTAGCTTTGTAAACATACTCAATCATTTCAATCCTAGGTTGCTTGCGATCTCCTGGGGAAGCACTGCCACATGGATTGGGGTAGCCTACTTCTGGAATTGGATTTGCTGATTTGCACAAAGTTGGACTACACCTGTAGGAGCACACATGCTCTAAATGCGATGCAAATTCTGTCACTTGCATTCTTATTGGATTAGAACCATATAAACCTCAAGGATTTCCACCACATTTTTTCACACTTTAAGGAGCTCCCACATTTGGAAGTGCATCATAGCTGGGCACCACACACCCGCATTTGCCACTGTCCAAATCACGCCTTTTATCCCAAATAGGCCCTGGCATGAACCATGGCGCTGCGCCTTCCCACCAGGGACAGTGCTACAATGCTATTCCCTAATGTATTTCCTAAAGACCCACTCCTGCCAAACTTCACATAGCTTATTTCACCCGACAGAAACACTCGCTCAACGTGCCAGAACGTATTCCATAGATGTGCCCTTACCCTGTGTCATTGGCCGACCCCGGGTAAATTCATACTTCCCTAGCAGTGCCCCCTCTACTTATCTGCCAATGGTCTTACTGCAAACGATACTGCCCATGCCTCCTTCTCAAAATGTTGCCAGGACCACACCCCCTGGTTAACTGCAACTGATAATGCAACCCTATTGTGACAGTTATCCCTTTGCCCCAACAGCACTGTTCCACCTTTACTCTCTAAACCTACACCCCCAACTCTAGACAAGGCATATCCCTCTGCCGGTCACCAACATTCCCCATGTTCTGCTCGTTCCCTCTTCGGCACTCACATGGGCTCTAGCAGTTTCGCCAGCCAGCACTTTAACGCCTCCACGTCCTCTATCAGCATGGTGTTCTGCACGGGAGTCACTGTGCTTCCATGTTAAGACCCCCGTTGCGCACGCCGGCTGACAGACTCCACACAGGCCCTTCAACAGGAGAGCTCACAGGCCTCAACAGGAACCAACGGGACACATAAACTCGCCCTCTCTCAGGCCTCTGCCTTGCCGAGATAGACGGTGTCGTTCACCCAACTGAAACGCACGGATACGTGACAGTGGGTGACGCTAACCAATAGCATCATCCAGGGCGTATCCAACCTCTTGGGACGTAAACATGGTTGTGTGAGAGATCGCGTAAGTACTAATACAGACTCGGCAGCCGGGAGGGGGCGGACCCAAAGTTCTTAAAGGGACAGTGTACTGCATTTATTACACGAGGCTCCTAACGGGACGCAGGGCAGTCATTATGCTGGGTTCTTAAAGGAACCGTAACGATGCATTGCATGTTTTAAAGGAGCCGCAAGATTTTAGAAGACTTTTAATAGCACGGCCCCGAAATGATTGCCTTTAGTTCAGTAGAATTATCCTCAATGGGTAGGCGGTAATATTTTTACACAAAGTACATCACATAGTACTTCACTTTTGAGGGCCAGCAGGAAATGCCTACTTTCAAAGGACATATTAGAACTTGTGATAACGTTTTATGTTCGTTTACAAGAAATATGTCTGAACTCTTAGCAGTTAATTTCTGATATCATTTGATTCCTGATATGAGCATGAAGGAGCTACAGGAAATGAACGATAAAAGCTAATTGGCCAGCTCTATTAAGTGCAGTCTGGAAAGGGGCTACACTTATTTCATTATACATATATTTAAAGGGTCAATATTATATTTAGTTAATCGAGAGTCTATAGTACCTATGTTATATGAGACAACTAAAGCAGCATTACTGTCCGAATACTGCATTATATATTTAATTACCTTTCTGTTAGTCCTGGCATCCTTGGTGTGGTTTCCCTGACTTTTTTTTGCCTACTGACCTCCTGTTTTGCTGACTTCATTTTTTCTGGTGTTAGGACTTGTAGTAACGGAGCCACCCGGCCCGTCCTTACATGCACGCACGCATACACTTTAGGGGCGGGTTAGCCCCTGGGTATAAATAAACGGGCGCGAGGCCGCTCGTGGTCTTCGGCTCTAGCTAGCAGATAGTGTGCACGTGTCATTATTGCTCCAAATAGTTAGGCCCCACTCTGCGGCCTAGGTCACCACTGCCCCTGCGCTCACGGTGCTACACTGGCGACGAGGCAGCTCTTGTCCCTCGCCCCCGAGAAAGGGCTCCGCCGTACTTGCCTTCTGCCTGGAGGGCTCGCGCCTGCCGCGCTTGAGCCCTCGGCGTGAGGCCGGCTGTCGCGGGTGCCCACCCCGCTGCCCGATCATCTAGCCGACCTGCTGGCGACCCAGTGCTCTGGCGATAGACTCGCGCCAGGCCGTTGCGCTAAGGTGAGCCCCCGCGCCTCCCCCGGGGAGAATCGCGGCCTGCGCCTGTGCGGCCCCGCTCAGCCCCGGGGCTCAAGGGATACTTCTGACCGCGACCGCACCCCCGAGCAGGCGTTTATCCAGCCCATCGCCGGCCCGTTTCAAGAGTGCGGCCCGTGCGCATCGGGGGGACTGGCTCAGCGCCTCCCCTGTGCCAAGCAAGCACGTGCAGGGCTGTGTGCTCGTTGGGGGGACGGATCGGCCCCCACGCCTCCTCCGCACCAATAAGGCAGAAAAAGGGAAGATGAGAGAGTGTGCTCACGCAGCCGTTCCCCACACGCAGGTGGGCCCGGCTCAGACCCCGCCAGGAAGAGAGAAGGCACATCGCCTGCAGTGCTCGCTGAACAAAGGCTTATTCCACTGTGAGGCATCACAGCCTAGTGCACATAAAGGCCTCGGGCCTACTACGCCAGGAGGCATACTCTACTGGCACAGCACATGCGCGGCGGCGTACACAGAGAGTAGTCAACAGCGCCATCAGCCCGGCTCCCAGCACACGCCGTCATCATGCCCTGCACGGCCTGTCGAGAGGAGGCCCCAGGGACCACACACCGCGCCACGCAAAGCAAGCCTCAGCTCGGACACACCGCGGAGAAGCCCCGCCCACTTACCTCAAAGTGAGGCGCGTTTCAGCACGGCAAGCGTCTGCCACGTGCCAACCCGCCAAACAGCATGAGTGTGCAACCAGCGGGCAACGGAGGCGCAGCAGCAGCACCAGAGACACAGCAGGCCCCACAACAGGCTGGGCCTCAGATTGCCGTGCAACCTCAGGTTGGCGCAAATGCCACAGGACCGGCAGCAGCCGCCACACTGGCCCCTCCCAGCCATGGACTAGCAGCTCCCCTCCCCCGTTCAGCGAGCTCTCGGACCCGTTTACAGAGCCGGCGCGATGGCGCCTGTGGATAGGAAGGCTCGACCATTACTTCATAGGAGTCCGGGAAATTGACAGGAGAGTAAAACGCTCGCTGCTGATGTGCTAAGGGGGAGACAAACTTTACGAATTGTTCGAGACGCTGCCGGACAGAGATGAAGCCGATGACTACGACGTGGCAGTCACTGAGTTAAATCGATATTTTGGCCCTAGAGTGAATCCTGACTACGAATGGTTCAAGCTACGCCAAGCACGACAAGGTGAATCGGAATCCATTGACACATTCTAAGTGAGGCTGAGGAAACTTGCGATAGCCTGCGAACTGCCGGACCAAAGACTAGAGATACGTGCGCAACTCACCCAGGGTTGCAGGTGTCACGATTCGCTCCCTATGTTCTCGTGTCCACCACCAGGGGGCTGAACTGTGGGACTCTCCAGTATTCTAATATGCTTCCTGACACTCCCCTGCATGCATATCTTGACTTCCAGCCATTTGGACATTATTTGGGAATTGACATCCATTCCCGATCCATGCCGGGTTTTGTGAAAGCCAGCCTGCTTAGACTTAAAGCCAGCCTACTCATGCCTGAAACTCAATTACCCGAATTCCCTGCTCACTGCTTTGTCTCCACCCCTGCAGGCCAAGGATGGGTGGAGGAATTCAGCTCATCTGTGGCTGGCTGCTGCTAGCCTGCTCACACCAGCTGCATGTGATTACTGTGAGCTCTTTTAAGCCCCAGCTCCGTTCAGGCAAAGGTTGGTCATTGTAGCTGTTTACCGGTGAGACCAATCCTTGGTTCCAGAGTTCCCTGAGCTTTTGCTATTCTTGTTTCCAGTGTTTCCTGAGCTGGGCTTAGCTATTTCTTGTTCCTGATTTGCACTGCTTGCAGTGCTCTCTTGACTCCTTGTTTTCTGAGCTGTAGCTATATCCTGTTTCCTTGAACCAGTATTGCCTGCAGTGCTACCTTGACTCCTAAGCTCTGGTAATTTCCCTGTTCCTGAACTAACACTGCCTGCAGTGCTACCTTGACTCCTGAAGCTTTGGTAGTTCCCTGTTACTGAACCAGCACTGTCTGCAGTGCTGCCTTGACTCCTCAGCCTTAGCTCACTTCTTGTTCCTGCCCCAGCACTGCCTTCTCTGCTACTTTGTTTTCATGATTCCTTAACCTGCACTATTCTAGTATACCTTTGTAGCCTCCCCTTCTGTATATCCATTTCCAGTCCCTGCCTTGCTTCCCATTTCCTTGGTTCCCGTTCTAGTCTGCTGCCTTTCTATTCTGCTGTCTTACTTTTGTTACCTTGTATGTTTGTTACCTGCTTTCTGCCAAGTGTGCCCTGTCATTTCCTTTCTTTCCTGTTAAGCACTCTTCTTTGCTAGCTCCTTGTCTATTGTGCTTGTGTTCAGTTCTACCCCTTTGCTGTTACTGCCTTGCGCCTTCCTGTTTGATCGCCAGGATCTGTGGGCTCAGCTGACTACCTAGGTGGTGTTTCTTGTTCACTGTAAGTTTTGTCTTTGAGTTACATTTATAACATCACTATAGGTATAAGCTCCACAGACCCTGCCTTTGCATGCATATCCTACATGTGGGTAATTGCAGTCAGTATCTGTAACAGCAATTGCGGGTAAGAAACTTACTGAGCTTCAGTCTTACCATGTGGAGCTCCTGAGTGCTTTACCCCAAACCCCCTTTATTGTTAGTGTTGTATTATATATATGTCTTGCACGTCCATCCTGGATGTAGTTAGTCTGAATGCTAAATTGCCCTGTGAGTGCCATTCCTTTCTGAGTCTTACCCATCTTGTTTACTTGTACAGGCTTCCCCTCTGGATCCCTCTTTATCCTCTGACTCCCTGTATGATCCTGGGCAGCACTGTACTCCTCCTTTCTGTGTACGTCTTCTACCCAGTTCCCACTCCTTGTCCAAGTCCCTGACTGTGTTCCTCACATAGTCCCGGACAGTCCCTGATAGCAGGTCAGTGCAACTCAGACGCCTCATCCTCAGGCAACCACGGATATCTCTAGATGAAATCCTCGTTCTCCCAAGATCGCATGAGCTCTCCAATGCCAGGGCCGATGAGATGCAGGCCGCTCTGAACCGTCCCGCAATGGCGGCAAAGGCCCCAACCAACAAAGAAGAACAGGTGGATGTGATCCGCCGACGACCACCAGCGCAGAGAGGGAGTACCCCGACAACGTAACGCGCGGCATGCGGAAACTGCGGCATAGACCACCCGGCAGGAGGGATATGCTTCGCGAAAGGCAATATATGCTCGAACTGTGGAAAACAAAATCACTTCGCAAAAGTATGCTGCAGCAGTGGCGGTCGCCGCCCCGAACCAAGTGCGAGAGGCCCAGCCCATGCCGTGCGACAGTTGTCGCTGGAAGACCCAGGACCCTGCAGCGACACCTCACGGTCGGCGTTTCACGTGGAAGATGATGATGACAGCGTCTTCTTTGTGTCATTCGTAGAAAGAGAGGGTTTGAGGAGGAGGCCGCCCCCCATGTGTGAGATCACCATAGCCGGCTCCCCAGTACAAGGGCTGATTGACACAGTAGCATCAGTAAATGTGATGGACAGCGTCCAATACGAAAAACTGTCTCCACGCCCGCCGGTATCGCCATCAAAGGCCAAGATCTATACCTACGACGGGGGTGTGGCTTGACCGCCAACGAGAATGGACGCCTGAGCCGTGAGCTTCGGGCCGATCTTGTCTTTATCCTGTTGATGGGACTCCTCCAGTGGTGTCCCCGACCCTGCGTGGGCGCCCTGCGACGAGGCACCGCCCGAGCACCTTTTCGGGACCCGAGGACAGCTTGAGCGGGCGCTGGGCGGCGGTGGAGGAGGCTCCGCCTGGGGGTCCCAGCCATCTTGCTCGGGGCCTACCACTGGCAGCGCGTCCCCGGCCTCAAGTGTGCCAGAGGCAGACGGGCACGGACTGCTCCCGGAGGGCGCCCGAGGATTCCTCCACCTGCGGTGACCTGGCGGGTGAGGTGCTGGCGGCTGGCGGGCGAGCTGGTGGGGCTCTTCGCTGCAGACCTGGCCATCCCTGTGCCACCTGGTAGTTCACTGTGGCCCCCCCGACCTGGAGTGGCGAAGCGGCCTTGGGAAGAGGCGGACGCCCGGGTCCCGGCCGGGAGCGGTACCGCTTGTGGCGTGACTGCCCCACGCATCTGGCGGACGTGATGGTGAGAGTTGGGGAAGCGCGGCGGCCCTCGCTGGGGGGCCCCTGAGGACACGTCTGTTTAGAGCAGCGGGCGGCACCATTCTGGAGGCGGCGGACGCGGGGGGCCGACCCAACAGAGGGGAGTTGGTGCAGCAACATGGCGCTCTGAATACTGGACTTGATTGGAGCCCTGAGGGAGCCCAAGCTGGGACTGGCAGTGATTGTTGGCGAGGTCCTGGTGGGCCCTGGAGGACCCGCCGCGCCGGAGCCTGAGCGGTGGGTGCGTTGCATGGGCGCCGCACAGGACGAGGTGCTCCTGTGGCTTGGACTAGATCACCTGCCGCGGAGAAGGCCCTGCACTTGCGAAGGGCGGGCATCGCCTGTGGTACCATTTTGCTGCACCCTGGAGTTGGGGCTTGGAGCCCGGACTCGCGACGGCAGTGTGAGCGGCCTAAGGGTAGTGGACAGGCCTGCCCGCTCAGCGGCGCCGAGGGATCTTCGCGCCTGGTGGGCTGGTGAGAGGGGACCGGACCCGGTCTGAGGCTGATGCGGGGTCCTGCTATATTAGCTCCTGCGTGACTGGAGTAGTCCGCCCTGGGAAGAGGCGGACCCTACAGGTGGTGCTCCCCCGTGGCCGACGGCCGCAGAGTCTGGTGACCGGCTACGAGAGGGGGTTGCTCATCTCCGGGACATCCTGTTCAAGAGGCAGACAGAGTGGTTTTCCTGCTCGCCCGCCCTGCAGACGCATCGGGGGTGACTGGGTCGCGGCCCCTGCGCCGGTGGTGAGCGCCTGACGGTGCTGAAGCGTTGGATCTGACACACTTTCTTAGCACGAGGGGACTGTGGCCATAGCACGCGTGAGGCGGACCTGGCTGGAGGGCTCCCACCAGATCGGTGAGCAACTGTGGAGACCGCGGCACCGCCATTGAGAGGGGGGCTGGCTTCTGGGACATCTTGAACAGGAAGCTGGTGAGACCTCGGATCTGATAGATTGACCAGGCGGTCGCTGCAGGGTGCGGGGGGCACGGCCCTTATATCAGCCAACGGCGCCTGGAGGAGTTGGGCAACCGCGTTGGTGCAGATGATAAGGCCCAGGGCGGAAGCATGGGGAAGCCACGCAAGACGCCGGGAACGGCGCCGGCCGACCAAGCTGAAGACTTACCGGAGACCCAGGAGCAGGGCTCAACCGGGGGCCCGAGCGCAGGGCTGCAACAGCAGAAGATGGAGCAGACCCTCAAGGCCATAACGGACACGAGGGACGCGTTGCGTCAAGACATTGCGCAGGTGTCAACGGGCCTGGGTTTGCTGAGGGCGGACCACGACAAGCTCGCTGACCGTGTCAAGAACACAGAGTTGGTGCTGGAAAAGCTGGAGCCGGCCCAAAAGGCGATATGCCACGATGGATGACCTATTGCGTAGAGTACACCAACTGGAGAGGAGAGCTGAGGATGCAGAAGGGCGCAACAGGCGCAATAACATTCGGGTGGTAGGATTGCTGGAAAAAATCAAGGGAGTGACATGGTCTCCAATCTGGAAAAGTGGCTGCGGGATGTGGTGGTCCCTGAGGGCTTAACACACTTTTACACACTGGAGAGAGCTCACCGAGTGCCGGCAAAGCCTTCGGCACCGGGCCGCCCTCCCCGATCCGTGGTTGCGCGCCTGCTGCATTTTAGAAACCGGGATATCATCCTACGACAGGCCAGGGTGGCTGGCCCGTATAAGGTTGACAACGCTTCGGTCTCTCTTTTCCCCGGCTATTCTCAGGAGGTATAGCGGAGCCGCGTTTCCTTCCTGGCGGTCAAGAGGGCCCTTCGTGATGAGGGAGTGCAGTACTCCCTGCTGTTTCCGGCGCGTCTGAAAGTGATGGTGGACGGGACAGCAACCTTCTGTGACACACCGGAGGATGCCTGACAGTGGCTGGAACGATACCGAGCGGGCGCGGACGGCGCTGGCACCTGGGATAAGACAGATGAGGCGCACCCGAAGCCACGCAGGAGTAGGCGCAACCGGAAACATATATTAAACAAACTAGCCCTATCTGCGTCACAGACAGAGCTGGAAAGACAGGCTGCTCTGCAAGCGGTTTCTGCTATTTCTGGAGTGGCGACGGAGACTCCACTGGTGGACTCAGGCTCCCGGCAGGGGTCAGATGAGGTGGGATCTGGGGGCACTGATGAGGGCTCTGAAAAGGACCCAGGAGATCCGCCTCAGGTTACCCCACAGACAGCCGATGGCTTGCTGGATAAATGACCCTGCTGGATGCTGCGTGCTGTACAGTAAGGGGGCATGTTTGGTCTATAGCAGTGGGAGACACTGGGGAACATATGTTGGACGATAGGAGGTGCACTTTATCCTGTGACAAAAGGAGATCGCCGGGGAGTGGGGAGCACTGGGGGAGTGGGGTTGTGCATGGGGAGGGACGCTGCTGGGGTGAGGAGGTTAACATATACGAGATCGGACCGACAAGGTGTGATGGGCTGATTGCAGTCCGGCTCGACTGGTGAAGGGTCACCCCCTCTACCTCACATAACCTGTGAGTCTCTGGTTGTTACAGAGTTTCCCCGTTGGCGGGGGTTGGGTTTGGATGGGTAACACCTGTTTGGCGCCTGTTCTGGGGGAGGGTGGGTTGAGGGCTTGTTGGGGTTGTTTCAAGTTGAGGGGGTTTGTCAGTGTGCCCGTTAGGTTGTGCAGGTTTGGGTCCAACTGTCTATTTCCGTATGGCGACCAGACTTGAATTAAAATGTATTACTTGGAATGTGCGAGGACTCAACTCGACGAGGAAGCAATATAAAGTGCATGCATATTTGGTCCACAGGGGGGGTCTAGGTGGCCTTTTTACAGGAAACACACATTAATCAGGTAGAAGGGCAGGCGCTGCAGCGGAGATGGAGGGGACAACTCTTTTATACCACTTATTCCGCTTATGCTAGGGGGACCTTAATCTGGGTGCGCGCTTAGGTCCCATTTCAGCCCATGACTGCGATGGTAGATTCGGAAGGAAGGTTTGTGGCGGTGTTAGGACGTCTGGATGGCCAAGATGTTATGCTTTGCAGTATCTATGCCCCGAATTCTGAGCAGGCCGCGTTCTTCTCAAGACTTTCAGGGAGGTTGGCGTCCTTATTGGTGGGCACAGTGTTTATGGGGGGGGGGGGGGATTTCAATTCGGTGGTGGACGTGGAGGTAGATCGCTCTCATCCTCCGTTGGCGCAATCGGTGGTGCGCAGAGTAGCCGCGGCGCAATGAAGTTGGCAGGAGGAATGAGGCCCCATAGACGCCTGGCGGACACACCATCCTACAGAAAGGGATTATTTGTTCTATTCCGCACCCCGCGACCTTCATGTGCGCCTCGATACCGTTCTTTGCACACTTGGGGCCCAGGAGCTCACACATCACAGCGAGTACCTGGCAAGAACCATCTCAGATCATAACCCCTTCTTGATCACGGTCCTCTGGTCGCGACAGCGGCAGGCGGTCCCCACATGGCGACTGCATCCGATGGCACTGGAAGGTTTTGATACGGGGCGTGTGTCTCTCGTCCACAGTGGGAGCACATCGGACCTTGTTATGCGACATAGAGCGGGAGGAGACCGGCCTGCGTCGGGCGGAGAGGGATAGCCATGTCGCTGCGGGCAACCAGGAAGAGATGCTGGCGGCGAGGGAGCGGGTGGCCACTCAGGTTGAGAGACTCCGCTGCTTCGATTACAGAGAATACATGGTTCGGGCGCATGCAGAGAGGGACAGGGTGGGAACACTGCTGGCATGGTTGGCCAACCCAAACACCAGGGGCAACCCAATACTATCGCTGGCTACACCCTCGGGGGATCTGGTCTACTCACAGAAAGAGATCAATGACCAATTCCTGGATTATTACACAACACTCTATCAGAGCAGGTTGAAGGTACCACCGGATGGTCTAGATACTTTCCTGGAGGAGGCACAGTTGCCGCGATTAGACTCGGAACAGAGCGACGCGCTGGGTGCTGTTATTTCTCTGGGGGAGATTAGAGCGGCGATTATGCACATGGCCAGGAAAAAGACGCCAGGGCACACGGCTTACCGGTGGAATTCTATGCCACATATATCGAACTTCTTGCACCTCAGTTACACCTGGTGTACGGAGAGGCTTGGGAACTGGGCAGGCTGCCACCGTCAGCCAGAGAGGTGATTATAGTGCCGCTATTGAAGAAGGGCGGGTTGCCTACCGCAAGGACAGCTTATCGCCCGCTATCAATGTTCACGGTGGATTATAAGGTGCTGAGCAGAATCTTGGCCACGCCGCTCTCGGACCACATGCGTACGCTGGTGCACCCAGATCAGTCGACCTTCATTCCCACGCGGAACACGTCGACGTGCATATGGCGACTGGTGCGGATCATGGGGGTGGAAGGAGAGGGTCCATCGGGCGCGGCAGTACTCTCGGTAGATACTGAAAAAGCGTTCGATAGTGTGGAGTGGTCGTATTTGTTCCGCGTGCTTCACAGTTTCGGATTGGGGGATAATTTCATCCGTTGGACGCAGCTGCTGTACAACTCTGCTACGGCCAGGGTTCGTACAGCCCACTCAGTGTCAGCGACATGCCCGGTGGAGAGAGGTACCCGACAGGGCTGTTCCCTGTCTCCCCTTTTATTTGCTCTGGCGATTGAACCGTTAGCTGCACGGGCCCGGCAGGGACGACACTATGAGGGGGTGCTGTTGCGCGGTGAAATGCATTATATCTCCTTGTACGCCGATGACCTCTTGCTGTACCTGGCTGATGAGGAGGCATCAGTGCGAGAGACCCGAACCCTCCTCCGGGAGTTTGGCGGGCTATCAGGGCTGCAGGTTAACTGGTCCAAGACCTGTCTATTCCCATTGGCTCCGATTGCACCCGGCTTTCGATGCTGGAGGGCCTGCGCTGGGAATCTGAGTGCCTACCATATCTGGGTGTCCATATCTTTCATACCCACTCGCACCTTTATGAGGGAAATGTAGGCAGAGCACTGAGGGGAATCAGAGGCAGCATGGTGTTTTGGCGCACCCTTCCGCTGTCAGTAGCTGGACGAATAGTGTTGCCAAAGATGGTGGTTCTTCCGCGGCTGCTATATTTCTTTCGCACATTACCGGCGTGGATTCCGACTCCCTTTTTCAGGACGCTACGGTCAATGGTGATAGGGTTCATCTGGGGCTCTGGTAGAAGGCGAGTGGCATTGACCACCCTGCTACGATCACGGGAGAAAGGGGGGCTGGCGGTGCCCGATTACGAATGGTACTACCTGGCGGCACAGCTGCAGTGGCTCACACAGGCGGTGGCACAGGAGTTTAGAGGCCCAGACGGACCACAGGACAGAGTTATCCCACGCCATGTCTTATCCTTTATAGTGCTCCAGCAGAAACTCAGGCTGGATCAACTCACTCTAGAAGAGCGTACTATCCGACAATGCTGGCTGCGTAGCCAGAAACGGGCGGGAATCCCCGTCCCGTACGCGCCGGAGATCCCTCTGGGCATGTGTACCGCCATTCCGCATGGCGGGGATTGGTCGGCACTAGCGGGCTGGGAAGAGTGTGGAGTCCACATGATAGGAGACTTATATAGGGATGGTGCTTTGTTGCCATTCCAAGAGCTGCAGAGTGCCTTTGATTTGCCAAGGGGAGACTTTTTGCTGCATGCCGCTCTAGTATCTGGAATCCAGAAACAGTGGAGAATGGGCCTGGTGGAACCCCCCACGTCGATGAGCTGCCAATATGTCAAGATGGCCGCTGGCACCTTCAAGGCTATCACCTGCTTATACAGGAGATTGGCACTAGAGGGACTACCGCCCCTGGATAGCTTAAAGGGGCACTGGGAAGGGGACCTCGGCCAGTTGACACCTGAGACGACCTGGTCGCAGCTAGTGCGGAGGGCCTGGAAGGGCACGCGCAATGCCCGGTTTCAATTGGTTCAGTATTTCACGCTCAACAGGGCTTACCTGACGCCGGTCAAAATTTAACAAGTTTTTGGGGGAACTGATTCAACGTGTCCCCTATGTAATGCGGAGGGTGCTGATTTTGGTCATATGTTTTGGTACTGCGTGGGGCTGGGTACATATTAGACCAATGTTGTGGCATGTCTGAACAGGGTAACAGAGCGGCAGATTGAAGTAGCAATGGGGACTTGCCTTTTACTTTGGTTCCCGCACACGCCTGCCACAAAAATCACAAGTAAATTTTTTGACCTGGGGCTGATTATGGCAAAAAGGGAGCTCACCATGCACTGGAAGTCCAGAGTGGGACCCAGTTTTCTGAGATGGCGAGGGAGCTTCCAACAGTGGGCGAGCAGTGAAGGGACGCTCAGACTACAATTAGCCAGACGCACCTCCAATGACAAGGCGCTAGATGCGGACAGGGCGTGGGGAGCGTTGGTAGTAGAACTTCAGTCAACAGCAGAGGCAGATGAAAGGGATGGGGGGATGCGCCAGCGAGTCAGGAACCAGCGACTGGGGTGGGGAGCGCCGGGGAACACAAGGGAGATGGGGCCAACTAGAGCCTAGAACCTCACCGCATGTAATGGTTACTGCACATTGGACTGAGGGGAGAGACGAACCTGACATAGAGATATGGAGCGCGTCTGACCATTTAGTTGGGATCACTGGACCCCTGATTGGATGTAGCTGAGTATAACCTCGGGAAGGAGTTGGGTACCGGAGCACAAGGGATTTATGCCATTCATAGGGGGAGTAGAGGAACGTACACTGACAAGGGGGGGCGGGGGTAGAGGGGGAGGTGGGAGGGGGAGTTAGGTAGGACCACGGGATATTGAGTACTGTTGATTTGCATTCTGAAGATAGGCCCATTGCAATGATGATCTAACTGCCCTGTATGATTGTAAGATGCCTGAGGAAAAATTAATAAAAATCTGTTTAAAAAAAAAAAAAAGATCTATACCTACGACAGCGACGACCCGCTTCCCCTGCGAGGAGTGATAGAAGTAGTAGCTGCCTGCAATGACCAGGAGGTGAAGACAAGGTTCCACGTAACCGGAGGAAGACGTGGCACCCTGTTCAGCTGCCATGCAGTCGAAGATCTCCAACTAGTGTTCTTTGCTCGACAAGTGCATGAGCTGCACGCAGACGCGACGCTGAGGGACTTCCTTGCCTTATTTCAAGGACTCGGCCGCCTAAAAGGGAAGACCTTCAAACTCCATGTGGACCACACAGTAAGGCCAACGGCGTTGAGGCACAGATGGGTGCAGTTTCATCTACGACCGCAGGTGGAAGAGGAGTTGCGGAAGCTCGAGGAATTGGGAGTCATAGATAAGGTGACTAGCCCGACACCCTGGGTTTCACCTCTTGTGGTCGCACCGAAACCCAAACAGCCTGGTGCCATACGCCTATGCGTGGACATGCGCCTACCCAATAAAGTGGTTAAGAGGGAGAGACACCTGACGCCCACGATGGACGACATCGTAGCAGACCTGAACGGAGCTCGGTGGTTCTCCAAACTGCATCTGAATGCCGGGTTCCACCAGCTCGAGCTACACCCGGATAGCCGCAACAAAACCACATTCTCTACACACGTCGGCCTTCGAAGGTACAAGCGGTTAAGCTTCGGTGTGTCATCGGCCACGGAAGTTTTCCAAAACGCCATTAGAGAGACATTGTCGGGATTGTCTGGAGTCATAAATCTGAGTGACGACATCCTAGTCTTCTCGAAGACGCTTGAAGAACATCATGTACACCTCCGTGCCACCCTACAATGCCTGGCTGATCACGGTCTCACCATCCATCGAGCCAAGTGCTCTTTTTATAAGGAATTGGTGGAATTCTTCAGGTACATATTCTCAAGGGATGGGCTCCAGGTAGACCCGAAAAAGGCAAAAGCAATCAGGTCGGCGCCGAAACCGACGTCTGCAACTGAGGTCAGAAGCTTCTTAGGGATGGCCACGTACTGTGGCCGCTTCATCCCTAGTTTGGCGTCCCTCTCAGAACCCCTACGCATGCTGACCAATACTGGACAACCATGGACATTGTCTGCAAGGGAAGATGAGGCGTTCACGGCTGTCAAGGATGCACTAATCGACGACAAGGTCATGGCATACAGAAGTGGTGGTGGACGCAAGCCCGGTTGGTCTCGGGGCTGTCCTCATGAATGAGACGGAAGCCCATGAATGGGTGCCCACTGCCTACGCCAGTCGGGCTTTGACGGCGACTGAAATGAGGTATGCACAGATCAAGCGGGAAGCTCTGGCCATCAAGTGAGTGTGCCAACATTTCCACCAATATCTATATGGCCACGAGTTCAAGGTTGTCACGGACCATAAGCCCTTGGTGCCATTGTTTGCAGGGATGGCCAGACTTGCTCCTCCCCACATCGAACGGTGGGCCGTACAGCTGCAAACCTACAGTTTCGAGGTCATCTACCGCCCAGGGGCGGACAACCCGGCAGACTTCTTGTCGATACACCCCGGCACGGCTGCGCCAGACCAGGGAGCAAAAGACACTGAAGAGGTCGAAGAGTTCGTGAGGATGCTGTCGCAAGAGGCGTGCCCCGCGGCCCTCACACTAGAAATCATCGGGAAGGCCACAAAGGAAGACTAGTGCCTCTGTCGGGATTGGCAGCAGCGCAAGAAACAAGAGCGCCACTAACCTTGTTCTTGTGCCAAGCGGAGACGATGTCTGAAGCTAAGCTCCCCAATTCCTCTCGACACGACCCCCAACAGAGGAAAATATACTCTCTGCGTAAATTCGTGCCCCGGGGAAAAAAGGGGACGGGGATAAAAGAATAAAGAGGCTGTGGTTTCTGTGTTCCTCTCAAGGGCGTGGTATACACTCTGCGCTGGGTCCGAAAGACCTTCAAGGCTGCATAAAGGGTGACAAAGCAAAAGATTACTCTCTGTTCACTTGTACTATCTCTACAAAGTACTGTTCGTCCCCTCCTTCAACTCACCAAGGTCTCACAGCCCGCTGCAATAATTTGTGTTCTGTACTTAGTTTCTAATCCATAAATTAGATATAGTTTCTGCCCAATTTCCGAGAGTTAATATCAGCAAACAATTCCCTCCCCAAAAGGTGCACAGTCTTAGAACGCTGCCAAACACCGAAACAAAAAAGTCACTAGAAAAAGGGTATTTGTCTTCCGTTTTAACAAGGCGTTGTTGCAGTCACAACACTGATTGCATGGATCATTTAAAGTGGTACCACTTTGTGTCCGTAATTCAGAGCAATTGCCTGGCTCTTTCAAAACATGCTCCAACGGAAATGAAAATAAGCTGTGCCCAAAAAACACTAAGGTATTCTTCACTAAGAACGCCTCCACTAATACTGAAAGCAATTGCACCGGACGCATCTTACTCTCAGACGCGGTACGCAGTAAAATGCTTTCTTTTACTCACGTGCCATTGAAACGCGTCTCTGCGCGTTTAACTGCATCGCGGCTTCTCTTTCCACAGGCATTTTCTATTCTCCAGAAAAAGGATTGATATAAAGGAGGCGAGCCCGCTCTCCTTCCACAGGACTACTTGACGATTGTCTCAAACACTCTCCGTATCTTCGGAGGTCAGGGTTTCACCAGGTCCATAACAAGAAAACTAGAAGTCTTTAACAAAGCTTGAATCTTCACGCTGGAATCCGGCGGGGATCACCATCCGCCATTCCTCTCTGGAAGCAGGTTAATTGACAAGCACCTTTCCCCTGTACGGGAGGGGCTTATGTCTGTGGAAAAGGCCCCAAGGCAATCTGGTAGCTGTAGTCTTAGGGACGTTTCCCGTTTTTCGTGCATGATAGGGCATCAGCCCCCTTGACCACGTAATCGCTACAGCCTCAACCGAGTGAAGGCCACGCTAACAAACCGTAACTGGAAACATTTCCTAGACGGGGTCAGTGCCCTCACGGCCGCGGAACAGCAGTCAAGACAACAAATGTGGAGGGCCCAGAGTGAACTCAGCGTGGGGCCCCATGGGATAGTCCTCCGTGGCACGGCAATTGTGATTTCATACAGTCTACAGAAAGAGGTGGTGCGCCTGGCTCACCAAGGCCATCAAGGGTGTCGAAGACAAAAGCACGGCTGCGCAGTAAAGTATGGTTCCCCGGCATGGACTCGGCGGTAGAGGAAGAAATCAGCAACTGCCATTCATGCACAATCACGGGCCAGGACCTGGCCCCTCGTCCGGTGATCACCGAGGACCCCTGTCATGAGCCGTGGTCGAAACTCAGCATAGACTTTGGATCCTTCCCGGATGGACGCCACACGCTTGTGGTGATAGGCTCCTACTCACGATTCCCGGTAGTGGAGGTGGTACCCTCCACTGCGTTCATGCATGTGAAAAAGGCAATGAAAAGAGTTTTCGCCATGATGGGCCTGCCTGAGCAGATAAGGTTGGACAATGGTCCACCTTTTCAAGGAAAGGACTTCCAGTTGTATCTGACAGTAGGAGGCATCCATCAGAGGAAAATCACCCCGCAATGGCCTCAAGCGAGCGGTGAGGTCGAGAGGTTCATGCGGGCTTTGAACCGCGCCCTCCAGATCCGAGTGGAAAAAGGAGAAGACGCAGAAGAATGTCTGTGACAATTCTTAAGCGGGTATCGGCAGACACCTCACTCCACCACTCGGTGTGCCCCGGCGCATCTGCTATTCAAGAAAGTACCAAGAGACTGTGTACCGGCTGTACCATCCTGGTGCCCGCCAGAACTAGACCAAAATGCCACCCAAGATAGGAGGAGACGCACAAACGAAAAAGCCAGTCGGGCTCGGAGAGCCCAACCCACGTCCCTGGTGGTCGGTGACAAGGTTGTCCTCAAAAACAGACATCCAAACTGGAAGTATGACACCGCCTATGAGCCCGAGGTGTGGGAGATTATCAATGTCCAAGGCACCATGATATCCGCAACCCGAGGCACGAGAGCAGTGACACGGTACGTGTCATGGTTCAAGCGCGTCCCCCGAGGGCGTGAAGATGCCGGTCAATCATCTGAGGATGCGGAGCACGAGGGTAATGATCAGGCGGACAGCGAGACACCAACAAGCCAGCGCGGAGGTGGAACAGCCCCGCCTACACCTGAACCTGAGAGGAATGATGTCACGGAAAGTATGCCAAGGGAAACCCGAGACCTCGCCGAACAGCCCGAAGGTGAAGGAGTGATGGAGAATCAACGGAGCCAAAGGTACCATCTCAGGCCGAACCCGACTCCCAGATCGAGACTGAGGGACTACGCATGTGGCCTGGGTTCCCAGAGGAAACTCTCATGACCTGGACTATTGATCTGTGAGTTTGGAGGGATGTAGTAATGGAGCCACCCGGCCCGTCCTTACACGCACGCATACACCTCAGGGGCGGGTTAGCCCCTGGGTATAAATAAACGGGCGCGAGACCGCTCGTGGTCTTCGGCCCTAGCTAGCAGATAGTGTGCACGTGTCATTATTGCTCCAAATAGTTAGGCCCCACTCTGCGGCCTAGGTCACCACTGCCCCTGCGCTCATGGTGCTACAGGACTCTGTGCACTTTGCCACTGCTAACCACTGCTCAAGTACATATGCGCTCTGCTTTAAACATGGTAACATTGGCTTATCTACAATTGGCTTATTTAAGTCGATATTAAAGTACACTACATGTGCCCAGGGCCTGTAAATTAAATCCTACAAATGGCCTGCAGCACTGATAGTGCCACATACTTCAGTAGCCCCTCAAACATGGCTCAGACTACCATTGCAGAGCCTGTGTGTGCAGTTTTAAACATTCATGTCGACCTGGCAAGCTAACCATCTTGACACCCCCAAACCTTCCTTTTTTAATACATATAAGTCACCCCTAAGATAAGCCCGAGACAGTCCTGAGGGCAATGTGCAAATTATTTAAAAAGTAGGACATAGGCTTTTAAGTTTTCCATGTCCAGATAGTGAAAACTCTTACCTTCGGGTTTCACTACTGCAAGGTCTATCCCTCCCACAGGTTAACATTGGGATTATGTTATGTTATGTTATGTTACGAGTTTGTTGAAGCGCGACAGCTGCCCCAGCAACGGGGCGTCCCGGCGCTGAGAGACCATAACATAACCTACTGAGAGGGGGGGGGGGGAGGCCGAAGGCTTAAGGCAGTGGGAACAGGTGGGTTTTAATTGCCTTGCGGAAAGCGGGCAGATTGTCAAGGCGCCGGATGTTCGGGGGAAGGGAGTTCCAGAGTTTTGCTCCCAAGACTCTGAAGGAGCGACCCCCGACACGGCAGAGTTTCGTGCGGGGAACCACTACCAGATGTTGACCTAGGGAGCGCAGATTGCGCTGGGGTGTGTAGGGTAATAGAAGCGGACGTAGGAGTACAGGGCCATCTGTTTTGAGGATTTTGAAGGCAGTGGTGAGGGCCTTAAATTGGATTCTAGCTTCCACTGGGTGCCAGTGGAGTCTTTGTATGGTGGCTCTAGCAGAGCATCTTCTTGGAAGGTCGACTATAGCCCTGACCGCAGAATTCTGAATTCGTTGAAGCCTTGTTGTCTCTGCTTTGTTAGCGCCTAACAGTAGGACGCTAGCATAGTCCAACCGGGAGAGAATAATAGATTGGACTATGAGCTGACGTGTTTTGGGATCGAAGAAGCCAAGAATAGGGTTGAGGCTTCTCAGCAGGCCCGCACACGTAGCCGCCACTCTTTTGGTGTGGGTTTGGTAGCTCAACGAGGAGTCCAACCAAACTCCCAGGTTTTTTACCAAAGTTTTTTTTGGGGGGGGATGTGGCCCAGCAAGGAAGGCCACCAATGGTCGCTCCAACAGCTGGGGTTCTTACCAAGGAGGAGCACCTCGGTTTTTTCTGCGTTCAATTGTAAGCAGTTACCCGTCATCCAATGGGCGACGGGTAATTTTACATTTTTTTAGTGTAAATTCAAATTGGGAAAAAATACACATTTTCCAGTTTGGTGTCACTGATGGTGAAGTTGGATTTCAAGTTGCAAGTCTGATAATGCCTCTTTTAGAAAGTTGAAAAAGTGGGGCCCTTATCAACAGCCACCTTGGGTCTCTACCAAAGTGCACGGTACAGAAGAGATGGCTGTGTTACTTAACGTCACTCTACTCTTGGACAAGGACAAGTAAATCAATAGACTTGACCAGTGTATTCATTTCACAATTCATTCCAACATAGTTGTTACTTTTTATGTCATAAAAAGGAGAATCACTCATCTTGAACATAAATCCAATGGACCACACCAAAGCCAGTGACAACACATTAACACTTGGTGGCAATACATTTGTAACACACACTGTGTAGTAATCATTATAAGTTGAATACAAAATTAACTAAGGGTGCTCAACATTTAATAAACAAGCGGTAAAGAGTGCTGATATATTTAAAGGCACTGCTTTTTAGCCAAATATTGAAACAAGTCCAATATTTAATGAACCAGAGGGATTGTCATTACGACTATAGGATTTCATGACCCTCTTGATGCCTTCATTGCCATGCAGCATGGATGGGTTGGTGAATTCACAATGTCTTTTCACTATCCATACTGATGTAAGTCAAAAAGAAGAAATCCCCAATGGTTCTCATTGGCGCGTTTTAAGCCACTGGTTTTCCGGCAAAATCCATGCACTGCCATTGTTGCACCTGTCAGAACCACCACATCTCTCTTCAATGCCGACACATCACATCACCGGCTGCGTGGCACGACGACGATCATAAAAGGGTTCGCCAACGATGCATCTCCGACTGTGGACCGGAACTGACGCATCGCCTGCATCCGGGCAGTGTGCACAGCTCTGCAAACCCGATTTCTAACACCTTCTCAAAAGTGCAGCAGTACATTTTTCCATGTAGCAATTAAAAGGATGCAAAAATCACATTTATACCACATTGTTCCTCAATGTGCAAAAACATATTACTTATAGATCCTGAGTGGGACACTGCACACTGATGACAAGTGAATTTTAAAGAGCCCAAGACACGATTACATGAAGAGGTTTAGTGCCGCGAAAATGTAATGCTTTATAATCTTCATTAATCATACGTTAATCTGTCCTAATGTGTGGATAAATACATATAAAGAAGCCATACTTTGTCTGATTGAAGTATAATTATTTCACTTCTTGTATATTCACGTTAACCAAATGTGTATTCTTAATTTTGGTCTAACCACGAGTATGCCTCAGCTTATCAAAAAGCTTTTCACTGTTAAACATAATGTTGTTTTCTGAATGTGCTTTCATATTTCCCTCCTCTCTGCAGGAACAAGATAACCAGCTTAGTTGGAAGAGGAGCTTATTGTTTTGTTTTGGAAACATTACAGTAGATAGTATTAATTGCAAGTCTGTTGAGATTTACACTGTGCATGGGGATGAGAAAGATCCTCTTGTACCAGGCAGTCCAGACCGATGATAATTCTAAGGTCGTTCAGACATGTGCGCGTGTGTTCAATGATGGGAGAGAGGAGAGTTTACCTGTTCCATGGCGATAGCACAACCTGATTGGTCCAGTTCGGAGGAGTTGGTGGGAAGAAGTTATGGACAGAATGCAAAGTAGTAATTGTGTGTCTTAGAAGAGTTGTTTGGAGATTTTGCATCAACACTAAGGAGTGAGAAGCTTTGATGAGGTGGAACCCTCAGCCTTACAGACTATATTGAAAAACGACACAATGGAGGATTGACCTATCACCGTTAAATCCCATCTTTTCACAAGGCGAGTTGCATGGCCCTTATTATATCTCAAGTGAATGTGCAATCTACACACGTGACTCTGCATGAGTTCTAAGAGCTAATGCAGCTCCTAGAGACCTCCTAGTTAATAAAAAACACCCAGAATATTCTTGGAAGTATGGACCCAGATAGCTTGGCTTTGTTCCAGAGATTAATTAATTTTAATAATTGAAACAGAACAAAGATTATCTGAGATGATCCTGGTGGACATACAAAACAGTGAAGGAGAAATGGGAGCTACTGCCACAGCTTTAAAAAAAAGGCTAGATGAAATTAATAAAGAAATGAACGAATATAAGGAATTTCTCACACAGTCCAAAATAAAGAAACTCCAGAAATATGTCACACGTTTTTCCTTCAGTGAGGTATACCCTTACTCAACCCCTAAATGCAAAGCACCAACATACTTCAATTCAGATCTATCTGACACAAACTCCTAGGACAATAGATCTACTGATTCAGAAACATGAAGTACTTATAATGAGAAAAAATGGGACAAGAAATCCAGGAATAGAAGGAGACCCTGGGCACAAACCTGGCAAGGGTACAACTACCCACCACCTCCTCAATATTTCCAGACCCCATTTCTCCTGCAAGGCCAACATATGATGCCATTGGGTCCCCCTTTCAACCAATGGCTTCCCCACATTTTCCAAACAATCAACGCCCAACTTTGTAAGTCAGCTGCCGGAACCAGCTATGGGGAGCACCTTTGCTTCTAGTGTGGCAGGGTTGTATGTTTACAATCTAGAAATGAAACATATCCTTCATATGACAACCCTTACTGAGCACACAATTCCACCTGGAAAAGCTACATTGACGGCATCTTTGTAGTATGTAAAGGTGACATAACCACCGCTCTTAACTTTCTTTCATGGCTAAATAACCAAGACAGGAATCTAAAATGTACCCATACCCTGAGCAAGAACATTCTAACCTTCCTATATGTGACTATCTTTCATGAAGGGGGCAAATTCCAGACTGACACTTTCCATAAACTTGTGGCCAAAAACAACCTTTTGGGGTTTGATAGCTTTCACCTTCACCCATTATGGGAGAATCTTCCTTACGGACAGTTCCTCCGTCTTGAAAGGAACTGTAGTTGGATTAATGACTTCAAACAACAAGCGGACATGCTGACAGACAACCTAAGAGCACAAAACGACCCAGAACACATAATTCCAAAAACAATGTAGGGCAAGGAATCAGAACCATGAGACATAACTGGAAACTCCAACAAGACAAAAGGCAGAACCGCTTTTGGTATGTGTAATCACATATAATGTGGGATCTGACCACATTAAGAAAATCATAAAACGCAATTGGCGCTTTGTCAACACAGGCACTAGAAAATGGGATTATCCCTTGTTCTCTCATAAAAGAGCAAGAAGCTTAAGAGATACGCTGGTACACACAAGACCCAAACAGAATTTGAAACTGACAAACACCATATACAAAGCATTTGGTCTACCTGAGATTACAGAACACTATCCGTGTGGCCAAGGCAGTGCATGCCACCTCATGACATCTACTAAAGACATTGACCTGGGCCCACATTCCCCATGGCAACTAAGAAAACATGCAAACTGCAATGCTAAGCAGGTGATTTATATGATAAACTGTCCCTGCAACTTAAAGTACATAGGAATGACAACAAGGGAGTGTGTAGGAGAATAGCTGAACTCACAAGCAATATTCGCTGCAGACGCAGTATACCACCAAAATGGCAGAACATTATATAACCATGAAGCACACAGTGAACGACCTTAGATGAGTCATTCTTGAACATGTGACAGCAGAGACCAGAAAGTTTGAGAAAATCCTATTTGAAAAAGAACAGAAGTGGATTTACATACTGTCCACCCATACCACGGGTCTGAATGATGACATTCCAATGTGGAACATCTCATAGTACACAGACACTTATATGGTTCTCGCAAACCTGAACACACCCTTACAGAACACGAGTCCTATGGATTCCCATATATCCATGTGCCATGATATATCAGCTTAATTGTGAGGTTCTTATCATTCATTCACTTAGACATATGGGCATGCCTCACTATAGGGCCCACCGTCCCCTTTTAGAACCTCCCATTTTTCATAAAGAACACTCGTTCCCCAGGTGATACACTTTGTTCCCCCTCCCCTGGGACAAATGACCGTTAAGGATCGCTCACGGCATGGACTTTCCTGATTGGGAGGTGGGACCACAAGCCCCTTAGAGCCTTCCTGCCAACTAGAACAACACGCTGTAAGGGCGCACTTCAGCGACACCGCACTATTGAGAGAGGAATTAACCATACGCCTTCAAATGCATTCTCAGTCACATTATTTTGATAAAAACTTCCTGCCGGGTAGCCTTGGAGATAGTTTGGCCTCATAACCAATGGAACAGAAAATAGGCCGGTGATGCAGCCCCTAGCCTCACATCCTGTGAATTCGCACACACATGTCATGTGACTATAACCCAGTCACATGACCATTGTTACTTTGTTTATAAAAGTCATTAAGCGCGAGGAGAGCTAACATGCAGGGTTACATGGAACCAAGTAGGTGTATTCACGGACGATGTCTCTTGAGGAAGTAAGTGAAGTAGGCCCTCTTAGGCCCTCTTTGTTTCACGTTCAGTTAGGCTAAGGGGACAATCAATTGCAAACCATTCTATCTTGTTTCTTTCCACAGTATTTGACTACATGGGTTGTCTAACCCCTCAATCCTTATGATACCTAATTAATATATATGGTATGTAGGTGGGCAGTTAAGATGGTTTTCTACCACTCTTGTGTGTGCATGCTAGACACTGTAATTTTAATCTTAATTTGATTTGATTTAATTTGATTTAAATGAAATAAACATAAAAAAATGGGGAGAGCTAAAATATAATTACATGTCAATTCGCGATAGTGAATAAATATTGTACATGCGCTAGCCATCATTAAATATGACATACATAATCCAAGACATAATACACATTATAAAAGAGAATGGTAATAGCTAATGGGAGAGTCCACATGAAGTAAAACCATAAAAGAAAATGGATGGTGTTAGTGTTCTCCTACGATAGACAAGTATCCAAAGTGCAAACAGAGCTGAGATGCGCAAAATAGCGATATGACAATTGAATCATCTACTCTATCCCTTATATCTGAATTATAACTCAAGAAACTCTTCCCACAGTTGCTCAAACTTCTTGATCCCCCACAGAATGCATTGCATATAGCCGTTCACTATTTCTAACTTGCAGCAATTTCCAAACCCACTCCCTTACTGCTGGAATCTGGCATGATCGCCATTTTTGGAGCAGGAGGGACCTGGCCACTGCCATTACAATATAAACTAATTGTTCCCATTTAATGCTTAGGCCAAGAGATGGGTCATATACCAAAGCCTTCAAACAAATACTCAGAAGTAGCCTAACTTACTATTCAGTACCAAAAATATGAATATGTAATTCCAAAACCCCAGCACATGAGGACACCGAATATATGAGTTCAGTTGGCTGAGGGCCGGTTAGGCAGTGGAAACAGATGCTCGGCGAGTTAAGATTAATTTGTGAGAGAAATTGTGGGGTTCTGCATAATAGCCATTTACTGAAAAATAGCATCCCGTGCCAATTGGCCCTTCTTAGCACACTAAAGTTAAATTTATTAACTCCATCCTACATCTTAGCTGTTAATTCCAGGCCTTCATATTTCTCCCATTTTTTAATTACCTTCTGGGCAAAATCCAGGCTTTTAATAGGGTATTTTCCACTCCCCGGGATTTTTATCTTCATCGTCCAAAAATAATGCCAAAATTATCTTTTTACTATGATTTATAAGGCCGTTTTCAACTTACTTTAGAACTTATATAATATTCTATACGAGCCCATAAGGAGAAAATCATTTGTGGCTAGCTCGTGGATTTCTGAAGTGGTGAACCACCTTTCCATCTAAATAAAGTCTGATATTTTTGTGATTCTTGCTTTTGCCCACCTTTGGACTATTTCTGACGACAATTTAATACCTGATCTATAGCGACTTCTGAAAGGGGTGTTGCAGCCTGAATATAAGAAACAGCATATCTTCTAAAAACAATCCAAGTGTTTTCGAAAGAACCACAGCATGCACTTATAGTGGGCTTTTTTGGGAGATTTCACAATCTTTGACATATTGCCTATCTGATATTTCATACAAATCAACTGCATAAAGTGATTCAAAAATATTCCTGTGTGGGGCTTTTCTTGAAACCTAGACATATACTGAGAAAAGAAAGCAAAATAATAGTTCCTGGGATTAGGGAGCGCCAGCCCACCTTTCTCCTGTTCCTAACATAAAGTGCTTAGTGCAATTCTGGCATTTCTTTTCTTGCCAAATGAAGGACTGAAACATAGGCTCAATCTTTTTAAATAAGGATGTAGTTAATACACATGGTATAGCCAAGAATAAAAGTTTAAACCACGGTAAAATGGACATCTTTATCAGAGAGACCCTCCCTAAAATTGTTAGGGGTAAAAAATTCCAATGTGAACATAAGTGCTGTATTTTTAAAAGCAATTGAAAGAAATTAAGAGCACATAAATCACCCTTACTGCACTCAAGCATTAACATAATATCGTCTGCATGTAATTTTATCTTCCCCATTAACGGCAGAGGGGGGCGAATATCAAGATTTTCTATAATTACTATTGTCAATGGTTCAATAAAGAAGGTAAATGAGATTAGGGATAAAGGGCAGCCATGTTGGGTTCCACGTGTTACCTTTATTTTCCCCACCTCTAACGAGTTGACAATAAAACTAGCTTCTGCATTATGGTATATCATTTGTATCAACCTCGTGATCTAGGATGGTATCGCAAATCTGGACAGAATACAAAATAATGTTTTCCAGACCACGAGATTGAATGCTTTTTCCGCATCCATAAGAAGCACAGGAGCAGGTGTACTACTCACCTCAAAATAATTTAAAGCTTCTGCTAAATAACGTGTATTTGTCCCTAACTGCCTCCCTGAATTACAATTATTCTGATCTGAATTAATTCATTTTGGGGTTATTAAATTAAATCTGTTGGCTAAAAGTTTTGTGATGATTTTATAATCTGTGTTTAGTAATGTAATGGGGCGGTATGAATTCGGTTCATCGCAATCCTTCCCCTTTTAAAAAAAACCTCATCGCATTCCCTTTATGAAATGACACCGGTATAGGACCTCCCTCTAACATAGTGTTGGCAACCAGTAAAAAATATTCAGCCAGAACATCTAGAAAAATGTTCAAAAAGTCAACTGGGAAACCCTCTTGCCCACAAACTTTACCCTTTGGTAGATTCCTAATAACCTCAATCAGTTCTTCTTTGGAAAAGGGTTGCCCACTGTTCCCCCTTTCAGCCGCCAATAACACTGGGATAATTTGTTTTGATAGAAACTATTCAAGAGACACTTCATCAATTAATTGATTTTGTGCATAGATTCAGCTATAATGTTCTAGCATGATTTGCCCACCCTTCTCGGCTCCTTACTCAAAGTGCTTGTGATGGGGCATTTCAGAGCATCATTCCTATTGTTGGCAGCCCGTTCACTTGCCTGCCAGGCTAGAAGCCTCCCTGTGAAGTTACTTTCTTCATACACTTTTTGAGTGTGGGCGCGATTTAACATTTCACATTCTACGTAATATGTCTCACTTAGCATCTGCTTAGCCTTATCAAGTTTTTTTTGTTGGATACAGATGGATTTCTTAGAAACATTTCATAACTTTGCTGCACACTTCTTTCTAGAGTTTATTTTTGTAACTTGCCTTTTTTAGTATTTTCCACGTCCTTACCTATCACCAACCCTCCAATATATGACTTTAAGGTATCCCAAACAGTACCAGGAGGAGCTGTCCAGTGATTCATTATAAGGGATTCTTTACCTCATTTTTACAAAATTGCACCCATACTTCGTCTTCCTTATTGAAAACCCACCGCCTAGAATGTATTGGGGTAGCTCTACCTCAGCCTCGAGTATAATCATTGCATGTTCTGAAAAACCGTACAATTCGTTGAGAGTGAAAGACCAAAGCTTTAGGGACCAGAAAAAAATCCGAGATGAAGAATGAAATCTTCCGGAGAAGCAGGTATCAATATTTTTGCAGGAAAAGCCTCCCTCCAAGGATCAATTAAATCCAGAGTTTTACAATAGTTTTGAATGACTTGAAAAGTTTTTGCCCTTCTTAACTGTCTTTTACATTTAGCAGAGGAGTCAATTGTTGGGTTTTGCAGAAAGTTATAATCCGCCCAATGATTACTGCGTCCAGGATTAATAATAGGGATTGGAATAGCTCATCATAGAACATGGTGTTATCTTCAACTGGGACATAAACACTAACAAATGTGAGGCATTTTGACTCCACGTTACAGGCCACCAAGCTCCATCTTCCATTCTTATCACTGGAGAAATTCACCACTTCCACATTCAACCTCTGCCCCACAAAAATTGCAATGCCACGGTGTGCCACTTGGGATGAGGAAAAACACCTATATACTGCCCATGTTTTGAACATAGAGAATTGCGCCAATTTCCCTGATGGAATGTGAGTCTCCTGAATTAGAATCACTGTTGGATTTTCAGTTATAATCCAAGCTTCAATAGCTTGCAGTTCCTTTTTATTATTAAGGCCATTGACATTAAACAAAACTACCCTCAGAGTATTATTCATTATCATCTAATCGTTCTTATTCCAAAAATAGAATCCAAGCTGAGTGCTTCAAAACCCTGACTAATCCCTTTATGGAAAACAGGTTCTAGACTGATTGAGCCAAGTGTCTACTCTATATCAGGTACATATTCTAGACTAATCCCCAGCATTTGCCGTCTAAAGGAGCAATCAACCTGATGGTGACGGCTCCCTGCACAGGAAGATAACATATTCATTAAGGAGAATAAACATTTAGAATCAACACTCGTAGTACAAATGTGCATGTAGTCATAATCACAAATTTGGTTCTGTCAGTTGATTCCGGAATTGGATTTCTTTTTAACAAACCTTTACACCCAGACCACCTCCCCCAAACCTCTTGCCTCCCCAAGCCCTCCCTCACTACACTTTCCCCTGAGCTGCATCGAGTGGTGTGCCATCCCACTCACACCTGACATGCTCCCCACACCCAAGAATCTAGCACCCTGACCGTGTGCCAATATCAATTGGCCTACCCCACCACACTAAGGTGCCTGGGCCTGGACAAACAGGGACCCTGCTTAAAAGGAAGAGAAAAAAAGAAGAGAGGCCAAAAAAAGAAGAGGAAAAGTGAAAGTGAAAGCATAAAAGCACCCCTCCCATAGTACCCAAAGTACACAAGTTCTTTCTCCAAAGTTATTAGGCATCACATCTCTGGTCAAAAAACTCAGTGACATTTGAATAATGATTGGACACGTAATACAAGGGACCCCAGCCCTAAAAGCTGGCATTTCATGTCCAAAGAGAAACAGAACCACATGAAATAAACACAGTCCTTAATCTTGGTACTCAGACTAGCCAGTAGTCCAAATACTAATCCTGCACTCTTTAATTACCATTTATTTGATATGTGTTGTAGTAGTAGATGAGCCTCAGAGACATCACAGAATACGTGGAACCGCCCTTTTACTAACACCTTCAGCGTTGACTTTTGTGTGATCATTGCCTGTGCCCCCTGTGCTTTAAAAAGGTGAAGCATCTTTACAAATTCCTTCCTCCTCTTACCTGCTGAAGTGGACATGTCAGCGAATATACGACAGAGAGGAATTTCAGGGGTACTCAACTGTTTCTGGTTAATGGCCTAAGATAACACTAACTTCTTCACCCAATAGTCTCCAAAGTTTATAAAAATTGTGCAAGGATACTTTGAATTCGGGGGCAGATGCGCTGGCACTTGGTGGCTTCTTCTGTAAGAGTGTAAGAGCTCCAAAATGTTCAGGGAGAACATATATTTTGATAAATGTGTTTGGTCATTGCATATTTGTTGTCCCTCAAGTCCTTCCGGGACCCCGAAAATGCGCAGATATGCACGCCTTGAGTTATTTTCCAGTTCCTCCAACTTATACTCAATTGAGGATTTCTGCTTCTAGAAAGTGGCCACCTTCTCCTGTAGACTGGCTACCTGATCCTCTAGTTGAGGGATTCTTACGTCTACTTCAATTAGCCTCTCTGGGATCTGGGCCACTGTCTCCTCAATCTTAAAAAGTTGTGCATGTAGTGCTGCAATTTCGGTGGTTTGCGAGGCTTTCAAGTCCCTTATTTACTCCAGAATGAGATTTAACATAGTCTTGGCATCCCATTGCATCGTGGAAGGGGGGGTCCCTTTGCAGTGTCTTATTGCTTGGAAAGACTAGATCCTTTTGTGTCTTTCCACCTCCTGGGTTCTCCTGTTCAGTATCAAGTGATTCCAGGGCTGTTGCTGACTCAGTAGAAGATGTCAAGGATTGGAACAGCATCAAATTACTGCTTGGGGGAGAAGAGGGGACAATTGCTGTGACTGCAATGGTAGCAGGGACTGCAGGGGTTGGGGCTTCTCAGGCAAATCAGCTTCGGAGCACGCACCAGATCCCAGACCCGATTTAACCATGATAAAGAGAGGGTAATCCATGACTTCTTTATTATTTTTTATTTAGTTATTTACTTTTTCTGAGTTTTATATAGTGCAAACTTGACCCGAATGTTTTAGGTATCAGAGCGCTTTACATGAACACCAGTTGTGTTACACAAGGACACAATAATGTTTGTTAGGCATGGGGAGATTAAGTGATTTGCCCAGAATCATAGGATGTTGAACATCGTTGCCGAGACTCGAACCTGGTTCCCCAGATTTGAGGTCAGCCACCCTAGCCATTAGGCCACATCCTTCTTTAGTTTTTAGAAAAGGAGCCTCCTGCCCCGGTATAGCCTCTGCCAAATTTAGCATTAAAGTCTGGGTAGGTGGAACTAACACAGATTCCGGGGGGTGCTGTCGCTCTGGATAGAGCTCATAGAGACTGCCTCTAAAGTCCCCTCCAGAGGGTACGGGTCCTCACTGACACTTACACCTTCGCGGTCTCCAAATCACTAGAGAGGGTGTCGTTTTTATGGGCCGAGGCGGTGCGGATTGCTCGTGCTGTGGCTTGCCCCACTCGTTTCTTAGCCCGTTCGGTTGGAGCAGGCACATCAAAGTGGTTTGTGACTGCAGAACCAGAGACCTTAGAGTGATTTCGAATTTTTTGGCCTACACCCCCAGTCCGATATCACTGATCTCCAAGGTTTATGTCCCTTGAATTATACACAATCCCACAGTGTGCTAATGTCCCCCAGAAAAAAGGAAAGTTATATTGTGGCCAGTTCCAGCTACCCTCTACCGGGAAGCACAGCCAATCCCTGAAGGCAGGAAAGCAGAGCGCGTGGACTTAACACCCCCCCCCCCCCCCCCCCCCCGACGAGAAACCTGGAGGCCATAGCAGGAGGGCGGTCAATCTTCACTCCATCCTAGTCCTGAGTAGCGCTGATGACCTGGAGTGCAGTGAGGAAAAGCAAATTTCGCCCATTCACCCAGCTTGAACAGTGGGTATCCATCAAAACAGCTCTCATGCGGGCCCCCTAAATCACCAGAGTCAAGTATTGCCTGACATTCAAAACCATGGGGGGGCTCCCTGCGTCTGCCTGCTGTCCGCCTCCTGCCTCTTATTTCCCAACTGTCTGCGGTTCTGGTTACGGCCAAAAACAGCAGTCTAGAGCATTGGGAACAAGCAGCCGCCATTGCGCGATCACAATCTCCAGCGAGGCGCATCCTGGTATCCGGACGTGGTGGGCGGTTGGGACGTTAGCGCCTCACACCGATCAACATCCCTTAATTGATTTATTTTGATTTTTCGTGTGTCTTATGTGCCTTTTAATTGTATAATAGTGAAATTCATAATAAGGAGACACAATTGAGGGGTGACTCACACGTGTTTGCCGGCTTTGCTGCATATATTAGGGATTTTATGCCAAAGTCCTAAGACATTCTAATTGACATGGCTCATAAATCCATGTTTGTGATACATATTTTCTCTGTCTGGCCAAGAACATATCGAGGAAAGAGTCCTAATTATGGTTGCATGCATGCTTTACTGAATCTTTATGAATGCATATAGATAGGTTGTAACTAACAACTATGCCACGCAGAGAGTCAACATATATTTGGTCTTGTAAAAAGCTGATTGATCCACTGGGCATGTAAATGGCTGAAACATGACAACCATCTGATGTCAGGGGCCATCATACCCTAGGGACATCCCATTATTTTAAAACCTTGCCCAAGGACCTTTTTTATTCACAGTAATTTAGGATCCAGGAGGCAATTTTAATTCACTCTCAATCCCTTGTTTCCACTTTTGAATGTTCTGCTTACAAACGTGTAGAGCCCACTTGCTCGCCCTAGGTAATGTGGGTGTGGGTCTAATGATAAAGCAGATCACAGGTGGGACGTGTCTGTGAGGACACAACAAATATAGCCAAGAAAAATGGCGATCACACTAATTTTCCTGTGTGTAGATCACACATCCACTTGAGATGCAAATAGCCTAGTGAAAAAACAGGATTTAAGAGAGATAGGTCAATCCTCCATTGTGTAGTTAGGAGATCTTATCCTGACTTTGCCATGGGAAGAACTTTCCTTAACTCTGCTGATCTCTCATGCTTTAGATTTCACATGTAGATGCTTTATATAGTTTAGGGAAGTTCCTTTATGGAACTGATACTTTATCTGTTTTGTGGTTTGCACTCTTCAAAGACTTATGATACTATTATCTGATACATGCTGTTAGATTGATTAACTTTACCGAATTGTACGCTTAACTGACCAATGATTTACTAATTGAATAAAGCCTGCAACTTTAACTAATTTTCGAATAAACCTTCATGGTTTGGAAATGATCCCTCCATTCGGTTGTGTGGAGCCAAATGTGTTTCAGTGTAATTTGGCTTGTCGTATTGATGTTAGCTTCAGAATACACCTTAAGCTTATATCTAAAGGTCCATACGACCAGTGGCGTAATCTGTTTGACGACTACACAAGAGACCGAAGAGTAAAAAAATTGTGCTCTCTCAATTTGATGTGCCACTCATTGTGATTTGATTTAGAGCACTACACACAAAATTCTCTCCAGGAAGATTTGAAATCTCACATCTGTGCAGGTCACATGACTGACACATCCATCCTCAAAAATATGGATGATGCTCTACATCTGTGCAATGGATCAAATTGCTGCCTTCTTGTTTCCCTTGACATATCAGCAGCCTGTGATACTGTTGATCAGGAAACCCTAGTCAAAATCCTAAAAAACAGAACAAGTATTGAAAAGTGGTTAAAATGGCTTAGCTCCTAGCTTTAGATCGAAAAGCTACATATGTATATAGGAAATTATACGACCACTTTTATCAGTGTCCCTTGCCACATAACTCAGATCTCCATTCTCACCCCTTTGTTATTCAATCCCTATGAGGAACCAGTAGGTGATATACTAAAAGAAAATGGCATCTCTTTTCTACAATATCTTGAAGATACTCAACTGTACATCAAAGTAGAATGCTGCACTAGCTGAAGACTCTCATTGTCTTCCTTATTTACATTCAAATCTGGATAATAAAGATGAAACAAATGTTACAGCAGATTACATTTCTCCTTCTTTCCCCAAATGACTGGAGCTTCCAGTCGAGCTGTATACTAAACAGAATGTTAAGGCCTTGCACCAAAAGGTTACCTCAGTTAATTATTTTTTCTTCATACTCTACTTCATGTTTTTTATGCTAAAGAGATCACCAAGAATGCCATATCCGCCTAAAACTTCTCCCTGACCTTGAGTCTTTCCATCTGAAACAAGACCATACAAACCATAGTCTTTTCATGTACAGACTACTGATATGTACTACTGACCAAACTGCCTCAATCTTCCCAAGCTCTCCTAAAAGCTGGATGTGATACGGGACGAACGCCAGCCCCGCCTGAACCTCCCATTCTCGGACACTCACCCTTCACGGCAACCTGCAATGAGGCATCCATGGACACAGCCTTGACAACCAGCAACCCTCCCCTCTCTGTCTTCCAGGAACCAATCCGGAGCAGCCGTCTCCCGGAACCACAACCACATGACCCCGGAAGTCCCTCCTCGGAATCGCCGCCAGAACAGGGAAAAAGCGGAAGCAAGGACAGAGACGCCGTCGGAGCAGCGATCTCGTGGCAGGAGGCTCGGACCGGCGTTAAAGCAGACCAGGCGAACTAAGGAGAAGAAGAGTGGAGCGAAGACTGGTGGAGTCCAGATGAGGAGGCTGAAGAGCGGCCGCAACTCAACTGGGAGTTGCGGTGGAGCGTGTGAGTAATACCGAATCCACCTCCGTAGCACACTAGGTGCTTTGTATATATTGTCCATCTCTCTTTCATTAGTAGCACGAGGCCTGGCCTTCACTGTAAAGACTTTGTATAGCACGTCATCACTTGTACAGCACTTAGTTCATAGGTTCCCCCTCACGATCCCTCACCAGACACTCTCTCTCCTTCCCTTCCGATTCCGTCCTGCTGCCCTTTCCTCACTGTCGCTTCTCTCCTCCTGTGCACTCGTAGCAAGTCCGGCTGGACTAACCGCTCCTTTTGTTGTCTCCCTTTCCTCCGAGGACCACCCAGCTCGCATCCTCACCGGAGAACCCGTTTCCATCGCCGAGGGAGAAGAGAAGACATCCTCGCCCGGAGCTTCACTTCTATACTACCTCTTCCCCGCTTGTATTGACTCTGTTCTTGACACAAATAAAGACCCATCATTGCCCACTACATACGGCCTCCTTGCCTGATTTTCCGGCCCGCCATAGTCCCACGGTCACAGGTGGTGTCAGAAGTGGGATCAGCTGGAAGCATGGAGGCCGTCATCAAGCAAATGGCGGAAACCCAAGAGCAGTGGGGAGCATTAATGGAGAGATTCCTTAAAACCACAGAGGACGACAGAGGCCAGCTACATGACGTCCTCAAGGGCCAAGGAGTCGTACACGAACAAGCCATGGGAAAGCTTAGCGACGCCCTGGGTCAGCAGAGACCGGTGGCCTCCCTCCCATCGATAGTTCTACAAAAGTACGTGCCGGGGGAGGATCCGGATTATTTCTTTACTAATTTTGAGAGACTTGCCCAGGCCGCCTCATGGCCAGTCAACCGCTGGGGTCAATACCTGGGCCCGCTGTTGACCGGCGATCTCCAGGCCGCTTACCAACAAGCCAATATCCAGGGGAACACCCCCTATGCGGACATCAAGACCTGCATCCTTGAGCGCCTGGGCATTGATGATGAGACTTACAGGGTTAAGCTGCGACAAGCTAAAGAAGGACCGCAAGAAAACCCCAGAGCCCTCTCCTTCCGCATTAAAGACTTGGCAAACCGATGGTTGAAACCAGACACGTCCTCAAAGGAAGGTATCCTAGGAAAGATAACTCTAGAACAATTCTTGGCTTCCCTACATCCAGCCACACAGAGATGGGTACGACAACACGCCCGTCTCACACTCGAGACCGCTGTAGAGATAGCCGCTGCCTACAACAGAGCCCAAGAATTCCAACGAGGACGAGAAGAACATCACAGCCGACCGCACAACACGGGTGGGGTTCGTCCACCCAGACCATTGCTTCCACGAAGACCGGAACCGCCTCCCTTGCTACCTGCTCCCGTATTGTACAGACCACCCCACCAAGGGCCGCAATGTTATAATTGTGGAGGTTATGGCCACATTGCCCGTATGTGTCCACAAAAGGAGGAACCCATGGAGGTTGGTCTCATCTGGAACTATGTTTGCGTCAACCCAGGGGCCACACCTCCCCCATTTCACTTTCCAGTACACATTGATGGACAACCTGTTCTCGCCCTGGCAGACACTGGATGTCGGCAAAGTGTCCTACGGCCTCAAGACTTGATCAACCCCGTTGGTCCTCGCACGGGTATGGTCGATATACAATGTGTCCATGGTGACACAAGAAGGTACCCGACTGCACGAATACGGGTGCAACACCCCGCTGATCCCGGAACCGATCTCACCGTCGGATTGGTCCCAAACCTCCCAGAACAGGCGATCTTGGGGAGTGATTACTCAGGTCTCCCAGGACTCCTGCAAGATACGACCAACTCATTTGTTCGCTGGTGGAAAGAAGCACCCTTTTCTCACGATCAACCGGTGATGGTCCCGGCTCCCCGACCCAAGAAAACACGAACCCAGAGACGCCACGAAAAGAAGAGTTACTCCAGTGCTTTCCCAGTTATACCTGAGGAACACCCCTGGCAGACAGACAGAGAATTCAGGGCCACCCAAAGGGAAGATCCCCTCCTGCAGGAAGCATGGGCCAGGGCCGTGGATAATGAAGACCCCTTGCATGTAGGTCCCTATTTCTTCAAAAGAGCAGGACTGTTATACCGAAAAGGAGGGCCCCAGCAGGCTCCCCAGTTGTTAATCCCCGGTCCCTTCCGAGACAAGGTCCTGTTTCTTGCCCACAGCCACCTCCTGGGGGGTCATCTCGGAGATAAAAAAACAAGTCAGGCTATCCTGGAGAAGTTCTATTGGCCGGGTGTCCATCAACATGTTAAGACCTATTGCAGTGAATGTCCGGTTTGTCAGAAAAACAGCAGATACCGTCCTCCCAGGGTTCCTCTACACCCGCTCCCCCTCATTGATGTCCCCTTTAGTCGAGTCGGGATGGATATTAAAGGTCCCCTTATTCCCTCCAGAAGCGGTTGTCGTTATGCCTTGGTCCTTGTGGACTACGCCACCCGCTTCCCTGAAGCCGTTCCCTTGCGGCAGCCCACCACTCAGAGTATAGCCAAAGCACTCATCGCTATCTTTTCTTGGTTAGGATTCCCTCTGGAGATCCTTACGGATCAGGGCACCCCTTTTGTTTCCAGCCTCATGCGACAGGTGTGTTCTCATCTCGGAATAAAACAGATCAGAACCGCAGCATACCACCCCCAAACGGATGGGTTAGTTGAGCGCTACAACGCCACCTTGAAACAAACTCTAAAGAAACTGTTAGCCCTAGAGGCCAAAAGATGGGAAGAGATGCTGCCATTGGCCTTGTTTGCCATCCGATGCAAACCCCAGAGCAGCACTGGCTATTCACCATTTGAGCTCCTGTATGGTCGGTCCCCCCGTACCCTTTTGGACATGGCCCAAGAGGCCTGGGAAGATGAACCAGACAGAACCCGTCCCCTTCCTGAGTATGTGGAGAATCTCAAAACCCACCTGTCCGTTATCCGGGACATAGTCCGTCAAAACATGGAAAATGCACAGAACCTCCAGAAGAGACAATACGATAAAGGCACCAAAACCCGTACCTTTTCCATCGGAGACCTAGTTCTCTTGATGATGCCATCGTCTGATCAAAAACTGTTGGGTCAATGGCAAGGCCCCTATACCATCCTCCGACAGGTAACCCCTGTAACGTACGAACTGGAGCTGGACCCCACACGGGGTACGACACAAATATATCATATCAACCTCCTTAAGAAATGGGAGGGACCCCGACCCGTCTTGACCAATGTGCCTTACCACCCAACCCTCCCCTTTGAACCCTGTTTCGACCCCGAGTTAACCGTGAGGCAAAAACAAGCCCTTCATAAGGTCCTCTTGCCCACGTGCCACGTGTTTTCCTCCTCTCCAGGGCATACCTCGATTACGGAGCATGCCATACACACAGAACCAGGAAAAGTAGTCAGGTTAAGACCCTACCGGGTCCCCGAAGCCCGACGGGCCGTCATCCAACAGGAAGTTGAACAAATGTTACGAATGGAAATCATTGAACCCTCCATGAGCGACTGGAATTCGCCCATTGTCCTAGTCCCCAAACCTGACGGGTCAGTAAGATTCTGTATAGACTTCCGCGAGGTAAACAAGGTATCCACCTTTGACACGTATCCCTTACCACGTGTTGACGAAATGGTCGAGCGGATAGGGAAAGCCAAGTACATATCCACGCTCGACCTATGCAAGGGATATTGGCAGATTCCCCTACGAGAACAGGACAAGAAAAAGACTGCCTTTTCCACCCCTGCAGGGTTATACCAGTTCACTGTTTTGCCCTTCGGCTTACATGGTGCCCCTGCCACCTTCCAAAGGGCCATGAACCGAATTCTGAGACCCCACTCCCTATACGCAGGGGCGTATCTGGATGATATCATCATCTTTAGTGACAGTTGGGAACAACATCTAGAACACTTGGGCCAAGTTGTCACTTCATTGGGTTCCTATGGGTTTACCATCAACCCCGCTAAAATCACCTTAGCAGCCCAAACTGTCAAATACCTGAGTTTCCTGTTAGGAGAAGGTGTTATTAGACCCCAACAGAACAAGGTAGAAGCCATCCAAGCCCTTCCTTTCCCCAGGACCCGAAAAGACCTTCGAGCATTTCTAGGTCTCCTAGGATACTACCGGAGGTTCGTCCCCAACTTCTCCCAAAGAGCGGCTCCCCTCACAGACCTGTTAAAAAAGACAGCCACGACCGAAGTCACCCTAAGCAACCCTACACCCTCGCTCCTACAAGCCTTTCAAGGGCTCAAAACATCCTTGACCTCAGAACCGGTGCTGGTCAGTCCAAATTACTCCCAACCCTTCCTGCTACAGACGGACGCATCAGACCAAGGCCTAGGAGCCGTTCTCTCTCAAACCGACGAAAAAGGAAACGAGAGACCGATCCTGTATTTGAGTAGGAAATTGTTTCCCCGCGAAATGAACTATGCGGTCGTAGAAAAAGAGGCTCTTGCCATTAAATGGGCTGTCGAGAGCCTCCGCTATTATTTGGATGGACGGGACTTTGTTATATACACAGACCATGCCCCATTAGAATGGATGGCCCGGAACAAAGGACACAATGACCGGGTCCTCCGTTGGTTTTTATCCTTACAACCGTATCGCTTTAAAACGATCCATCGTAAAGGTTCTGATCAAGGGAACGCCGACTTCCTCTCCCGTTACCCCCTCAGCCAGACCCGTACAAGAAGGACAGCTAGGGGAAGGGGATGTGATACGGGACGAACGCCAGCCCCGCCCGAACCTCCCATTCTCGGACACTCACCCTTCACGGCAACCTGCAATGAGGCGTCCATGGACACAGCCTTGACAACCAGCAACTCTCCCCTCTCTGTCTTCCAGGAACCAATCCGGAGCAGCCGTCTCCCGGAACCACAACCACATGACCCCGGAAGTCCCTCCTCGGAATCGCCGCCGGAACAGGGAAAAAGCGGAAGCAAGGACAGAGACGCCGTCGGAGCAGCGATCTCGTGGCAGGAGGCTCGGACCGGCGTTGAAGCAGACCAGGCAAACGAAGGAGAAGAAGAGTGGAGCGAAGACTGGTGGAGTCCAGAGGAGGAGGCTGGAGAGCGGCCGCAACTCAACTGGGAGTTGCGGCGGAGCGTGTGAGTAATACCGAATCCACCTCCGTAGCACACTAGGTGCTTTGTATATATTGTCCATCTCTCTTTCATTAGTAGCACGATGCCTGGCCTTCACTGTAAAGACTTTGTATAGCATGTCATCACTTGAACAGCACTTAGTTCATAGGTTCCCCCTCACGATCCCTCACCAGACACTCTCTCTCCTTCCCTTCCGATTCCGTCCCGCTGCCCTTTCCTCACTGTCGCTTCTCTCCTCCTGTGCACTCCCGGTGCTGGTTACGGAATTGTATCGTAGCAAGTCCGGCTGGACTAACCGCTCCTTTTGTTGTCTCCCTTTCCTCCGAGGACCACCCAGCTCGCATCCTCACCGGAGAACCTGTTTCCATCGCCGAGGGAGAAGACAAGACATCCTCGCCCGGAGCTTCACTTCTATACTACCTCTTCCCCGCTTGTATTGACTCTGTTCTTGACACAAATAAAGACCCATCATTGCCCACTACATACGGCCTCCTTGCCTGATTTTCCGGCCCGTCATAGTCCCACGGTCGCACTGAACAACACATCTGATCTCTAATACAAAAGGATCTAAGCAGTCCTTTCATCACTAAGGTGGCTTGTGATGCCCGTTGCCCTGAATTTGAAACTGCAGACATCACCTCCAAGGAGATTCACATGAAAAAACCTCAATACCTTATGAAACTAGGCAAGGCAGCCCGTTATCACCACTGCTATTTATAATAGCCATGGATCCCCTACTACAGCACTTACAGAAAATGTCCCCTCCCTCTGGGGTTACAGATTAAGAATGGCCCCTTATTAATGACACTATATGCAGATGGCATTATACTCGCCATGCGACGTCCGGCGGACAATCTTGTGCCACTCCTGTGATAAGTGTCACTCTTTAGGATACTCTCAAGGCTACACATTAATTGGAAGACATTTGAGATCTTCCCCTTCAAAGAGGTAAGGGACCGGACATGCGGTAGGTTCCTGTTAGGAAAAGATCGTAGTCTTAGGCCAAGAGACTGACATTACTGTGTGTATTGCGAGGTTATCTCCCTCTCTATGTGTAATTTGGAGACAGCCCCTAGCACACGTAAAAGGCCGTCTCCTACGTAAGTCATTGCTTGGCTGGCTTCTTCCTAGTCGTGACCACGCCCCCCTCCCAACTCTTCCTGTTTGCCGTGTCAGGCATCCTGTTTACTCTTCGAGCCCTGTTCCAGGATTCCGCTTCTTGACTCGAGGCTAGGTTCCTGCTTGCTCATTCCGCTCCCATCTACCCCTACGGAGCCGAAAGCAAGCCTTATCCTTTTGCTTACAAGCGCGTTGCTGTTCTGCTCCTAACCTCCTCAGGAGCCGGACGGCACTACTTGTGCTTTTGGTCTCTGCAAGCGAGTCACTGTTCCGCTCCTAATTCCCCTCGGAGCCGGACGGCACGCCTCGTGCTTTTGTTCTCTGCAAGCGCGTCGCTGTTCCGCTCCTAATTCACCTTGGAGCCGGACGGCACGCCTTATGCCCTTTTTTAGGTTTCGCCTGGCGTCCACTGCGCAGCAGCGTTCGCGCAGGCGAAAACTTTTGAGAAGAGTATGGTGCCTTTGTCACGCCTCTCACTTCCATTGGCTTGCTCCATAAATGGAGGCTAGCCATTGGAAGTGAGATCTGTCCGTCATGGTCCGAGGCGATTAGTGGGCGTTCCGGCGAGGTTTTTCTCATCCTGCCCCTTTTCTCACGTCATGTGGCTGTGGGCGTGTGTTTTTTTTTTTCTCCCGTGATGTTTTCGTCTTTTTGGAAGTGCCTTTTGCCGGAGTGGTCGGCGAGATTTACGTTGCCAGGAAGCTGTTGTTATTTTCGATCAGGTAAGCAGCATTTTGTTTATAATTTGGCTCCGTGTTGTGAATGTTTGTGTTTGCACAGTATGCTTGTAACAGATATTTTTTTTATTTGAGATTTATTTTGGCTCGTCTCTTACTTGTCTCGTGTATCCCGTCTTATGTCGACTCCCCTTTGTGTGTCTCGTTGCTGTGTTTGTGCGTGTATCCTGTCTCGTCTATCCCGTCTCATGTTGTCTGTTTGTTTGTTTTACGTTTTTAGGTTTCGCCTCAGTGTGCCTATTAACCCGCCCCCCTCCCGCTGTCCGTGAGCCCGTTCACCCGCCCCCCTCCCGCTGTCCGTGGGCCAGTCCTACCCCAATGAAAAGGTAGCAAATGCGTCCACTTCGCATTGAAGCGGGAAGCTGGGAAGAAAGGGAGTTGTTTGACTTGGTGTCTGTTGCGGCAGCTGCTGGCTACCATCAGCCCCGCAGAGCTGCAGTTGCAAGCTTCCATGTTGTCTGTTTGTTTATTTTAGTTTTTAGGTTTCGCCTCCGTGTGCCTGTTAACCCGCCCCCCCCCCTCCCGCAGTCGGTGAGCCCGTTCACCCACCCCCCTCCTGCTGTCCGTGGGCCCGTCCTACCCCAATGAAGAGGTAGCAAATGCATCCACTTCGCATTGAAGCGGGAAGCAGGGAAGAAAGGGAGTTGTTTGACTTGGTGTCTGTTGTGGCAGCTGCTGGGTACCATCAGCCCCGCAGAGCTGCAGTTGTAAGCGTGAGACCCGTTGACGAAGGGGCACTGGGCCTCTCTCCCGGTGGTCCTCGCTTGGTACAGTGATGGTGCTCACAAGACGCTCAGATGCAATAGCATCTTTCTGCCTGGCTGGTTTCCCTCCCTCGCCGAGCAGTGCCTAGATTCCGTTCGGCACGGCTGATTAGCTGACCACCAGCCAATACGAAGGGGCTCCTGCAAATAGTATCCAATAGCGCACAGTTCAGGAAGGGTGCACATCAGAGCAGCCGAGCACACCAGCAGGGGCTTATTTACGCCAGGACCCGTGGGCATGAGGGTCAACTTCACCTCCATTAGTGCCAATGTTTTATTACAAATGTATGTGAGGGGGCCCATTTTCTTCCTTAAACTAGTGCCCATGAAGCTCTTTCTACATTACTGCCCACACACCCTTGTTGACAGTCTGCCAGCCCTTCTTTCCATTTCATGGATTGCCACTTCCGGAAGCCCCACCGTCCATGATGCCTCCATCAAGCCAGGGGCTGGGTAGAACAGTGACCCTGCAGACAGAGGCTCCCACATGGCCCAGTCTCAATCCATGTACACAGACCACCAGGATCGGACTGGCCCGATTGGCTGGTCTGACAGATCAGTATGAGGGCCGTTTTTTTTTTTTTGAAGTTTGTAGGCCTATTTATGGCGTGATGGGTACGTTTTTAGCGATGATCCCCTGCTATTACAACACACATTGGCCGCAGACAACACAGATGCATGCATGGAGCCTCCCATACTTTTTTAAAGAACAGCCCAACGTTGCTTTCCTTCAATTTGTGATTTTGTGTACACACTTCTTATATTCTTTCCATGAGACAGTCGAAAGCATTTAAAGTGATTTTCAGTCCGTAGAATAGACTGCACTTTTTTTGTAATGTTCAGGTTAGCACTGTTGTGGTTCTGCTACAGTATTTGTAAAAAGAGGTTGTACATTTTGTATATTGCCTATTCCTTTTGCATTTTCATTTGTTATACTTTTTAGGTTTCGCCTGGCGTGTGTGTGTGGGGGGACTCTGGGTGTGTGTGTGTGGCTCTGGGTGGGTGTGTGTGTGGCTCTGGGTGGGTGTGTGTGTGGGGCTCTGGGTGGGTGTGTGTGTGTGGGGCTCTGGGTGTGTGTGTGTGTGTGGGGCTCTGGGTGGGTGTGTGTGTGGGGCTCTGGGTGTGTGTGTGGGGGGGGCTCTGGGTGTGTGTGGGGCTCTGTGTGTGTGTGCGGCTCTGGGTGTGTGTGTGGTAGTAATTGCTGTCTGCTGAGCTCGTCCGTAGGGTACAATAGGTCTCACATTGCGATAGATTAAGCTAATGGCAATGTAAATGACAAAACCAACACATAAATACAAATTTTGTCATTTACAATGCCAATAGCTCTAACTTTTCCAAAGGCGAAACCATTGCATTGTAAATGCTTGTTTTTAATATTTACAAGCGCGGATAAGTTGCGCTCCCACCTGCCTCACGGAGATGGGCGGCACACCTTGTGTTCCTTTTGTTATTTCGAGTGTGTTACAGTTCCGCTCCTCTTTGTCCCTTGGACAAAGCATGCCTTGTTTTACTTCAATTACTCAAGCATGTGGCTGTTCCGCTCTGCTCTTCCTTTTCCTAAGTCAGACTGCACCGCTCATTCCCTGTACAAAGACCTTGTTCTGCTTCCCTCCTCACATATGTGGACAGAACATATCACGCTTTAGTTGCTCCATTGCGTGATAATTTATTTTCCCTTCTACAATCTCCTTTCCTTTGTATATTTCACCTGCTATTCCCCAGCATTATTCTGAGTGAGTGCTTGTATGAGAGTGTTCCCGCCATTAAGCCTCCTCATTTAAAACCCTTTACTGTTGCTATATGAAGACTTCCTCTTCCAACCAAAAAATGGCCCTTATCCAATGGGAGGCTTCGGCTGCTGACATTCAAAGAAACTTGAGGACATACTTTGGGTGAGTGGAGCACTGAACTTCATATATATTAATGTCTGTAATGTCTCTTTGTACTGCTTATTCAATATTCCATTAGACCGCCTTTACTTGCAGCGCAGATCGTCTCTGGTAATCTCACTGCAGAATTCCAGCTACATCATATGGGGAAGAGTGGTGGTCACTCTATGGTTTATGCCCCACACTTTTAGGGAAGAATTATCCGTGAGTGAGTTTCTGGTAGTCCTCCAGGTGTTGTTTACTGGAAGTGTGGGGAGCCTTCATCTTTGCTCCCGTGGAATTCAGCTTGAACCCAACAGTTCCCCTCACCTGGTGTTCAGCAGAGACACAATACTTGGAGATATATTTGCTTAGGGACATAGAGCAGATACTGCGGCTCAATTATGGACCAGTGGTGGACAAGCTGAGCACCAGAATAGATAGATGGATCTGGCTCGCACTGTCGATGGCTGGCTGTATAGCCATCATAAAAATGATGGTCCTCCCCCAACTTCTTTATTTGTTCAATAACATCCCTATCCCCCTAACAAATGCATTTGCCAAAATCTGCACACTCTTGAGCATCTCATCTGAGGAGGCAAACAGCCCCGAATTCTTTGGAGCACCCTTGCTCTCCCGTAAGAGCGCGGGGGGAGTTGGAGTCCCAAATATCCATCTCTACTGTTTAGTTGCACAATGCAGCTACGCTTGGCACTGGTACCACCCAAATGTATGCATCCTTTATAGTAAACCGGAGATGGACCTCGCGGCCCCAACACCACTGAGAGCCCTAGTGCCAGCTGGGCTGTCACAAGACCAAAATGATATTCAAACTGTGTCCACCACTAGCTGGGCTGGGGCGAGGTTGCTAAGAATGATTGCTGGTACAGCACTATACTCGCCGGCACTCCCCTTAGCAGCTAATCCCTGGCGACCAATCATGCAAGAACCATTAGTACAACGCACCCTGTGACAGTATGCATTACATACGTTTGGGGACCTCTTACCCATTGCCATATCTTTTACCGCACGGAAGACACTCGTTTTCAAAATGCCCCTTCCCTCGACTATTGTGTCTTAAACCGACTCCAGGCTGCACTTAGGGATAGATTGCCAACATATCCGATAGAGCCAGAAAATGTTACACTGCTCATCACGGACGCAGATGGAGACCACTTGGTTTCTAGGCTGTATCACACATGTTTAGAGCTAATGCCTGCACAATACACTAAGCTAAGAGCTGCATGGGAGGCAGATTTGGGGCACCAACTCAAAGATAAAGTTTGGCAAGCTGTTTCCATTCTTGTGCCAAATTTTGGTTCCTCGTTTTTGACATTGTCTCGACTTTTTGCCTGGATATTAATATTTTTTTTAATATTTTTATTAAACAAAAACCAAAGAAACATTAGCATCAGGTGTACAATAATTGACATCATCGTGAGGCTCATTTTGTCTTACATACAGAATCATAATGAAAAATATATATATAAAAGTGGGGATCAAGGGGATGCTTTGCCTCCGCCTCCCTATTCCGCACAGGGGGTGTACATATGTGTAGCGAGGTGGGGAGGGAGCCGACCCATGAGAGCTGGTGGGTCGCTGACATTACATCCCCTCCTTCCCTCCAGAGAGACGGGGAGCCCTGGCAGAGAATCACCGACACCGAAAAGGAGGAAGGAGCCTTTAATTGGGCGTGCACCAATGAAGAGGAGAACACGCCCACTGATGACGTCTTGGAGTCCGGAGTGGACAAGAGCAGGGAAGTCCTCTACGCGGGGTGCAACTTCACCCAGGAGGAAGAAGGAGATCGAGAGGGGGAGAGAGGAGATCGGCGTTCGGAATTCGTGTGGAGAGACGAGGAGACCCGTGAGCAGAGGAGGGAAAGCGTAGACGGCGAGAGACAGCCAACGTCCCCACGATTCGCCGTGCCACACTCCCGAGGGAGGAGTGTGGCTTCAGCAGGTACGGAGGCGTTTGTCAGCCTGGGTGGGGAAGAGAGGCAGCCCCGTGTAAATACTGTAATTAAACTTTCCTGTGGTCCCTCCTGCCCGTGTTCCTTCCCTACCCTACCTACCATCCTCCCTTTGCTTTACCTACACTTCTCCTTCACGATGCCCCTTCACTATAGCCAGATTCGAGTCACGTATCAGTGGTGTCCCTGTCACTCCGGTATCCCCATGGGCATTCAGTATCAAAACCTCTAAACTAACGGCGGTCCCTCTTGTTGGTTCTCTTTTTGGCTGGCTGACGAGGGGAGGCGGAAAGAATACTCCCGAAGACCACCTAAGGCCAACAAGGGTTCCCCCCAAGCCGGAACTGGCTTCTTCCACCGCGACCACGGACCGATCCGAATTCGCTAGGGAAAGACTGACCTCATGTAGCAGAAAAGCATTATTGAAAATAAAACCTAGTTTATCAAAGAAAGGTCTCCGATCTGTTCCTGACCCTCAACCCACGCTACAACATGTCACCGCGGTGACTATTCCTGGCCCCCCAAATCTTCTCCCATTTTTCCAGACAACTCCTGGCCACATACACAGCTTTCTCCCTAAACATGCACCAATTTAGGTCCTTGGTCCATTTAAGAATCTGGGGTGGCCGACTGGCTCCCCACAACTGAGCGATATTTCGTTTTGCCACCATATACGCCAATGACACCCATTGTTTCTGATACGCATTCAAATCCGTGGGCTCCCAAACATTAAGTATACATCTCCGGGCCTCTGGTCTCACCTCCTCTCCCATTACTTCTGTAATCTCATCATGTATCCTTGCCCAGAAGGTTTGTATCTCTCCACAGTGCCACAGGATATGCATGAAAGTGCCAAGTTCTCCACAGCCTCTCCTACAGTCTCCGCTTACCACCTGCCCCATATGCACTAATCTAGGCCCCGTGATGTAAGCTCTATGTAAAATCTTAAGCTGCACTAAGCGGAGTCTCATCTGAATTGCTACTACTTTAGGGCAAGAGACGGCCTCTACCCAGTCCTCGTCATCTAGCTCCAATCCATCCGCCTCCCAGGCTGTTCTCATACTCCCCAATGGGTCCTCCATATTGTTTACAAGCTTCCTATATATTAAGGAGATAGTTTTTTCAGGGATGTGACCATCTAACACCCAGTCCTCAAGAGGAGAAGCCTCTGGGAGTTCCGCGCCTCTGGGTATGTGAGTCAAAAGGGCATGTCTAACCTGTCGGTATCGGAAATGTTCATTGTCATTCAAGTTGTATTGTTGCTTTAAGGTTTCAAATGTATGTACGCCGTCCCTCCCCCACAGATCCTTACACTGAATGATTCCAATAAGGTCCCATTTCTCGAACCCTTTAGACCTCCACAGGCTCCCAAGTTTCTCCGAACTAAACAGGGGGGTGGCCAGTGTCAATCTGCCCTCCCACCCCAAACTTCTGGTAGCTGAATGCCAAACTTGCCCAGCGTGCGCTGTCGGGCCCATCAGTGGGAATTTCCCGGGTCTGTAATACAGAGCTTTGATGATATCTCCCCGGTGCCTGTCCACGATCCATAGCATATCCTGGGTCCCCAGGGGGCCCATAAACCATATGATTCACCGCCGCTAAGTTAGAGGCCCAATAACACTTCCTCAAATCTGGGAGACCTATACCTCCATCGTACCACGGGAGGGTTAATTTGAAAAATGCTATGCGGGGTCTGCCATCCCAGAGGAGCTGCCTTTGAAGTGTTTCAATTTCCTTAAAATAGGATAGGGGCACCGGATCTAGTGTGTTTTGGAGTATGTATAAGAACCGAGGCAAAGCCATCATCTTAAATAACACCGCCCTCCCAAGCAAAGATAGGGGAGAGCTTTCCAATGCTCCACATCTTTCCTAAATCGCTGCAGGGGGCCCCCCCATTTTTAGCCCCCACTATCCTAACCTCACCCCCACCTGCTCCGGCCTACACTCATTCCCCAACTCACATGCGCCGCCTTCCACCAGCGCCATCACCTACGCCACCAACCTCCCCCCTTCCTCATCCACGCTCCTTACTCACAAACTCTCTCATCCATCGAATGCCATCCCTCCTGCTACGGCCGCAGAGCCCTCTCATCCATCGAACGCCATCCCTCCTGCTACGGCCGCAGAGCCCTGCACTGTCGCGCGCACACCCCTCCCCAATCAGTCCATTGCTCACCCCAGTACCCCACTCATTCACGCACCCACTGCTCTCAGCCCCAATACCATCCCCAATCCAACCCTGGACATGATCATATCCACCCTCCTACAAGTCAAAGAAGATCTTCACACCATCAAAGAACTTTTTTTCGCACACCCCCTTTTTGAGCGAGACTTATACACTCTACTCCGTTCATACGGCCCAGGTCCCACTAAACACCCACCCACCACACACCTTCCCATACCCACGATCCTCACAAATCCCCTCAGGCCTCCCACACTGAGCAACAGAAGCTCCGTCCCCAGTAACCTGAGAAAAGTCCCCCTCTCCCTAGAACACTCGTCCACTCTCCTCACCTCCAGACTAAAGTGTATCCTGCTCAACTGCAGATCGGCCCCGAGACACTCCTCCGACATCGCGGATCTGATCTTATCAATGGACCTCGACCTAGCCATCCTGACGGAAACGTGGCTAACTGAAGCCTCCACACCTATAATGGACATACTAGTCCCCCCAACTATCACATTATTAGACTGGACAGAAATGGCAAGACGGGCGGGGGAATTGCATGCATCTATAGGAGCAACCTCGCTGTTACTAAAGGTCCCTCCCCCTCCCTCACCTCCTGCGAACTCATCTGCCTCGATATTACTAGCGAGGGCAAACCTGTATGCTCTCTACATGTCATCTACCACCCACCTGGGGATAACCTCACCTTCTCCCAACAACTCATGGACACGATAACCACCAACGCCGGTCGACAGATCACTCAAATCTACTTGGGAGATTTCAACCTCCACTGGGACGACCAGAAAGACGCTGTGGTGAATAGCCTCAAAACCTTCCTCAACGCACTTGACCTCACCCAAATCTGCAACCGTCCGACACATGAAAAAGGCTCTATCCTCGACCTTATCATCGCCAAAGAAGACTCTACCCAGCTGGAGGCAATCCAACCCTGTGACTGGTCAGACCACCACATTATCACCTTCTTCATCAACGAAAAGGTCAAACTGAACCCGGCTCAACCTACCAAATTCAAGATCTGGAAGAGGGACATGAAGAATCTTAACCCAAACTCCTTGCCTGCCCACACAGGCAGTCTCCTGCTTCCCCGGCGGGCGTGTCTGATGTTCATTCTCTGACCGACCTCTACCTAGGCACTATGACCTCCATAATCAATGAAGCCGCCCCCCTGCAACTGAAAAGAGTCTCCACCAAAAACTCGAACCCATGGTATGATGGTAGACTCAATGAAGACAGACGTGCTATGCGCATGGCAGAGCGCACATGGAGATCTGACCCCTCAGCACTGCACCTTAAAACGCTTAAGAATAAGAGAAACGCCTACTTCAGAAAAATCAAACGCTCGAAATCAGTCTTCTTTAGCCAACAGCTGGACCAAGCAAAAAACCGACCAAGAAAACTGTTCGAGTTAGTCAAAATCCAAACCAAAACTCAACCTCCACAACCTAACATCTCAGAAAATGATATTCCAAGCTGTGAGGACTTTTCTACTTTCTTCAAGCAAAAGACCGACAATATAAGATGTGATCTCCTCAAGGATGTAAGTCTATACTCCTGCTCCATCTGCATAACCAACACTCAACCTAAAAACAACGCTTCATGGACGTCCTTCGACACCTATTCTGAAGAATCAATTCACAAATTGCTCGGCACCTTGAAGCCCGCTAATCACCTCACAGACCCACTACCTGCCAATGCTGTTAAAGCCTTCACCCCCCTGCTCCTCCCACTCTGGACTAAAATCATCAACGGTTCCCTTCAACAAGGACTCATCCCAGACTCCCTCAAGATAGGGCAAGTCACGCCTATACTCAAGAAACCCACAGCTGACCCGGCCGACCTAAACAATTACCGCCCCATCACCAATATCCCCACTCTGGCCAAATTGCTAGAAAAATGCGTTCAACTCCAATTGACAAAACACATTGATCAGTTTGACCTCCTCAACCCTCACCAATCAGGATTCAGAGCAAAACATAGCACAGAAACGGCTATGACACACATAATTGATGACGCCCTCCAAATCCTTGATCACAATGAGTCCTGCCTCCTCATCCTTCTTGATCTCTCCTCAGCATTCGATACGGTCAAACACGAGAATCTACTGGAGCTCTTAAATACCAGAATGGGCATATCCGGGACTGTTCTCAAATGGTTCACGTCCTTTCTACACAACAGGTCTCAGAAGTTCAGGATCAACAACGCACTGTCCTCACCTGTGCCCGTAACACTTGGCGTCCCTCAAGGTTCCTCCCTATCCCCCACATTGTTCAACCTCGTCATGGAGCCACTCACTACCCTGCTTCAAGCATCAAATGTACACTTCCATATGTACGCCGATGACACTCAACTCTACCTCAAGCTACAATCACCGGAAGACATCAAGCTTTTGAATGCCACACTAAGAAACACCCAAGCATGGCTGGCCGATATTCACCTCAAACTAAATGCGCTGAAAACTGAGTTCCTTCTGATCTCACCTCTGGCGAAAAAGGCCATCACCCAAACCTGGCTCACTCATCTAACCGCACTCAATGTCCAACCCACCATCGTGGACTCTGCGAAATCCCTTGGCATCACACTTGACTCCAATCTCAACATGCAGCAGCATATTAGCAAAGCAACTAAAGGAGCCAACTTCCAAATCAACACTCTGAGAAAACTCAAACCCTTCCTACCACCCAAGGACTTCCAAACTGCTGTACAAGCCCTAGTCATTCCTCGCATAGACTATGGAATTGTGGCTCTCAGCGGGCTGCCCCGAACAACAACGGCACCACTAAGAGCCTCGCTGAACGCAGCCGCGAGACTCATCACTGGCTCAAGAAAACACTCGCATATATCCCCTGACTTAAAAGCCCTGAACTGGCTGCCTTTTGAAGCCAGAGTACAGCTGAAAATTGCCTGTATGACACACTCTGCCGTTCACCACAAGTCACCCAACTACCTCACTAACAAGCTGACTGTATCAGGAGGCTCAAGATCCAACAGAAGCACAAAAAACCTCCTCCTGAAACCTCGTAGATTCCGGAAGGAAAAAACATACAAACGCTCCTTCTCAGGAATGGCACCTAGGATCTGGAATGCACTCCCGCCAGAAACTAGGCTTATCCCCTCCACTGTTCTCTTCAAGAAAGAGGTAAAAGCCATCCTTATGGCTAAGTTTACCTGAACACTATTGTTACTGGAACATTGACATTACACGGCCCCTATATTATCGGCTACCTGAGTGTTTATCTGTGCTATACTCTTGTTTGATTGCTACTGGATCAAAGCCATTGCACAGACTCTATATTATTGGTTTCCAGTTTGTTTACTAGGGTTTATACTATGACCTGATTGCTCTACCAACACCCGCTAGGGTGCTAAAATCTTATTCGATAGCCACCGGAGCAAAGACACTGCACGGCTCCGATTTTTTGTTTCCTGATTGTTATTAGTGTGTATACTCTTATGCGATTGCTACCCTACCTTGCAACCCTATCACTACCGAATATTATAATGTCTCCAAGAGTTTGTCTACCCCACCTCCTGTTTCTGTAAAGCGCTCTGATATCTGCAAGGATCTTGTTCGCGCTATATAAAACCTTAAAAATAAATAAATAAATAAATAAATAAATTGGCATATCTCACTTTCGGGTCCAAGGTTATGTATATGCCTGCCTAAATATTTAAACCCCACTGGCTCAATCTTTATTGGGCACGACTGTGGGATTACAGGCGGCTCTCCCGACAAAACAAACAGTACCGATTTTGACCAGTTGATAGCAAACCCGGAGTATCTGCCAAATATGACCAAGACATCCAGAAAGTTGCTCAGAGACGCTGTGGGGTTGGTGAGGTAGAGCAAAATATCATCCGCGTAGAGTTAAATCTTGTCCTCCCATTCTGCTGTCCACCGCAAGCCACGTATAGATCGGTCCCATCGGACCCATGCCGCCAGAGGCTCCAACGCCAGTGCGAAGAGAAGCGGGGACAACGGGCATCCCTGTCTAGTGCCCCTACCGAGGGGGAAATCTCCTGACTTACAATTATTTACGATCACTCTAGCTAGGGGAGCGGCATACAGCAGTTGAACCCACCCGATAAACTCCAGGCCAAAGCCCAACTTGACCAATACCGCAAATAAATAGGCCCATTCAACCCTATCAAATGCCATAGTGGCATCCAAGGACACCAAAACTGCTGGCTCTAATATCTTTCGGGAACCACCAAGGATCCCATGCAGCCTCGTCAGATTCAGGGCTGTGTTACGACGCAGCATGAAGCCGGACTGGTCGGGATGCACCAGGGTTGTGATGACCTTGACCAACCTGGTAGCAAGCAACTTCACCAAAATCTTAGGCTCAGCATTGAGCAGCGAGATAGGCCTATACAAGGAAGGGCATGTCCTAGGTTTGCCTTTCTTGTATATGACCACAATGTTTGCAACTCGTTGGTCATATGGAAGCTGACCCAGTTCCCTACTCTGCAGGAACATGGCTCGGACATGTGGAGCAACCTTATGGGCATTCAATTGTTATAGTTCTATTGGTATCCCGTTAGGGCCCGTTGCTTTCCCTGACTTGATACCTCTAATTACCTGCGCTACTTCATCCTCTGTGAAAGAGGAGTCCAGGTATTTCCTATCATCCCCCGATAGACTCGGCATGCCGATATCTTTAATCATCTCGCCATGTTCCGCCTCTGTTAAACCGCCCGCTAAGTCATACACGTCCCTAAAATATGCAGAAAATGCGTCCGCTACCGCAAGCGGGTCTGTGATTCTGTCAGATCCCAACCCCTCTAGCTCAGGCACCAACCTAGAGGCCCACTCCCCTCATTCCAACCAAACCAACAGCTTACCTGCCTTGTCCCCATGCTCATATATACGACTTTGCACGCCATGATTATTAGTAATCGCTCGTTCCCTAGAGAGGCCGCTATATTCCTCTTTTTTTAACTTCAGCTGGTGGAGGTCCTCCTGTGCAGCAGACTCGGCAACTCGCTTTTTTAAACTCATAACTTCCGCCTCCACCCTGTTCACCTCCGCCTGGCGTTTCTTCTTTTTGCCCGCTATCAAGGAGAGTACCTCGCCCCATAGCACCACTTTATACGCCTCCCACAGAGACTGCGTTGAGTCAACTGTGCCCACATTCTCATTGAAATAGCTGTCCGAGACTCGGAGTATCTCCTTTTTGTTGCCCGAGTCTTTCAGATGCCATGCATTAATCTGAGCCACCCTACCGACCGTCGGTTGCCCGAACTCGACCCGCAGTCACATCGGAGAATGACCTGAGATCCCTCTACCTAAGTACCTCGCCTCCCTGACTGAGCCCGCCTCAGCATCCGGTATCAAGATGTAGTCTAACCTGGACATGCTGTTGTGTGCGGCGGAAACATGGGTAAAATATTTCTGGGTCGGATTACGTACCCTCCAGCTATCGACCAATCCAAGAGTCTCAAGGAAACTAGGGAGCCACCTCTGTGATGACGTATGAACACGTGCCGGGTGTCTATCCACCTCCTCGTCGAGCACTGCATTGAATTCTCCCCCCAGCACCAAAAGGCCCAGGAGCAGAGTCAGAAAAACGGCACTCAAATTCCTGAAGGTATCAGATTGAAGGCCTGGTGGTACATATATTGACAAGAAGGTCACTGTCTTACCTCCTAGCTTCCCCGAGACACCCACATACCTGCCTCTTTGGTCCACCCAAGTAGCCCGAACCTCCAAGGGAAAGGAATTCTTTGTAAGGATACCTACACCCCTAGATCCTGATGCAGCAATACAACTTCTGGGGAATGTCGTCTAATTAGTTGATTTACCATACCCCTCTTTATCTTATCTCCCAAACCATTGACATTCCAGCTTAACACCCTTATCCCCGATCCCTGACTAGTACGCGACATTCACCCCTCACCTCTAGCTTCTGATTGCAAAATCGACACCTGCTGCAAAGAATGAAAAAGAACAAACCCCCAAACTGAACCTGCTGTAACCAAAGAAAGTCAGCTGACCCTGGATCCCCCCTCCCTCCCTGCACCCCTGCTTACGGCTTACGCCCATCCCCAACTGGCAGTGTGCCTGTCGCCCCCACACTCAATCTTAACACTCTAACTAAACATAGTATCGGGGAGGAGAATTGATGTAGTACGCCCCCCCAGCTCTGTTTCTTACATTCGATCCGGAGGCTCCCTCCCGCCCCCCCACGGCCCCACAGCCACCCCACCATCTATTGTAGGGTCAGTCCCTCAAATGACCTTTGTCCCAGTGTCACAATTCCGCCCACCCCCTCACTTGCCCCCCTGCTGGTCGCCGTCTCCCTCATGACTGTGGTCTTCCGCCTCTGTCGGGTGGAAGCAGTCAAACCAATCCGTCGCAACCTCAGGATTATCAAAGAACCAGGTCTTCCTCCTTGCCTCCACTCTCAATCTTGCCAGGAACATACTTCCATAACACAACCCTTTATGTCTCAGTTTCTTCTTTACCGGGAGAAAGCTTTGACGTTGCTTCTGCACAAGTTGTGTAAAATCCGGGAAGAAGGATAGGGAAGCATTTTCATACTGGAGAGGTCCTCTCTTATGGGTTGCCTACAGTATTGCATCACGGTCTCTAAAGTTGAGGACTCTCGCAATCATCGGGTGGGGGGTGCGCCGGGCTTGGGCCTACCACCGGGTATTCTGTGTGCCCTTTCAACAGTGAAAAAATTCCCCAATCCCTTGGGTTTAAGATGGTTGAGACTAAGATCTTCGACAAATAGATCCTGTGCCAGGTCTTCCGCCTTCTCCGGAACACCAAGGATGAGTACATTATTGCGTCGGGCTCTCCCTTCAAAGTCATCCAGCTTCCTATCCGTTTGAACCCGAAAGGCCTTAAGATTACATACTTCCTGCTGGAGTTGTGTTACATCATCCATCAGGCTGGCGGTCTTTATGTCCAATGATTTGACCTTTTCGTTTGCTTTGCGAGGTCCGCACGGATAAGGTTAACTTCTATTGTCACTGTGTCCAATTTGCTGTCAATAGACCCAATTTTCTGCCCTAACGTAGCCTGGACTCCTTCAATGGCTGCCATCACATCAGCAAGCTATAGTTCCATTGGCGTGCCCGGGGAGTCCTGACTCGCCATTTGGGACCTTTTGGCTTCCATCAGGGATCCTTCGGGCATAGTATACCTGTCCAATTTGTTGGCTTGGACCTGTTTAGCCCCTCTTGTGGATCTGGACAGAGTTTTATCTGGGTCTCCCCTGACCGCCATATTTGTCTCTCCCCAGTGGGACTCGCCTCCCAGTTCCGCGTGGACCTTAGTAGACCAGGTTGACAAGAAGGCGCAGAGTGGTGAAATGTCCAATAATAATGGGAAGGGTGACCACTTATACGACCTAGTCCGTTGTGAACCCGGATCACTTCGGCTCCGACTCTAGCCTCTGTCTCCTGCAAGACCCGGGAAGTACAGTAACGCGTCTACATGCGTTTCTGCCAATCTCACGACATCCGCTACCAGCATGGTGCTCACCTTCAGCCCCTCTGGCCACAGTCCGCCAAACTCCAGGTTGCTCTGCGCTGGGCAGCAGATTTAATCCCGGAGGGCAGATGCAGCAAGGCTCAGGATAGTGAATGTCCTCACCGGCCAGTCATCAACCGGGCAGCACTTGGTTTGCAGCAAGTATGGGGGGCCGGAGGGCCCCAGGAACAGCCCGTCACCACCCCTCGAGGCGAATTTGCATTCAATGCAGCCGGGCCGTGTGGAGCGTCAGCAGCAATGATGTAGGGTCCTGCCGGCCAAATCCGCTCTCACCACATGCCGCTGAGTGGATCTGCTCCCACCTCTCCCTGCTGGTGGCAGCGCCGCTCCCAGTCATTGCAACTCAGTGCTGAGGGGTGGGGGGGGGGGGGGGGGGCGAAAGCCAGAAACCCTTATCCCGCTGGTACCAGTCTCACCCCTGCCGCGGGCTGGCACCGCAACTCCCGGCTGTCAGCTCCACCGCCGGTTACACGCCGCGCCTGCCAACACTCGAGCACTGCTCCTTTCTCGGTTCCGCTCCAGTCCCCGTCACCACAGCGGGACCGGAGATGCAATATGGACCCCCAGTCAGAGTGCGGCCATCGGGCAGTGATTTTCGAGGTGCGCAAAAGTCCTTTGTCGCCACTCGCGGGCCGGCCCGAGCATTTCCGGTCGCAGGCGTCGCTGTTGTCGCACAGGACACCGGCACCTGTGTCACTCGAGTCTTGGGCGCATCTGCCCTGCAGGCCTCCACTTGCGCTCGATGTAGCACTGGTCCTCGGCACCCCCGCGGGGCCAGAGAAACGGTCAGGGGGTCAGCGGCGCCTCAGAAAGCGGGTTTCGCCCTCCAGAATCAGGATAAATGGCAGGATCTGCGAGCTGGGGGCTTGCCACGCGGAGCTGAGATCCTAAGCGGCCATCATGCTCAACGCGTAGCTCCTCCTCCTTGCCTTGATTTTTTAATGGGCTCTTTCCTCATTCCTGATGTCAGGAGGAGTCTGGTGCCTTGCTATGTTATCCTTCAATCCAATCTTCATCTTCACTCAATAGATATAGGATTGCTTAGGGTTTTTCCCCCATGTGGCTTTTTCCTCCTAACTGTGGCCCTCATAAGGAAACAATTGGCATCTTCACGTATACCATTCTGTGGAGGGTGGCAATGTGGTTATGAGAAGAAGTCACCCTTCCCTCAGGCAATCAAAAAAGCAAATTAACAGACCTTCTGAGAGTTCAGTCCTTGGCAACATCTAACTGTACTTACCTAGAAGTACATATTGTCGACCGAGAAGCTGCGCAGGTACAACCAAAAACAAAACACAACTTTCAAAATCCAAAGGGGAATTAAGTTGATGGAAGTGGGGCATTTGACTACCTAAGAGATCCTCAGTGCCATTTAGACGTGGGGAACAGCAGGATTTCAACAGCAGAACCAGAGCTTGCTCGTCTGTCTCTGGGTTGTCAACGTCACCGTGATATCACTTGCTCTATCAAGAACAGGATGAACAAAGTTCATTTTCCTCGCTCAGGGAACTCAGCAGAGAAAACTCAGAAAAGTCAAAATAGATCCTGGCATCAGAGCCATTGATTTTTTTTCAGACACAACCCTCAAGCTCTGAGGGCTTCTTATTGAAAATTGAAAATAAAAGTGGAGTGAGTTGTAAAAATCATGGCAGCCTAATTGGCATTTGAAATGACTAAAATGCATCAGTTATACCAGTGAAACATGCCAAGCAATCCTCCAGCATGAGGAGGTCAGGGACTGCTGACCTTGCATGCCTAGCTGCAGGATCTAAATGACCACTAAGTGTCTCTAAAGTCACAGCTTCCAAAACCTGTCAGGGAAAGCCTCTGAAAGCTAGATTTCCTGCATGGTGCAGTGCTTAACTTGAAGCTTCTGAAGACTTGCTATCCTTGGAAAGATTATTGGTACAAGACCTTGTTATACATGATAGAAGAGGTGAGACAATAACTGAAGTGGCGTAATGATAAAAATAGTTTTCGGAACTCCATCAGATAACACAACAGTTGCAAATTGAATGTGGTGTAATTGGAAGAAAATTTTGGAGACGGTGTGAGTATTTTCTTTTCGTAGTTTATTACTGGCGGACCCACGACGGTGAGCTCCCAGCCAGTCTAGATCTGCAGGCAATTGACAAACCCTAAACTCTAGAACTGGATGAGGACTTGCAGCCACAAGCAGCTGACAGCATGGAATATAGAATATAAAAACATTTAAACATAAGCACTGCGCGGGTAGGAACAAGAGAGCGAGCAGTAAAATAGAGAAAAGTGAATTCTACATCACCCCTAGCACAGAATGATTCACATAAGGACATAGTCACGAAACCTAGATGGCATCTTGATGGAACGCTGACCACAAGAAATTACACTCTCCAGGCCCATCTCATTTTGCGCATCTGGAAAATAAATACTGCTACTACTGTTTTGAGAATGTACCACATCACCATTTCCAGCATTACTGTCTATGATGCTTGGCGTGCTGGCTACTCGCTCAGACCCCAAACCAACATCATAACTGAGGCTACAGATCTCAACCTCTTCACCGTCAGCAAATATATTCTTAAAGATATCTACTTGCTCTTGATTTAAATGAACCACATTGTCCTTATTCCACCATCCCTTCACGTCAAGTAAAACAGAAGGTTTGCTGACTCTTACAATACGCACAGGAAGAGAAAACCTGGATTCCCCTTTGGTGACTCTAAATGAATTTTGTTAATGAGCACCCAATCATTAATAGCTAAATGAGTATCTTTGACCTTGCGTCTTCCATCATACAATAGTTTTTGTACCAACTGTTTAGCTGCCACCCTGTTCCTTATGAGTTGATCATCAATACCTTCATATCTTTTTTTTTGCTAAATCTGAACCAGAAGAACATTTTAGGAACTAATTAGCATGAGTTTAGATCTGGCTTCCCTACCCCAGTGCTTTGAATGGGGAGATCCCAGTGGTAGAGTCAGAAAAGTTAGGTTTGCCCAAATCTTTCCTTGTAAAAAATGAATGTTAGTAGAAAGAGCTGTTTGAATGCCTTCTTTAAGGAACCGTTAGCCCTCTCAACAAATCCATTGGAAGACGGACTATAAAGAGCAACTTGCAAATGTTTCAAGTAATTTTTTTTTTATTCCATTTACTTTGATACAAAATGCATTCCATTATCGGTGACGATGGAACAAGGAGAACATTACATTTTGAAAATACCTTCAAGAAAATTAATTACAGTGGCAGAGTTGGCCATTTCAACAAATAAATAATATATCCATTTCGAAAAGTAGTCAATGGCCACAAGTAAATATCTTTTGTCAGCAGGGTGTAGATTAAAGGGTCCAGAAAAATATAGAGCAATTTTCTCCCAAGCCCTTTCTGGGAAAGAAACCAGATGAAAATGTTTCTTGGCCATTTTCCAACACAGTCAGGACAAGCATCAATCATATTTGCAGTGTGTTTATCCATACCCGGCCACCAGTATATTTGCCTAACCTTCTTGGTGGTCGCCGAAATCCACAAGTGTCCCTCATGTGCTATACACATCATTTTCTGTCTAAGTTTTGTGGGAGGTAGAAAAAGTGCATTCCTGGTGCAGATTCCATCCTCAAATGACAACTCTTGAGCCACTTGATTGAAACACCTCAACTCACTAGTGAGTGTTTCTCAGATAGCCACCTGTATATAGTGTAATCTTCAACGTTCTTTAATATCACATCTTCCCTCATAGCTTGGCACCGCTCTTCCTGAGAGAACGACTCATGGCAAGCAATTACTGCATCAATTATTCCCACTACACACTCTTAGTCAGAACTTTACTGTGGATCGCTATTGTGGGCAACAGGGATGAGTGACAAGCAATCTGCATGATTGTTCTTCCCACCTTGAATGTATTTGACTAACAAATCATATTCTTGTAATTTGGATAGCAACTGACCCAAATGTACAAATGCTCTACCCAAGCCATTTCCTGCCAATAGAAAAACAAGTGGCTTGTGGTCAGTAAAAATCTCCCAAGAGTTGCCCCAAATGTATGTTTTGAATTTTTGGACTGCCCATACTATGACTAATACCTCTGTTTGAATTGTGCTATAGTTGTTCTAAGCCCTCGACAATGCTATAGAGGCAAATGCTATGGTATTCTTTTGCCCATCAACCCATTGACCAAAGACAGCTCCCAGCTCCTTGATGCGGGTGTCAACAGTAATGAATGACTTTCCTGTGGACACAAATGGTCATGGTGTGGGAGCATTCCTGGTACCAGAATGAGGTTTGCCTGAAAGAAAATTCCGGAGACAATGTGAGTATTTTCTTTTCATAGTTTGTTACTGTAGTGCTAGAGGCACTCTTGTGGTCTGACACCCTGTGATGACCTTTGACTACCATTATTTTAATTGACTTTAGTGTGTTATTTTATCCTAGCTTGAATGTACAACGTCCTACTTATGCCTGTTTCTCAATAAAGTTTCTTTCTTGTAATCTTGCAATCTTTCAGTGGGAGCTGTCACGGAGTAGGTCAGCCTTGCCAAGAACAGAACGTGTAGGATGTGCATTTGAAAGCATGAGAGGGAGAGAGAGGTGTGGAATGTACTTTTTGGTCTCGAAGTGCAGTGTAGAGAGCAGTGATGCACAGATGTGCTCAGTGTTGTATATTGAGAGATAAAGTAAGTGAATCTATAAGCAGTTGTGCACAATTGTGCATTGTGTTGTACATTGGTAGCATTATGAAGTTCCTACCAATGCCTTTGACATGGCCTCATGTCATCCTGAATTCTGACTTTGCCTTGCTTGAGCTTTATCTGCATGCACAGCAGCGCTTGCAAGTTGTTTGGGTTATTCACGTTCAAGGATTGTTTTTGTGAGAGATTGTTTAATGTACCCGGAAGGAGCTAAAGGCTGGAACATGTGAGGTTGGAGAAGGGGACTAGAGAACTCCTTCCTGCCAGAGAATGCCAATTTGGAAGCTGGCCAGTTCTAGTAAGATTCCTCTGGCACGGGGGGGGGGGAGGTCTTCCTCAAATCTTCTAGTGTGTTTTGAGATTATAAAGCTGAGGGTTGTTGACTTAGAAACCGGGAGTTTGGAATCCAGATGGGGACGGACACGTCTACTTCGGAGCGTGGAACCCTGGCTGCTGAGTTCTTGGCCACGGCTGTTTAGTTCCCCCAGTCAGGAGTGGGCTGCAATGCAGTGTTTGCACCAGGTGAAGTATTGAGTTTTGCCTAGTACCATTGTGATGCGTAGTTCCAGTGGCTGCGGTCATTTGAGGTGCTTGAGCTTTAATTATTGCCATTGTGATGTTTTGCCAGTGGCTCTGATCATTTGAGGTGCTTTCTTTGTGATGTGTGAGTGAGTTGAGGTGCACATCCAAAGTAATCATTTGATATCTTTCTGATCTCTTGCAGGACGTCCAGTATATTTGCTTCAGTCTTATTTCATATTATTTGCTGCTTGTTTATTCATCAGTATTATTCATGCATTATTATTACTTGCATATATATATATATATATATATATATATATATATATATATATATATATATATATATATATATATATATATATATATATATATATATATATATATATATATATATATATATATATATATCTTTGTGTATTTGAAGCTTGTGCATTTGGCATGGCATCTGGGTAAAAGCCTTTCTGTTAGAGAGCATTGTGTAAAATAAAACCCCAAGCCTTATTCTAAAAGAGAGAGTCCTTGCATTTTGTAAAATAAAACCCTTTTCTAAAGGTGTTATTTGTTTCGTGTTATGTATTTTGCTTCGCCGAGTGTTGAGGCATCGTGTGGGAGCTGTATTACCTGGAAGGCGAAAGCAAGACAATTACTTGAGGATCCACGACGGCTATCTCCCATCCAGTCTAGATCTGCAGGCAACTGACAAATTCATCACTCTAGAACTGGATGAGGACTTGGAGCCACAAACAGTTGTGACAGCATGGAATATAGAACATAAAAACATTTAAACACAAGCCCTGCTCGAGCATAAACAAGAGCCAGAGCAGTAAAATAGAGAAAAGTGAATACTACATCAAGCTTGAATGAGCAATAGTTGACCGAGGGGAATGTGCTTTGAGAAGAGAAGGCTATGCTTAAACTACTTAGACCAGTTGAAGGACACACACTAAGGACAAATCTTGATACAGAAGAAAATCATGAGACCAATTTAGCATATGAATAAACAGGAAGAAGAATAGTTGTTTAAATTCACAAAGGATCTTAACCTTTATTGTCTGGATTAGAATATTTTTACAAAGTTAGAGAATCGGTTTAGTTTGTTCAACATATTGGCAGAGTGGAATTCTCACTGTCTAGAAGGTTTTCTACAGCTGGATACTAGAGTGGTGGCATTGGGGAGATTTTCTCAGTTATAGAATAAAATATGGAATTTCTTGGAAGTAGCAGTGGAAGTAAAGCATTGTGCTTCAAATGTTTTTCAGCTGACGTCTACATTTAGAATCAATAGCTTAGGATATGTGTATTCGAACTGACCATAAAAGAGGATTACATTTTCCCTTTTTTATCAATGGTTAATAGGGTTGTATTCTGAATTTCTGAAACTTTATTCCCAGATCTCTGTTCGGGCAGAACTCTGCAATTCTCTCGAAGAAGAAAACTGTCCCAAACCAGGTTCCTTACTTAGGTGCTGCTCATGAACAGGTTTTATCTAGGAATTCAATAACATCTGGCCCTGTGTTACTAATCCCTGATTTGACTCTACCTTCTGTACTTCAAGCAGATGCGTGGTGTTAATTTGTGGGCAGTATTGCGACTGGAATCCCCTTGTGGTCCTTATTCAATTTTAGCTATCATTTGGAAACTCCTTCCAGATGAGCTGGCCTTTATGTCTTTATTTTGCCATTTATTCTGACCATGGAGCCCTGTCCAGGCTGGCAAGGCACAAGGACTCCAATGAGGCACATTTGGAAAGATTTTAGTTCCAGCTACTTTTTTCTTTTTTTGTGATCTGTCATCCTGGTGCCCTTTGTGGTAATGCTGATTATTTTAGGGTGGGCAGATGTCATATTCCAGTGACTCTACTTCAGCCTCTACACTGCTTATTTGTTCCCAGGCCAACACATTTCTCTGTCAGGTTTCCTCCACAGATGTGGAGTGTGGAGTCAGGGATGGTTGGTGTTTAGGGGTGATGAGGGTTTTTTAGGGTTAGGGGATTGGTGAAATGTACTGTTGGTGAGAGGTTTTAAAGGTCCAGGGAAGGGTGGGTTTAGGTGGAGAAGAGGGTTTTGAGGGGTTCAAGAATGGGTGAAGTTAGGGTTAGTGAGCGGTTTTAGGGCTATGACATTGCTGGAGTTTAGGGGCAGAGAGCTATTTTTAGCATTCAGAGGTCGGTTTAGTGAGTTTTTTTAGGTTTCAGGGATAGGTGGAGTTTATGGGTAGAAAGGGCTTTTAGGGTTCAGGCATGGGTGGACTTTAGGAATCGGAGATGGGTGTAGTTTAGGAGCTGTGAAAGACTTTTATGGTAGGGATAGATGGTATGTAACCCAGTTTACTTATTTTACCAAAAATGGGACATAATGGGCGCAAACAATTTTTGTGTCCGTTTTCCTCATATTGTACACATGGTTGGTCTCTATGAACACGATATCTGTTACCTTTGTATATTAACTAATAATTGGTGGTAAAATGGAAAGAAAAGGTGAGCGCAAATATCATTCACCATCCAACTCACAATTTATATAGTGCTTGAAAGTTGACCAATCCCGCTGGATTCCGGTTCTGGCAGCTATGTCCAGCCAACCCAAGAAAACATGCAGAATTTGAACTGGAGTCATTTACCAATACTGGGACATAATTCAGCAGCGCCCATTCGGAGCAGCAACCTGCAGGCAGCGAGGGGGTTCTATTATTTTCAATTCCAGTTGAGCACACACAAAGACCTGATTTAAGGGCCAACAACCCTTCTTTTATTCAAGTATCACCCTGACTGGAAGTTTTCTGGAGCATATTACCTACACGCCAATGCAATGGAAGGAAACAAAATCTCACAGCTTTTCACTTTGCAAGTACTTTAGAAAAAACACGATTTGGAGGCAGGATTCTGACTTTGCTCAACTCCCTATGCAAAAGTTGTTAATGCACTGTAGGAATGGAAGAGTTATCTGTGTGTATGAGTAATTACATAAATAAATATTTAAATGGGACCTACTTTTTTAATGTAATTCTCTTACAGTGCTACTCACCTCAGAGTAGGGTGTTAGAGTGCTTGACATCACACACAGAGGTAAAACTAAATCATTCAAGTGTGTGAATCATGTACAGAAAATGTTACGTAAGACAATGAGGGCTGTAAGGGGTAGGAATCCCATATCATCCATACTTGTAGACATTATATGTTAAGAGTGAATGATCACTAAAAACACAAAGTCAGGATATAAAACATAATGCAGTATTTATGGATGTCTGCATTAACAAAACTGTAATACTTCCAAAAGGAACCCCTCTTTGCAATCTTAGAATAACAACTGATTGAGAAAAAAATCTAAAATAATCTAAACCCATGACTTACAGTTTGCCTGCAACTCCTTGATGCCAGAAAAAGATCACTGAGCTTTAGTAGAAGGATTGCAACTTATGAACTAGAAGTAGTAAAATGATCTCGCTGTCAAAACCAGTAGCCCACTTACCTGTCTGCATTAAAAACAAATCTGTGATATGCATGTTGCAAGATGTGCTTTGCAGCAGGCACAATAACCCTCTATGATACTTTATGGGTCAACCCTGTGATTGGATAAAACACAGAACAGAAGTGTGTTAACCAATAGTTATTTTACTGTTAATATGATTCCTCCTCAGAATAGATGGGCACACAAGGATCTCTGCTGAAGGTGTCTTAACCCTATAAGATATTTTAAAATGCAGCCTTAAACCCAATGTATGTGTTGCAGATGTACATTTTTTCCAATTACACCACTTGCTCAGTCCCTGGAAAAGTATGTGGACACTTTACATTTCAACAACTAAAACAGAAGCAAAGTCCATAATGTAGAGGTGGGCAAGCCAACAAGTTATCAGGAAGAGCCAAGCCAAGGGTCGGCTTTGGCTCTAATAAACTGTGCAGGAGCTGAGCCCAGAAAATGCCATGTAAATCATACAACAAACATTACGTTAGGGTATGATAAGATTCTTAAAAACTCATTAAAGTGTATTTGTAACAAAGCAGAAGCTTTTCACCTTTTTATATCACATTATTTGAAAAGTATTTATTAAAAGTGAGTTTGCAAACAAGAACTGTAAAACTTCCTGCCCCGTCCTGAAAACAATGCTTATAATTGAGGGAGCAACTTCATAGCCCATGAAATCAAACCCAACACACATTTTTTTCTGCAGCGCACCTTCTGATCTCCTGTATTTGAAGGTGCTCTCATGTGTGATAATGAACACTAAGGAAGCTCGATGAAATACATTATTTGCCTAGGATCACACAATTTGGAAAAGCAGGGAAGCTGGGATTGACCCCAGACTAGATGGATATCTCTTTCGGGCATCAAAGTTTAATGCTTTGTCCTTCATTCTTGCAGGATGAGATTAGAGTGTGAGTGACAGGCAGTATTCATATTTTATTTTTGGCAGTTTGACATAGAGCAAAAATTGGCCCAAGGATATAACAGTTTGTAACAACAGACATAGACTATGTTATACTTTTTTCCAGTAAAAGGAGATTTGCCACGATTCATGGGATATTCAGCCGAGGTCAGGATTTGAACCAGATGATATCTGGATGGCAGATGTAGTGACTAGAACATTGATTCCAGTGGCGTAATCTAAATTAATAACTTTTAATTATTGTGCTCAATGGCAATGATTATTACAACTGAGGATTAAAAATGGCGGAAAGAAATGCACACACAATTATATTGTATACTTTCAACTTTATGATCTCATTTTAAAGGAATTTTTTTACATAATGATTCATAGGAAAAACAAACAATACATAAGGGTGCAGTGTGTCCCAAGTGTGTAAAAAACAAAAACCAAACTCACAATACATAAAACATGAAAGCTCAAAAGGCACAATGGTTTCAAACTGAATATATGTTGGAAAAAGACCCAGAAAAAATACTATAAATGTAATGAGTGACTCTACACAATCATAGACACTCTCTTTTAAGGGCTCTTTTTCACGTGGGCGTCGACGGCGTTTCGACCCTATGGGATTGGGGTCTCGTCAGGACATGAAATTATAGGACATCTGGTTTCTATTCCTATGATCACCCATGCGTGGTGAAAGGAAAAAGATTCAAACACTTACAAGTGACCCAGCCGGGCACACTTGTAGTGGTCGGGAAAGCGCAGTGTGTAGCGCGCAGTAATGGAGTTTAAAACGTTTGGTGATGTAGGTAACACCTGCAATGGGTGTGCCATATATAAGATATCTCAATGATATCCAATTCCGTGTGTCAGAATATGCATCAGGTTAGGGTAAGTTCGTTTTCAATTTTATCAAGGGTGATACCTTATTTCTGTAGAGCCCAGTCGCGTCTAACAGCTTCCCGCTGGAAGCGGAAGCGGGAAGCGGGAAGCGGGAAGCTGTTAGACGCGACTGGGCTCTACAGAAATAAGGTATCACCCTTGATAAAATTGAAAACGAACTTACCCTAACCTGATGCATATTCTGACACACGGAATTGGATATCATTGAGATATCTTATATATGGCACACCCATTGCAGGTGTTACCTACATCACCAAACGTTTTATGTATTAAATATTTTATTGAGCATAGGCAAAAAATGCACCTCAGGTACTTCTGTAAGGGCCGCCACCGTTCTAGGGAGGCCGGGGTCAGCGACCCCGCGGATACCCATCTTAGGGCCAGCGGGTACTTCATCTTATTAACACAGCAAGCCGCCTACAACCCAATGGGCCGGCCGCGTCTTAAGAGGTGCTACAACGGTGCAAGCTGGTCAGTGCTAGTGCATTGTGAGAAAACACGAGAAACAAAGAACTGTAAACAACCCCACCACCCACCCCACCCCAGCCCTCCCTTCTCCTTGTCCATGTCCGGAATCCAGCTCTAGGTCGCAAGCCACTCTCAACAGTCAGTGGACGCCACTCGCGTGGGGTCCGTGCGCTTACGGGTATGTGTTTTGGGATCCGGGAGAGGTGTGTCGGCTAAGCGTAGCAGACGCAGGTAGCGCGGGCAGCTCACCTCCCGAAACTCCCCGGTGAGCAAGGCGAGGAATGGTCGCCAGAGTTCCGCAAAGTCCGCCCCCCTCCCTGACGCTGCCAGCGATAGTTTCTCCATTCCCAGGATCGCCCACAGTCTGTGAAGCCACCCCAGTTGTTGCGGAGCTTGGGTCGCCCTCCAGTGTGCCACAATGTTTTGGACCGCAGCCCCAAGCGCAAGTGCAATCAGGCGCCCGCGCCAGGATTTCAGAGGATACATGAGTGCGTTTGGGAGGCCTAGTAGGATGTACGCTGGGAAGCGCGGCAGTTGTGTGTCTAGATGAGCATCTATAAGATCCAGGATAGGGTCCCAGTAGGGGCGCAGCGCCTTACAGCTCCATAGCAGGTGTTCCAGCGTCCCTAGTTCCCCACATCCCCTCCAGCATCTGTCACTGATCCGGGCATCCCAGTGGTGTAGTCTCTCAGGGGTGTGGTACCAGTATGTTGCTACCTTAGTTAAAGTCTCGGTAAGGCCGGTGTGGTGCGCCGAGTGTCTGGCTCTATGGTACACCCCCTCCCATTCCTTCCTAGTGAGCTGCCTCCCCAGGTCCCTCTCCCACCGGACTTGGCCCGCATTGTAGGTGTGTGCTTGCGTGAGGAGCAGCTGCTGATAGAGGTCCGATATCAACTTCTTATCCGAGGTGCGCGTCAGCAGCCATCGTTCGTAAGGTGTGAGGGGCCGTTGGGCTCCGGGTTGGATCGAGGGGTGGAGCACCCAGTGGCGCACCTGCAGGTACTGCAAGCGTTCCGATTCGGCCACACCGTAATCTGCCTTGACCTGCCGGAACGGCAGAATGCCCTTGGTGTCGAACATGTGTCCTGCCGCGCGACAGGGTGTCGTCCGCCACGTCGTGAACGCGCCGGTGTCCAAGCCCGGTGTGAAGTCTGGGTTCTCAAAGATGGGAGTCATGGGCGAGGGGAAGGTGGTCAGCCCCTTAGCCACGGCTACCCTATCCCACACTCGCAGGGCGGTGCCGGTGATTTCAGAGGCGTACAGGTTAGGGGGACGGTGTCGACGCGGAATGAAGGGCACGCCTTGGAGGGTGCGGCCGGCCACTGCCTGGTCCAGGAAGAGCCAGTGCTTACCGGACTCCAGCTGGAACCACTCCACAAAGGTGCGTAGCTGTGCCGCCTGGAAGTACAAAGTAAGGTCAGGCACGCCGACGCCCCCGTTCGCGGGGGGTAGGGTGGCTTGAATCTGGGTCGCCGGCCGTTCCAGATGAACCGTGACAGTTCCGACTGAGTTTGTTGGAGCCAACCCGCCGGGGGGTTCAGAGGAAGCGTCTGGAACAGGTACAGAATCTGCGGTAGCAGTGTCATTTTGACTGCGGCAATTCTGCCCAACCACGACAGCGTAAGTGGCTTCCAACGCCGGAGTTGCTCCCGGAGTTTGCGGGTGAGGGCCTCATAATTGGCTCGCGCGGTGCCACGGACAGTAGGAGCTAGGCGAACGCCCAGATATGGGACGGTAGCGTCCGACCATTGGAATTGGAATTCCGATTTAATCTCGTCCACCACCTCCGGGCTTAGTGAGATGTTCAAGGCCTCAGATTTGGCTTCGTTGATTTTGAAGCCCGAGGCCAGGGCGAAGGTGTGTAGCTCCACAAAGAGAGCGCGCAGGGATCGCATCGGGTCAGTGAGGGACAGCAGGACGTCATCGGCGTACAGGCTGATCTTGTGCGTGTCGGCCCCAAATTTAATACCGGAAATGAGAGCATGTTGCCGCACCCTCTGAGCCATCGGCTCCATGTACAATGCGAATAGGAGTGGTGACAGCGGGCAGCCCTGGCGCGTGCCTCTGCCAATGTCGAACCTCGGGGAGGTATGACCGTTCACTCGTACCGCGGCGTTGGGCCGGCGATAGCAGTTGAAGATGCGGTGGCGAAGTTTCTCCCCAAACCCGAAGCGGCGGAGGGCCTGATCAAGGTACGGCCAGTGTACTCTGTCGAAGGCTTTCTCCGCATCGATGGTGAGCAGCATGCAGCCGGGTTTAGTGCGTGATCCGGCCTCAATGAGGTGTAGCACCCGCTTAGTGTTGTCGCTGGTCTGCCGTTGGGGGATAAAGCCCGCTTGGTCGGGGTCTACCAGTTGTTGCATATAGGGGGCGATGCGGCTCGCGAGTATGCCAGTGTAGAGCTTCAGGTCTACGTTCAGTAGCGATATGGGTCTGTAAGAGCCGCACACTGCCGGGTCACGACCCGGTTTGGGAATAACAGAGATAGACGCCTCCAGCAGATCCGGATGTATGGCGCCAGGTGTGTCAAATGTATTGAATAGGTCGCGCAGGAGGGGGGCAAGTTGCTGGCAAAAGGTCTTGTAGAACGCCGCAGTATAGCCGTCGGGTCCCGGGGATTTCCCGACTTTTAGGCGGGCAATGGCCGAAATGACCTCTTCCAAGCCTATGGGCCGCTCCAGGAAGTCCGCCTGGGCTTGGGTAAGGGCGGGGAGGTCCGCGCCTCGCAAATAGGCTGGACCGGCGTCAGGGTCCAGGTGATCCGCGTCGTAGAGCGCCGCATAGAAATCGCCAAACGCCGTCGCAATCGCTGCGTCCTCTGTGACCAGGTCGCCACTGGGCAACCGGAGAGAGCTCACTTGTTGCCTCTGAGTCTGCGCCCGAAGTCTACTCGCCAGCAGTCTCCCGCAACGGTCGCCACCGGTATAGTAAACGTGTTTGAGGCGCATCGCGGCGTATTCCGCCACATCTTGGTCCAAGGCCGCTAGCATTTTCCGCTCGGCGCACAGTTGACGCCATGCTCTGGACGCCCCCGTGCGCTGGTGCATCTGTTCTAATTCCGCCACGCGTTGGGAGAGCTCGGCTCGTTTCAGCTCCCTCTCCTTGTTGTTGGCCGTGGCAATGGAAATAATTTCCCCGCGCAGGACCGCTTTAAGGGCCGCCCACTGGGTCGCCTTGGTGGTGTCGTCATTGGCGTTGTGCTCCAGAAAGCGGTCGATCGCCAACGTGAGCCGGGACTGGGTGTCAGGCAGCTGTAAGAGACCGTCCCGCAGTCTCCAGTGCCGTTGTGGTGCTGGCATGGCACCCACCCGAAGCGTTGCCGCCACTGGGGAGTGGTCTGAGAGCGAGGCCGGTAGTATCTCCACGCTCTCTACATGTAGCGCTAGCTGCGAAGAGCCCAGGAAATAGTCTAGCCTCGCATATGTCTTATGAGCAGCCGAGTAGTACGTGTAGGCGGTGGTTTGGGGGTGCGTGTGCCGCCAGAGGTCGATGAGGCCCAGGTCCGCCAGGTGTGCGTGACCCGCCGCTGTGAGCGCCCCTACTTGTCCTGATCTCTGACCCGAGCGATCCGCCGTGTTATGAAAGACTATGTTGAGGTCCCCCCCTAGCAGCAAGTGAGTGTGTGTGGTGGCTGTGACGGTCTCCAGGGCTGTGTGCAGGAACTTTTCTTGGCCCTCATTCGGACCATAAACTGAGCCCACAAGCAAGGTGTGACCCGCGAGTTGGAAGCTATAGAGTAGGAGCCGCCCTCTAACTTCGGCTTCTTTTTGGAGGACTTTCCCCTCAAAGGACTTAGCCACTAGGATCGCCACCCCTGCAGACTTCTTCGGGGAAGAGGAAAAGAACTGCCACGGGAACGCGCGGGATTTGAGTCTATGCTGGTCGCTGCGCACAAGGTGTGTTTCCTGGAGGAGGCAGATGTCCGCCTTAGAGCGCTCGAGATAGGATAAGATCGCCCTGCGTTTGTTCGGGCTGTTGAGACCCCGCACGTTAAGCGTAAGCACTATGAGGTGTCGTGGCATATCTGGGATCGTACGAGTAAAGCCAAGCCTGCCCGGTGGCCGTGAGTGTTGGGCCCGCGGGTCATGGAAGACGCTGCGCTAGGGGCCGCGGTAGGGCAACCCTCGGCGACCGAACCTTCTGGACAAGGAGAACCCTCCCACCCCTCCCCCCTCACTCCCCAAGACCCCCCCAACCCAAGCTGTCCCCCCAGGTCCCCGCTCAACCGGAGCAATTGGAGCAACCCCCCCACCTGGAACCCCCCCTCACTTAGTGCAAACATTCCCCATCCAACTCCCCGAGCCCACCCCCCTACCCCATCCACCTCCCCAACTGGCAAAGAAATATGGTCCAATATTGTCCCAGGTCCAGACTCATGGCCACTGGACCCGTGGTAAGGTAAGTCCGTAGAATGGGGGCCGTGGCGGCGTCGCAAGCAGGTCGGCCTGCTCGAAGCACTCCGCCACAGACGAAAAGACAGAGTCACCATCAGGGAAGACCTAGGAGCGCTCTGTGCGCGCCCCCGCCGCCGGACTAGTTTAGCCCGAACCCATCATGGCTTGTGGAACCAGTGCGTCGCTCTCCCAGCGCTCAGTTATTGTTCGTCGGCGCCAGGCCCTGCGCCACTGTCTCCACCGCAGCCCTCTGGCCCTCTTCTATCTCGGTTGCCGCGGGGCGTTTCGGTCTGCGTCTGCGTCGTTGCTGCTGCCAGCGGCCCGGGCCAGTCTCAGTAGAAGTCTTTTCTCCCGGCGACCCATCGTCGACCACCGGCTCCTTCAGGCCCAGCACGCGGCAAGCGTCCCTTAGGGTGCGTGGCTGATGAAGGACATTGCCGAGCCGAAAAACCAAGCGGAAGGGGTGCCCCCAGCTGTAGGAAATGTTGCGCAGTCTCAGTTCCGCCGTCACTGGCCGAAAGATGCGCCGTTTCTCGAGGGTAAGTGCAGCCAGGTCCTGGTAGAGCGCCGGTGCATGGTCGCCGAAAATGATCCTCTCCATGCGGCGTGCCTTGTTCAGGATCTCCTCTTTCGTCCTGAAGTCCTGCACGCACACCAAGATGTCTGGGGGGTGCGTTGCATCGGCTCTCGGCGGGCCCGTTCGGTGGGCTCTGTCCAGTTGCAGGGGGGCATCCGCCTGTCGGCCCAAGATGTGGTTGAAGAGGCCCTGCGTGAACCGAAAGAGGTCCTCCGTGTCCGGGGCCATTTTCACTCCTCGGATCCTGATATTATGCCGCCGGGAGCGGTTCTCCAAATCTTCGGCATGAGTCTGGAGATCCACCTGCTGGTCATGGATGCGGGCCAACTCCTGCCTTAGGGCCTCTATTTCGGCGTCCCGGGTGTCGCTCTTCGTTTCCAGGTCTGCCACTCTCTCCCCTATGGCGTCGGTGTCGCGGCGGACCTCCTTGATCTCGTCCTGGAGCTCCTTCTTTAGGGCGTGGATGTCTTCCCTCAGCCCCGTGAACAGGGACTCCAGGAAGGACCGCGTGACTGGAGCCTCGGGATCCGCTCCCCCAGGGGGTGATGGGTCCACCGTCTGCTTGTCCGTGTCTCCTCGGGGGTTTGACCCCCCGGGGCCATTCCGCTTCCCCACGGTGGGGGGGGTGAAGAGATCCTTGATGGTGCGATCCTTCCTGGGCCTTCCGCCGGACATACCGTCTCTGAGACCCCAGCCGCGTCCGCCGGTATCACCTTCAGCTGGCCGCCGACCGTTCTTCAATCTTGGTGGGCACCGCTCCGGCCCCGGGACAACCAGCGCAGCGTGAGTGGCTCCCCCGTGATCCTCTCAGTCTTCCTCCACTCCGGGGGAGCAGTGCGACGTGGCCTCCCCACAAGTCTGTAGCCGGGTTCAGGGGGGGCCGTGTGACGCTCCCCAAGTCTGTAGCCGGGTTCAGGGGGGGCCGCGTGACGGGTGCAGGAGCGCCGGCTGTGGAGGGCAGGGCGAGGAGGAGCGCCGGACGGGCCGGGCGGGAGGTCGCCCAAGATGGCGCCCGCGGCACACCACGGTGTACTGTCCTGGGGGCGAGAGCCCAGAGTGGTCGTTGAGGCCTCCTCGCGGTGAGGGGGGTCCGCTCACCTCCGTGGGGGTCGTGGTCGGGGGGGGGCTCGGCTGCTCGTGTGGGCGTCTTCAGCGTCCGCTCAGGAAGAGGGCCCTCGCGCTGTCCCACCACGTGCGCGGCTCCTATGGCTCCTCTCCGCACCCCCCGCACCGACCGGCCACCACCTCCCCCGACGAATGCCCAGGTGCGCAGATGTAGCTAGGGACCGGGCAGTGCCGCAGGCAGGGATGGGCGACTGCTGGGGGCCTTGCCAACAGACCCCGCGTCGGCCGAGTGTGCTCACTATTGTCCCGGCCTGCCGTCGTGTCCCGCTGCCAGTGGACGGGACCGTGGGGGTGTCTGCCGGTCCCTGCCGACTCCCGGTGATCCCACGTGGAAGGGGGTCTGCTGGGCTGGGGGGTGGGGGCCTCCCTCACCGCCTCTCCTCACCTCCGTGATCAGGGTCTTCCACTCGACCCAGGCCGAGTCCGCCGCCAGTCGCTACCAGCCAGGCACTCCGGGTAGCAGCAGGTCCGCGTGGCGAGCCCGCAGAAGCCCCCGGCAGATGGTCACGGGGGCCTCGCGCTTGGACGCGCGGGCCGGGCTCACCAGTGCAGCAGCTGCCGGGCACAGACGCCCGCGACTCGGCCCGCAGGCTCCGCCCCTCGCGGCCTCGCTGTCGTTCCGCGCTCTCCTCAGGCCGTCAGTGCCGCCAGACCACCGGGCCGGGCCCAGCCGGGGTTCTGTGCCGGGAATCGCCCACACAGCTGTCCAGCAGTCCCCCGCAGCAATGCCGGCCTCAGCCCGCCGGGGAAGTGCTCGGGTCCGGGCTTTCCGCTAAAAGAGACGCTGTGGATAACGGCCGGCGGCGGGAGCTCCGACAAAGCACGTCTGCTCACGCCGCCATCTTGGCCACGCCCCTCTCACCAAACGTTTTAAACTCCATTACTGCGCGCTACACACTGCGCTTTCCCGACCACTACAAGTGTGCCCGGCTGGGTCACTTGTAAGTGTTTGAATCTTTTTCCTTTCACCACGCATGGGTGATCATAGGAATAGAAACCAGATGTCCTATAATTTCATGTCCTGACGAGACCCCAATCCCATAGGGTCGAAACGCCGTCGACGCCCACGTGAAAAAGAGCCCTTAAAAGAGAGTGTCTATGATTGTGTAGAGTCACTCATTACATTTATAGTATTTTTTCTGGGTCTTTTTCCAACATATATTCAGTTTGAAACCATTGTGCCTTTTGAGCTTTCATGTTTTATGTATTGTGAGTTTGGTTTTTGTTTTTTACACACTTGGGACACACTGCACCCTTATGTATTGTTTGTTTTTCCTATGAATCATTATGTATGAAAAAAATTCCTTTAAAATGAGATCATAAAGTTGAAAGTATACAATATAATTGTGTGTGCATTTCTTTCCGCCATTTTTAATCCTCAGTTGTAATAATCATTGCCATTGAGCACAATAATTAAAAGTTATTAATTTAGATTACGCCACTGGAATCAATGTTCTTGATATAACTAATCGCCCTGGTTCCTCGTGAGTAGGGTTTCCCTTGTCCTTTGTGAAAGATGTAGTGACTAGCCACATCACCTCCAATAAAAGCTCGGCTCATTTTGGGCTCAAGAAGCCAAGAAAATCTTGAGCAGAGTCAGCATTTGGCTTGAGCTTGGTTTGAGCTTTCAGTGGCTCGCCCTCCTCTACCATTATCATTAGAAACAGCGACATACGTGATAGTAAAGGTTGAGAAGAGGGGCATGAGCCTGGGTAGAAAATGTAATGAGTGGTCCATTGCTATTAAACTGAAAGGGCGTAATAAGGATGCAATAATATACATTATGGAAGTGTTAAACTTCAGGCAGCAATTGGAACTGATTGTTGCCAATGGTTAACACGGAAACAGCTGTTCAACAAGAAGTGGAAAACAGAAAGAAGGCACAGAGCAACCTGCCATGAACTACTGCGGCAATGTGTGATTGTTGAGACCAAAAATATTTTTGCTTTCCATCAATGTGTTTTTAATATATTGGCGCGGGCCTTGCAACTCCCCCAACAATAAAGGTTTACAAAAATTAGGAGAAAACAAGCACTGACAAAGCCAAAAGATTGCCTAAAAACGTCAGACCTATTTATTGACTTTGCCAATGTTTGTTGACTAGAGTGATGACTCTTCATCAAATGTGGCCAAGTGCCCTGGCCCAAGGAGAGGTGCATTTCGAGCAGGGTTGGCGCCCTGAAGCTCCTCACATCAGCCAACTGTCCCCGCGCGAGCTCAGGGCGCGAACTAGCAACATCTATGACGAAGGCCTTGACTGTCGAGTTCTTGGCGGGAATTCTACAGAGAGACACAGTAAATTGGTTTCTATTTAAAGCTGCGCAAAGTAATGCAATCAGTAGGCAGTGTTTATCCCCCGGACCCCAGGCATGCTGCACTCTGAGGACCTCCAAAAGCACTGATTAGCTGCGCACACCTGATGCACCCTCCCGAGAAACAGCGAAATAACACAACAAGCACAATAAAGCTTAAAGAATGCAATGCGGATGTGACCGAGAACCTTGTATGCGTTACAACCGAGACATATATAGAGCTAAAGACAAGGAGAATAAAGTTTAGTTCAGTGCAGGAATTGAAATTAAAACAAGCTGCGTGGGGAGCCGCCCCCTGTGCTCTGGCACGGCCTGCTGGGTAGGCTGGCTCTGTTCTCGTCGAAGGCGGCACAGCGTGCTGGGTAGGTAGGTTGGCTCTGTTCCCAGTGAAGGCAAAGCCATCTACAAACGTGCATACATTCGGTGTAGACATTATTTTATATGCTGTACTGCGAATACTGCAATAGATAATTCCACACCTTTGTTGAGGTCGCACCTGGATTCCGAAGTGTGTCAGATTACACGTGTGATTTTTGGATATATATTTTTGTTTAAGTCAAGACAGCACAGTCGCCCCAGGCAGATGATAGAAGTGTGCAAAAGGTACTTTAATGAGAAAGGTCTGTGCTAAGAATATAACACCATGGCAACGTCTAACAGGCTAAACAAAACACCTCACCAATGCACATGAAACGCACAACAGCCAACCACCCTTAAACATCTCCCACATAGATATACCCCTCAGCCCCACACACCTTTCAATTACTATTAGTCCCTTAAAAATTGCTGTAGTGTCTATAAAATGTTTCCCATCTAATACATGTCTGTCTGCCCTTCCTTTCATATAATCCCCCACACTTCTCAATTATTTCTCTCGGTGCTTCACACATCGCGACGACCAGCGCCCCTCCCTCTCAAGGTCGTGTCTCGTGGTCCAAGACAACTCTTCAGCCATCCCTCAAACTTTTAAACTCCGCCCCAGGAAGAAAAGTTCTGAAGAGTTTTCCTGTCCCAGGTACACCCTGCCCGCACCTGTTCCCCTCCTGCATCACTCTTCCCTTAAATCTAACCTCACAACTTGCCCCCACTACATTTATCAATCTCTTAAGGATCATATTAATTTCTAAGGAAGGCCAAGTGCACCACATCCTCCTGAAACATCTTGTACTAAAACATAATAACGCCCTCTTCTCTCTGTTCACTTCCTCCTTGTCTTCTCGGTTGCAGATGTTTTCGGTGTCCCTTCCAAACCGCTCTAAGCACGGGCTCCCTCCACACAATGCATGCACCTGCGCTGCCTCCTCAGCTCCCTAACATATCCTTTTATTTTTTTTCAGTAAAGTCCCCCCGTCAACCGAACTAGATCATTCTTTACCAAATGTCTCACTATTACCTCAGTCAGTGCTGATACTGAACAGTTTCCTAAAAGGCAGGGCCACTGGAATTATGCAGCAGGGGAGGGCCAAATGATGCGGCAGGGTGAGTAAATTAAGTGGTAAAAAAAAGACAAATTATGCGGCGAAATGCGGTACATTTTATGCTAGAGTTAACATAATTATTTTGTAATTTTTACACTTGTTAACTCTGTCTAGGCATTGGTTGCACCTCATTTTTTTCAGTTCAACGGACAAATACAGCAATAAGCGACCAGAAATGTGACCAGTCAAGCTTTGGAAAGGGCTTTCATATGCGCGTCAACAGGTGTTGCTGCGCTTTTAGTAACTTTTACATTTTTTAGATCTAACAACATTTTTATTTTAAACTCTGTGTATTATGCAGCAGTGGATTATGTGGCAAATATATAATTATGAGGAAAGACGCTGCATAATTCCAGTTACTCAGCTAAAAGGTCTCCTACCCACTTGTTTGGTAGACAGTAAATGAATACATGGCATAAGATTCAAAACTGTGTTCTCTACTCATTTGGCTCTCTGAGAAACCCACCCTACTCGCTTCAGTTGCTGCTCCTAACCTAAAGGAGTTACGGCTAGATGTAGGTAATTGTAATTTTCAGATTCGAAAATACCGAATTTTACCGATTCAGTATTTTCGAATCGGTAAATGCAATGTAGATAAAAAGTTGGTAAAAAAATACCGAATCGTTAAGATTCGGTATTTACTGAATCAGTATTTACCGATTCGGTAATTGCCATTCATTCCTATGGGCCTGGAGGCCCATAGTAATGAATGACAATTACAGAATCAGTAAATACCGATTCGGTAAAATTGGGAAAGAGTCAAGGGTGGCAGGGTGTCACTTTGACACCCTGTTCCACCCCTGAATAGTGCTGGTGTGCACATGTAGCACACATACATGCCCTAAGGGCATGTATGTCTGTCACATGGCACAGGTGTAAATGCACAGATTTGCATTTACACAGGTATTCGTTATTTACCACCAACTAATTGTTGGTGGTAAATAACGAATCCTTAAAGCACAAAAGCACTCTTTAAGGTGCTTCCTACATCTCATTTACCGATTCGGTAAATACCGAATCGGTAAATGATGATTCGGTAAATACCGAATTGGTCAATACCGATTCGTTATTTACCGAATCGGTAAATATACCACCTACATCTGAAAAGGCTATTACCGGTCGGTAACGGCCGATTTTGCCCGTTACCGACTGGTAATAGCCTTCCTACATCCAGCCCAAAATCTCGTATTGACTTCAACAACCCCAGCCTCGTCACACATACCAAAAAAGCTTCAGCAGTTGGAAATTAGTCAATTGTAGTTTATTATGATATTATGATGACCCCTTCACCATCATCCCTAAACTTAAGAAAAGTCCAGAAAATGTGTCAAATGGCCTATTTCATTATATCCTGACCAAGTCTGTAAAGACTAGTTAAAATTATTAATTATTAATTCATTTATTAGCCCTTTAGCTCAATGCCCCTAACCACAACCTTTCAAGATGTCTGCCAGTTAGGAGTTCAGAAAACCTCAAAGCCCCATTGAAAGTATCTTCCCAAAAACAATAATCGGACACTAGACTTAACACCATCGCTAAAATCTGTGAAGTAACCATTATCTTAACCCGACCCACAACACTAAAAAACTGCAATCTATAATTCTATATCCTCTGCTTTTGGCATACATACCCCCGGACCACTTGCCATAAAAGGTCACACCAGCCAACATTCCTGCTAACGCGACTGGTGACATGCCCTTTATCAATCAAATCCGTTATAATGCACTCTACATCTTGTTGTGCCCCTAACTCTTACTTTACCCACGTCACTGCCCTAATCCCAATGAATTCCTGATAAGCCTGCCTAAAAGCCTTCCTTCTCCAGCCTGCAAATGGCTCTTCGATCACCTGTACCCCTCTCCTCACCAGCTCTGCTCTGTATGCTGGCCCCTGCAACTTCTGAAACAGACTAAGCTACCCCAATGTTACCATGAACATATTAAATGTCTCTGTCTAGTGTGAAAACAATGAAGTTTGTCTTGCCACCTACCATGAAACCTCCAACGCCTCTGCATTCTCTCATTTGTTACTACCTGTCTGTTTCACCAGCACAACTGTAGAATCTATGAAGATAATTCTAGTACTGGCAGAGGGGTAACTGCCCCAGCAGAGGTAATTCTGTTACATAAACTAGTGTTTTAGTGTCATTTGATCTGGACAACCTCCCCAAGAGCTTTGGTTTGTCTAATGATTAGGGATTGCATTTCTGAGGGTATTCTTCAAATGACTCAATGACAGAGTGTTGGACTTGGCCCTTTCTGCAGGGTCATCCCTGAACTTTTTGCCTTCCTCCAATATTCTCTCTGACCTGTTTTTGTTGGTTTAATGACTCTGGGCACTTTACCACTGCTGATCAGTGCTAAAGTGCACATGCTCTCCCTACTACAACGTATATATGCTGATTGGTTTCCATGATTGGCTTATTTGTTTAACTATCAGTCCCCAGTACAGTGCACCAGGAGTGCCAGGGCTTGTAAAGACAAATGCTGCTGGTGGGCTTGCGGCACTGATTGTGCCACCCACGGATGCGGCCTAGTAAACTGTGTCTAAGGTCTGCCATTGCAGAACCTGCGTGAAGTCTGGTACTGTCATGCTAAACGCGCAAGTGCTGTCAGGATTGCACTCCGCAGGATCCGCATGCAGCAGTAATGCTCCACCTCCGGACCTCTCGAACACCCTGAATGAATATCACAGGGTGTTCAAGCGATACGGTGAGGGAAAAAACCCCAAAAGGGGAAAACACCCGGGGAAAGGGAAAGGGAAGGGACAGCAGGGAAAAGGAAGCTGAAAAAGAAAGCACACAACTGGTTAATATTATTCTTATCCTACTCTCATTACATTCTCACTAAATGAAGGGCAGTATGATTCACCTGTAGTAAGTCTGTGTCTTAACCTTCATACAGCTGTTTCTTCTGGCTCCCTCCTGCCCTAAACAACACAATGATCTCTATTAACATATATGATGAAAGTGCTACTCTACTAAAGCAAAAGCTCTTACTAAATACATACCCCGAAGGTATAAAGCGAAACCTCTGAAGAACAAATCCAACTGGCAAATGAAAACCAGTGCTTAATCCAAATTGAAAATTATGAAGCGTAATACAAACAGAGCTTTAGAAACGAATATCCTCAGTCACTGCAAGCAGATTCTTCCTCTGCTATGATATGTACAAAAGTGCCCAATTCCGCACAACCGGTATCAATGTCAACCAAACAGGGTATGGTGTAGTTCCTACACTACTGCCATCCGCTTTGGCATTTGTAATCCACAAAGTAAATAAAACAATACATCGTCATGTCTTCATGACGGCAATGCGGAGGAGCCCCCACCTGCATTCCGCCACTTGAATATTAGAAAGTAACACCCCCGAATGACCAAACAACTAGATCGCTCTCCATGAGTGTTCTGTTCAAGTCCTTTCCAGTCCTCACAGCCACGAGGTACTGGCGGGCTCGTGCAGACTTGCACCGAGCCGTTACTAATAATAAAAAGCAACGCGCATAGCAAGCGCGAACAAGCGTTACCCCAAGCGAGTCCTTCCTTGGGCTGAACAGACTCCGTGTTCTTAATATCCACAGACAGGATCCAAGGAAATCGGGAACAAGACGCTCCCGCAAACACTCCAAAATCACGAGCCCCGATCTCCCAGTTTAGCCTCGCTATATCCTGTGGTACCGCAAGGGATCATGGGAAATGTAGTTCGAGACCCATAAATCATGGGAATTGTAGTTCAGGTAGGCGCACACCGTGTCTAAACCCTGACAAGTGCTCCTACTTGCCAGTCCCTTAACCTTCCCTTAACTTCATATTAGTCACCCCTATGGTAGGCCCAAGGGCAGGGTGCATTGTAAACATAAGGTAGGACAAGCCCTGATGTGTGTGGCATGTCCTAATAGTGAATGACAGCCATTTTCGTTTTTCACTATTGTAAGGCTACCTGCTCTTCATAGGCCAGAATGGGCTGCTGGAATTATTACACTCTATAATCCTAACAGACTCAGAGAGCATGGTAGAAAGTCAAGCTTAGTATGGCTGAACTCAGAATAATAAAATACATCTTTTAGTAAAGTTTATTTTAATATCCTGTGTTTGCAAATACCACTTATAGAAAGATGGTATTTGCTTGCCTAACCATTTCAGCCCGCCTCTGCTCTGATGTGTATCTGCTGTCTGGTTTCTGTTTGTGGCAGGGCTGGGGAATTCCAGGAGACAGGCTGGGGATGACAGGTAGTGAATAGAGAGATTACACCAGGATGGGCGGGGGGAGTGCCCCTTGACTCTGAATAGGGCTGTGCTCTGCCACCTCAATGCTGGCTCCACCCCCTGGGGAGTGTCTGATGTCTCTGCCCTGCACCTTGTAAAGAGAGAAGGGAAGACTGTCAACAGAGTACTCCTGGGCTGTACTTGTCACCACAATGCTGGCTCCACCTCCTGCGGAGCGTCTAATGTCCCTGCCCTGCACACTGAAAGGAGAAGCCAGAGTCTGCAAAACAAAGTTCTCAAGGACTGAACTGGATTAGGCAAGGGCCCCCCTTGCCTGAAAGAACAAAGGATTTTGGGTATAAAAGTAGGAGCCCTGCTCCTAAGAAAGCAGATCCTGTTTACGCCAAGAAGAACCTCTGCCCGAAGAGAAGGACCTGGAAAAGCTGCATGGAGGACTACTGTCTCTGACCTGGGAGACTGGCCTGTGGTGGGTGCCTTGCTGCAAGAAGAAGATGAAAAGACTGAAGTAACTTTGCATCATCTTGTGCATTTCTAAACAATCTCCAAGGGCTTGTGTGTGAGCTTGCCCCCTGAACAAAGTCCCAGGAACATTGGACTCCTTCTACCTTCTTCAAAGACCGCATATTGCCCGTGATTTGCCTGCTGCCCGAGCCGCGATCCAAGTGCGACTCACACCCCTGTTCGCTTTAAAGTACGTGCCTGGCCGCCCCGCTCTCCGTGCCCCTCAGCTCTCAACTCAAGCCGTCGCTCGCACCGTTTGCCAGGGCCGCCCGCTTCTTTTGTGAGCTGCACTGACTTCGCCTCGTTCCGGCCGCTGAGAGAAGGATTTGAGCGAACCGCACGAACAAATACGGTCCGTACGCCGCAGCGTACCGACCGCCTTGCGCCTCGCTCCTCCATTCCACCGGCAGCGCCGCACTCCCAGAGTCCGGCCCGTATGTTTGCCATGTACCGGCCGCCTCGTGCCGCACTGTGCCCCTCACGAAGGTATCCTCGCCGAAGAAGATACGGCTCGAACACCGCGAGGAGCAACAAACGCTTTAACCCCCCCGGGCCGTCCTCACCGATCTCTGTGGCCTCCCCCGCTCACCGCCTGGCTGAAACCGCCGCACTGAGCCGGAACCGCATCAACAGGGGCCCCGACCGCCTGGACTGCCTTCGCCTCCTGCCAAAGCGCGTCCAAGCCGAACAGCCCCAAGAAGGTACTGTACCAGGCCTCGCCTACCCACGGCCCCCGCCTCGGACCAGAGTGTCCGCCAGGCCGGTGCCACCTGTTAGACATTCCTTTCTCCACCGTGCGAACTCGACCAAGGGTGCGAACCGTACCAGACAAAGAACTACGCATTTTTGTTACACAGAACGCTTATTTTGCTAATAGTATTGTGGCCTCATCCTACAAACGTTATTGTGGTCTTGTATTAAGCCTGCCCAAAGTATATATATTTTTTTTATAAATACCTATTTTTATATAAAAACTAGACTGGTGTCCGTTTGTGGTGCATTCCTAAATTACTGTATGTGATCATAAATGCTTAACCATTGAACGTCCTGAAGTTTAGCCTTGTCTGCTCGCGCCACACTACCTAGAGGGTGAGCAGGGGTTATTTTTAGGAGTAAGTCCCTTGCCCTGACTGGAGGAGGGGGTCCCTGTTTGTCACAAGTACTCACCTGTGCCACCCAGAAACCCCCAAATCTAACACAGAGGTAAGTGGGCGCTCTTGTGAAGAATGTTTCAGTACCAGCCAGAGATGCAGTTCCTGCGATATCAGAATGGAAACTTGAAGCCCTGGCTGAGGTGAGGACAGTGTTGGTCAGTTGGAGTCGTGGAAAAATAGGAGTCAGGAGCTGATTAAGGAAGGGGGTGGAGGCCAGAAGCTGATATTGGATGCAGGTAACTGTGATAGGAATCTTTTTAGACTATATTTTTAAATGTACCCTGGACCTTCTTAGGCATATCCTGGGAGAGGTTTGAGAATCCTGGACCACAAACGGGCTGCAGCGCACCTTCCTCAAGAGAATCTCTGTGGGATCAGAGAGGAATTTAGGTGAACTTAAAGGCCTCCTCCATGATTTGAGCAGTATGAGGAAACAAAGTTGCTTCTCCTTTGTTTTCCCGATACACCATACATGTCGTGTGGCGGCTTTCAGTGGTCCCGGACGCCGCAGGATACATGCAGACATCGGGACACTCACTTCCGGCCGGAAGTGGTGTCCCGGTCTAGTCCTCCACCACGGACATTGGGAGACCCGCTTCCGGCCGGAAGTGGTGTCCCGGTCTAGTCCTCCACCGCAGTAAGCACTTCCGGGCCAGCACATTTAAAAGTGCGTGAAGCCGCCGGAACGGTGCTTCTAATCCTACCCGACAGACGCTTTGAAGTCCAGCAGACGCCGAGGGTTTCTTCAGGTCACGGTAATGCTGCCTTGCCTCTCGCGTTACGTGACTGCTTCAGTCGGTATTCTTTGGTGTCCGCCGCGCAGGAGCGCAGCTAATACTACTCTCACGAAGCAGCTGCAAAGACACGCTGTTTCTTCCCAGCCTTGGTTCGTTTTGCTGGCAGTGGCGCAGGAGCATTACTGCCTGTTTGTGTTCGAAGTGCAGGTGCACTTTGCCTCCTTGTTCCTTTGTTATATTGCCAGAGGCGCAGGAGCGCTTACCTTCTTTTTCTTTGGACAAACGTTTGCCTTGGTGGTGGCGCAGGAGCGCTACTGCTTGGCTCCTTCACGCAGGAAGCGTAGGAGCGTTGTGCATTTGGGCCGCGCTATAGCGCTTACCCTGGAGTTCTTGTCCTTGCCTGTTTTTCAGCGCAGAAGCGCTTTTCTTTACGTACTATTGGTTCCTTGGTGGTCCTGGCGCAGGAGTGCCTCATTCTTAGTTTCCCTAGCCACGGATGTGAGGCTCCTGGAGGACACTGCACTGGCCTCTTCTTGAAGACAACAAGAACATTAATCAGTGGTGAGTGTCAGCAACAGGGGCTCCTGTCTGCATGTGTCTTGTGGGGGTTGTCCAGCACGCGCGTAGTACCTTGCCCTAATCTGTGTCTTATTCCCTCAGCTGTGCCAAGACCCGTCCCAGCGTCCCTACCACCAAAGCCACTTCCTTGGTTCCTTTTGGCCCCCATCCCTGGATCCATCTCATCCTTGACGGGCGTATTTCCCGTGAGGGTTTGGTGGGATCAGGGGCGGTGGTTTCTGTCGTCTCTGCAGGATCGCCTCACAAGCCCAGGTGAGTCTTGTGGGGTACTTGACAGAATTAGAAGCCCACGTTCATATATCCTGCCCAGATGACATGATAGAACCGGAGGTAACCCTGCAGGACATAGCAGCCTTGCTGGCTGCCATGCAGGCAGAGAACCTCAGCTTACGTCAAGATCTGACGGCCCTACAGGGCCAAGTGGCGGCAGGCGGCACCAACCCCTGGGGAACCACTCCTAGTCCCAGAACCAGAACAGAAGGGTTGCTTAGACCACCTACGTTCTCCTTTGGTGGATCCTCCTCTGCCACCGGTCAGGATACGGCTATCCAGGTCATCACGCCCCACCGGTGCAACTGGCACCACCCGAACGCTTCTATGGCGACAGCACCAAGTATGGGGTCTTTATCCACCAATGCCAATTGCATTTCATGGCCAGAACAGCTGCTTTCCCTGATGATGCATCAAAGGTGGCTTTCATACTGTCCTACATGGGCGGGGACGCAGCGCAATGGTCCATCTCGCTGGTTGAAAACGACGATCCCATGCTAAAACACTTGCCCACGTTTAAAGAGACCATGCGAAGGATGTTCGCTCGTCACACGTTTGTACAAGCCGCCGACAACCAATTGCTTGGGTTAAAGCAAGGAAATAGTGACCTACTGCACTATATCACGACCTTCAGTCGCCTGGTTATCGAGGCACAATGGCCTGAGGACAAAAAGGTGTCGGTGTTTTACCGAGGGTTGCAGGACGACTTGAAGGACCTTATCGCCCAACACCCCGACCCACCAGACATGATAGGACCGTTCATCGACATGGTGTTCAAGATGAACTTCCGGTTGCAAGAGAGGAAAACCGAAAAAGGGAAACACAGCGACAACCGTTTCCTCCCTATCACAGAAAAGGCCTCGGACAAAGGCAAGGAGGATGCCTCCGCGCCTAGCGACTCCCATGAACCAATGCAGATAGGCGGCATCAGAGGGGCCCTAACCAGCCACGAGAGAGAGAAAAGGAGGAAACAGAACCAGTGCCTCTATTGCTGTAAGAGCGGCCACTTCGTCAGGGAGTGCCCGGTGAAACCCAACCGCACACGGAACAAACGGCCTTACGCCTTGCCCATCGACAAAGGAAACAAGGAGGGAAACGAGACAACCCAGTAGACATGGGGGTCCGTCCTCTGGGTTTTTCTTCCTGTACCACCGCGATCCCTGCAGTCTTCGATGGCAACCATCACATAGGCATGGACGTAACCTTGCAGAACCAAAAAGGCTCCACTTGGAATATAGTCGCGATGCTTGATTCCGGAGCCACCGGCAACTTCATCGACACCGCCTATTCACAAACCCTGGGAATGAGCATGGTGTCTAAAAAACAACCAGAAACCGTAAAAGCCGTCGATGGTACGGATCTGACCTCCGGCCTCATCAGGCATCAGACCGAAGCCTTGACTATGAGCTTCACGAACAAGCATGTATCGTATACATAGACGATATCTTGATCTTCTCCCAGACCATTACCGAGCACGTACAACACGTACGATCGGTCCTACGACAACTAGAAAAACACAGACTATACGTAAAACTGGAGAAAAGTGCATTCCACGTTACCTCCGTGGAATTCCTCGGTCACGTAATCACCCCCGCCGGTATTCAGATGGATAACAAGAAAGTGGAGGCCATTCTTCTTTGGCCCACGCCGGACTCTGTGAAAGGGGTGCAACGGTTCTTGGGGTTTGCCAACTACTACCGCCGTTTTATCACTGGATTCTCCGGGATGGTGGCGCCTATCTCGCGCTTGTTGCGCAAAGGACAGCGTTTTTGTTGGGACCAGAAAGCAGACGACGCGTTCCAAGAACTGAAGAGGCGGTTCACTACAGCACCGGTGCTGATACATCCAGACGCCGAACAGCCGTTCGTGGTAGAGGCAGACGCCTCGAAAGAAGCCTTGGGAGGCGTGTTGTCACAAAGGGATGCCAACACCGGACAGCTACATCCGGTGGCCTTTTATTCCAAGAAATTACAGCCGGCAGAAAAAAACTACACGGTGTCAGACAGGGAGCTCCTGGCCATCAAGACGGCATTCGAGGAATGGCGTCATTACCTGAAGGACGCAAAACATACGGTCACCATCTACACGGACCACAGGAACCTGCAGTTCCTACGCTCAGCACGCGCCCTGACCGCCCGACAGTTACGATGGACCCTGTTCTTTAACGAATATAACTTTACCATCACCTACCGACCCGGAAAGGACAACGTCAAGGCAGATGCTCTCTCGAGATTGGACGAGTCCGAGGATGCCACTGAAGACATGGAACCTATTCCCGTTATTTCGGAGGACCACTTCCAGGGAGTAGTGGCCTCCACGGACTTCCTGACCCAGTTACGGAAGGATATAGGCGAGAACCTTGGTATGGAATCCATTGGTAACAACTGGCTTGATTTTACTATTCATTAAAAAAAGTTATTAAAGGATCTATATACAATGCGCAAAGAATGGGTGAGCACGGGCACCCTTGTCGCGTGCCTCTTGATATGTGGATCTTCCCCGAGTGCTCACCCATAAGCTGAATGCTAGCCGTTGGATTGAAATACATAGCCCGAATTGCTTGCAAGAATCTAGGGCCGAAACCTCTATCTCCCATCACTCTCCATAGATTACTGCCATCGATATCAGAGCTGTGGAGCTTCTCATCCTCATTGATTGACCAGTCGGCCTCCTCGGTAACAGAAAAAAAAACACTCGCTAGGGGTCTTCTCTTTCTCTTTCTCCTTCTCCTTATCTCCTTCAGTTGTGCCGCTCTGCGTGTTGTTTACTGGCTTTTGTCCTTGTCTTTGTTCCCCCGGGAGAGAAACCACAACATTCTCCTCCAATAACTTGCCTGTGGCCGAGGGGGCAAATCCCGCTTGATGATCACTCATGCGGCTGATATCAGCAGCCTGGGAAAGAGCTTCAGAAAGAACTTCAACTTCGACTTCGACTGGCTGCTCCAACACATCAGCTAAGGGCATTGCTGATTTATCAGTAGCTGCCATAGGTGTATTAATCGCATTGCCTACAGCTTTATCAGCATCCCCTGCCGTTAGTGTAGAACGAACCGAGGGACTCGTTTCCCCTTGAGCCCTGTTATCACCATCCTCAACTGCCAGATCCTGGCGAGGACCACCTCACCAAGATGGCTCATTTCGTACCGCTGCCCAAGATCCCCACGGCGGCGGAACTGGCATTGGTATTCGTGAACAACGTGGTTCGCCTCCATGGCATTCCGGAGGTGGTGATAACGGATCGGGGGTCGCAGTTCGTCTCCCGTTTTTGGAAGGCAGTATGCAAACTCATGGAGATGGAGGTTCGTCTGTCTTCTGCTTACCATCCCCAGACAGACGGGCAGGCGGAACGAACCAACCACACCATGGAACAATACCTACGCTGTTTGTTGCTCACTGTCGAGAAGGAATGGTCCGATGTGCTATGGATGGCGGAGTACGCCTACAACAACAGCAAACACTCTGCCATAGGGATGTCCCCCTTTTTCTGCCTACAAGGGAAACACCCCCGCACCTCAGCGTGGGACGGTCCAGCAGAGAGTCCATTGCCCACGGTTCGGGCTTATCACAAGACACTGTGTCAACTCTGGCAACAGGCCAGGTTCGAGCTAGCCAAAGCAAAGGACACCTACAAGTCACACGCTGACGCTCACAGGCAACTGGAACCCGAGTATCGCACCGGCGACAAGGTGTGGCTCTCCATTCGGCATCTCAACGTGCATGGTCCCAAGAAGTTGCTGCCTCGGTTCGTGGGTCCTTTTGAAATCGAGAAGGTGATAAACCCTGTGGCCATGAGACTGGCGCTCCCGGCTCACATGAAGATACACCCGGTTTTCCATGTCTATCTTTTGCGTGCGGTCCATCCTGACTGCCCCGTCTCCTCTCCTCCTTCTCCGGTGGTGGTGGAGGACCATGTGGAATACGAGGTCAGGGCCATTCTGGGTTCCCGTCGTACCAAGGGGAGGTTGTTCTACCTCATTGACTGGAAGGGTTACGGTCCTGAGGAACGGTCCTGGGAACCCCGTTCCCATGTTCGTCATGCCCCTATCCTGGTCCGCGCTTTCCATCTGAGCCACCCTCTGAGCCCGCGCCCTGCTTCCTTTCTCTGACTCCAGGGGGGGGGGGGGGGTTCTGTTTTGTGAAGGGTGCATTTGGGCCGCGCTATAGCGCTTACCCTGGAGTTCTTGTCCTTGCCTGTTTTTCAGCGCAGAAGCGCTTTTCTTTACGTACTATTGGTTCCTTGGTGGTCCTGGCGCAGGAGTGCCTCATTCTTCGTTTCCCTAGCCACGGATGTGAGGCTCCTGGAGGACACTGCACTGGCCTCTTCTTGAAGACAACAAGAACATTAATCAGTGGTGAGTGTCAGCAACAGGGGCTCCTGTCTGCATGTGTCTTGTGGGGGTTGTCCAGCACGCGCGTAGTACCTTGCCCTAATCTGTGTCTTATTCCCTCAGCTGTGCCAAGACCCGTCCCAGCGTCCCTACCACCAAAGCCACTTCCTTGGTTCCTTTTGGCCCCCATCCCTGGATCCATCTCATCCTTGACGGGCGTATTTCCCGTGAGGGTTTGGTGGGATCAGGGGCGGTGGTTTCTGTCGTCTCTGCGGGATCGCCTCACAAGCCCAGGTGAGTCTTGTGGGGTACTTGACAATACAGTAGTATTGTGAAACTGATTAAATGGATGAGTGAACCCTCTGGTAACCAGTGTTAGGACGAGGTTAGAGCAGGGGTGTGAAAGAGACGGCCTTTTTAATCACTATACAAAGAGTCACTGCAGTCAAAGAAATACAGTACATGAAATGAGAAGTGTTTTTTGTATTGTCAAAACATAAACAGCATGGATGCCAGCAGAACTGATTTACCAGGGAGTCTCATAATTCTTAACCCCCCCCTCCCCAAAACTATTATTTAGCTTTCCCCTGTTTAAAACTTCCTCCGCGTCTATGTAACTTACAGGGTAAATTAAATCCCCCCCAATATTTGTTTTCTAACCTCCTTATTTGATCCCATATGTTTGCATGTACGGACCACCTACAGTGAAGCTGGCCTGAACCAGCAAAGGAGGGCCCTTAAACCAGCAGGAGCAGCCCCAACAAACTTAATACAGCCCACCTGGTCGGTGATAGAATTGTCCAGGAAGAATTGGGAACAACATTATAAAAGTGCCCTTCATTTTGGAAATACTGTTCCTATAGTTGTATTAACACAAATGTTCCTGAGACGGAAAGAGAGAGGAGAGGTGTTGCCTGGCTGTATTGGGTGCTGTAAGGAGTGAAAAGAAGGCTAAAGAAAAAAAAAGCATTAGCAAATCCAATAACACTCACAGTTATAATGCGAGTGCTATACTACCGGCTTTGCAAGTGTTTGTTTGAAAAGCACGGTTTAAAAAGTAAAAGAAAGAAATCAAAATACTGTAGATAAAGACAACTTATCTTAAGTATTCTCAAAAACAAAACATTCATTTATTATAAGCAATCTTTACGAAAGGCATGGTTTATTTTTCAAATTTCACGCAGGAAACTCTGAAAGATTTCTTTTTGAAAAAGGAGACAAAATTATTTCAAAAGCCAATTGCACGTGATTCAAACTAAAAGTAACACCAGGGACCAGTTCCAGGTGCCTGAAGGGACGTAACAGCTGCACAAGGAAGTGTCCGAATTTTTTTTTAAACGCTTGTCATCTATTTTCCACGGGACTAAGAACTAAAAAAAATGCTCCAGACATTTGACTAGCCAGGTGACAAGATTCTCAGCCTCCGGGATAAGAGATATATTTTCTGCCAAGCTACTGCCTAAAAATGGAGGCTTATTGAGTGTGGCAGCCTGACCCATCCGAGGATATGACAAGTTCTTGGCTTACATGCAACAGGCTGAAGGCAAGAGATAAAAGAAAAACAACCAGATACGGTCTTCTATTTTGTAGTTAAACCTGGGGAAAATATACCTGTGGCTGTGTCTTTGCAGACAAGCTAGGAGTGTTAGGGAGCATACGACGGCTGGGTTGTGAGACTCGAGGCAGCACATGGGAGAGAAGCAAGAAAGCACATGCACTTCTGTGGCATGCTCAAAGAAAAAAATGTAAGGAATGTGAAAGGGAACGAAAACACCGTTTTTAGGGTGGCCTTATAGCCTATGGAAATGTGAATTTTTATTTATTTTTAAAAAAAATTTTTTATTGAAAGTTCATAGCAGCAAAGTGTACATTAAAAACAGCAAAATGTAATAAATAAGTATATATATATATAAATATATAAATACACATGATACATACAGTGGAAACGACTAATAACAAGAAGCAGTATTTACAGGGAGAGACAATTAAGAAGGTGAGAGAAGATAAACCGTTAGCAACATAAACAACATCAGCCCACAATATGAGCTATAGGGCCCCACACCTGGACTTACTCCACATAGCCACTGGTGCCCATATCCGTAACCCCATTTCTCTAGATTTAATTCCTTTTAGGGCATACAGTTCTGACTCAATATTATGGATCCCTAACAGCCTACAAATCCACATTTGAAAGGTTGGGGGCTCAACATCTTTCCATGCAGCAGCAATTAATATCCTAAAAACGGCTGTCGATATAAAAACCAGCGCCTCTATCTCTGTACTCAAACCCAGCTTTGCATCACAACCAAGTATTAAAAGAGTAGGGGATAGGTCTATTCTGACAGCTAGCAACCCCACTAAAAAATTTTCAATTTCCTTTTTAATGGGACCCAGATTTTCACAACTACAGAACATATGCAATACATCTGCTGGCCCATTACCACACCTGGGACAGTTATGGTCTGATCTCTTACCCCATTTAAACAATTTAGCTGGTGTGTAATATAAGTTAAAAAGGGTCTTAAAATGCTGTGCTCTTAGATTTGATGATCGCAAAAACCTTTTATCCATTGCTATTGCTCTATCGAGATCGATGTCTGGATCATGCAATTTAGAGGCCCAGCTTTCCTCTGTCTTGATCAAGTCATCGGGGAGACTCTCCAGAAATAACCCATAAAATTCCTTAATTCTGTGACCACCACCTTTCATATAATCTAGTAGTGCACATCCTTTGGATATATTCAAGCGCGGTCTTTTTGATTTAATTATGTTAACCAGCTGCATATACTTGAACTCTTGACCACCTAGTAATGAAAACCGTGTCCTCAACAATTCGAGGGGCCTACAGACATCTTTTATCATTACTTGGCCTAGTGTAGTAATCCCCTGTCTTTCCCAGTGTTTCCATGGACCATCATCGCTTAAATGCGGGAATAAATCTGAGTTCCATAGTAGGGTATGCTGGTTATATCTTGGGATATTCTGATTTTTATATACAGAGGACCATACCCCCCAGATATCTTCAAGTAACTTGTAGCCAAATGCCTTAAAGAAACGCTTGTCGTGATTCCTTAACAATATCCCGTATACTTCCCTCCCAAGTGCCAGATGATAAATAGAGGGGATGTCTCCCTGACTGTATCTAATGTCCTCTGGGAAGAAGAGTACAGACATCTCTGTAAGGAGACAAGCCCAGTTATAAAACCCGAGATTTGGTATTCCCAGCCCACCCTTTTCTTGGGGGAGGGACATAAATGTATTAGATCTCCTGACCTTACCGTAATGCCATACAAAGTTCATGAAGATAGACTCCATTTCCTTAATCATTGTGTCTTCTATTCTGAAGGGGATAGACCTAAATTTATATAGAATCTTGGGGAAGATGGACATTTTTATGACATTAACCCTTCCTATAATTGATAGGTGGAGCTTATCTATTCTTCTTAGGTCCTGTTTGATCTTTAACAATAACGGTTCAAAGTTATCTTTAATAATATCCCTTGGCTGGGCGTTGATTGAAATACCTAAGTAGACTACTGAGTCCACATATCTATTATCCATTTTAATTATATTACTGGTACATAATACCTGCGTCTTGGCTACATTCAAGCGATATCCGGATAATCTGCCAAATTCGGAAGTGATTCTAACTATTTCCCTCAAGTAGTTGTTATAGCTACATCGTCCGCATAGGCGAGAACCTTGGTATGGAATCCATTGGTAACAACTGGCTTGATTTTACTATTCATTAAAAAAAGTTATTAAATGATCTATATACAATGCGCAAAGAATGGGTGAGCACGGGCACCCTTGTCGCGTGCCTCTTGATATGTGGATCTTCCCCGAGTGCTCACCCATAAGCTGAATGCTAGCCGTTGGATTGAAATACATAGCCCGAATTGCCTGCAAGAATCTAGGGCCGAAACCTCTATCTCCCATCACTCTCCATAGATTACTGCCATCGATATCAGAGCTGTGGAGCTTCTCATCCTCATCGATTGACCAGTCGGCCTCCTCGGTAACAGAAAAAAAACACTCGCTAGGGGTCTTCTCTTTCTCTTTCTCCTTCTCCTTATCTCCTTCAGTTGTGCCGCTCTGCGTGTTGTTTACTGGCTTTTGTCCTTGTCTTTGTTCCCCCGGGAGAGAAACCACAACATTCTCCTCCAATAACTTGCCTGTGGCCGAGGGGGCAAATCCCGCTTGATGATCACTCATGCGGCTGATATCAGCAGCCTGGGAAAGAGCTTCAGAAAGAACTTCAACTTCGACTTCGACTGGCTGCTCCAACACATCAGCTAAGGGCATTGCTGATTTATCAGTAGCTGCCATAGGTGTATTAATCGCATTGCCTACAGCTTTATCAGCATCCCCTGCCGTTAGTGTAGAACGAACCGAGGGACTCGTTTCCCCTTGAGCCCTGTTATCACCATCCTCAACTGCCAGATCCTGGCGAGGCTCTTGCACAAACTCCTCATTCACTTCAGCAGGTGGGGGTGTTACCTCCATAGCGGGAGCCATCTCAATGTTTTTAAGTTTTAGTTTTTTTGCTTTCTCTTTTCGATTCATCAGCTCAACTACGCTCACAGTAGCAGTGGCGGCGGCCGTAGCAGCAGCTTGTCTCGTTCTGACGGCTGGGGGCCTCATCCCTTTAGGGGTGCCCCCCACTGATGCTAGTTGTTTTATCGGGGTCCCCACCGTTGATTCCACAGCGTTTTTATCACTGTCTATGACTCCATCTGTGGTAGCAATTGTAGCGCTTGTGGTGCTCGTAGCTTCATTAGCATTAGCATTTCTCTTCTTTGTAGGCAGCTTACCTCCGGTGTTAATCTTTGGGGCCATCCACGGGGGTGACTGCCGTTCAGCTCCTCTCTGCCGGTAGCACAGTCGGTTATCTCCAGACCTCTTGGTTATCGCGTTGCCGCTTCTGCTGCTGCTACTGCTGCTGCCTCCGACCCTGCTCGGCTCCGCCTGACCGGTAATGGCCCGCCCCCTGACTCCGTGAACTCCGCGGGCTCTGCAGGAGTCTCTGCCGACCAACCCGATCCTCAGGAGCAGTGCTGCGGCGGCCCTAAGAAGTCCGGGTGAAAGCGCCTTTCGGTAAGATGCAATCAGAGGCATCTAACTTTCCCGCAGTATTGTTTCTAAGCGTTACGGAGCGGAGCGGTAACGACTCTCTCTCTTTTTTCTTCCCTGGGCTCCGTTAGCTCGATACAGTATCAAGATATCATCCTATCTTGACAATCACATATTGTGGTGCTGAGAGGGACCTCCGCTTAGAAAAGCAAAGCGGACTTGAGCATAGTGATTAAACGGGGGTTTCCGAGGATAATCATATGTGAGCCCTCACTGCTTAGCGCTGCAACTCAGCCGTGGTTCACGGCTGCCATCTTGCCCAATGTGAATTTTTATTGTATACCAAAGAGAAAAAGGTAATGTACAAAAAGAAGCATGTACAAAGCAAACAAGCATTAACAAAGCCAGTATATTCAGCTGTTTTCTAGAGCATACACAGTGAGCTACACGACATAGTTGTACGTATGGGCAGGTAGAGAACATACTCCCAGAATAACCAAGCCACCTTCACCCTTTTTCACAACGTCCAACAGGAAGTCATGCATGTAGACCAACACATTTACAGGCATCGAGGCATACAGACTACAAGTCACAACGACAACATGACATATTAGTGCCGTATAGGGCACAATGGGATGTGCATCAGCAAAGCATAGGATGACGTGAAGTGAGGGCACAATGCGGAGTGCACCAAGTGAGCACTGGGTGAAGTCTCAGGTGAGCACTGAGATGTTTCTCAGGTGTGCACTGGGTCATGCTCTCAGGGTTGTGTTGGGAGATGTTCGTCAGTGGTGCACCGACTCATACGCATCAGAGGTGCACTCATCATGCTCTCCAGTGAAGTATCAATGAAGCGCACTAAATCATGATTCTCAATGGTGCACTGGGTGATGGGTGCACATAGGTCCATGTGTGTCAGGTGAGGTGTGCCTCTGGTTTGTGCGCCTCAGGGTGCACCGGGTGATTTCTCAAAGGTCTGAACTAGGTCAAGATCCTCAGGGTGCACGAGGCAATATATCTCAGGCGTGTGGGTGAGCTTCATGGGTGTAGTGGATAACATGTCTCACGGATAATTTTGGCACTGTGTTTCAGGAGTGAATTCAGTAATGTATTTCAGGGATGCACTTGGCCATGCACCTCTGGTGTGCCTGGATGACACTCCTCGGGCCTATCTCTCAACTATTTAAAATAGTTTGTTGGTTGCGAGTTCAGAATGTGCTGCCATGCATGCCATCCATGCATACACTCACAGTAGGCGGGCAAGTGCTAATTGTACCTAATCAGGGCTTTAAGTGGGAAAAAAATCTGGGGGTGCTCTAAAAGGGGCATGGCAAATTTCTTAAAGGGGTGTGGCCTATCTGAGTAGGGGCATGGTCTAAATTAAGATAACTAGCATTGTGTGCTTAAGAAAATCATGAAGTCGCATCAAGCAAGGATAATAATACAGGCAAACAGGTATATTTATTAAGTACTCTCTCACAGTCAGTCAGTAGGTCTCTCTCTTTAAATAGCAGTATTTCTCTACTATAAACAGACATGGTGGTAGGGCTGGTGAGGCGTCACAAAGGTAAATTTCCTTTTCACTGCTGCTGGATTCTGTTGTAGACCCTCGTCCCTCCCTTGCTTTAAGGAAGAGCAGGGTCACACTGGTTGCTGGAGAAATCTTGTTGCAGGCCGTAAAAGCAGGGTTGTGCCAGTTCTAACCAGCTGTTGTTGTTCCGATGGCTGGCACGATGACGTAGGTGGCGCTGCGTGTTCAAAGAGAAGGTAAATCCCAAGAAAGTGTCCCTCTACAAAGAATTTCTCGTCCTGCTACAATGACATCACGCCTTAAGCAGTGCGCGCGCATGCTCACCCGAAACACCAACAAAAACCGGGATGTCTGGTCACACTACCTGTGACCTTTGAGGCCCGAAAATAGAGCCCCCTAGAGACCCCTTTCGAGGCCCCCCCAAAAAACTGGGGGTTCTCAGACCACCCCCCCTTAAAGCCCTGTACCTAATGTTTCCCTTCTGAGTATATTTAAAGACCGGTGTTTGATGCACACTGTGCTTTTCTAAGGGATTTCCTCAAGCATTGCTAGGCTATATATCTTTGTGAAGTCGCGTTTTTCAAAGGAACACTGTTTTCATCGATGACCTCTGGCTCCAAAAGTAATACATAGGCTGTAAAACCTGACGTCAGGAGACAGTCAGCCCAGAGTAATGTAAGAACTTCAGAGCTGCAGTCAGAATCTATAGGACAAAGCAGCATGCTGGCCCAGAAGGGTGAAACAAGCATTGGCATAGCCAATAGGTCTTGCCTTTGGGATTTTATGAGTGTTTAGCCATGCAGCACATTATCCTGGGTGCTGTGCCGCCAGGAATTGAAGAACTATACAATTACTACATACTGGGTAATGCACAGAGACGGACTTTGCAATTACGTCCCGTTCGACCAGGGGGGGTTCGGGGTATTTACAGCTGCTGCAAAGCGGCCCCCACCCTTCCATCCCACCGGGAAAACGTTCCGACCCACTTGGGAACCGCCCTGTGCCCGCTATGGCCAATCCAGCCCTGGTCATGCAGTCTGATTCAGGAAGTCTCTAACAAGAGTAGGTGACTTAGACTATTTCATACATAAACAAATGCTCGATCTACAATGTGGCGCACTGTCTTTACAGGTGTGCTTTGGTGCCCGTCCATGGCACATACACGCCAAACACAGTGGCACCATTTTATCGGTTATTTTGAGAGTATTAAAGAGACAAAACCAAACAATAGTGATCGACCACCAGGGTTTAGTATATTCTAACCACACACTTGGCTACATTGGTATCACATTGCTTCCAAATAAACCAACTAATCTTGTTATGCAACAGATGCGATGGATTGTTTCCAAATATTGCACATACATTAACATTCTCTGATGCATTAAATGGCTCCACCTGTTTTACAGAAGACGCCTTTTATCTTTTTTGTTCACACTTTTAAACTAGGGGAATGCATACTCCCCAATGTTTCATAATTGCAGTGCAGCCATAATTCTGGCAGGCCACTGATTGCACTAAAATGTAGCTGAGCACAAACCGCCAGAAGCTTGTGGTATATTTTACATCCCCCGAACATCTGCAGCTTATGAACCAAAGATTACAGAAATTCGATTACAGTATAGAGAGTAAATATACATGCTTATATGTAGCTGCGTTTGTGTTCATTCAAAATAGATGGTTCACGATTTTCTAGCACGGTAAAAAAAAGCAAAATGCTTACGGGCCTACTATTGGCGCACAAAATATTCCTAAAGGGAACCACAACAGACATGCAAACTCCAATTGCCCAATTTGCAATGGAGTTTACACTATTTCATTAATATGATTGATAAAAGTTTTAGTGTTGTAGGGTGTTCCATATAAATGAGCTACTCTCTGACTAAACTTTGTGAACTACCCAGAGTTCCCTACTTCCTTTTGTGCAGAATTTATGCAGCAATCCAAGCGTGCAAGGGTATTGCTTTGATATGTATGTGTGTCTGAAACATACATACAGACACACAGATCCATATATTCTAACTGATGGCCGTGTTAGGAGACTCTGACATTTCAGGAACATAGAAAGAATGTAAGTAACCAAGAAAGACAGAAATCCATTATAGTCAAAAGTGTATAGGCATTTATATAGCGCACTACTTACCCGGAGGGTCCCAAGGCGCTTCGACCGCTGCGAAACCCTTCCTGGCTTCCCTGAGAGATGGTCCCTTAATGGGTATCTCCAGGGTGAGACCAGGCATCCCCGGCGGTCTGGTGGGGCCGTTAGTGAAGATGAGGCAAGCTAATGCCCAGAGTTGCCGAGTGTGATCGCTGATCAGAGTGGGCACCGAGGCGAGAGAATTATCGAGTCCGCTGACCCTGGTCCAGAAACCTGCCGCGCCGGGAATCGAACCCTGGTCCCGGGCCGTCCTCTGCTCTCGGGTCTGCCGCCTCTAACCAGTGAGCCACACTACTTCACTTCAGTAGAGTAATACATATAAAAGAAGAAGCCCATGTGTATTGTATTGTAATTGTATTTATATAGCGCTTACTACCCCAGTTGCGGCCTCAAATTGCTTTTTCGGCGAGTAGCACGCTACTCCGGAACCCATAAAGGATTAGTGGTGAATTAGTATAGTGAAATATGAATGTCATTTGAGTGGTGGATTTGTTAGTCGTTTATTTGGATTGAGAAGGATTGCTCAGGGATAGAAGAGGGAAAAAGGTTTGCATTTATATAGTACTTGCTACAGCTGATGAGATGTTGAAGTGCTTTTTTGGCAAGTAGCACGCTACTCCGGAACCCATAAAGGGTCAGTGGTGAATTAGTATAGTGAAATATAACATTAATTTGAGTGGTGGACATGCTAATCTGTTATTTGGATTTAAAAGGATAATGGAGGGATGTTTCGGAGCTCATAGAAGTAGGAGGAGGCTTGGGGTGAGTAAAAGGGAGGTGGGGGAAGATTCAGAGGAAAGGTTTTAAAAAGGCAGAGCTTAGATGCATTAACAAACTTTCATCCTTTTCATTTTACACCTAGACTAAAGTTTTATGACAAGATTAAAGCATTGGTGGAGGTGGGCAAATGTTGCATAATTTCAGCATAATTGATCTTTTAAAAATTGACATATGTGATTCTTCATTGTATCTCGTCTGTGTTCAAACAATGTAGTTATTTATAGGAGAATATGGTCACTTGCCACCCATGAAGGCAAAATATTTTGGGGCCAAACGGTTAATACAGAGACGTTTTAATGAATGTTCAAAGTGGCAATTACCCAGGATCTTCTCCTTTCAAGGGGTCACTAGGAAAGTGACCTTTCTCTCTATTACATATCTGTCTACTTCTCTATCTCAAATTGTAACATTTATTCAATATTGTTTGGCTTCATTGGGTATAAAATAGCAGAAAATTGGTACTAAAATATAAAGTTATTTCGATCTTATTATTTAAAGAACAAATATTATTTTCCTGTTTAAATTGTTAATTTTTCTCTAATGGCTACAAATAAAAAAATAACCTAAGAACTAAAAATCCATAATGGGTTTTAATTTAAAAACGAGCACTGATGTTTTAACATTACCACACACGTGTTACACAGTTTTGATCTATATAAAATTAAAGATTCAATGTTACGCCTATATAACCAGCCAACTAGCCCAAAAAATACAATAAAAGAGGCAACACAATTAAAATAATGCAGAAAGGATTTGGTTAATGGTGACAAAATATAAGGCATAAATCATTGCTTTTTTGATTGTGGTGACTGATCACGCCATATAAAGGTGTTCCATCTGAAAGGTAATGAAAAGGTTATTAATACGTTTCAACTGTCTTTTACCAGTTCAAAATGCATCAGATTTAATAAGGTATATTTGGTTAGGTAAAAGTAGCATAACTAACAGTGCACAAAGGAAACCTAAAGCAATTTATCATTACAGACTTGTTCAGTGGGTCATATTACCCCCCCCTCACTCAATAAGTGAAGACATGACTTAACTTGCTATATGCTAAGGATTACTTACAGGTTTCAGCTCCATCATTTCATCCAGCTTGGTTATTTGGCAATTAAGGTCGTGTTTTTCCCAGTATCACTTTTGTAAGAAGTCCTCATTCTATGCGGCAACGAAAGACAAGCAAAAGGAAAGGGCAACTTGCCACTGATGCTGGCCTGTGAAAACAGGCCTTGGCAAAGAGAACAGACCTCACCTTTGGGACCTTTGCCAATGTCTTATGGTGACGCTGTACAGCATGGTCTAAAAGCACTTTTTTTTCTAAGGTGGGGGCGGCACCCCCCCTTCTCCGTCCAAACACTGGACATAAAGATTGCATCGAACAATGGTGAGGGTGTCTTCTCAACATCCTCAACAGTGCAATCGTCCGATCCTTAGCACTTAACATCAGTATACATTGGTTAATATGCCAGTGCCATGTGTACGCTGGTGGCCTGTGAATGCTCTATAGAGGGGTAACGCATAACAGATAGATTTTCAGAGGATCATCATCCAGAGTCTTGCTCACCCGATTTACTTGCTGTAAAGGGACGTTAAGCTTTTTTTTGTATCCAACCAGACAACATGAGAATTGAATTTTTCTTGTCACTCTGCTCTAAACACAGGAAAAGTCAGAGCATCAACTGGTCGAAGTCAGTCATATTTCCCCTGACGTCAAGTACTCTAGCATGCCAACTAGACTTCCCCTTGGTGTGAAGAACAGACCCTGTTTAATGTATGGGAACTGGGATCCATAGCGATCCGTAACTAGTGGCACAGCACAATTATGGGCGGGCCATTTCGTACCTAGAGGATCAGGTTTCCAGGTGGTCCCTGCTGCTGCTGTCCTTAGCAGACAGGAGAGCCATCATCAAGATATCAAGATGGTGGTGCTGCCCAAGTTCCTATACCTTTTTTTAATATTCCCATTGTACTAACACCAGACTCCTGGTGAACTGCCTGATTATGTGCCACACCTTGCAGGGGAGCATGATGATGCTTGGCCCATTCAGCTTCACACTATACTGCCGCATAAAAGTGAGGGAAAAACATGAACAGAAGTCAACACGGTCCACTCCACAATGAAAGCTTGGCAGTGCAAGCCAGCAAGATTCCTTTATATGCGCCGGCGCTCCCATTGCGGTTTCACCCCACCATATTGGTCACACAAGATGGTACAGCGCTGGGACTGCTTGGTCGAGCTGAGCTGAAACCATAGATGATGCCTACCCCAGTGGCAATTTTGTAGCGCTCAATGACATCTCACAGACACAGCGGAATTCATTCACATACCTTGCCTTAGGGCTGCTCCACATGAGTTCTATCCCCAATAACCTGGGGAGCCGCTCAGATTCTGTGCACTACAAACCTTGCTCACTAATACCACGTGAAGGAATTCGATCACTATGTTGCGGCGCAAACAGATAGACCAACGACCCCAGATCAAGGGCTAGAGAAATGGAATGAAGTACTTGATAGACCGCTGGAACTGATCAATTGAGAATTCTGCTGCAGACGGATGAGTATGTTTACATCGAACTGTAACCTGCGCATCATACACTTTAAGTATTTACACAAATGTACTATACACCTTTCAAATTATGCAAATAGGTCTGAAGGGGATGTGAACTTAATGCGATGTGGAACACCAGATGCAGATTTTCTGCATCTGGCCTGGTTGCGCGCTTCCGTCAGGCAATTTTGGACTCAAATTACAAAGGCTCTGGTGGATATGGTGCTGGAGCTGGTGGACTGTACCCCTGGAGTGTGTTTACTGGCCCTGGTCTAAAGCTTGCAGCCGTCCAATCGTAGGTTTGTGGCAGTAGTCCTGTTGTTGGCAAAGTAGAGAGTTGCTCTGCACTGGGGCAAACATGCCGTACCTACCAAACTGCAGTGGCTCTCGGATCTGGCATACTGCAGGGAACAAGTGGAACTATACGTGTGGGAGTGTTAGACGGACCGGGAGGGTCGGCCGAGGTTACGGGGAGAGGTCTCCAGGGAGAGCCGTCTCCAACGACTGTACAGATAAGTAACTTCCCCCCCACAGACGGACACCACACAAGGTTGAAGGTTAACAAGACTTTATATGCAATTCTTAGGTTACGAGGATGGATACAAGGAGGTCTGGACTCAGGGGTCCCCTCGGTTCTAGTCTCTGGTTTAGGAAAGGGGTAGCGGGACAGTCTTAGTTACCAATGAGTACAAAATAGCTCTCAATCCTCGAGCTCGGCGTTCTAGATGATCGGGCCGTGGAGGAGCCAAGCAGGTCCCGAGATGGATGAAGGAAGGACGACGGTCCGCGGCGGAGCCTGCAGGTCCCGGTGGAAGATGACGGTTACAACGGTCCGCGGCCACGCCAGCAGGTCCCGACGACGATGAAGGATGAAGGTTACGACGGCTGTGGCAGCGCCAACAGGCAGGACGATGGTGCACAGGACAGAGCTATGGCAGCGCCAGTAGTCCGTCCAGGATGAGTTCCTCTTTACGTCTCTCGACTCCAAGATACAACTGCCTTCCTGCTCTGGAGCTGCCCCAGTTATAGGGCTGGCGTGCTTTGATGTCCGGACCCTCGCACTTGGAGGTCGGGAGGTCCGGGATGGGGGAGTCCAGACACCCAGCAGGGGGGTGGAGCCAGCGCCCGGGGAGGCGATGGGCGAGCGGCACTTGGTGGGGGAGAGCCATCGGCACCTCTTTCTCCCATTGTCTTGCCAAGTAGCCCGCTCACCTCCTGGGTGGAGGGTGGTGCCGGAATGTCTGAGGCCGGGCCAGGCCCAGGGTTGAGGTCGATCGGGGGCCAGGCGGCCTCGTGGTGGAGTGTCCAAGATGGCGCCCCAGGCTGGGCGCGTGGGCCGGCAGTGGATCGGACCCTCGAGGTCGGCAGGCTCGAGGGCAGGGGTCCCTGAGGGGACGGAGGACGTGCAATGGTGGTGTGTGGTACTTGCGGGACTGGGCTCGGGCCTGGTTGGGCCGGGGGAGAGCGGCCCTTCATGTGGCCTGTCCAACATGCGTCCCCCCCAGCTGAAGGCGGGGAGAGTTACCCATCCTCTTGGGGACTCTCCTCGTCGAGGCGGAAAAACCGGGACAGGCCATCCGCGTTGGCGTGATCTGGCCCAGGCCGGTGTTCGACTGTGAAGTCCATACCTTGCAAGGAGATGGACCAGCGTAGCAACTTTGGGTTCTCCCCCCGCATATGCATCAGCCATTGCAGGGGTCGGTGGTCGGTCTGCACCCGAAAGTGGGTGCCGAAAAGGTAGGGCCGGAGCTTCTTGAGGGCCCATACCACAGCGAAGGCTTCCCTCTCTATGGTGCTCCAGCGTTGCTCCCGTGGTAGGAGTCTCCGGCTGATGAAGGCCACCGGTTGATCAAGGCCTTCGGTGTTCACTTGAGACAGGACTGCCCCAATGCCCTGGTCGGAGGCGTCCGTCTGGACGACGAACTCCCGGCTGTAGTCTGGGGCCTGGAGCACAGGGGCGGAACACATGGCGGCCTTTAATTGTTCAAATGCAGTTTGACACTCTGGGGTCCAGGTGACTTTCTTGGGCTGGTTCTTTGACGTGAGTTCTGTGAGGGGCCCCACTATGGTACCATAGTCTTTTACGAACCTTCGGTAGTAGCCCGTGAGGCCCAGGAAGGCTCGTACCTCGGTTTGGGTGATGGGGGGCTGCCAGGCCTGGATGGCGGCAATTTTCAGCTGTAGCGGGGCCACTAGGCCGCTTCCCACCTGGTGTCCGAGGTAGGTTACAGACCCTTGCCCAATTTGACACTTGCTGGCCTTGATCGTGAGGCCAGCTCGCTGAAGGGCTTGCAGCACTGCTCGGAGGTGGTGGAGGTGCTCGGTCCAATGGTGGCTGTATACAGCGATGTCGTCTAGGTAGGCGGCGCTGAATCCTTCGAGCCCCGCCAGGACCTGATTGACGAGCCGTTGGAATGTTGCTGGGGCATTCTTCATGCCGAAGGGCATGACCGTGAAATGGTAATGGCCATCGGGGGTGGAGAAGGCAGAACGTTCTTGCGCCCGGGGTGTGAGGCCGATCTGCCAATAGCCTGCTGTCAAGTCGAAGATGCTGAGGTAGCGGGCAGCTCCCATTCGGTCGACTAGTTCATCTGCCCGGGGGATGGGGTGCGCGTCTGTTCTGGTGACCGCATTCAAGCCCCGGTAGTCGACGCAGAACCGGAGTTCGGGTGTGGTGCCGGGGGCAGCTGCTTTGGGGACCAGTACGACAGGGCTGGCCCAGGGACTGTCTGAGGGCTCGATGACCCCGATCGTGAGCATCTTGGCTATTTCTTCCTGGATGCAGGCCCGTACCCGGTCTGGCACGCGGTAGGCCCGGTGGCGGATAGGGGGGCTGTCCCCGGTATCCACATCGTGCACACACCAGGAAGTGACACCCGGGGTGAGGGAGAACAGGCTGGCGAACTGTGATAGGAGAGCTTGACACTCCTGGCGTTGTTCTCCGGTGAGGGCCTCTGAGAGCCGGACCCCATCCACGGAGCCGTCTTGCTCTTGAGTCCGTAGGAGGTCAGGGAGAGGCTCGGAGTCTTCTTCAACCCCAGTGTCTGTGGCCATCAGGAGGCTGAGCTCTGTTCGCACAAAGTGGGGCTTTAGTCTGTTAGCGTGGAGGACCCGGAGAGGGTTCCGGGAGGATTCCATGTCGATGAGATAAGTGGCAGGACCCTTGCGCTCTATTACTTTGAAGGGCCCCGTCCATTTGTCTTGCAGGGCGCATGGCTCAGTGGGGGACATCACCCATACCTGTTGGCCAGGTTCGAATTCAATGGATGAGGCATTCTGGTCATACCATTTTTTCATGTCCTCTTGACTGGCCTCTAGGTTGGCCTTCGCTAGTTCTCTGAACCGCCGGGTCTGGTTGCGGAGGGTGAGGAGGTACCGGAAGACATCTGGAGGGTTCTTTAGCGGAGGCATCTCCCAGCCTTCTTTGACGAGACTGAGCGGCCCTCGCACTGGGTGTCCATATAGCAGTTCAAATGGGCTGAAGCCCAGGGATTTCTGGGGGACTTCTCGATATGCGAAGAGGAGGCACGGCAGCAGCACATCCCACTGGCGACGGAGGGGCTCTTCCAACCCCCCGATCATTCCCTTTAGCGTGCGGTTGAACCGCTCAACGAGTCCGTTCCCTTGAGGGTGATAGGGGGTTGTGAATCTGTAGGTGACCCCGCACTGTTGCCAGAGGGACTTCATGTATTTGGAAATAAAGTTCGTGCCTCTGTCGCTGACGACTTCTCGGGGGAAGCCCACACGGGAGAAGATCCCCATCAGGGCCCGGCCGACCACCGGGGCTGTCACAGTTCGCAGAGGAACAGCCTCAGGGTAGCGGGTGGCGTGGTCCACTAGCACCAGGATGAATCGATGGCCTTGTTTTGTGCGTGGGTCCAAGGGCCCCACAATGTCTATTCCGACTCTCTCAAACGGGGTAGTGACCACGGGAAAAGGTTGCAGGGGAGCCTTTAGTTTGCGGCCGCTCTTCCCACTGGCTTGGCACGTGGGGCAAGATCGGCAATGCTGGTGCACATCGTTTCTCATTTTGGGCCAGAAGAAGTGGGTCACTAGGCGACTGTAGGTTTTATCTTGTCCCAGATGTCCTGCCAGGGGGACATCGTGGGCCAGGTTTAACAGGAAGTCTCTGAAACGGAGGGGTACCACTAGTACTCGGTTGCTCCCCAGCTCGGCGATTCTTTGCTCGCTGTACAGCAGATCATTGTCCCAGTAGACCCAATGAGTTCCGGGGGTATCCCCTGCGCTTTGGGCGAGCGCTTGCTGGCGGAGTCCCTCGAGGGAGGGACAGGTCTTCTGTTCTTTGCGAAATTGTTCTTGCGTGGGCCCCCCTTCTTGAGGCCACTGGTCGAGGTTAGCGAGGTCGGTAGGTTGAGCTGGTTCGGCGGGAATGTTACGGTCGGTGTTTTCGGCCGGGGCGACCGGAGGCGGTGGCGCCGGCCATTCGGGTTCTTCTGGCTGGTGGTTGGCACGGGCGGCCATGGAACGGGTGGTGACGCACGCCCAGTCTGGGACGCCCAACATCCCCAGGTGTTCCTTTCGCTCCACGGCGGCCCACGGAGAGCTTTCCAGGTCATTGCCCAGGAGGCAGTCTACGGGGGCATCGTCTCGGACCGTCACTTTCAACATGCCGGAGACCCCCCCCCATTCGAAGGGGACGCAGGCCATCCGACACAGGCTCTCCGAGTTATCGGCTGATCGTACAGGGCAGAGAATGTTCGGTAGATACTGTTCTGGGGCCACCAGGTGACAGCGGACGGCTGTTACACTGGCCCCGGTGTCACGAAGGGCTTCGGCCTGGTGTCCATTGATGCTCACCCATTGGCTGTACTTCTGGGTGTTAGCGGGTAGGGGGACCCGCGGGACCATGTCTTTCCCCCCTAAGCAGGCTAGAGTCATGGCGGCTGGCTCCCACTCTTGATGCTCTTGTTCGTACTCTTCCTGTTCCTCGGAGATCTGTTCTTCCCCTAGGGCTGCAGCGGCCACTTGGCGGGGTCTTGGGCTCTGGTACTGCGGGCAGTTTGGGTCGTTCGCATAGTGGCCGACTCGTTGACATCGGTGACACGTGACATTGGCTCTGTACCCCGGTCGCGCTAGGGTGCTGCCCCGGTTGGCCTGGGGGGTGGTGTTGGTAGCGGGGGCGACCGGGGCGTTGTCTCTTCCCCGCCCTTGGCCCCCTCCTCCTCCTCTGGGTCGGTGCTGACCATTGTTGTTCCGGTTCTGTTCGTAGGACCCATTCCGGCCCACTCTGGTGATCTCCCACCGGTCAGCTTCGGCTGCGAGCTGCCGGGGATCCGTTAACTTGCTGTCGAGGAGGTGTTGGCGGAGTTCAATGAAGCAATTGTTCGACAGATGCTCCCATACCATCAGGTTAAATAGTTGCTCGTAGGTCGTGACGTTGCTTCCTCGGATCCAGCCCTCGAAGGCTCGGCTAAAGTATGTTACATAGTCCACCCAAGTTGTACCCGGGATGCGGGTGCAGTCTCGGAACCTCTGACGGTACATCTCGGGTGTGAGACCATAGCGGGTGAGGAGGGCCGCTTTCATATGGTCGTAGGAGGTCATCTGGTGGTCCGGGAGCTGTAGTAGGGTGTCGCGGCCCTCATTGAGGAATCTTCCCCAGAGACCGGCTCCCCAGTCGCTTCTATCGATCCGGTGTGCAGTCATAGCGATTTCATAGGCTTTAAACCATTGCTGGATGTCGTCCTCTCTGAAGTATTCTCGGACAACATCCTTGGGGATGTGTACCTTCTTGTCTGTGGCCCCTGAGGTGGGGGGTCGCTCGGGTACCCCTGCTTCTTTATTCTGCTTGCGTAGGTTGATCTCGGCTAGGTTTCGTTCGTGTTCGTACGCTAGTTTTTTTTCCTCGAGCTCCCTTTGTCTCTGTTTCTCCTCTCTTTCTTCTCGGAGACGCAGGTGCTCTAAGTTGATTTTTTGTTCGGCCAACTTAAGTTCAACGTCCATTTTAAGTCGGGCCATTTCTAGTTCGTGTAGTCGGGTCCTTTCTCTTTCCTGGATCTCGCCTTGCGAGAGACCCGTTCTTTGCCCTTCCGGGGCCGTGGTCGTTTTTTCTACGGTGCTTTGATCAGGGGTTCCGGCAGCCCCGGTTTCTGCCCAAGATTCTAGGGCATGCTTAAAATCGTCCTTGGTACTCAGTCCGGTGGTAGCGATACCCAGTTCGATGCAGAATTGTTTAAGTTCACGATGGTTGTACTCCTCCAATTTCTCCATTTGGAATTTCTCGGTTGATCCGCTCTCTTTCGTGGTCATTGTGACTTCGTCGTGGGGTGAGCTACTCTCTGTACGTTTATGCGGTGATTCGGATCGCGCCGCTGGCCACCAATGTTAGACGGACCGGGAGGGTCGGCCGAGGTTACGGGGAGAGGTCTCCAGGGAGAGCCGTCTCCAACGACTGTACAGATAAGTAACTTCCCCCCCACAGACGGACACCACACAAGGTTGAAGGTTAACGAGACTTTATATGCAATTCTTAGGTTACGAGGATGGATACAAGGAGGTCTGGACTCAGGGGTCCCCTCGGTTCTAGTCTCTGGTTTAGGAAAGGGGTAGCGGGACAGTCTTAGTTACCAATGAGTACAAAATAGCTCTCAATCCTCGAGCTCGGCGTTCTAGATGATCGGGCCGTGGAGGAGCCAAGCAGGTCCCGAGATGGATGAAGGAAGGACGACGGTCCGCGGCGGAGCCTGCAGGTCCCGGTGGAAGATGACGGTTACAACGGTCCGCGGCCACGCCAGCAGGTCCCGACGACGATGAAGGATGAAGGTTACGACGGCTGTGGCAGCGCCAACAGGCAGGACGATGGTGCACAGGACAGAGCTATGGCAGCGCCAGTAGTCCGTCCAGGATGAGTTCCTCTTTACGTCTCTCGACTCCAAGATACAACTGCCTTCCTGCTCTGGAGCTGCCCCAGTTATAGGGCTGGCGTGCTTTGATGTCCGGACCCTCGCACTTGGAGGTCGGGAGGTCCGGGATGGGGGAGTCCAGACACCCAGCAGGGGGGTGGAGCCAGCGCCCGGGGAGGCGATGGGCGAGCGGCACTTGGTGGGGGAGAGCCATCGGCACCTCTTTCTCCCATTGTCTTGCCAAGTAGCCCGCTCACCTCCTGGGTGGAGGGTGGTGCCGGAATGTCTGAGGCCGGGCCAGGCCCAGGGTTGAGGTCGATCGGGGGCCAGGCGGCCTCGTGGTGGAGTGTCCAAGATGGCGCCCCAGGCTGGGCGCGTGGGCCGGCAGTGGATCGGACCCTCGAGGTCGGCAGGCTCGAGGGCAGGGGTCCCTGAGGGGACGGAGGACGTGCAATGGTGGTGTGTGGTACTTGCGGGACTGGGCTCGGGCCTGGTTGGGCCGGGGGAGAGCGGCCCTTCATGTGGCCTGTCCAACAGGGAGCTACCACAGCCCTCAAGTGCAAAAGACGTTTGGGGACTCCTTACTACAAATCTGCTGTCCGTCTTGGAGGAATCGTAGAGGGTGGTGTCTAATGGGCTATAAGATTCACTGGCTGTGTGTTTTTGCTATCGGCACTTGTAGTGATGGAGCAGGGGAGAGACAAAAAATGTTTGTGTATCCCTTGTGAAGTTCATCTCTCATAACCTTAATGGTATTAACAGAGTGAAGCATGTAAACTAATCAACAAAATATATGTAGGAGTTTATACTATACGTGGCTAAACTAATCTATATATATATAACAAGCACTGGCGTTGCCAATAGGTTTCGCATTTGGAAAGTTGGAGCTATTGGTTTTGTAAATGACATTTTATATTTATATATTGTTTTTGACAATGCCAATAACGATATATAAATATAAAATGTCATTTACAAAACCAATAGCTCCAACTTTCCAAATGCGAAACGTATTGGCAACGCCAGTGCTTGTCCTGACAAGTGCCTGACTTATCTTCCAGCGTAATTTTGCTTTTCCTACAAGTGAAGTTATAAAAACATAGTCGGACTCTTGCAGGACCCTCCCGTACCCCGTCTGCCCCCCGAGGTGCAACCTGACAAGCATTTAAGTTTACCGTCCTCCTCCCACCATTTCCTTAGCATGCCTTATTCTCAAAGACTCGCAAGCCTGTTTACTAGGTCTGCCAGTCTGCCATGCACTCTCTTCTGCGCCATCTCTCGGTACACACCTCGGCAAACTTGTTTGTGTCTGCCCGCTTACGATCGGACTGGTAGGAGCTAGTATGAGCACCCAACATGTTCTATATCACAGAGGAGATGGCGGTGCAGGCGCTTCGAGAAAAGCACAGAAACCACACATTGTTTAACTTCCGCGGGGCAACAGCAAGCACCCTCCCAATTGGCTGTCTCAATTGCATCACGTCCAACTGTACTGCATAACTATTGGCACGAGCCACAGCAGGCTTTATTTTATTTATTTATTTATTTTGTGCGTATTAATTTGTCGGAGGGATTTGAAAATATGCCGGTATGGTGTTGGGTGAACGAACCGTGGTGCCAAAGGTTACCTTACCATTCAGGTTTTAACATCTTTAAGCATGGGCAGAGGTTTCTCACTAAACTAAGTAAATACTACAAAATGCCTATGTTTTCAAGAAGATCGGTTAGACTCAATTCGTGTTTAAAAACGCTATGACTCCGATAGATAGAGGTAGGTGACAAAAAAAAAATGCAGGCCACCGTCAGAGACCCGTGCTGGGGTAAACAGCCCAGGAAGACATCAGCAGGCTTGTGTGTATGCTAATGCGATACTACTGACTGTTTGTTTGGGTGTTCGGAGGGGAAATGAACAGCTCAGAACCACACCGAGTGGAAACCAAAACTCGCAGGCTGTCACACAGCTCTGCACTGAAAGACCCAAGTGACCCCATTCTGGCAGATTTGTCATTCTTTTATACCGATGTTGTTAGCAAGGGTCCCTTAGACTATCTGTGTTATGCCAGCTGCGTGGGCTCTACAATCTTTCAGCGTAAAGCAGTCTGTTTCAAAGCAAACATAAGACATTTTACTTAACTTCTGGCACACAACTCTGGCTTGCATGGCTTCTTTGTTTGTCTTAAACCGAATGCTACAAATGTTTTTCTTCAGCTGGCCTCGCAATGCTGCCAAATGGCCGGAGGGAAGCCGGATGGGGGCGGGAGAGCCTGGTGGGGGGGGGGGCAGGAATGCAAGCGAGGGGAGGAGAAGTGTGGCAGGCGGATTAGGGAGATGCGCGTGCTTGTGTGGTCACGTGACCAGCTTTTGTGGTCACGTGACTCACATGCACTGTGGAAATACCGCAGTGGTTTGACGAGTCGATGGAGCACTTGAATTTTCGCCTATTACATTCGCAAGCGAATGATAAGAGGCAAAACCTAAAAACAAATGTATGTATGTCTGTCTGTTTGTCCTTTATGCATTACTACACCATTCATCCGATCAGCATGAAACTTTGGGAAGTTGTTGAGTACACTCTCGCGAAGGTTGAGTACACTCCTGCGAAGGTTTCTGGCAAAAAAATAAAATAATACATTTGTTAAATATCCGCCCCCCAGGGCCCTCATAATCTTTCCAATACTGAACGTTTGCAGTTTCCGGTGCGACTCGCTTTTGCAATGACCATCAATAAAGCTCAAGGACAATCGCTGCAAGTGTGTGGAGTAGATTTGGAGAATCCGTGCTTCTCACATGGACAACTGTATGTGGCCAGCTCACGCGTCGGAAAACCTTCTGATTTATTCGTGTAGGCACCAGACGGAAAAACAAAAAATACTGTGTATCCACAAGCACTCGAATAAATAAACAGAATTAAAACAACACTTTAAAATGTTTTACATATTCAAATGAATACATTTCAATAAAAATGACACAATGTAAATTGAATGTTAGCATAACAAGTTTCCTTAAATTTCCTTTCTTCTGAGATCCCAGCAACGCGCGACGGGTAAGCTAGTATACTAATGAAACAAAATGAGTCATACTAACATAGAGCTGTGATAATATATTTTGGACTAAATAAGTGTTTATTTGTGCTTAAGTCAAAAGTTGTTTGTGGCAAAAGAGAAAACAAATGGTGAGTAAAATGACGCTTACGTGTTCGCTTTGGCTAGGTAACACTTAACGGAGAAAATTAGAATAGTGGGAGGTAAACAGAAAGGCTAAAATTCTAAATCAAATTTCTGTAATTTTATTGTCGCATTAGTTCCCATTGTGGCCTTCGCGGCCTAGTCCGAAAGATGGCTGTTACTGAAATAATCGCAAGACTTCAGATAAGATGGCCCCCACGCATGAGTGGTGTGCAAGAGATGTTTGCAGACAGCCTGTGTTCGGAGTGAGAGATGTCAAGGTCAGCTTGACCAATGAGCAGGAGTTGTGCCAAAGGATGCCTGCATCTAAAACCGTGAGAAAGAGGAAGCATAATAAATACAAGGATGAAAAACTGATACACGGAATTAATAAAACCCATATATTTCCCAGGATGTCGTGAGAAACTATTGAAGAATGACATAGCAAAATTCAAAACTGGAGTGAACCAGGAGTACATAAGGTGATCATCACCACCACTCTAATGGACCAATCAGAAATGACTGTGGACCCTAAAAGTTTCAATTTAAGTTAGATCGTTAGAGAAAAAGGGTATAAAAGAGCTTGCGAAAAAGAGAGAAAATGTTGGCTCCATGGATTTTACTCTGCACCACGGCATGCTGTTGGTTTGAACAATTTTATGGTGCTAGAGACTTTGAAATATTTTTTAACTTTAACTTTGATGGAGCAGAGAAGATGATCGATTGCAGAGATTTTATGTCAGGAGAGAGGCATTGAGGTTAATAGAGAGAGACAGACAGCTTGGGAACCTGTTTAATGCGACTCAGTCATTCGCCTATGACTGATGGGTAATATGCTTTCTAAATTTATTTTCTCACTTAACTTGTGCTAAACAAATGCTTACATTTTGTTTTTCAAAAGGATATGCTAAATTCATCTCTTAATGAAATAGATAAATTATTGAAAATTTAAACTTGAGTTTGTTTTTATTAATTTAAATAAAGTCATGACAAAATGTAAATGTTAACAGTTATATGGAATTCTGTGATTGAGCTGGTCTTAATCACCATCAACTGACTTCTACTAGTTGGTTCATCGACCGAATAGCGGAGTACCTTGATGTATTGTTTTCTCTTTATACAGGCTAGTCGATAACTTTGAAATGTATATAATGTATAAAACATAGTTCTTAGGTACCCTGCTAACCAGCAGCTCGTCTTCTTTTCACTTATTCAGGAGCGGTATTGTGTGTGAATGTGTGACTCCCGGTGTTATGGGCCCCACCGCTGAGTAAAGGTAAATTTGCTCTTGGGTTGAGTGTGATGAGTATTGTGGGTTGTTGGAGAGCTTAGCTGGATCAGTAGCAATGTTATTGCACAGATAATCTGCTTGGTTAAATGTATGTGGCACTATTAGGGCAATGTTGATGGATTATTTGCTTCTTTTGAAAAAGGCAAATAAAAAAACAAAAGAGAGAGATCAATTTGTGTTTGTTTTTTTCAAGAAAATACAAGACCAACTATCAGGCTGTCGCAACACCACATTAAAGGAAGTACTTGATTTCAGAGTGCACATCTGTTGCCATCACCTATTGAATCTAAGCTGATAACCTTCAGTTGAGCTTCTAATGGCACTGCAGCATCAAGCGCCTACATAACCTCTTGTGCTGAGATACTCATTGAATATTCTGAAGACAAATTACTTTTGGGAACTTCATCCACTATCTCCGGTTCCAATGTTTGAGTGAGTATCCCGTTATCCAACAACTGCCATGTATGCTCAGAGGTGCTCTTGCTCATAGGGGTTCAATTTAGAAATGACTCCAATAAAAACATATTTCACTATCAGATACAAATAATTAGTGGTCCATTAACTCGGCATGCAGTTACTTGTAGAATAAAGGCCACATAAATAAGTATAGGATAGTTTGATATATGTAACTAGGGTGGGCGAACACCCGAACTTTTAGGTCTCGCCTGCGCTGCACCCGCCATGCGAGTGCCTTTTGCAATCGATTCTCTGAAAGACATACATGCAGGCGTAGAGATGGGAAAAGATGGCTGCTCTCGCCATTTGTCCAAACCTAACAGCATGTGCGTGTACGTAGAAACAGTGAACAGTCCGACACCATCTTAGCTTTCATTGTCATGGCAACTAAGCTTCTTGTCAGAAGCTTCGTCACGCTACTTTTTAAACACGCCGGCGTCCTTCAGCTGTGACTCCGTCAACAGATTTGCACGCGCGCGCGCATAGCGGCGTGCTTTTACTTTAAACAATGAGCTGGGGTAGACCGCGCGCGTGCTGTGCGCTTGCCCTCAGTTTACGAGAGAGCTGGGGAGAGGAGGCACACGCGCTCTAAGCTCCCCTCGCGGGCCACCCCCGTGCCTGTGCCATAGCTGGGCGAAAGCAGCGGCAGAGCAGAGGCTTCGGAGCCCAGGTAGCATGCCTGTCTCGTGGCGGTGGCAGCAGCACAGCGCAGCGCTCTGTTCCATGGTCAGCGCACAGCCATCGCAGCAGCCCTGCTGCAGCCCCCGGGCTCCCTCTACATGCTGAGCTTCGTGGGAGCCCCCAAACTAATGCCAGCCAGGTAACTGCCGCACTCTGCAATCGGGGTCTGCATGTGCACATGGGTACCGTCATCTCCCTTCAAAACACGGTAAGGTGGGTGCACACATTGTTTTCAAGTTGAACGCCTCTACAGCTGTCATCTATGCATTTTAACAAGGATGAATCGCAAAGTGTGTGAAATACATGTAAGTGAATTGTACTAGCAAAATAGTGGTCATTTCTTTTTGGTTTACATTTGTTTTTGGGGATTTTTACAGTGTTTAGTGCACATTAACATTCTTACATCTTCACCTTGAATTGGCACATAACTGTGATTAGGAACATAGTGAGTATACAATACATCTTACAAGCATTTCCTGCATTCCAGTCTTACAAACGATAAAAAGAATCAGGAGGATGCATGACAGCTGTGTGAGTCTTATTTTTACAAGAATCCCATCTGTTGTTCTGAACCCATTGGTGTGGGTGTCTTATGCCCTGACTGAGGCCGTTTTCGACGTATAAATAGTGGTCATTTGTATGTGAAGGTCAAGTGAGTAGTTTGGCAATTGCAAAGCCGCCACTTTATGGCTGCCCACTAACAATTTACAGTGCATGTGTCAAACTCATCCGCACATTATGGCTCAATAACTTAAACTAGTCAACTGCGAGCTGATGTGAGGGTCATACTTTCAATTCCCGCCAAAGCTTCCTTTAAAATGCCCAGGTTGATAAATTGAGTTGGGACCTAGTAAAGCTTCTTTTTAACAGGGCTTAGAAATGATAGGAATGTGGCGTAAAGGGATAAGAAACGCACCTAAATCTTTCAGCCAAAATCAGCAAAGAAAGCGTGACAAAGCTCATCAAAAATATACAGGATTCAAAAAGCACATCTGCAGGAAATGAAAAATTAACTATGCTAAACTGAAAGCAGAAAAGAGTAAATAAAAATAAAGTAACGTTTTCCTTAACCTATACTCGCCTCAATACCTACGACCGGCAGGGGTCAGAAAACAAGAATGAGACAGGCCTGAACGACTCTACCAATTACGATGACCAGCCGAATCTAGCGGATTGGTGCGTTATCTTAATACCCCAACACTGATAAAATATGGCTAGATGTAGGTGTACATTATCTAAGAGGCATTGTTAAAGCCAATAAGCCTCATCTCTCATTGGGGATTTGCCAGTGCCTTTTGTCTATGCTGTTCCACATTGACAAATGCAATAGGTCTCGCCTTTGATTAAGTTAAATCCATTTGCTTTGCTATACAATACCATTAGCAAAGCAAATGGCTTTAACTTTATCAAAGGCGAAACCTATTGCCTTTTCAATGCTTGTTCTGGTTTGTTCTGCAATTGTGGCTCCTGTCCCACATTTAGTTATGTTGCCTACCTTGTTAGCAGTCCTGTGAAGTTGTTTAATAGCACTCACTAACTTTTCATATGGTCTTCTATTTGCTGAACCTTAGGTGCAGTGGGTGGTTAATAAGTGGCACTTAACAATAATTTTTTGAGTATTGTACAACTGATTTATATGATTTATAACTGTTTTAATGATACCTACTAGGACAATGTTGCAGGCTTACAGTTGATACCCTTGTCCTGCTGGGTCTATGAGTTGCTCTTGTGGTATACACTGCATGTTTTTCTCTTTGGCACCTAATGCCTTTGAACAAACTCTGGAATTTCTCCAGCAGCTATTCACACTTGGTGACAAACACTTAAAATGCGAGCTGGGTGAGCTTTAGCTCCAGTGCCATCTGGAAACTCAACAGCATTCCTTGGGCCTTTGTGTGACATTTACTTTGGCTCTTATGACATTACCTTTACCTTCAATGTCAGTTAGGAACATGCCTGCTAATGGCAGGGCATATGGATGTCCATAGGCACATACTTTTATCTTAATGGGTTGTAGTGGGGATGCTTATCCAGCTCATCATACAACTGCTTGGCAAGCACATTGATGGAAGCTCTGCTGTCGATAAGTGCATTCACCAGCCTTTTCCTAATCAGCATCTGACAGCTTGGGTTGAGTGTGATTTCTTGTGGATTTGGTCTACGGCATGGGTATTGTGTGTGGCCTCTTCTTGATCATTGTCGTTCATGTCTTTTTTTCTCTCTCTCTGTTTCAGAAGGTGTAATAGCCCTCACAGTTTGCGTGGCTGGGTCTTTGTGGGGTTCCAAGATGACTGACAGACCTTTGCGGGTGGTTGAGTGTCCCACTTGCCGAACACCGCTTTCTGGTGATTACGCAGTCTCTTTGATGAGGAACTGGTCCCTCCGAGCGTCTAGAGGGTTGACAGGCCTTTCCATGCTATCTGGTCTTCTACGCCAGGGCAACCTCTTTTGTGATTTTAGTAGACCGGCTCGCTCTTGGTGGCCTTCCTTAGACTAACTCCATATGCATGGTCTGGCTTTCAACAGTCCCAGCATTGGGATGTCTGCAATTGATTCCCTGGTTCCTGTACTAGCTGTTCTTACTGTTTCTCTTATGCGCATCCTTGACTAATCGGTGCTCAAATCTCTTCTTTCTCCTCTTGGAGAGTACAGGTGCTGGCTAGCTCCTTGAGATGGACAAAAAATTCAATAGATTCTTCAGGGTGTTGCTGAGCTTGTAGTAACAGGAACTCCTCATATTCAGTATTTGCCATGTGCTCAAAATGCACATTGATCAGGGCTTTAAGTGGGATGAATAAAACTGGGGGGTCTCTCAAAGGGGCATGGCCAGTGTAATTAGGGGCGTGGCTTTAAAACACTTATGCTAAAAATCTGTGTTTAGCATAGTGTACTTCCCGACTTGTATTTTGCTGTTTCTGTCATTGCATCCAGATATGTGATACAACAAGTAAAATCATACCTACAGCATGTCAGGACTATTGGCGTTGACAATAGGTGTTAGTTGCATAAGATAAACAAGCTGCAGCTATGGCTTGTTACATATAATATTGAAAAAGCTTCAAATTAAAGCCCTGGTGACCCTACCACAATGTTGCTGCTCTTGTGTTTCAGAAAGAGAAGGGAAATCCAGAAAGAAAATGACTCTTTGAAGGATTTCCCTTCCCCGACAACGCTCACCTGGCATGACGTCATGCCGTAACTTCTCAGCTAGTTAGAAGTGAGGGCAGCACACATTGATGTGCCTGCTGTCTCGAAACGGGTCTCTATTGGGCTGTTTTGCGCCCTGGCACTTTTTTACGGAGTGCAAACTGCTGTCACTGCAGTCCGGAAAAAAAGGGACCGCCTGTGCCAGGGCTCAAAACAGAGCCCGATAGAGACCCGTTTCGAGGCCCCCTTTAAAAAACTGCCGGTGCTCAGACCCATTGAGACCCGGCCCACTTAAAGCCCTGGCATTGATCATCTCTAAAATGGTGGTGTCGGGCGTCGCAGGGCGAGCTGGTTGCAGCGGCACCTGTTCCGGCGCACTAGTGCGGAGACGTGAGCCCCGCCCACTGTTTTCTGTCAGCAGGCGAGGGAGGGGCTAGACATGCATTTGAAGGAGGGATCCGTGCTGGCACTGCGCTTCGCATTCCAGCAAGGATCCCGCCAGGCCTCCCACCGTTTTACCACAGCTTCCTGCAATCCTGTTGACTGCTGTTTTCTCTGGTGATCTCTCGCTCGTGTTTGCTGGGCTTCTCGAGTGTTCCTTCTTCGTCCTGGGTCCTCAGGTGTTCTTCCAGGGCTTGTCCTTACACTGCTCCTTTCCGGCCAGCACCATTGTTTCCACGGATCCTCTGCACCTTAACCCTTCGCTTCCTGGTAACTTGTCTCTGAAAAACAAAACAAAAAGCAAGGGCTGTAAAGAATCGCAGAATCTTTGTTTTTTCGTGTACTTAGAGCTGATTATTTGGAATATAGAGAAAATACTTATTTGATGGTCATTTGATCTTGACGGGTGCTTCTCGAGGTCTTCTTTATTTTTGGTAAAACTTTTTTAGCTGGATAGTAGAAAGAAAAGCACTATTACTAATATCAGAAGTCCCACTTGTGTGTTTTTTTTGCTTATTGTGACCCTGCCCTTTTTGCCCTATTTTTTCAGTGCTCCTTCCTGACTGGAGTAATTAGGTTTTAGTTTTTTCTCTATATACAGGAGTAACAAATAATTATTCTTTTTACTATGGGTCCTGTATACTTCTATGGTGCTTCTAGCTGAGGGTTTTCTATTGTTGTTCATCTCTTGTGTCAATATCAAACTTCAGCAGTCCTTCCACATACTGAACAATTTCCTTCCTTTGAGACACTGGGAGTGTTCTATCTCCCATGGGAGTTGTTTCCTCACACGTATTTGGCATATTCTTTTCAAGGTATTTCATTAGAAATAGGGGGTAATATACAGCCAGCTCTTTTTACCCATGCTTAGTACTTACCTTGTGTTTTCTTCTTCAGGATTCTAGAAGACCACACCCACAGAAGATCCAGTGGACGTCTACCCCTTCTTCCTTCCCTTGTTTTGTTTCCCTGCTTCCCCACCTTCCCTCTTTTGCTTTGACTAAGTTGGGCGAAGGAGGTAGGTGAGGGAAGTTGGGATCTAGCATCGCTTCCATCCATTTCGTCCCTGCAGTAAATCCAGGTGTACCTTTACAGGTGGCACATGAAGGAGCAAAGGGCATTTGTGGTTCCCCTCTAAAACAGCTGTGGCAAAATGAATGTTCAGCGACTCTACCCACAGTAAAGATTTCGGGGCCTGTGCGGACGATGGGAATGCGATGACGAACAGTTCAATGGCTGGTATGGCAGCCATGTTGACAGCCCATCCATTGGCACTTTGGCACTGGTAAAACACTTGCGAATATTGTGTGTCCTCAGGGTCTTTCCCACTCTCTCCTGCAACAGGCAGCCAGGCTGATTAAAGGTTACAGCTCCACCCACTTAGGGCCATGCCAGGACATGTCCATCCAGCATGTGACACAACAAGAGAGGCCTCTCCTTGCTATTTTGTTTTTATTAATCTCTTTAGTATAACGTTTGCCCATATATGGCCTGTGCCCCCACTTGATTCCTGGATTTAGGCCCAACTACTTTTGATCCGTGCACTTGTTCATGATACTAGCTGCAGGCCTTCTCCTCATGCTGAATCTGTGCAGGGCATTGTATCACACCAATGCCTTCTGGTGGCACAGCAACACTGTAGTAAGTGTTAGGCAGGAACTTGTGCTCCCAGTGTGGTGGAGGGCTACCTCTTTTCCCGTTTTCCTTAACACCACTGCTTCCTTCTGGTGCCACACACCAGGAAAGCAGGGTCTCAGCACCATGCATCTCCACAATGCTGGCACCTCACACCACTCAGCCTCCACCTGACCATGAGGAGGCAAGAGCACCGCAGTAGTGTCTGCTGTGAATCGCGCTACAAGCAATGTCTGGCCATGTTGTGATGTCTTGGCAAAGAGAATCGACCTGTAGGAGGTGACTTTCTTATTAAAAAGATATACCTTATTTGGGTTTTCTTTAGTTAGCATGACTAGTCCACAGTAGGCTGCAGCTTTTACGAGTGCTTGTTTATATGTGTGCATGAGCATTGCGTGTTTATGTTTTCATTTAGTTTGCAAAAAATTACTTTAATCCAGCTGCAGTTTAATGTGTCGTTCTATCTGCATCCAAATGCAACATTCCTCTAGCTTCTTTGGTCCAGGAAGAGAACTTTGCATTATCGAAGGATATGTACGTTGTCTGAAAATATCATGCCTTTTATAAAGTTTTAGACAAAGAAATCACAATTTTCATATAATGTAGATTTTCCTAATAAGTTATGATGGAAAATATTAATTTTATTAAAGACACAGAGGCGGGTATTATGCTTTTCTATTCTTGCTTTATATGAATAGCAGCCAAGGTAAACCACACAAACTACAGTTCCCAGCAGGCCAAGTGAAAATAATGACCAATTGGAGACAACAGAATCAACAGTAACAACCAATGGAAGGGCAGTCTAGGGTATAACGACGGGTCAGACTGCGAACAGCCCTCTTTTCTTCGGCGAGCAGGTTAAGAAGAGTTCATAATGAGAGGAATATTAGCAAAAACAATGCATGAAGCCAAAGTCCAGGGAAAGAAGTCTTGACCAAAATCCATCATAGAGGTCCTGGCGATGTCAGCAGGAACAGGATCCGTAGAACCAGAGGAAGCACCAAGAGGAGGAGTATCATTTCAAAGGGGACACTGTGAAGAATCATGAGGAAGCTGGTGGCAAAGCTGGTGTCCCTTCAGGGAGGGAGACAAACACAAGTTAGAAGTGTTGAGGTGGGATAATACTTGTCTTTGTGTCTTTAATAAAATTAAGACTTTCCGTCATAACTTATTAGGAAAATCTACATTTTATGGCAAGACCGGAGGCTCATATTATGCTTGTTTAAAGCATATTAATTACAGAAGAAACAGCAGAAATCACAGGTTTACAATAAAACATACAAAATACGTTATCATTGGACCAATCCGCTGATCTCAAAGTGCCCTCCAACCGCCCAAAAGGCTTTGTAAGCCATGGCTCCTCTGGTAGAATGGGCCCCAAAGACAGAAACATCAATGCAAGCAAAGTGACATGACCCAACAAACCCAGCGGGCAAGGGTAGCAGAAGAGACAGGGTTGTGAGGTTTATGAAAGGAAAGGAGGAGCGGGGAATGGGAGGACGTTCTGAGATCAAAGGTACGTTGTTCATAAACTTTGAGGCATAGACCTACACACAGTTTAGGTTGATCAGGAAAGTAAGGATAAAAAACTGAATTTAAATTAGTTTTAGTATGACTATTTATATGAAATAATATACCAGATGGAGTGAACTGACGAGAGGACACATTCATGGCTTTGACATCTGAAACACATTTAATGGAAACCAGACAAAAGAGCATGGTAAGTTTGGGGGAAAGCATTTTTGAGGAAAGATCGGCATTATCTGGCCAATCGACAAAAAGCTTAAGAATCAAGTTTACATCCCATAATCTTGAATATTTAGATAAAAGAAGTTTGGAGAACTTAACACCCTTGAGGAGACGACAATAATTGTGTGCTCACCAACTGGTTTACCATCAATAGGCGAATGTTTGAGAGAAATGGCAGACCTGTAGAGGTTGACCGTTCTATACGACTTACCTGAGCTGGCCTCAGTAGCCAAAAAATTGACAATATAAGTTAAAGGTGCTGAAAAGGGATCAACACTTCTTCCCAGACACCAGCTTGCCCATAAAGACCAAGCTGACTTGTAAGCCTTAGTCGTCCCTGGGGCCCAGGCCCTGCTGATGAAGAGAGAGGCCTCTTGCGAAATGACGTTGTCAGATTGGATCGACCCGAGATCTTCCATGCGGACAGAGTCAGAGAATTGTCTAGTATCAGAGGGTGAGGATATCCCGAGGGGTTCAAGAGAAGGTTGTTGCAGGATGGAAGAAGGAACGGGAAATCCAACTCCATCCCTAGAAGAGACGGGAACCAGACCTGGGATTGCCAGAAGGGAACTACCAGAACCAACGAGGCTCGTTGTTGGGATGCTTGAGCTAACACCCTACTGATCATGAGAAAAGGAGGAAAGGCATAATGTAGATGAGAAGACAAGTCCTGAAGAAAGGCGTCTGTCGCAAGGCCGAAAGATCCGGCCGCCAACTGAAGAACTGTGGAAGCTGGGAATTGAGACGAGAGGCAAAGAGGTCGATATGCAAAGGGCCTCACTTTTGAAAGAGAGAGTGAAAAACGGATGGTAGGAGATTCCAGTTGCAGGTGTATCGTAGGTAACAAGAGTGCCAGTCGGCTATGGAATTGAGACTGCCTGGGAGGTATTCTGCTTTGACAGAATCTTGTTGAGGAGACAAAATTCCCACAGGAATTTTTCTAACTCCGCCAGGGGTTTGGACTTTGTGCCACCTAGATGGTTGATGTAGCGTACCGCAGAAACATTGTCCATGTGAAGAAGGATAGAACAACACACTCTGTTTTTGGCGAGGCTTCTGATCGCAAAGGAGCCTGCTAGCATCTCTAAACAATTTATGTGCAATCTGGACTCCTCTAGAGACCATGTACCTCCAGTCGATATCGTGCCACCGGCGCCCCAACCTGTCAAACTTGCATCGGACTCTAACACCAGATCTGTGACTGAGGCGAAAATGGTTCTGCCGTTCCAGGCATCTAAATGGTCTATCCACCAATGACGTTCAAAACGGGATTCTTGATCCAAAGAAATGAGGTAGGAATATGCCAGGCCTCGACGCAGATGTTGAATTTTTAAGCGCCGGAGGGCCCGATAATGGAGTGGACCGGGAATGATAGCCTGTATAGAAGCGGAGAGTAGGCCCACAGCTCTTGCAAGAGATCTGAGAGAAATGGAGTCGCTTCTGAGCACCTGGGCAATCTCTGAATTTATGGTGGAAATCTTTGATTTAGGGAGATGAAGGGAAGTGGTGGAGGAGTCCACCAGAAAACCTAGAAAATCGAATTGTTGGGAAGGAACTAGCATAGACTTTTCGGGGCTTAGAAGGAAACCCAAGTCGGAAAGAAGAGACTGAGTAATGCGTAAGTGCGATAGCAGAGTCTGTCTGTCCGAATGCATCAGTAGGATGTCGTCGAGACAGATGATCAAACGGATCCCGAGGGACCTCATGTAAGTCACTACCGGTTTCATGATCTTGGTGATACACCATGGGGCCGAGGACAGCCCGAAGAGGAGAGAACAAAAATGGTAAGACACTCCTAACCATTGAAATTGAAGAAATATTCTGTGAGAATGGTGAATAGGAACCGTGAGATAGGCGTCTTGTAGATCTACTCTGATCATCCAGTCATTTAATTGAAGAGAATCTCTGATATGAATGATGGTCTCCATTTTGAAGTGGTGATAGACCAAAAACTGGTTGAACCATTTGAGGTTTATGACCAGACGCATCTTTTTGTTTTTCTTTTGAACGAGACAGATGGAGCTTAGAAAACCTGAAGGATCTAGAGGAGCCACTTGGATAGCGCATTTTTGGAGCAAAGACTGGACCTCTAAAGAGATGAGATTTGTCATTTTGTTTGGGAAGTCGAGAGGAAGAGGGAAAACTGTCTGGGAAGGAGGAACGTATAACTCTATAAGATAGCCTTGGATGGAGTTGAGGACCCAAGGGTCTGCAGTCAGAGACCGCCATTTTTGACGGAAAAACTTTAGGCGACCCCTTACAGGGGAAGGAACTGGGTGACTCACCTTGTTGGTAATTGTTTCTGACGTATTTCTGGCCACGGCCACGGAAACCTCGGCCCCTTTGTGAATAGAACTCAGGCTTGAACTCTTTGTAATTGTTGTTGTTGAAGGAACCTCTGGAGCCTTGATTGTGGGAGGAACGGCCGGCAAAGCGACTCCTGTCTCTGCCGTCCCGTCCAAAAACACGTGGGGAAAACACCTTTTTAATCGACTGCTGGCCCTTGTCAATGGAAGACAAAGTAGAAACAAATTTACTAAGATCCTTGACGAGAGAATCTCCAATAAGGAGACCATCAGCTTTGATACCTGGGTTCAAGGAGGCCAAATTGGCTAGTTTGGTATCCAACTTGATTAGGAGACCCTTGCGTTGTTCATGTGTTATGGCCGCATTGGCATTGCCCAGAAGTCAAAAGGCCCATTGCACCCAAAGGGAAACATCTTGAGGATCAAGGTCCAAGCCATCCAAACGTGCAGATTCAGCCAGGTCGAAAATAAGGGGCAGAGGACCAACCACATCCAACAATTTGTCCTGGCAGATGGACCAGGCTTTATCCACACCCTTGCGTGGATCTTTCCCAAACTTGGAAAAGAACGTCAGTAGGGGCTGATCAATGGTGGGAGTCCTAGCGATATTAGAAGGAAGAGAAGGTTTGGGACATTCAGATTTTAGCTTGGACCTGACAGTTTTGTCCAAAGGTAAACATAGCCTAGCAGAAATGTACTTGCCAACATGGGTAATAGGAAACCACTTGGTGGAATTAGGATGGCGGATAGTGGAGGGTTCAAACATAGGAGTACCGTCTGCATCCAGAATAGGGTCAAAGGAAAAAGGATCCGTTTCTGCTTTCTTAGGTGGAGGACTAGGATCATTGGCATCAAGATCATCAAAATTATCATCAGCGTCACCCAGGTCGTCGTCAGTGTCCAAAACGTGAGGAAATATCAGTTTCTCAGGTACCTCAGCATGCTTTGATTTCGATTTACGTTTGGTAAAAGACACAGATAACCCCTCCTTGCCAGGAGGCCTCGGAGGAACTAAGTCCTCAACTTTGCGAGAGGAAACCTCTTCCAAACCACGTGACGCATTAACAGAAGCACTCTTATTGCTGGAAGGTACCAGTTTTCTTTTTCTGCTATCACCCACAGATTGGGCAAAGTCTTGGACATTAAAGACATCATGGAATTTTCCATATCCTTAGAAAAACGCCTCATAGAAGCCTCAACTGCATGTTCCACAGAATTGTTAATGAAAGTATTCATATCTGACTTAAATGCCTCCCCTTCCTCATTATTGAACTCAGAGCTCTGAGAGCTGTCTATCTCCATGTTGAAAGTAGAGGCAACCAGACACCAAAAGGTTCAAACTGAGCAGAAAAAATAAGCCCTACCTTATGGGCGTGCACAAAATAATGAGAAAAAACCTGACCGGGAGCAGAGAGGAAACCCCTCCCTGATGCGGGAACAAGAACAGACGCTGAGCTAAGGAGAAAGCGGGCAAAGCGGCCAGCGGGAACAGCGCACTGTGAGGAAGCGCTGGAAATGGCCACCGCGCGTCGCGAGGCACAGGTGACGTGCGAGTAAACAAACAAAAGCGGTAAGACTGGTAGGAGGAAAGCGCTCGGAATGTCGGAATGAGCTCGAGGGGAACCAAAAACGCAGCGCGCTTGCTAATTTTTATAATAGAAACAATATTAGGCACAATATAAACGTCATAGAACACAGAGGCATAAAAAGTATACAGGATATGACGGAAGGGTACTTTTCTTGACTGCGAGCAGCAAGAAAAGAGGGCTGTTCGCAGTCTGATCCTTCGTTATACCCTAGACTGCCCTTTCATTGGTTGTTACTGTTGTCTCCCATTGGCCATTATTTTCGCTTGGCCTGCTGGGAACTGTACAGAGATACTGTGCATGGGGTTTTTTAGAAAAGTAGGACTACAGGGGCGCACTACCTGGGTTAAACGTTACAAAGTGTGTAAGGAACAAACGTGTCGTTGTGTAGTGCGTAAAGAGCAGACGGCAAAACGCCCTTAACCGTCTCAACAGGTCAAAAGACAAGACAATAGTACAACAAATAAGCTCTCGCAACTACAGGTGTGTATAACAAGACAGGGTTCAATGACCAACAGTAAAAGGAAACGCAGACGCAGGTTCTTTGGTGTGAAGTTTCTTATTACAGCAAGACGTTGACTTTTCTCCAGACTTAAGAATGATATCAAACGCCGACACGTGTTTCGTCGTGTACGGGTGAGTCAAACACGACTCTTCAGGGCTTATACTCCCAATCCACAGTGTGGTTGGAGTAAGTCTGGGTCTTTAAAAGCTCAGTTATAGGCAATGGGTATTTAGTGTGTTCATATGTAGACGAAACTGGTTGATAAGGTGATTAATTGCGGTAAGAGAATGGAGTTGTCCAATCCCTCCTCTGTTTGTTCCCGGCGGTCGTCTCTCGTGTTCGTACACGAGAGACGACCGCCGGGAACAAACAGAGGAGGGATTACACGAAGCGGCGCACCGCCTCAGAGGAGACAGACTCGTTTCCTCAAGCCGGCACTTTTTAAGAATCCCCTCCCGGCTTACCGCCTGATGACACAACAGGATACAGCGCTTTTACAATCTGTACAAGACTACCTATGGGATTGGACAACTCCATTCTCTTACCGCAATTAATCACCTTATCAACCAGTTTCGTCTACATATGAACACACTAAATACCCATTGCCTATAACTGAGCTTTTAAAGACCCAGACTTACTCCAACCACACTGTGGATTGGGAGTATAAGCCCTGAAGAGTCGTGTTTGACTCACCCGTACACGACGAAACACGTGTCGGCGTTTGATATCATTCTTAAGTCTGGAGAAAAGTCAACGTCTTGCTGTAATAAGAAACTTCACACCAAAGAACCTGCGTCTGCGTTTCCTTTTACTGTTGGTCATTGAACCCTGTCTTGTTATACACACCTGTAGTTGCGAGAGCTTATTTGTTGTACTGCTGGGAACTGTAGTTTGTGTGGTTTATCTTGGCTGCTATTCATATAAAGCAAGAATAGAAAAGCATAATATGAGCCTCCGGTCTTGCCATAAAATTATATTGAATAAACGAGCAGTACTGAAATGTTACTTGCATGGCAAACAATCCATTTAACACCTTGTAACGGGGTGTACCGGAGGTCACCGGAATTCGGCTCGTCCCCACCGCCTACCACTACCATAATGCATTGGGACAGGAGGGAGTCCGGGGACATGGACCGCAATGTACTTGTACCATACTCCCCTCTCTCTCTTCCCTCCCCACAGGACGTTGAGTCATGTATTGCTGATAGGGCGGAAGAGGAATGGCCCTTTAACTCGTGGAAGGAGGCGGAGTGGGAGGAGCCAGCCTACTACGCGTTCCCGTCAAAAGGAGTTGCCTCAGAGACACAGGTGTGCTTGATCACCCGGAGGTCGGAGGAGGAAAGTGTTTGGAGTACGGAGTTCACAGAGAAGACGGAGTCAGGGGGAGAAGATAGCGGGAGGAGTAGGAGATCGGAGGAAGGAGCGGAGAGTACGAGAGGCGGAAGAGAGCGGCGCGGAACATCAGAGGCCGGGGGAGAAGAGGAGGAGAGTCACCTGCAGGAAGCAGAGTCGGCGTCTGCTACGGACGGAGAGAAGCCAGGAGGCCACCGTTCCCGTGAGCCGCCCAGCCACTCACCCAGGGGAGGTGCGTGGCTTACACAGGTGCGTGACCGGTTGCGGGGCTGGGTAGACCTTAGAGGTACATTAGGTACAAAACCACGGGAAGCCTAATAGCCCGGTATCCTTTACCCTGTGCACACTCCCCCCACCCTCACGATAGTGCACCCTTGTATAGTAGAGCACCGGTAACTTCCCTCACTCCCTTACCCTGAAATAGAGCCATTGAACAGACATCTCACTGCTCCCTTGTTCTCTCTTTGCCTTCTTGGGGAGAAGCCACACATCTCGCAGCAACGGACTCGGAAGAGGAAGAACCGCCCCCTCGAAGTCCTGAAGGGTTCCGACAGAAGGAGAAGGCCCGCCATCGGAGACGCAGTCAAAGTAGATCCCCTCGATGGTCCACCATCATTCGGAAGAGTTGTACTGATCATTTGTAAGCTGCAATAAATCCTCCTTAACACGAGCTCGCCTGTTGCCCATATCTGCTCCTCTACCGGCGCCCAGCGTAACACACCTACTTCCATGTTTGTTTTTTTCTGCAGATTTATGTAATGCAAACTCGACCAGAAGGTCCTGGAGCGTTTTACATGAGCAGATGAGAAAAACAAGGACCCCCTGGGTAGCGGTAGTATACAGACTCCTAGGGCAGGGTAACAACGTATGTGAGTAAAACATCCTAGGCCATCAGCTAAATAGGTGAACAATTAACCTGAACCAGTGGTAAAAGGAACAATCGAAAATAAAAATTACATAAAAAACATGTTTTTAATTGGCATAATAAAAATCATATAGAAACTGAACAAAAGTCAGACTATATGATGAGAATAAAACATATATCATAAAGCAACACATACAGGCGTTATAAAAATAAGTACATTACATATAGTTAATACAGAATACATTTAAAAATACACATTCAAATTTATAATGGGTGCCTAAAGTGCTGGAGAAACATTAAAACTCGACACGCGTTTCGGCAGAAAACGCCTTCCTCAGGAGTCACAGGTGATACTCTGGAAATATATTTACAAAAAAAACATATGTCAGACTTCCGGATTTATACATTATGAACATGAAAGTTTACATAAAAATTAATGACAATGTTTAAATACAGTACAGATGGTATAAAAAGAGGCTAACAATACACAAGTCAGACTCGAAAGTCCTCAATACCTAACCGGTCTAGTCTACTAATTTGTTCACTCATTGTCATATGGTAGACAGATATTTTCCAACAATTGTACAGTACTTAACTAATAATATACATTATATCCAATGTCCATTCAGGATACAATATTTGTTACATTGGTGTAAGTTATTTAAAACAAACCATTAAGCTAATTTTTTACATGAGCACCAGTTACGTTAAGCAAAGGGAGTTAAGCACGGCGCACTGCTGTCGGTGAGATTCAAGGTTTGTTAGAAAATAGAGCGAAGTTAAACAATTGAAGGTGCTCCTTACAGGTAACGCAACTGTTCAGGTGCGTCCAATAGGCTTGTGGGGTTGAGCGCGCTACTGGGGTGTAAGCGCATCCCTGTGGTGGGCACACTTATGCGGGGATGTTCTGTGTGTAGCAACAACACAGTGACTTCCAAAAGATTTAAAGTTCCAAAACTTAGAAAGTTTTCCAAAGTTTAATTCAAATTTCCATAGGTATACTTCATATTATCATCTTATGAATTGGTTAACGTGTGTTGATATCATCATTACACATGAGAGAAGCTCCAATGCATTTCGGACCATACGTCCTTTTTCAAGGAGCACTGCAACAAAGAAAATACGAAAAACACATGAATATGGTATCTTCCTGTCATCATAAACAAACAAGGTAACTGCTCTTCAGCATGCGAGTACGTGAAAACCTCATGCACCCTAATCTAGGGAGAGATCGGGTTGAATGAAGAAAGACTTATACGTCCGTGAATTAAAAAGAATTACAAACGGGTGAAAACGGTGTTCAGAACGCTTGGAAATAGAAGGTGAAGGTTGGCGCTAAAATAGTGTAGTTCCCAGGGTGGAACGGGTGAGGTTTCATGCGAGTAAGTTAAGGAAGGTGAGAGGCGGCTCGCGGGAGCATGCAAAGTACAAACGGAGTTGCGCGGTGACTTACAAACGAGCGGGACTTACTTAGTGAAGAGAAAGTTTGAACGCATAAAGCTCCGGTGTAGATAGTAACAGCCTTCGCGGAGTGTGAGCGGAGTTTTAACAAACTGGTGACGGAGTGATAGAAATGAAAGAGGGGTTGAAGTGAAGGTAGTGTAAAACGTAGCCATCTTGGAATGGTGTGTGATAGAAAAAGTGAGGAAAACTAAACATGCAGTTACAGAAAGCATACAGCAAAACAGGATACGGTGCATCAAAGGATGCCCAGCTGGGCATTTAAAGGTAACAGCTTAATTCTGTGCGGTCATTAAGACCAAAAGGTTTTTGAGATTGCAGTCTGTACATCCATGATGTTTCACGTTGTAGAAGGGTTTTGTTGTTGTCTCTCCCTTCAATCTTGGGGACGATTTCCAGCACTAGATATTTGAGTTGTGCCACGTTGTGATTGGCTTCGTTGAAGTGGGTAGCGATGTTAGATTTCATGTTCTTGGTCCGGATATTAGACTTATGTTCATTGAGTCTAGTCTTGATTTTCCGACTAGTTTTTCCCACGTAGGTCTTGCCACATGGGCATTTCAGAAGGTAGATCAGATTTGCGGAATCGCAAGTGGCGTCAACATTAAGCTTGATATTAAAACCTCTCATGGGGTGGCAGACAGTATTTCCCGTGATTACATTGTTGCAGTTACTGCAATGGTGACATGGTCGTGTACCTGTGTGATGTATTGAGGTAGGTTCGGTGTCACGTTTAGAAAGGATCTCCTTAAAGTTCATAGGTCTAGTATAGGCAAAAATGGGGGGATCTTTGAATATTTCACCAAAGTCTGGTTCAGAAGACAGTATGCGCCAGTGTTTTAGTATGATCCTCTTGTATTTGTTACTGGAGGTAGAATATCTTGAAACCAGTACCATTCTCTCACTGTCGGTTTTAGGTTTGTTCTGCAAAGCCTCCGTACGAGGAATTGCTGAAGTTCGATCGATGGCTTCTTTGAGGATAGTTTCCGGGTAACCTCTCTCTCGGAATCTGGATGCCATGGATGAAATTTGGTTGGTTCTGATGTCGGGGTCTGATACGATCCTGGTAATCATTAACATCTGGCTGTAGGGTAAATGTCTCTTGAGTGAATTCTGATGAAAACTGCTGTAGAGTAAGGCATTGTTGCGGTCGGTGTTCTTGCGAAAGAGATCTGTCTGTATACCATAGGGCGTGATTTTAATGAGGACATCCAAGAATGCGATTTCATTGTGGTTTAAATTCCAGGTGAAGTCAATTCGGTCATCTTTGGAATTAAGTTCAGTGAGAGCCAATTTCAGGTTCTCTTCGGTGTCCTTCCAAATAAAAAGCAAATCATCAATGTAACGAACATAAAGTTTAAGGTTATCCGTCCAGGTGCTGTTCTGATAGATGTAATTATGCTCAAAGTTTCCCATGTACAGGTTAGCGTAGGTCGGTGCTGCGCAATTGCCCATGGCCATCCCGGATAATTGCAGGTACCATTTCTCTTCAAATTTAAAATAACTATGATATAAGGTATATATCATTAATTCAAGAATGAACGGTTTCAGGGAATCGTCAGTGTTGGATTGAAGTAAAGCTTGTTCTACAGCATTAATCCCCCCTTCATGGGGGATTGAAGTGTATAGGCTTCTTACATCCGCTGTACACAAAATGAGTTTCTCATTTTCCAGGAGTTGGAGATCGGATAGCTTGTTGAGTAGTTCAGTGGTATCCTTGATGTGACTGGGTAGAGTTGAGACCATAGGCTGGAGATAACGGTCAATGAATTTGCCAGTAGGTTCGTGTATGGAACCTCTGGTGGATACGATCGGACGGAACGGCGGGTCCGTTAGGTTTTTGTGGATTTTAGGCAGCATGGTGATTGAAGGGCTGCGGGGATGTTCTGTAGTAAGGTATTTCTTCGTTCTGTCATCGATGATTCCATCGGTGGTAGCCTTTTCAATGATAAGGGACAGTTCCCTTTTGAATTCGCTGGTCGGGTTACCTTCAAGGGCTAAATAGACATTAGGGTCCATGACATGTTCCTTGGTACGTAGATTGTATAGTTCAGTGTTCAAAATGACAAGGGCACCTCCCTTGTCGGCTTTTATACACATAATGGCTGGGTTCCTTGCGATGTTCTTTAAGATGTCCATGTCTTTATTGGTAACATTCTTGTGGGTTTTCTTTCGAAAGTTCAGTTTGGAAATGTCCTGTTTTACCAGGGTCTCGAACGTATCTATACTTTTGTGGCTGACAGGCGGTATGAATGTGCTTGAGGGTCGTAAGCCCTTGAGTTGGTCAGGTTTAGGATCAACTGCTGAAACTACAATGTTCTCAAAGAAATGTCTCAATCTCAACTTTCTCGTAAGTTTGAACGTGCTTACGTCCAGTTCCAGTAAGTTAGTGTCGCTGGTGGGCACAAATGATAATCCCTTTTGTAGGATTTTAATTTCATGATCAGTCAAACGGACGTCCGAGATGTTAATGACTAACGATTTCTCTTGGTTTTCTTGTTGTTCTTCGGTGGTTATTGGGCGCCTGAGTTGTTTTTTGCCTGCCCTTTTGCCCCGTCTGGGTCTGCGGCTTTGTCTGGACCTACCTCTAAAAAAGGCTCCGAGGTAGTTAAGTCAACATGACTTGTAGAAGGAGTTCCATTTGGTGGAGGTGTTGAAGTTGATGTTTCAGTGGGAGTTCTCCTAGGTGGACGGTTGGTGCTGTCACTTTCAGAGGAAGAGGTGTCAGTGTTGGGATTGTATGGTTTGTTCCTGCGACGTTGGGCGTAGACATCCGCCCATGTATAAACTTCTCCAAGTTTATAGTCCAGGGTGTCCCGGCGAAATTTCCGTAGTTTACGTTCGTTAATTTCTTTAGTATGTTTGTCTAATTGGACTTGGATTTCCTCAAGTGTAGCGGTCAACTCCTCTGGTGTTATTAAATCCTTCAGTTCATTTTCAATAGTGGTGATTTCATGGGTGAGTTCAGTTAGGATGCCTGACAGTTCCTCCACTATTAAGAGTATTAGGTCCAGACTGCACTTATTAAGGATGGCATTCCATCGTTCAATGAAGGTTTTTGAATTTTTGCAAAGCGACGGCTTTAGAGCAATCCGTAGGCCACGGGGGATGCGAAGCACCTTGTGGTATTTTATTAAGGTATTTGCATGTAGTTTCTGGTTTATGCGGTGTCTTGAAAGGTATAGGAGTTGTTTGATGCACTGTTCCTTTGTTTTGTTGGATGCCGTTTGAGTGAGATCTTCATTGATGAGAGCGTATATTCTCTCTGTTGCATCTGTATCAAAGGCTAGGGTTTCAGCTCGGGCTTCAGTGGATTTTGAGATTTCTTCGTATTGCATTTTGGTTGAGTGCGTGCTGCCTGCTTGGAGAACAGTAGTTGAGAATAAGCAAAGGGAGTTAAACACGGCGCACTGCTGTCGGTGAGATTCAAGGTTTGTTAGAAAATAGAGCGAAGTTAAACAATTGAAGGTGCTCCTTACAGGTAACGCAACTGTTCAGGTGCGTCCAATAGGCTTGTGGGGTTGAGCGCGCTACTGGGGTGTAAGCGCATCCCTGTGGTGGGCACACTTATGTGGACCTGTGTGTAGCAACAACACAGTGACTTCCAAAAGATTTAAAGTTCCAAAACTTAGAAAGTTTTCCAAAGTTTAATTCAAATTTCCATAGGTATACTTCATATTATCATCATATGAATTGGTTAACGTGTGTTGATATCATCATTACACATGAGAGAAGCTCCAATGCATTTCGGACCATACGTCCTTTTTCAAGGAGCACTGCAACAAGGAATATACGAAAAACACATGAATATGGTATCTTCCTGTCATCATAAACAAACAAGGTAACTGCTCTTCAGCATGCGAGTACGTGAAAACCTCATGCACCCTAATCTAGGGAGAGATCGGGTTGAATGAAGAAAGACTTATACGTCCGTGAATTAAAAAGAATTACAAACGGGTGAAAACGGTGTTCAGAACGCTTGGAAATAGAAGGTGAAGGTTGGCGCTAAAATAGCGTAGTTCCCAGGGTGGAACGGGTGAGGTTTCATGCGAGTAAGTTAAGGAAGGTGAGAGGCGGCTCGCGGGAGCATGCAAAGTACAAACGGAGTTGCGCGGTGACTTACAAACGAGCGGGACTTACTTGGTGAAGAGAAAGTTCGAACGCATAAAGCTCCGGTGTAGATAGTAACAGCCTTCGCGGAGTGTGAGCGGAGTTTTAACAAACTGGTGACACATTCAATTTTGGCAGGCGCCTGGACACTGAGTGATTTGCCCAGAATCACAGGAAGTTGAACTGACGCCGAGGCTCGAGCCTGGTTCCCCAGGTCCTAAGTCGGCCCCTCTAACCGTAAGGATACATCGTCTCCCCTGAGGAAATAAGCACAAATTTGTAATTTTATGGCAAGACCGGAGGCTCCTATTATGCTTTTCTTATCTTGCTTTTATTATATAGCAGCCAAGATAAGTGAAAAAACTACAGTTCCCAGGGGCCCAGGTAAACAGACTGGCCAATGGGAACACAGAAAAAACAAGACTTGACAACCAATCATTAGCTAACAGACAATATAACGTCACATCTGACTGCGGAGCTTCCTCTTTTCTTGCGGCTCACAGTCAGATAAGTGACTTATCTTTTGCTCCCATCGCGTTATGGTTATAATGTGCATGTATTTATGTATACTGGATGATTTATAATTCACTGTGCAGTTTTATTGCCTATTGCGCTCTCGGTCGGCGCTTCTGCGCTCTAACACGGACCCGCTCCGCTCCTTCTCCCCTACCCGCGGGTGCCACTTCAGTGGTTTCTGCCACTGCGCACTTTACCGCACTGAGGCTTCCTGCGCTCACGCTTACCTCACATGACTCCCGGTGAAGCCTTGGCTGTTTCCCTTCTCTTGGGTTCGTTTTTCTCCCCACAGGCCTCAGCGCTGCCGGTCCTGGCTCAACAAGCACATTTCTGAACTCCGGTGTGCTCGTCAGCTGAGACACCTCCCTGGGAGTGCTTTCCTTTACGTCCCTCCCTCTTGCCTTCCTGTTAATCCGTGGTTGCCTCTCTTTGCTTGTACTCAGCATTACAATGGAGCTAGACAGTTCTCCTGAGCCTGTTCAGGTCAATGAAGAAGGCGAAGCCTTTAAGCACGATTTAAATAGATGTATTAATTCCTCTGTGGAGAATGCAGTGGAGGTGTCTATGAGACTCATGTCCAAGGGTATGGAAAATTCCATGTTAAGTCTCTTGTCCAAGGCACTGGCCCAGTCTGTGGAAGATAGCAGAAAAAGAAAGGTGGTTTCCTCTGCTTCTTTACATGCTTCCAAAACTGCATCTCTTTTGACCAGCGAGGTTCCCTCGCGCTTGACTGAGGACCAAGAGCCTCCCAGGCCTCCATCAAAGGAGGGGTTTTTTAGGTACCGAGGGCAAACGTAAACAGAACGTGAAGCATGCAGAGTTACCCAAGAAATTGGTTATTTCCACCATCTTTGACACTGATGACGACGTGAATGACGCAGATGACCTTTTTTGATCTTTTTGATGTTTCTGACCCCCCTTCCCTCCTTACAAAAAATCCAAGTCGGATTATTTCACCTTTGAACGGATTTTGACTCTGAAATGGTTCCTATGTTTGACCCTTCCTCTATAGGCCATCCTAATTCAACGGAATCGTTGCCCGCTTCTTATGTGGGAGAATACATTTTGGCTAGGCTGCGGCTACCTTTCAACGCCTCGGCAAGATCGAGGTTGAAATCAGAGTGCCCCAAGCTCTCCTTGCCAGTAAAGGTTACCATGGTCCCTTCCATCGATCAACCCTTACTTACCTTCTTTTCCAAATTTGGCAAAGACCCTCGCAAATGGGTGGACAATGCCTGGTCCACTTGCCAGGATAAACAACTTGATGTTGTGGGTCCTTTGGCGCGCATCTTTCACATGGCTGAGGCTGCTCGTCGAGATGGCTCCGAACTGTCAGCTGAGAACCTCTCCATGTGGATCCAACGAGCCTTTTGTTTGCTTGGAAACGCCAATGCCGCCATTACGCATGAATGCCGTAAAGGCTTTCTTATTAAGTTAGATCCCAAACTGGCCAATTTGGCTCCCTAGGATCCAGGCAATAAAGGTAATGGTCTTCTCTTTGGAGAAAATCTAGTTAGGGACCTCAGCAGGTTTATGTCCACTTTCGCGTCCTTAGACAAAGCACAACAATCTATAAAAAAGTTTTTTTCATCCCGGGTTTTTGGACGGGCCGGCAGAGGCAGGGGGCGCTCTTCCGGCCGTCCCTACAACAACCAAGGCTCCAGAGGGTCCTTCAACAACTCCACTCAAGAATACAAGCCTCAATTCTACCCGCAGCGGGGTAGAGGATTCCAAGGTCGAGGCCAGAAGAACTATCGCAACAACATCCAACAAGGTATGTCTTTCATCCCCTCCCCCTGTGGGAGGACGTTTAAAACGGTTTCTATCAAAATGGCAAACTATCAGCACAGATCCTTGGGTTCTAAATACTGTTCAAGGCTATCTTATAGAGCTCTATTCAACGCCTTCCCAGACTATGTTCCCCTCTCCCCCGGTTATTTTCAAACAACATGGCTCTTCTGATCTCATCTGAGATCCAGACCCTTCTCCAGAAACAGGCCATTCAAATCGCTCTTTTCGATCCTACAGGTTTTCTAAGTTCCATCTTTCTTGTTCAGAAAAAGAACAAAAAGCTGCGTCCAGTGATCAATCTGAAATGGTTCAACCAGTTTGTGGTGTACCCCCACTTCAAGATGGAGATTATTCTTCACTTAAGGGATACCCTTTGTCCAAACGACTGGATGGTACGATTGGACTTACAGGACGCTTATCTCACTGTTCCCATTCACCCTTCTCATTCCAAGTTTCTCCAATTCCAGTAGTCGGGCGTGACCTACCGCTTCACCTCTCTCCCTTTCGGCCTTTCCTCAGCACTGTGGTGATTTACGAAACTCTTAAAACCGGTAGTAGCCTTTCTGCGAACCCTCAGAATCTATTTGGACCACATTCTGATCATGAATGCAGACAAACAGCTCCTTCTGGTCGAGAATGTGCACTGGGATCTTGGCCTACGCCGACCTTATTGTTTTGGACCAAGAATCACACGATGAACTTCAATGGTGGATCGCCCATTTAGATGCGTGGAACTGGCGAACTATCTTTGCTTCGACCCGAGATCTAGTGTTAGAAACAGATGCCAGCCTGTCGGGTTTGGGGCGCCCGCTGTGGTCCAATATCGACTGGCGGTACATGGTCTCGCGAGGAGTCGAAATTGCACATCAATTGTTTAGAGATGCTTGCAGGATCCTTTGCAATACAAAGCCTTTCAAAGAACAGAGTTCGGTGTTCCATCCTTCTTCCCATGGACAATGTTTCTGCGGTCCGCTATATCAACCATCTCGGAGGTACCAAATCCAAACCCCTGGCAGAGTTAGCAAAGAGCCTTAGGGAGTATTGCCTGTCAAATCAGCTTTCCTTGAAGGCGGAGTATCTTCCGGGAGATCTCAATTCTGTGGCAGATTGGCATTCTCGATATCTTCGAGATTCCAGCGAATGGAAACTTCTTCCATCCGTTTTCCTACCCCTTTCTCAAAAATGGGGTCCTTTTTATAAAGACCTCTTTGCTTCCCGTCTCAACACTCCCCGCTTCTACAGCTGGCGTCCAGATCCTTCAGCCTTAGCCACAGACGCTTTCATTGAGGATTGGTTTCTCCATGTCAACTATGCATTTCCTCCTTTCCTCATGATCAGCAGAGTCATTTCCCAGGTGCATCGTCAGTCGACATCCCTGGTTCTGGTAGTCCCATTTTGGCAATCTCAGATTTGGTTCCCATCTCTGTTGGAAATGACAGTAGATTTTCCGGTTCTTCTCCTGGCATGCGAAGACTTGCTCCTGAATCCCCTGGGACTACAACACAGTCTCATTCTGAACAACTCCCTGGTTCTGTCTGCCTGGAAAGTTTACGGCCTCTCCCTCCTGACATCCTCATTTCACAAGAGGCTTCTCTCTTTATCAGCAAAGCCTGGGCCCCTGGGACCTCTAAAGCTTACATATCCACATGGTCTCTTTGGGCAAGCTGGTATCTGGAAAGGCATATAGATCCCCTTTCAGCCCCTCTGAATTTTGTGGTCAATTTCTTGGCCTCTGAAACTAGTGAAGGTAAGTCCTACAGAACAGTTAACTTGAACAGGTCTGCTATTTCCCTCAACCATTCTCCCATCAACGGCAAGCCAGTAGGCGCTCACCCTTTGATCTGTCGCCTTCTGAAAGGAGTTTGTTGTTCCAAACCTCCATTAGCTAAGTATTCGTATTTATGGGATGTTTCTAAAGTTCTCAAGTTGTCTTCTGACTGGCCATTTAATGCTGCACTTTCTCTAAAAATTTTATCTGCTAAACTTACTATGCTTTTGTGCCTAGTTTCCATTAAACGTGTCTTTGACATTAAAGCTTTGGATATTTCTTCTCGTCAGTTTTCTCCTACAGGTGTTGTGTTCCAGATTCATAGATGAACTTAAACAAACTTGAATTCTGTGTTTTACCCTTATTTTCACTCTCATCCTAAGTTATATGTAGGCCAAAGTTTAAAAGTTTATGAACAAAGGACTTCTGATCTCAGAGCACCCTCTCATTCCCAACTCCTCATTTCTTTCCGTAAACCCCACCTCACTGGCGTAACGAAAAGTGAGGGGGCCTCTCTGCACGGTACTTAGGGGGGCCCCCTCCGGGCTCAATCAAGGAGCTCTTCCAGCCAGAGCTCAGTGCCGAGGGGGCCCCTTGGAGCTAGGGGCCCCCGCACCGCATGGGCTGCGGGGGCCTGTGTTACGCCTCTGCCTCACCTTCCTGTCTCCTCCACCACCCTTGCCCGTTGGGTGCGTTGGGTTATGTCCTTTGCGGGCATTGATGTCTCCGTTTTCGGAACTCATTCCACTAGGGGAGCCATGGCTTCTAAAGCCTTTTGGGCAGGCTCCCGCCTCGAGGACATTCTGAGATCAGCTGACTGGACTAATGACAATGTATTTCGTAGGTTTTATTGCAAACCGCTTAATACTGTGGCTTCTTTAGTGGTTGATATGCTTTAAACACGTATAATAGGAGCCTCTGGTCTTGCCAAAATATGTAGATTTTCCTAGTTGTTATGACGGAAAGTCTTAATTTTATTAAAGACACAGAGGCGAGTATTATCCCACCTCTTCACTACTAATTTGTGTTCTCCCTCCCTTCAGCGAATCCGGCCCTGCCGCCTGCATCTTCGTAATGATCCTGTTCACCAACAAATATGGTCTTCATCTCTTCGGATCACCTCTCCTTCCTGTTTGAAGTCGTCTTCTGTGAATCCTGCTGTTTGTTTCTCCTGGATGGTTTTGGCTCAAGAGGTTTGTTCCTGGACTTTGTCCCTCTCTATTGTTTTGGCAATTGTTCCACTGTTTTCTGACTTTATCTGATCTGCTCATCAGCGAAAAGAGGAAGCTCCGCAATCAGATGTGACGTTATATTGTCTGTTAGCTAATGATTGGTTGTCAGGTCTCGTTTTTTCTGTGTTCCCATTGGCCAGTCTGTTTACCTGGGACCCTGGGAACTGTAGTTTTTTCACTTATCTTGGTTGCTGTATAATAAAAGCAAGATAAGAAAAGCATATTACTTGCCTCTGTATCTTTAATAAAAATTAAGACTTTCCGTCATAACAACTAGTAAAATCTACATTTCATTGAAATTCGCACCTCTCAACTACCTGCAATTTTTGGGACAATCCCACTTCCCTTTTTGTGACATTTGTCATATGTTAGTATGCAGCTAGAACGAGACCTAGCTTATTTAGCCAGCGATTCATTATTATGGCATACACATACCCATTAAGTACCTTTTTAGTTATACACATTCAAAAAACAGATTAGAAAGGTTGAACTGATCATATCGATCACATCCATTGCACTGAATAAGGGGCGGGATTGGTAAGCAATTTAACCCTGCCATAATATAATATAAAAAATTACTAAAAAAATGACTCAAACCATATTTTTTCTGTTAGTGTGTGCGTTTAAGTGGATGTCAGTAACTTTTTTAAAGGATTTATTAAATACCTCAAGCTGAAAATGTGTGTAGTTCGCTCCATTTAAATCCAAAAGGTCTGGACTGAAGTTTTCTGGACTGTATTACAAAAGTAAGGCGTGCAATAATTCCCTGCTATATGAGTGCATCATACGCTCTCTCTTCTCGCGATGGATTTAAATATAAAACTCTCCATTCCAAGACAGCAGATTTATTTAATCCGAACTGAAAAAGAAAAGGGACAAAAAGACGGAAGCCGTGGGAAATTTGGCGGCCATTTTGAAGTTGTCATGTTTTCACCTTATCAATGGCAAACACGAGCCAAAATCTGTTTTTAACAGCTAGTGTTCTAACATGTACATAACTACAATAGGAGTTTCACATTTTTAATGGTAACAAATGAAGTACATCTACTCTAGGACAATCGTTCACAAATAGATAATTTAAGTGAATATTAACGATGGGGTTATGTCGGGACATAAACACTATATAAAACATACATTTCTGCAGATTTTTTTCTTATAGTTTACTCACTAAATTAGAAAAAGGAAGGCACACGTCGTTGCTCCAACATGGCCGCCCTCCTGATGTGTGCCTTAACTGTTCAGGCCGGGTATTGCAGCATGTGGGAGATTCATCACTTCCTTTACGGCTCCTGTCGCTGTCCAGACCGGCAGCTGTCTCTCCCGTGTGTGCGAAGTGTGCAGACTGGAGGATCTGCTTCACCATGGCGGTGAGTGCAAACGTGAGCGCGCGTGTACTCGACTCAAAGAGCTGGTCTTGCATCTCCTCGCATGACAAGGAGGATTGTTCTGCCTAGTAGTTGCTGCTGATGCTATCTGTCGGAGGACACTACTAGGAATGGATGAGCTGTGACACTAACCTCAGTCACTGTACTCTTAACACACTATACACTAAAGACGACAGAATGCATGCCAGCCCCTTCTGTTTGAGGCAGACGTACACTTTTGCAATCACAAAACGTTTGTCTCTGCTTTCTCATATTGATGGCAAGCCACAGTGTTCCCAGCCCCTTGCTTTTCTGTTAAAATCGTGAACATAGATATTTTAGTGCAAATTGTTTGATGTAGCAAAGGAAGTCAAGAATGCGCTATCTTGTCAAATTAAACCGCATTGCTAAGAAAGCAATGGCATGTAGACGTTGATAAGTGGCCCCTAAATCCCTTTTTGTACTCCAAGGCATCCTCTTTCCTCGTGTATGTAATTTGAGAACTATGTCGCCCCTTTCTGCGACGGAATTACCCTATCGACTTTTCGATTTGTTTACATACATGTCTGTGTGAGTCTGTCATGGGTTGTTACAGTTAGTGTAGTGTGTCCAGCATATCTCTGTTTGTACTCCTGCATCAATGTCCCCCAGTTCTGGCAGATCTGTTAGTCACACTGACCTTATCCTTACGGACGTACAGTAAGAATTGGGGATAGGCTAATCATAGTACAGTCTTGTCAGCTGCACTACAACATGCTCGCCACCCTACTGCAGACCCTAAACTATGTGTAATCTGAATCCTTGGCCAGAATTGATGTTTACATTGCATCAGGGTGGCGCATTAGTTCTTAAGCAGTGGTATTGTTAAATGGTTCCAAGGTGAAGATGACTTAAGAAGAGATGACTGGTACGATATAGTGGCAGCACATTACATTAACATTTACTATAATGTATCAATGCACCTATACAGCTACCAGAATTTTGTGGCCAAAAGAAAATTTAGGGGGGTGGGGGACTCTGGCGGTGTGCGTCAGTTGTGCTGGTCTTCAAAACGAAAGAAGTGGGTCCAGATGCCAAACTTGGATGTGGGAAGGGAGGATTCAATAGGGCTTTAAGGTAGTAATTAAAAAAAGTAAGTGAAGCAGGTCCCTACCAGGTGCTATATTCATGCCCTTACCTTTACAAGCAGAAAAGGAGGCGAAAACAACCGGGCGAACAAAAACAAATATATTGAATGACTGGCAAGAAAGTGGTAACCCTGATCGCTAAAATACAAGAAAGTATTTGAGACACTCTCTTCAGAGCTCGCCGAGGTACAGTCACAAATATGCCAATTTTAATTATGTAGCTATGGAGAAGTGTACAGGAGCTACACAGCTTTAGAAATATTGACAGCGCCAAAGGGAAAGAAAATGCACTGTTTACAAGGTAAAGTAAATGTTCGTGCGTGAAAGAGTTGGTGGCAAAGTGCAAGAGACAAGTGGAAGTATCTGCCAAACGAAATAATGAAAAGACCAAGATGAAGAGGAAAGAATCTGTTGGGCATGGAGTAGAAGGAACTTTAGAAAGATAGATGTGCAAGAATAGGGCATCAATTACTTTTACGAGGGAGAAAATATAGAGTAAATTTATATTAAGGGGAGAATGGGAGTAATTGAGACACTCACTGATTTAAATAAAGTTGGTTTTTTTTGGTAATATTTTATTTATAGTATTTTCTTCAATGTATAAAAAAAACAACACAGAACAACAACAGTACGCTCACCAATGCTCTCTTCGTGTAAGAAATACATCCACATTAACATTCCAAAGGTACAGCATGTGACTTAATACATAGCACTGTACCAATTTTGTAAAGTCTTATTTGACTATGGCCCTTCTGGGGCTGTAAGAAGGTACGTTGTTAAAGGCCTCCAAATTTCTTTAGGCCCCAAGGCACATGGTAGCGCTAAAGCATAGTGTTTCAATTGAGTTCTAAAGTACGTCATATCTAGCACCCAGTTCTTTGTGGTTTGATTTATACTAGCACCCCAATGGAGCGCTATTCTTCTTTTAGCCAGCAAGAGTGCCACCGATACAAATTTTTAATTGGCAGGTTGTAGATTCATAACCCAGTCCAAAAGGCACACTTTTTTTGATCAGCAAAACACAAGATGATGGACGGAATGTTGCACAATGGCAAAACATTAACCCCCAGTCACAGATCTGGGTTGAATCCATCGTTATTTTGCTCACCAAGCCACCCCAGTTCAGACATGGCCATATGCAAATCAGTCTTGACCATGTGCCTCATGGGAACAGTCCAGCCCGAACTGCCAAGCCATGTCTTCCTTGGACCGGAATCAAGCATACTAAGACCGGTTTCTGGCTATCAGCCATCTTCAGCCAGGATAGCTTGACTCCAGTGGCTTAGTGAGCACGGGACCCACGTCTAGGCATACCCTTCCCACATAGGGTGAACAGCAAAACACACAAGATGATGGACGGAATGTTGCACAATGGCAAAACATTCTCCCCCAGTTACAGATCTGGGTTGAATACAGGTTTAAGACTGATTTGCATATGGCCATGTCTGAACTGGGGTGGCTTGGTGAGCAAAATAATGTTGGATTAAACCCAGATCTGTGACTGGGGTTGAATGTTTTGCCATTGTGCAACATTCCGTCCATCATCTTGTGTGTTTTGCTGTTTGCCCTATGTGGGAAGGGTATGCCCAGACGTGGGTCCCGTGCTCACTACGCCACTGGAGTCAAGCTATCCTGGCTGAAGACGGCTGATAGCCAGATACCGGTCCTAGGATGCTTGATTCGGGTCCAGGGAAGACATGGCTTGGCAGTTCGGTCTGGACAGTTCCCATGAGGCACAGGGTCAAGACTGATTTGCATATGGCCATGTCTGAACTGGGGGGGCTTGGTGAGCAAAATAATGTTCAATCAATCAATCAATCAAAGCATTTATATAGCGCACTACTCACCCAGAGGGTCTCAAGGCGCTAGGGGAGGGGTGGTCCGCTACTGCTCGAACAGCCAGGTCTTGAGCTGCTTCCTGAAGGCAAGGTGGTCCTGGGTCAGGCGGAGGTGGGTCGGGAGGGAGTTCCAAGTCTTGGCGGCCAGGTAGGAGAAGGACCTTCCTCCTGCGGTGGCTCTTCGGATGCGGGGGACGGAGGCGAGGGCGTGGCCGGTCGATCGAAGCTGGCGTGTGGGGGCGTAGAAGTTGAGGCGGCTTTTGAGGTATCCTGGGCCTTGGTTGTGTAGGGCTTTGTGTGCGTGGGTGAGGAGACGGAAGGTGATTCTCTTGTTGACCGGGAGCCAGTGCAGATCTCTCAGGTGTCCGGAGATGTGGTTGCGTTGGGGGATGTCCAGGATGAGTCGTGCAGAGGCGTTCTGAATCCGCTGGAGTCTCTTCTGGAGTTTGGCAGTGGTTCCGGCGTAGAGGGAGTTACCGTAGTCCAGACGGCTGGTGACGAGGGCCTGGGTGACCGTCTTCCTGGTCTCGGTGGGGATCCACCGGAAGATCTTGCGTAGCATGCGCAGGATGTTGAAGCACGACGAGGAGACGGCGTTGACTTGTCTGGTCATGGAGAGGGAGGAGTCCAGGATGAAGCCCAGGTTGCGTGCGTGGTCTGTTGGTTTGGGTGCATTGCCCAGGGCGGGGGGCCACCAGGAGTTGTCCCAGGCGGAGGGTGAAGATCCCAGGATGAGGACTTCCGTCTTGTCCGAATTCAGTTTCAACAAGGGGTGGTGAGGGACAGAGTCTCTGAATTAAGCAGAAAGCTCTCACCCAGTCAAGAGATCAGGGCTAGATCCAACACCGTTTTTTAGCTCACTGCACCATCCCAGTTTCAGAACCTGGCTGTATGCAAATTAGTCTGTTCCTGTCCCAGTGCATGATGGGAACAGGGCAAACCAAACTACAAAAGCCAATTCTTACACTGGGAAGGAAACAAGCTCCCGGGGACCGGTTTCTGGCATTACAGCCGTCTTTGGCCCGGTTTGCTTGAATCCTGATGGTGCAATGAGCAAGGGTCTCACATCTGAGAATACCCTTCCACGCTTAGGGTGGACAAAAATATTTACAACAAGGGGTGGTGAGGGACAGAGTCTCTGAATTAAGCAGAAAGCTCTCACCCAGTCAAGAGATCAGGGCTAGATCCAACACCGTTTTTTAGCTCACTGCACCATCCCAGTTTCAGAACCTGGCTGTATGCAAATTAGTCTGTTCCTGTCCCAGTGCATGATGGGAACAGGGCAAACCAAACTACAAAAGCCAATTCTTACACTGGGAAGGAAACAAGCTCCCGGGGACCGGTTTCTGGCATTACAGCCGTCTTCGGCCCGGTTTGCTTGAATCCTGATGGTGCAATGAGCAAGGGTCTCACATCTGAGAATACCCTTCCACGCTTAGGGTGGACAAAAATATTTACAACAAGGGCTGGTGAGGGACAGAGTCTCTGAATTAAGCAGAAAGCTCTCACCCAGTCAAGAGATCAGGGCTAGATCCAACACCGTTTTTTAGCTCACTGCACCATCCCAGTTTCAGAACCTGGCTGTATGCAAATTAGTCTGTTCCTGTCCCAGTGCATGATGGGAACAGGGCAAACCAAACTACAAAAGCCAATTCTTACACTGGGAAGGAAACAAGCTCCCGGGGACCGGTTTCTGGCATTACAGCCGTCTTCGGCCCGGTTTGCTTGAATCCTGATGGTGCAATGAGCAAGGGTCTCACATCTGAGAATACCCTTCCACGCTTAGGTTGGACAAAAATATTTACAACAAGTAACGGTAGCTTGTCTCCTTTCTGGTGAAGAATTGGCTTGGTAGTTTAGTCTGCCCTGTTCCCATGATGCACTGGGCCAGGGACAGACTGATTTGCATATAGCCAGGTTCTGAGCTGGGATGGGGCAGTGAGATAAATAACGGTGATGGATCAAGCCCTGATCTTTGGACTGGGTAAGAGTGGTCTGTTTAACTCAGACACTCTGTTCATCACCACCCCCTTTTCTAAATCGAATTCAGTTTCAGACGGCTGTTCATCGTCCACTTGGCTACGTCTGTCATCCCTTCGTGTAGGTTGGCTCTGGCGGTGGCGGGGTCGTTGGTGAGGGAGAGGATCAGCTGGGTGTCGTCGGCGTAGGAGATGATGTTGAGGTTGTGTTAGTGTGCAATGGCTGCGAGGGGGCTCATGTAGACGTTGAAGAGGGTTGGGCTGAGCGAGGAGCCTTGGGGAACGCCGCAGATGACTTCGGTGGCTTCTGATCTGAACGGGAGGAGGCGGACTCTGTGTCCTTCCGGCAAGGAACGAGATGATCCATTCCAGTGCCTTCTCCTGGATTCCGACGTTGCTGAGGCGCCGCACTAGGGTACGGTGGCAGACAGTGTCGAAGGCCGCGGAGAGGTCTAGGAGGATGAAGGCCGCTGTTTCTCCGTTGTCGAGCAGGGCTCGGATGTCATCGGTGGCTGCGATCAGGGCGGTCTCGGTGCTTTGGTTGGCCCGGAAGCCAGACTGCGAGAGGTCGAGGGATCCGTTCGTCTCGAGGAAGGCGGCCAGCTGCTTGTTGATGGTCTTCTCGATGACTTTTGCAGGAAACGGGAGCAGCGAGACGGGGCGGTAGTTCTTGAGGTCGGTGGGGTCGGCTGATGGCTTCTTTAGTAGAGCGCTGAGTTCGGCGTGCTTCCAGCTATTCGGGAAGGTAGCAGTGTTGAAGGAGGTGTTGATGATGTCCCGCTGGTGGGGTGCGATGGCAGCGTCGGCCTTGTTGAAGACGTGATGAGGGCAGGGGTCGGTCGGAGATCCGGAGTGGATGGAGTTCATCGTGCGGATGGTGTCTTCGGTGCTGATCGGGGAACAGGCGCGGAGGGTGGTGGTGGGGGGCGGTGGTTCAGTCGTGGCGTGCATCGGTTGAGTGCTGAAGCTGTTGTGTATGTCCGCGATCTTGTTGTGGAAGTAGGAGGCCAGGGAGTTGCAGAGGTCTTGCGAAGGGGTGATGTTGTTGTTTCCGGCGTTGGGGTTGGAGAGCTCTTTGACGATGTTGAAGAGTTCCTTGCTGTTGTGTGCGTTGTTGTCCAGTCGTTCCTTGAATGCAGTTTTCTTGGTGGCGTGGATCAGTTGGTGGTGTTTTCGGGTGGCAAACCTGAGGGCAGTCATGTTGTTCGGTGTTGGGTCTCTGCACCAGGCTTTCTCGAGTGCTCGGCAGTTCTTCTTGGAGCTCTTGAGTTCGTCGGTGAACCATGGGGCTTTCTTGCTGCCGGGTCTGCTAGGCGGGGTCTTCAGAGGAGTGAGGTCGTCTGCGCAGTTGCTGATCCACTTCGTGAGGTTGGTGGCCGCCTGGCTCGGGTTAGTTGCGCTGGTGGGAGGGTTCATGCTCAGGGAGTTTGTGAGCTGGTCGGCTGTAATCTTGTTCCAGCTTCTGCGTGCCACCTGTTGTTGGTGGTGGTGGATCGTGGTCCTTCTGAAGCTGAAGTGGATGCAGCTGTGGTCCGTCCAGTGGAGTCCGGTGGCGTGGCTGAAGGTGATGTCCTTGCTGGATGAGAACACAGGGTCGAGTGTGTGTCCGGTGTAGTGGGTGGGGGTGGTCACCAGCTGCTTGAGACCGAGGTTGGCGAGGTTGTCCAGCAGGGTGGTGGTGTTGAGGTCGTTGTTGTTCTCCAGGTGGAAGTTGAGGTCCCAGAGGAGGATGTAGTCAGTGGAGAGGAGGGCGTGCGGGCTGATTAAGTCGGCGATGTCTTCGCTGAATTGTGTGCGTGGTCCTGGGGGTCTGTAGATGTTGGATGTTGGATTAGACCCAGATCTGTGACTGGTGGTGAATGTTTTGCCATTGTGCAACATTCCGTCCACCATCTTGTGTGTTTTGCACTTTTTTTGATCACCATATCATTTATTGTGTCGGAGATTTGGGCCCAGTATTTTCTAACAGACTAACATTGCCAGGCTAGATGAAAAAAGTCTGCCTCAGGTGCCCCGCATCTTACGCACTGTGGATCTTCCCTCAGTCCAAATTAATGTAATTTAGCAGGTGTATGATACATTTGGTGTATATATTTAAAGTGCATAATGCACAGATTACAGTTTGATGTGAGGAACTTGAGTTGTGTGCAACTAAAATGCCACTCTGCTGCCTTCATGGGTTTCTCCATTATGGCATTCCATCTGTCTATCGCCTTAGTCTGAGTCTGCGATTTGTCTGATTGTGCCACATTATACAATATAGTGATCAAATGTCTGAGCTTGTCAGCAATGAGTGGGACTTGTAGGGCCTTTAATGATCAAGGGGCATTGATCTAGCCATTCTGACTGAAACATGGTTAACTGAAACATCCACACCTATAATGGACATTCTAGTCCCCCCCAACTATCGCATTATTAGACTCGACAGGAATGGCAAGACGGGCGGGGGAATCGCATGCATCTACAGGAGCAACCTAGCTGTCACTGAAGTCCCCTCCCCCTCCCTCTCCTCCTGCGAACTCATCGGCCTTGAGATTACTAGTGAGGGCAAACCTGTGTGCTCCCTTCATGTTATTTACCACCCACCCGGTGACAACTTCATCTTCTCCCAACAATTAATGGACACGATATCCACCAACGCCGGTCGACAGCTCAATCAAATTTACTTGGGAGACTTCAACCTCCACTGGAATGACCAGAAAGACACTGTGGTGAAGAGCCTTAAGACGTTCCTCGATGCGCTTGACCTCACCCAAATCTGCAACGGTCCGACACATGAAAAATGCTCTATCATTGACCTTATCATCGCCAAAGAAGACTCTACCCAACTAGTCGCAATCGAACCATGTGACTGGTCAGACCACCACATCATCACCTTCTTCATCAACGAAAAAGTCAAACTTAAACCGGCGCAACCTGCCAAAACCAAGATTTGGAAGAGGGACCTGAAGAACCTTAACCCAAAGTCCTTGCCTGCCCAGACAGGCAGTCTCCTTCTTCCCCCGACGGACGTCTCTGATGTGCATGCATTGACCAACCTCTACCTAGACTCCATGTCTACAATAATCAATGAAGCCGCACCCTTGCAATTGAAGAGAGTGTCCAGCAAGAACTCGAACCCATGGTACGATGGCAGACTCAATGAAGACAGACGTGTGATGCGCTTAGCTGAGCGCGCGTGGAGATCGGACCCCTCAGCACTGAACCTTAGAACGCTCAAGAGTAAGAGAAACGCTTACTTCAGAAAAATCAAACGCGCGAAATCATTATTCTTTAGCCAACAGCTGGATCAAGCTAAAAACCGACCAAAAAAACTGTTCGAGTTAGTCAAAACCCAAACCAAAATGCAACCTCCACAACCCAACAACTTAACAAAGGCTATCCCAAGTTGCGAAGACTTCTCTGCTTTCTTCAAGCAAAAGAACGACACTATAAGAAGCGATCTCATCAAGGATGCACGTCGATTCGCCGGCTCCATATGCATAACTAACACTCATGCTAAAAACAACGCTTCATGGACATCCTTCGACACCTATTCCGAAGAATCAATTCACAAGTTGCTGGTCACCTTGAAACCCGCCAATCATCACACAGACCCCCTACCTGCCAATGCTGTTAAAGTCCTCACCCCCCTGTTCCTCCCACTCTGGACTAAAATCATCAACTGTTCCCTGCAACAAGGGCTCATCCAGACTCCCTCAAGATTGGGCAAGTCACGCCTATACTCAAGAAACCCACAGCTGACCCGGCCGACCTAAACAACTATCGTCCTATCACCAATATCACCACTCTAGCAAAACTGTTAGAAAAATGCGTGCAACTCCAACTGACAAAACACATTGAGCAGTTTGACCTCCTCAACTCTCACCAATCTGGATTCAGAGCAAAGCATAGCACGGAAACGGCCATGACACACATAATAGATGATGCCCTCCAAATCCTTGATCACAATGAGTCTTGCCTCCTCATCCTTCTTGACCTTTCTTCAGCATTTGATACGGTCAAACACGAGAATCTACTGGAGCTCCTAAATACCAGAATGGGCATATCCGGGACGGTTCTCAAATGGTTCACGTCCTTTCTGCACAACCGTTATCAGAGGTTCAAGATCAACAACTCACTGTCCTCGCCTGTGCCAGTAACACTGGGCGTCCCACAAGGCTCCTCCCTATCCCCCACATTGTTCAACCTCGTCATGGAACCACTTACCACCTTGCTCCAATCCTCTAAGGTACATTTCCATATGTACGCCGATGACACTCAGCTCTACCTCAAGCTTCAATCCCCTGAAGACATCAAACTGCTGAATGCCACACTAAGAAACACCCAAGCTTGGCTGGCCGACAATCACCTCAAACTAAATGCTCTGAAAACTGAGTTCCTTCTGATCTCTCCTCCTGCGAAAAAGGCCATCACCCAAACCTGGCTCAATCATCTAACCGCACTCAATGTCCAACCCACCATCGTGGACTCAGCGAAATCTCTTGGCATCACACTGGACTCCAATCTCGACATGCAGCAGCATATTAGCATAGCAACTAAAGGAGCCAACTTCCAAATCAACACGTTGAGAACTCAAACCCTTCCTACCACCCAAGGACTTCCAAACTGTGGTACAAGCCTTAGTCATTCCTCGCATAGACTACGGAATTGTGGCTCTCAGCGGGCTCCCCCTGACAACAACGGCCTCCCTAAGAGCCTCCCTGAACGCGGCCGCGAGACTCATCACTGGCTCAAGAAAACACTCGCATATATCCCCTGACTTAAAAGCCCTGAACTGACTGCCTATTGAAGCCAGAATTCAGTTGAAAATTGCCTGTATGACACACTCGGCCGTACACCACAAGGCACCCAACTACCTCTCTCATAAGCTGACCATATCAGGAGGCTCAAGATCCAACAGAAGCACAAACACTCTCCTCCTGAAACCACGGAGATTCCGGAAGGAAAAAACATACAAACGCTCCTTCTCTGGAATGGCACCTAGGATCTGGAATGCACTCCCGCCAGAAACCAGGCTTATCCCGTCCACTATACTCTTCAAGAAAGAGGTGAAGGCCATCCTTATGGCTAAATACACCTAAACACTATTGATACTGGAACAATGACAGCATTTGGCTCCCACATTATCGGCCTCAATAACCTGCAACACACCCACTACTGACTAATGCTCTGCCTTCAACATTGTGTTTACTCACCTTCTGGGGTGCTATAATCTTATCCGCTTAGACATTGTACGGCTTCCATATTATTGTTTCTTGATTGTTATTACTCTGTATACTCTTGTATGATTGATACCCTATTTTTGCAACTTACTGTCTACGGAATCTCATATTGATTTAAGATTCTTGTCTATCCTACCTACTGTTTCTGTAAAGCGCTCTGATATCTGCAAAGATCTTGTTCGCGCTATATAAAACTTTAAAAATAAACAAATAAATAAATAAATGATGTTGGTCCCCCTGGAAATTGTGTGTAGAAGTCCCGCGGGGGCAGCCCTGAGCCGGTATATGTAAATGTCAATAATGGGGTGTGTCTTTTAGTTTGTGTAATGCCTTCTAATGTCACAAATGTGCCATTACTGAATACTTGCCCCATAGTTGTGATGCCTGCGCATGTGTGAGAGCGCTTTGCCGTATCTTCCTTGGAAACAGATATTGCAGGATGATGGCGCAAGGGAAGTGCCTGTGCATATAAGAGAGTAGTCAGATAGTCAGTCAAATCAACTTTATTCGGCTAGCTAAAGCCATAAAAGTACAACATAAAATATCTATAGACATAAGGCATCGTATAAGCATCATTTAAATCCATTAAAATTCACATCTTTGTATATTTAGAATCCATTAAAACGTCAATACAAAAGATAATAAAAAACAACCACAATTATGACTATTAGGTAACTTTGGATGATGACCCCCATAGACATACTATCAGTCTTGTTCAGAATAAATAACTCTGCTTTATTCTATTCCTGTATGTAATTGCACCAATTCAAAAACTAGCTGCAAGGAGACCAGACCTGGCCTTATAAGAGAGTATTTTTTGCCAGGTTTCCGGGAAAGCACCAGGCAATTGTTGTGGAATATACTGTAATAATTTCCAAGCATGCTTGACCCTCTTCCAGGACATTATGGCCCTAAGTAGAGTAGGATAAGCATCATCCTGTTCCACTGCAACATCGCACACTCATTCAGATGGTGCATACCAATAATGCATGTGCGCATAAATAGTAAAGATGAAAGTCAGGATCATTGAATCCGCTGTACGCATATGTCATTGTGAGGATATCCCAACTGATTCTGGGCTGTTTCTAGGCCCATACCAGTTTCAACTAGTGTGTCTTGAAAAAAATATAATGGTAACACTGCGGATATGTTGATAAATTGATATAGAAATTTGTGCAAACCATACATTTTTAGAATAGCAATCCAATCTGCCAGTGATTGTGCCGACCTGCTCTGTTGTTTCGGACTACCAGTGAAGGTTCCCTATGAATCCATATCCTCAAATATTAGACTGAGTCTGTGCCCCACACCTGCAGGAACTCAAGAGGGCCCTCCGGGTTGTCGGGTGTTAAAGGAAAATGACTGACTTCGACCAGTTTATTATACTCTGGCCTGAAAAGCGCTCACATCACTCATACTCCAGAGTCACTGTTGTCAGGTGTGTGGCAGAATCCTTATAATACAATAGCATGTCATCTGCATTTAGTGATATGGTAGGGGGCCATAGTCTAAAGTTTCATGCTGATGCACCATGTCTCTTGACAAATGACACAAGGCAGCCGTGAAGGCAAATAAAAGAGACTTCAGAGGGAACACTTGCCCCATGCCTCTGCCTATGGGGAATACATCAGACGTGTGTCCATTAATATGTATCCGGGCTACTGGGTTCATATATAGGAGTCTGATTAAGTCCAGAAAGGCCTCAAGGTTCCCCATCCTTTCCAAGATCATAAACATATACTCCCATTCAATAGAATCAAATGCTTTTGTGGCGTCTAATAGAACCGCTGTTGCTGGCAGGGATGGGTTTAATTGATGTAGTAAAGCAAATAAGCTGCACAGGTTATGTGCAGTCGATCTGGATGGGATCTACCCTGACTGGTCGGGTAAAACCATGTTAGGAAGCAGAAGCTGGAGTCGAATCGCTATTATCTTAGCTGACATTTGTTGTCTATATTAACGAGCGAAAATTGTCTATATGACTTGCAATGTTCTGGTGTTTTAACAAGGTTACTATCAATGCCTCGCAAAACGAGGTGGGTAATAGTTTTTTTTATTGTACACTTCTTTGTACACAGCATGCACATGTGGGGACAGAAGTTCTGCGTACTCTTTATAGAACTCTGCAGGTAGGCCATCTATACCTGTCCCGTTAGGGAACTTGTGTATTATGTCCTTAACTTCTTCAACCACTATGGTCTGCAATAGATATTCTCGCTGTCCATTGGATAGCCACTCAGACGCCTTCTTGTCCTCACTGCTCTAGTTCGCCATGTGGTGCGGCCAATTCTCTCCGGCACAGCCCGCATGGTCAGTAGATGCAGGCCTTTGTTGCCAGTCAAAAAGGGGCCACAGTTGTCTGCCCGGCTGCCGTTACACTTTGGGAGCCAATTTGCAGCTTTCAGGAAAGCAAGGTAAAAGATGGATTATTGCACCCGGCCGGCAGAGCTACTCTAAAGTGTGGCCATCTTGCCGTGGGCTCTCTGGCGCCCCTTATTTAAATTAAGTTGACTACAAATCAGAATTTATTAATTTTACTGAACTTATACGGCGCACACCACAAACCTAATTTCCTCTAGGTGGCTGAAAGAGAGTTAAACTGATACTGAGTAGAGGAAGCATGAACATAACTGCTGAGGCAGGGTATATTTATTTGAGGAACTGTAAGGTGTTTGTACTTTTTCATAAGCTAAGCACTTATGTCTGATATCCAAAGGAAGGGCATTCCAAAGGTGAGGGCCAAAGACACCCTGTCACCTTTCTACCCAAGGCGCGTATGGTACAACCATCTGGCAATTATTGTTAGAATATTGTTGATTATATTAACAACCATTGGCAAATCGAACATGTCTGGCATGTTTAGGTGTGTTTTTTCGTTGTGCGATACGTTTGGATGTAGTAACAGAAACACTCACAGGTGCACCCAAATACTGGTAAAGTGTCTCTCTGTTTTAAGCACAAGATTTTAGTTCATGTGTTTCTGGACATGCCCTTAGTTACCTAGGCCAAGCATCTGGTAAATGTTTCCTAGTTAAGCTGGTTTGGCCACCCATTTCAGAACACCACAACTTATTTCAGCCCACTTAAAGCACAGGGATTCAGTGTGAAGTTTGTTGTTAAGACTCTTCTAGTTGTCAGTGAATCAGTGATCTTTATTTGGCTAAAACTAGCCATAAAAGTACATACACTTTTATAGAAGGTGCAAATACAAGAATTTAATTTAAAAAAAAGTTTGATCACATAGTACTTTTAGGTTGGGTGATTACTCCTCAATCTTAAATACAGTAAAATAAACATTAATACGTCTAGCGACAAAGCATAAATACAGCTGCATTTAAATGGATGCGCCATATCCCTTCCTTGTACTTAGTGCAAATCTTGTATAGCTAAGGGAGCCATGTCAAACTCGAGGACTATCTAGTTGCTGTAGGTAGTTAAAAGCTTCTTTGTAATTTCTTATATTTAATTCACGTTAAAGGGGGAGGGGGTTAAAAAACGTTTCAGATGCGAGATATTCAATGAGCAAAACGGCATAAAGTGATCAGTGCTTGGTGGTGTGCATCATCTCAGGGCCACCAAGGAAGGGATGAAAACCATGGTCCCTGTATTGGGAATACTATTTAAGAATGAATGTTGTTAAACTGGAAAGGAGTAAGAAGAAATCTATGATGGGTACCGTTATTGACAACCAATTAAAATGCGGGAGCAGAAGTCAAATACTGTCCACTACAGATGTTAGTTGTCTGTGAGCTCCGCAGCATGTCTGTTTGAGATGAACATTGAGGAACAGACTTCTAACTAAATCACTTATATTGCTATTAATCTGGGTTTGTGAACAGCTCCGATGGCCCTAGGAATATAAGCGTCTGTTTAATGTATGCTAGCCACAGTATTGCAGAAACATTATCTAATGCCAGGCAGTCAGAAATAATGGATCAGTCAGAAATAATGGATCTTGTCAATGATGCCTCTGGGGTGGGGGGACTTAATTTAATAATGGGAGATGCCGCTCGTACTGTGAAGTGGTGGGGCGGAGGAAGTGGGGAACACAAAAAAAGACATTTAAAAAATGAAGAAAATTGCACTTACCTTGCTTCGATGGCCCCCTCCTTGCATCCTGTGGAAACTGCTGCACACTGTGCAGGCTGCCAGCTCCCTATCCCAGCACTGCTCACATGATGGGAAAACCATTCCCAGCATGTGAGCAGCACTTGGATTGATCTGAGCGCTTGGGTTCAGTGCTCAGACATAGACTGGGAGCCTGTGTTGGTTTCTCCTTCCAGCTGTACAGCAGAGCTAGGTGGAGAAAAGCTAAGTGCGCATGACTGTTTTGCCGGCTCTCCGGGCCCGGCCAAACCGTCATGCACATTTAGCTGTGCTAACCACTCCCCTCCCCTACTCCTTCTCCCTGGTGCTGCAGCTGCAGTGTCACTGTGGCTGTCCCCGCCCCTACCTTGGCTCGGCTGGCAGGCAGCCTGCAGTACGTAAAATAAAATATTAGAAACGTTTTATCATTTTATTTATGTACTTGCCTCTGCTGACTTTCAGTGGGGCGAAGGGGGGGGGGGGGCGATGCTCCTCCGCCTTTAATAAGCTCCACCACATATCCTATACTTACCTCAGAGCAATACACGAGGATGGAAGAAGATTGTGAAACACAGTTGCCTTCCTTGGAAGCTGTTTTTCACTCTTTGTAGCTGCTCTGTATTAACGTACGCCCAGACCCCAACACCACGAGTACCTATCGGTATGCATCCGCTTCTATGGATTTGCACTAGTTTTCTAACAAGTTTATGCCCTAGTCTGGAGAAAAAGGGCATCAACGGCTCTTTGAAATAAATGAGTCATTTCTATGAGTGAAAATTCCTAATTTGAGGCAGCATCAAAGAGAATGCTCAGATAAGTGAAGTTTTGGACTTTAGCCACCTTAGCCCCATTACTGTAAAATTGCTGTTTTCTTATTTTTTTGGGTCCACAGGTCAAGACGGAAGATTAGACAAATTTGTCTTTAGCCCACGATTGGTCATAAAGAGCCGAAAGCATCTAAACACTTTTGAAGGCCGTTAGCAGTTCTAGCAATGAGCTCCAAGTCATCCGTGTTGAGAAGTACTGGAACTAGACATTTGTCCAGTTTAGATTTTTTTAAATGTATGCGTTCACATTAAATAAGAAACCTACAATAAAGAATGTGACTATTACATGTTAGAATCAATATGATTGCTCGACCCTCACATATATGCCTCCCTCTAGCACTTGGATAATCTTCCATTCGTAGCATGTGTTGGCCATAGATACATATGCTTAGAATACTCCAGCCATCTAGTGTTGGGTTCGAACATTGCAAGATTTTTTTGTTTGACAAGTCTTCTGAGTGACGAGGTATAGTGACTCCTCCCAGTGCTTAATCTGTAAAAGAATATGTCCCAGGGCTCCTGTCAGGACACTGCAGCTTGCACCATCCATTGCCTCTGCCAGCGACACAACTTCTAACCATCACGCTCTTACAAGTGTGATAATTCATATTATTCCACACCCTAAAGCTAAAAGCATGGCTTGGGTAGCAGGTATTAATGACTGTTAATGTATATTGAATTAATAAACAGCTGTTGTTATGCTCATACCTAAATTAGGTAGACGGAGCAACCATGTGGCAGACTGTCATAAGCGCCTTTGTTGAGCACCGGAAACCACTGGCTCAAATCAAGCACTGACTCCTCCTATAGTTTGGATTGCACAAGGTCATTGGTTCCTTTGTTAAATAGTTTTTCTCTGCCATCTGGTTTGGACGTATTCGTCGGAGCTCCAGGATCGAAACAATGCTGTTTCACCAAACCTTCGATGACTGCTATACATCACCCATCGACTGAAACGCATACAAGACCAGCCGATCCTGAATTCTTGTTTTTTCTCCTGCCTGGTCGCGAGTTGTCATGGCTTCACCAATTCTCCATCGATTTCCTCACTCGATGCATGCGGAGTGATGAAAAAGACACCTTTCAGCTTCTGCCCAAGGTGCTATGCGAAGTACTCCTGGCAAGATCAACATACAGTCTGCTACTTCGGCCTGTCTTTGGAACATAAGGAATCATTGTGTGAAGCCTGCTGTGCCTTTGGGTTGATAAAGACTCTTCGATAATGACTGGATTGGCGGTGGGCCCACAACACGATGTAGGCACGGCGATTGGAAGACGCCCCCATCATCTTCTGGGATCAATGGGCAGGCCTCAATGCTAAGGCCCAACACAACAGAGACTCAGAGGCCCAGGGAGCCCCAGTGGACATCCCTATCCTTCTTCCTAGCGGCAGAGAGGGGTCCAACTCCAACCAAGAAGTGGAAGAAGCACAAGATATCTCCTCAACCGGGGCACGTTAATACAATGGCGAAAGCCTCACACAAACACACACTCACCCAAGCGAAAGCTAAATAACAAAGACAGGCTCACAAAACAAAGTGGCCTCATGCCAAGGAGGAGCCTGATATAAGACAAAGGAGCAGGCAATCATCCCTCTGTCCAAACAAGTCTCCAAGGCAACTGAAAAGACTAAGGCACCGACTCCTTATAGTCCAAGCAAGTTTCGGAGCCAGCATCCAAAAAACATGCATCAACGCCAAAGAAGATTTTGGAGCCGAATACGGGGCAATTTCCCACTTGTGTACCTAATGTTGGATTCTGCTGAGCATATCTGCAAAGTCGTTGTCCACCCCATGAATGTATTCGGCTAGGAGATGGGTGTCGTAAAATATGGAACAAATACCATATGCGCTGCGCCAAGCGAGACAACTATGGAGTGTGTTCCTCCTTGGTTTTGTATGTATTATCTGTATGGACTTGAATTACCTTGCCAAATACATTCCAATAGTGAACAACGACTGGACCCCAGTAATTTATCCAGAAAAAAATGAATTTCTAAGAACTCCCTCAAGAAAGCCCAACTTAAGGATCGAGTCCGCTCTGGTACTACCATTTTAACAAGGGTGGGACGAGGTGGCCTATAATGAAACATCATCCCCGTCTATGAGAGCGTTCTTTAATATTGTTGTATATGTTTACACCACATTGTCTTTATTGTAAAGCACTCAGAGTATCAACATATTGCTATATAACAGTAGCAATAATAAGCTAAACCAAGAGAGCATTACTACATCTTTTCCTGGTGTAATCTGAAAATGTACTTCCTGCCTTGAAGCACAGCGAGGAGAAGTTGTTGATGCCTGAACATTGGGAAATCCTCTAGTCCTTCCCTGAATTATTACAATGAGAAATCTCTGCAGTTGCAGTGTCGGTGCCCAGAGTTGCTGGCTCTAATTGCTCAAATTTGATTATTTTCTCCATAAATAAGCTGGGGATGTTTTGCTTTAATAACAGACTTTGTAGTATCTCCTCAGCTTGTTAGTTCTCATCCTGTCTGTCAGTACTTCTGAAGCAAAAGAGATGGGGATTTACTCAGATGTACATGATCGAGATTGGTGCACAAGGCATAGATGTGACACATCAATACATGATTTACATTTAGATTCATTGCATATATGTGCTCCAATGTGACTAACCTGAAAATCTGCCTTAGACCTGTCCAGTGTATGTTGCAGTTGTCCACCCCTCTCACAAATCAATGTATTATCGTTCCTTCTGCTTCACTAAGTCTAAAATCCAACCTATTGGTTAGAAAAAACGTAGCTTTTGTGAAGGCAATCTTTTTTAATATTTGGTTTTTACCTAACGACAGAAGCACAGTATCCTTAAAATTTCCCATCTGACTGGCCATTGCAAGTCTAAGATCAGACATTCTGTTTTCAGTCTTTATAATTGTTACATTCTTGCAGAGCATATGTAGCAAATAAAAGTACAAAAATATTGATGGCTAGATATAGTGCATGTTTTAGTCTTTTTGTTCAGATTTCACTTAGTACGTCTCTTCAGAGTTTGATGAGTTGGTCTCTGTCTTAAATGGATAGGGTGGTCTTACCACCTGAAAAATAATTCACTGTGATTGTGGGGCTTAGTACAATTTCTGTTCTTGCAGGTCAATTGCCAGCCTCTATTTACAGAAAAAGAATGTTTTTTAATACTATCTTCTACTTTGCAGGAACGGAAAGGGACAGCTAAGGTCGATTTTCTAAAGAAGATTGAAAAGGAAATCCAGGCAAAATGGGACAGTGAAAAAGTTTTTGAGGTCAACGCATCAGATGCTGAAAGCAAGACCAGGTACTGTCTGCGTGCATAGACTGCAGGCAGGAAAGATGGCTGCCATGTTTACCTACCTGTCCTGTACTCAGGGCCCTCTACATGAATGTAAATGTTATTGTAGTGGTTCATAGGATGCATATCGTATCGTGCATGGTTTGCAGGTTTTCTAGGTCAGTGCAGTCAATTGATAGTTCTTGTTATGAACTATCACTTTATCCAGATACTTCTAACTCTCTCTCTCTCTCTCTCTCTCTTACATCAGTGGTTTAAGGACCGTCTTGTGTGTAAAGCCATGTTATTGATGAAGTTGATTAAAATATTTGTGTATTTTCTTCCTGTAATGTTGACTTTATCCAAGCAAATATTAGGTCTAAGGAATTGAAGGGCAATCCTACTAAGATTAGGTTGCAAGATGATTATTTAACATATTAACATTTACATAATGGATTAAGAAGTAGCCGTTGTTTACATAGGTACACTTATTTTTGTGCGACTGTACGTTCAAACAAAGCAGGAAGTGCTTGTTTAAGAGTAAGTGCATTTTCAGTCGGGTTTTGATGGAGGTGGCAAAGTGGTCCCACCTTGGGATGATGTTACATTAATCTGTATCTCTAGGAGGAAATCCTATAGTGTAAGGGGTCCTGTTACGGCCGTGTTGCACTGATTAGTATAGAGAAAGCAATGTAGTACTGAGAAGGTCTCAGATAGTACGTGTTTTTCCTTCGGTGATAGATGTCCTACATTTAAATGGTTTCAATGTATTTGCGCCTTTTCTAAATGCACAGCGATCTCGCAGAAGTAGCCATTTCTGTTTAATTAGCGTTGGTGTGATGTGTTTATATTTTCATGTGATACAAATCAATCTAGTTGCAGCACTCAAGACAACTTTTAGAGACTCTGTTCTGATTTCACTGAGGTTTGTGAGTATGGCTATTCTATATTGCAGCTGCGCTATATCTTATTCTTGAGCTACTTGTTTTGATTTTGGGAAGGTATTACATTCTTAATTGATTTTATGCGTGCTAGTTGCTTATATGCTCATATTGTCCTAAGTGCTGTTTGACATGTAACTGCCTGGCATAACTCGATCTTATTAAAGTTTTATTTGTCTTATAATGTGGGAGACGAATCTCCCTATAGTATATATTTTCTTTTCTTGTTACGGCTGCCTTATGACATCCGAATGTGCTTGCAATAACAAAATTATTCACCCATTCACTTGTAGTTAGCTCTCACAAGTGGCTTGTGATGTTGTAGAGCTTGAGGTACGCCCCAGCCTTTACTAAGCAAGAAGGAAGTTGGTGTGAGGGAGTCCAGACACATTTTGTGTAACAAACCCAAAACTGTCAGTTCACTGAGACAACACTTGAGTGCCCTTGTAGGTGCCCGTGTTCCAACTCCCCTCGTCACCTCTTTGAAGTAATTGAGGCTTTCTTTGCCAGCCTACAAAAATGAGCAGCACCAGTCCATCCAAGAAATAAGTATCATTTATTTTACAAGTGAAGGGTAGAAGAGCAAATAAATGTTCTCTTCTACCCTTCAACAGTGAGTAAAATGATTTTTTTCTTGTACGGGCCACCACTTATTATTCATGGAGGCTTTCTAAACATCAGCATTCATAATTTGTCAGATATTTTGCAGAGTCTTTATTCACTCCCTTTCTTGGGTCCCTTCCATACCTTTTCTGGACGCTGCAAATCGTGTGTTTCCCAGAGAACCCCTGCCCTCATATACACATTGCTCTGTGTGTATATGTACCAGCCAGTGTTGACGTATCCTTTTGTTAAGGTCGGAATCTCAGAGCTATGCCAGGTTCTCGCTGTAACCCTTTTGACCAACTATCTGACACAGCTCATACAATGTTTTGTTATACCATGCCGGGGTATCGTCACCCTGTGTTCTCAGCAACATGAGTTTCTCCAGTATTAGGGGTGTCTTTCATAGATTCACATGCTTGAATATTCCCCGTCGTCGAAGTGGGAGTCCCACGGTACACAAAATATCAGTAATATATGCATATATAAGTAAAAATTATTATAATTATAAAAATACATATACATATATATATATAAAATACAGTAAACTCAAAAGTACCATAGAACTGAATAGGCCCATAGAAAGCCTAAGGGAGAAAACTCAACTTGGTAACATATCAGTGTCATTATGTTTTGGTCCAAATTCCAGCCAATCAGGCTGCAGTTCCCTCTAGAACCTTCTCCTCAGAAGCCCAAGACCTCCGATTTTCTACCGCACGTCGTGTGAAGGGAGTCTCCCTGAGCTCTGCTCAGTTTTTTCTTCAACACTAGCTGTTATTTCTTCATAATGTCTTCTAATAATAAATCTTTGTTTAAAGCTTGCCCTTCTTGTGGTAAACTGCGCCTTTTTCATGAGGATCCTCACAGTAAATGTATTTACTGTCTCTACCCAGATCACGAGGTGAAGAACTGTAAGTACTGTCGCACTTTTCCCCCTAAGACTCTGAGGGATAGAGAGGCCCGTCTCCTTCTGTGGCTACAGAAGTTGAAGACTTCAGAGTCTGTGGTTTCTGATGCTGAAAGTTTTACTTATGGTGTTTCCAGATCCTCTCAGAAGCGTGGGTCAGAAACAGAGGTTCCATCTCCTTTTCTTAAGAAGAGTAGACTGTTGGAGTCCTCCAAGAATGTTTCCCCACAGGATTTGCTTCAGGGTACATCTACGGGACCTGGTTCTCTGACGTCTGCGCCCAAAGCCTTGCCTTCCTCTCAGAAATCTGGCATTGGCTCGTCGACGGGCTCGTCTACGCGCCCGTCGACATCTTCAGCGACGACGAAGTCTGTCACATCTACGTCGACGACGACATGTTCTATGTCTTCTTCTACTGCGTCGACGACGACCACCTCGTCGACGACCGCTCAATCTACAAGACCCATTACGTCTATTGTTATAATCTCGTCGACGACTCTCAAATCAGTGCCGTCGACGAAGAAGTCATCGTCGACGTCCACACCGTCGACGGATCAGTCGTCGACGCGAATTCCGACGACGAAGACTAAGTCATCCAAAAGAAGCTCGTCGACGGCTACTTCAACGTCGACGACTAAAGCTCCAATACCGTCGACGGCTCCGTCAACGGCTATTCCAACGTCGACGACTAAAGCTCCAATACCGTCGACGTCTCCGTCGACGGACAAGAAATCTTCGTTGATGACGAAAAGACCTCAAATTACACCAAAAGGCTCGTCCTCTTCTCTTCCTCCTCCTACCACTGCTACCACTTTTACAGTGGTTACAGCTTCTACATTGAGGATGGTGCCTCTCATTCAGCTAAGTCCAATACGGAGTGGAGCCCGTCTTCCGGAAAAATTGTTTCAGTCAGGAGGTGAAGAATCCGACCATGACTCTGAAGTGGAACAACTGTTTGGACAGGCATCTAGTCCATCAGACTTGCACATTAAGTGCCAGGAGTACAGTGATGAGGGTGACGAAGGGGAATACGTCGAAAGTGGGAATGATTTATTTCCTGTTGACGAAGCAGTAACAGTAACTTCAGAACCAGTTACACAAATACCTTTGTCATTAGTCAAAAATCTACAGCATATGCTTGATGACTATAACCGCAGGTTCCCTCCATCTACACCTGCCTCCCCAACATCACAACCTCCTCCCCAACCTCAACCTCAACCTCAAGCACCTGCTCCGGCTCCATCCGCTACTCCGGAAGGAACTCGTCCTGACACGGATAATTAGGACCCTGTACCTCAGGACACTGATGACGACGATGATGTCGATATGAATGAGTGGGACAATTACAGGGCACAAACGCCTTCTACTCCTCCCACCTCACCTCTTGCATCCCCCCCAGTGGATATTGCAAACTTCCATTCTTTAATGGTCCGTGCAGCGAAACATTTTCACCTTACTGTCGAGAAACAGCAACATGAGAGCGAATGTTTCTTGTATGATTTTAAAGATGTTTCACAAAGACAATCACACACCATTCCAATTATAGACTTTATTTGGACTGAGGGTCTTAAATTAATGAAGCATCCAAATTCAGTGCCTGCTGTCTTGCCCAGATTGGTCAAAAAATATAAAGCTCCATTGTCCGCTCCAGCCTGTTTGGTGTCACAACCTAAAGCAGAGTCCGTAATTACTCCAGCAGCACAGAAAAGATCTCGTAATCCAGCTACACCACTCACGTCTCCTCCTGATCAGGAGGGCCGCAAGTTGGACTCTATAGGTAAAAAGTTCACTACAATGGCGGCCACTACTGTCAGAGGGGCAAATACCTTAGCTATTCGGGGCCGCTACGACCGCCAGATGTGGTCCGAGATTGCCGCACTGATTCCCCAAATACCTGAGGCCATCCGTGCAGAAGCGCAGGCCATTATCCAGGAGGGAGAGATAATCTCATCTGAGATTATTGAATGCGCGCTTGACATATCTTCCACGGGCGTTCGACAACTAGCTGGGGCAGCAGTTTTGAGGCGTCAGGGCTGGCTGAAATCTACAACCTTTCGCCCGGAAGTACAAGCAAAGGTCCTTGACTTACCGTACGATGGAGAATCTTTATTTGGCAAGCACGTAGACGATGCTCTTGAAACAATCAAAAAGGACACTGACACCGCTAAGTCTTTAGCCACTCTCCAATACAAAAATCGACCCTTTCGGGGGGCACGAGGTAGAGGCGGTGGCTCCTCTACTTTTCGTGGCACAGGCCAGTATCGCTCATACAATACCTACAGCAATAACCGACAGAGAGGTTCATACCAAAACCAAAACCGCCAGTCTTCCTCCAGACCATACCGACAGTGCATCTTGGAGGTCGCATCTCAAAGTACATTTGCAAATGGTCCGAAATCACCTCCGACCGATGGGTCCTGGACGTTATCTCCAAAGGCCATACCTTGGAATTCACAAAATTCCCTCCCACTCATCCACCCTCGGGACCACCTTCTCCCCACCTCAAAGAACTTTTGGCTCAGGTAAAACTTATGATCCAAGAAGGGGCCATCGAGGTAGTGCCGCTAGATCAACGCGGCAAGGGATTCTATTCCCGGTTTTTCTTAGTAAAGAAAAAATCGGGAGAGTGGCGTCCAATTTTGGATTTACGGGCCCTGAACAAATTCATTGTTGCAAAAACCTTCCAGATGTTAACTCTGCTTCAAACCCTCAATTACCTCAATCCAGGGGAATTCTTCTCAACGATCGACCTCCAGGACGCATACTTCCATGTGCCAATCCACTCCAAAGTATCTGCGCTTCACTGTCGGACACTTACATTTCCAATTCAAGGTCCTTCCATTTGGTCTCCGTTCAGCACCGAGGGTCTTTACCAAGATCATGGCCCCGGTAGCTGCCTTTCTACGCCTACGAGGCATACAATTGTATCCATACCTGGATGATTGTCTCATAAAGGCTCCGAATCTTCCACTGGCAATCCAGCATACACAGACTTGCCTCTCCCTGTTTCGAGACTTGGGACTTTCCATCAATTGCCAAAAGTCACACTTTCGCCCATCTCAATGGCGAGATTTTCTAGGAGCCTTTCTAGATTCTCATCTGGCAATGGCTTTTGTCTCCCAAGAACGACAGGACCGCATGCTCCAGATGGTACGATCACTCCAGTCAAAACTGTACGTTTCAGTCAGGATGTTAAAATCATTCCTCGGCATGGCTTCTTCGGCCATACAGTTGATTCCCCACTGCAGACTCCATATGAGGGTCATCCAAGAGGAGTTGGACAAGCAGTGAAAGCAGGTGTCAGGATCGTTCAACAACAGGATCCTTCTTACGCCCCGTATCCAAAAGGCTCTGCAGTGGTGGGCTCACCCTCCAAACATTTCAAAGGGTCGGTCTTTTCGAGACGTTACTCCAACTCAAACTCTTACGACCGATGCATCCCTGGAGGGCTGGGGGGCACATCTCGAAGGCCTCTCAGTGCAAGGAAAATGGACCGCGGTTCAACGCACTTGGCATATAAATCGCCTATAGATCCTGGCGATCTTCCTGGCCTTGAAGTCTTTCAAACGGATCGGTCAAGGTCAATCTCTGCTGGTAAGAACAGACAACACGACCAGCATGCATTACCTGAACAAGCGGGGCGGCACCAGGTCCCTTTTGCTTTCCCAACAAGCTCAGGAGATATGGAATTGGGCAATTCGTCACCAAATTCACCTCACTGCCATTCATGTGCCGGGTGTTTCCAATGTTCTGGCGGATACACTCAGCATCTTTCACGGACAGTCACGAGTGGGAACTCAATCAACCAACTTTGGAGTTCATCTTCCGCCAGTGGGGCCATCCGCAGATGGATCTTTTTGCAACTGTCCCCAACAAGAAATGCCAACGATTTGCAAGTCTTCATCCCCACAGCGAGTCGAGCGGAAATGCATTTTCGATCAGCTGGCCGAACGCATTCAGCTACGCTTTTCCTCCGCTTCCCCTGATTCCACGCCTGCTGCACAGGATGCGGCTTCAACCCTGCAAAATCATCTTGATAGCACCCAAGTGGCCGAGGCGTCCATGGTTCCCGGACCTCCTCTTGTTCTCCCAGTGCAAGCTAATTCCGCTTCATCCGTTGCCTCACCTCCTCCCGATGCAACAGGGGCAGATTTGCCATCCAGATCCAGCATACCTTCAACTCCATGCCTGGAACCTAAGCACCATGAATTTGCGCATCTGAACATCGACGCAGACTGTAGAAAGGTGCTAGCGCACGCCCGTGCTCCTTCCACCATTAAAACCTATCAGCTGAAGTGAAAGCGTTTCTGTGTCTGGTGTCACTCCAAGGCCTTGGATCCAATGACGGCTAAACCAGAGCAGATCCTGCCTTTCTTCCTATCCCTTGCAAAGTCAGGACTTTCCCACTCCACTCTGAAGGTATTTCTAGCGGCTCTCTCCCGCTTCCGCCATGATGGATCTACTTCACTGTATTCATCTAGAATCATTCAGCAGTTTTTCAAAGGTCTCTTCCGAATGTTTCCACCCATTCGACCACCTCCGCCTACTTGGCGCTTAAACCTAGTCTTATCTCAGCTCCTCCTACCTCCATTTGAACCCATCCATTCAGCAAGCTTGAAATTCCTCACGTGGAAAGTTGCCCTGTTACTCGCCTTGACGTCATCCAGGCGTGTCCGTGACATTCAGGCATTTACAATCCAGCCTCCTTTTCTCCAGTTCTCAAAGGACGCTGTGACATTACGTACTAATCCTACATTTATTCCAAAAGTTCCCAGTGATTTTCATCTCAATGAACCGGTCATTTTAAAGACTTTCTTTTCGGATCCACAAACTCCTGCAGGACGTTCATTACATTCTCAGGATATATAACGTTGCCTCAAGTTTTATATTCAGCGCACTGCATCCTTCAGGAAATCTGATTAACTGTTCGTGACCTATGGCCCGGTCTCTAAAGGACAACCTGTTTACTTATATATGCATATATTACTGCTATTTTATGTACCGTGGGACTCCCACTTCGACGACGGGGAATATTCAAGCATGTGAATCTATGAAAGACACCAATACTGGAGAACCACAGTTTACAGGTAAGTAACTTATGTTCTTATACTCCAAGGCTGTTGTACTTTCCAGTTTCTTGGATCCAATGACGGCTAAACCAGAGCAGATCCTGCCTTTCTTCCTATCCCTTGCAAAGTCAGGACTTTCCCACTCCACTCTGAAGGTATTTCTAGCGGCTCTCTCCCGCTTCCGCCATGATGGATCTACTTCACTGTATTCATCTAGAATCATTCAGCAGTTTTTCAAAGGTCTCTTCCGAATGTTTCCACCCATTCGACCACCTCCGCCTACTTGGCGCTTAAACCTAGTCTTATCTCAGCTCCTCCTACCTCCATTTGAACCCATCCATTCAGCAAGCTTGAAATTCCTCACGTGGAAAGTTGCCCTGTTACTCGCCTTGACGTCATCCAGGCGTGTCCGTGACATTCAGGCATTTACAATCCAGCCTCCTTTTCTCCAGTTCTCAAAGGACGCTGTGACATTACGTACTAATCCTACATTTATTCCAAAAGTTCCCAGTGATTTTCATCTCAATGAACCGGTCATTTTAAAGACTTTCTTTTCGGATCCACAAACTCCTGCAGGACGTTCATTACATTCTCAGGATATATAACGTTGCCTCAAGTTTTATATTCAGCGCACTGCATCCTTCAGGAAATCTGATTAACTGTTCGTGACCTATGGCCCGGTCTCTAAAGGACAACCTGTTTACTTATATATGCATATATTACTGCTATTTTATGTACCGTGGGACTCCCACTTCGACGACGGGGAATATTCAAGCATGTGAATCTATGAAAGACACCAATACTGGAGAACCACAGTTTACAGATAGTAACTTATGTTCTTATACTCCAAGGCTGTTGTACTTTCCAGTTTCACGGTCAAAGAGTTACTACATCTTTCCAGAATCTCCTCCAGAGCAATATGGTATGAAAGAAATCTCCCACTTGCCACATCCTCTAAGATATATCTTTTTCTATTTTTCTCAACAACTTTATTGGACAATGGCTTTAAAATGTGTAGTATTGTGAGTGATACTAGTCTAAAACGATCCCTGATAGTCTCTGATAGTCACTTCTTGATGATGTTGCAATACCATTTCCCATTCAGTATCCTCTAGTTCCAGCAGGTCTGCATCCCATTTTTTCTTTAACTACTCAGTTCCCCTGAGGTATTATGAAGTTAGGTTTGAGACTGCCCTTTTTGACAGAGCTTCGGACAGCACCCTTTTTTCCAGTGGAGTGCTATCATGATTCTGGTGTTTATCTTTTATATGAATGCGTAGTGCATGTCGGAACCTTGGATCTCTGATCACTTCATTGCTTGTCATACTGAACTTAGCTGTCCGTTGGTAAAACAATTTTGCGCCAGCAGGGCTCCATAGGCCAATCAAGGTGCATACCTCATTGCTATCGCGACTGCTTGTAGCTTATGCTAGTCTCTCAGTCTGCTGCTAATAAATAGTTGTATAGGTCCTGTCAATTGGCCTTTGCTCCTGAGATTTCTTGTTGCTTTCTTCAACTCCCTAACTTCCATGGCAGTGTGAATCATTGGGTTTTTAACGTTTATGGTCTCTAGAGTGCCTCTTCAACCCCTTATTCTCTGTATATTTGGTGAACTGTTTCAAGATGTTTACATATTCATTGTAATGAAGGGCAGGACTGTGAGGTGGTGAATAGTTTTCATTGCTATTAGGGACAGCTTTGAGCATTTTCAGGCCTCATCTTACAATGTCTCAGTATGGAACAGTCCCTGATCAATAGAGGTGTTCATGATACTTTGCCTTGGTTGGATGTTACAGAACCATAGTGTAGCTGGGTGGTTTAGTTGTGCTGCTGATTTCTCTTTCTCGATGCATAGGTGATCAGGCTCCAGGGGGTCCATATCAGGCTGCAGGAATCTGAGATTATTTCCATTTCTGGTCAAGATGTGATGAGATCAGAATGTGTGTTTTTTTTCCAAAGACATTAGCTATTTCTCGTGGATTACATCATCTTTACAGGTGACAGTTTAGGTTTTGACAATGCTGAATAGTTTTTTTGTTTGATAATTCGTTTCTTTTATTTGGTTTGTAATAAACATGATTTTAATGTTTGTATGTTAGATTTAAAGTCTCTTCTTGTGGTTTAAGGTTTTTAGTCGAGATGAGTGTAAGTAGTTTTTCCCATTTAAGCTCCAGGGTGAAACTGCATTGTCTCCCTGCTGCAAGAGATGGCATAAACCAGATTTTGTAACCGGAGCTGTACGCTAAAACAACAAGCATTGGCATAGCCAATTGGTCTCGCTTTTGAACCTTATAAGTATTTAGTTATGCAGCACAATATCCTTGGTGCAACAGCATCAACCATTGCATGGCTAAACACTTATAAGTTCCCAAAGGCGAGACCTATTGGCTATGCCAATGCTTGTTTTCCTTAGATTTTGATCTGTAAAATCTGGAGACGTTACAGTATTTTGCGGCACAAAATCTTTAAGTACACCACAACATACTGAATCCACTCTAGCTGTTTGCTGACCAACGAGGTAATGGAACAAACAAGGACTGTTCTTTAGTTTCTTCCTCTGGGCTAGGTGCTTTTATTTGGATTAGATATCTGGAAAAACCTGTTTTAAAAGTCTGGATTCTCTAAACTGTGATGCATTGTTGAACGTTTAAGCTTTGTATTTAGGAATTTGATGTCGAGTTAGAGAGAAAGAAAGGCTATCTTCCCATCAGAGGCACATGGAGCTTCTCTAAAGTTCTAGGATTATCGATCTCCATAAGATGAAAATAGTTGTCTCTCCTTCATCAATAGATGTGCATTTATACAGAACCAATAAATTTGATGTATGTAGGAAGGGTGTGTCTTGATCCTTCCTTCAGTCAGTTCTTTGGCCTGAATTCTCCTCCACAAGTATTCACGAAGGTTCTTGCAGTGATGACAGCCCACCTTCAGGTGATGTGCTTACTTTTCTATTTGGATGACTGTCTGATCAAAGTGTGATCTCGAACTGACTCTCATGAGTGACTCTGTCTAGTTTGCAACACTCTTATTTCGATCTGTTATTGTTTGTTTAGTTGAAACTTTTACTTAAGTTTCCTTCAGTTTATAGCAGTGATAAATCTTTCATTTCCAACTCCAAGAGGTTTATTTCCCTGAATTGAGCATTTCTGCATTTGTTTATCCAATAATCCCGTGACTTTGGTCTTTCTTTAGGCAACAATGCAAATTAAGCCAACATTTTTTGGAAGATCATCTCAATTTCATGACGTTGGAGCATTTGAACCTACACCAAGGGAGTCATGCTCATTCCGTCAGAGAAAATGCAGCATTGGTGCTGATACCCATCCCAATTGCAGACATATATAGATCAGCAACATGGCTGCTCTGGAAGCTTTTTGCAAGCATTGCACTGTAAGTGCATAATTTGTAATAAATGAACTGCTTGCAACTTCTTTGCTTATAGCCTCTTAATGCAGATGCTGTCTTTATGCCCCAGGGCCCTTACTTCTCATTTGGTGTGCTACTCCATTGTGTTTCTGAAGAAATTAAGTGAATGTAGAGGTTGGTAATGCAAGGGCAAGGAGTAGTTGCTAAAGAGATGCTCTCACAAGAAGGCATATAAAATTCTTTAAAGTGACAGTACTTTCTGCAGAACGGTTATCAAGCCCTGTCTGCCAGCCAGACAATTCTACACCTGTTCTGAAGATAGGGAGAAGTGCATCAGTAATGTCTTGAATGATTGAACTGTTTCTTGGATAAATGTCTTTGTGTATAAGTTACTAAAATACAGTCTGCTTTTACTTATGTGCCTGCCTGCAAAGATAAGGCATCTTGGAATAAGTTAGAACTAGAAACACATCTCAAACTTTGGTATATTTGTTAATTAAGAATACCTGGCATGGGTGGGGTCTGCAGGGCATGACCCCAGACCCCTCAAAGTACACCCACCAGGGCAGGAAGGAGAAATGTGTTAAGAAGCAGAAACCGGTGGGACGAGGAGCCTCAAATTAGATCAATAATGCACTTTTTATCGATTTACATTAGGAGTAAAGATGAGAATAGGAAAGACGGGGAGGGAGCGAAGGAAAGTGGATTCAGAGAAGGGAGAGGAGGCAATGGGACAGGAGAGGGGCAAGGGTAGAGGAGAGAAGCCAGGGGATGAGAGATGGGAATAAGGGGAGCGAGGAGCGAGTGTTGGGGAGAGAGGGACACACACACAGAGTGGAACCGAGGGGAGCAGAAACACGGAGCGGCAGGAAAGACTTAGAAACAAAGAGTAGAAGGAGAGACACGAAAAACAATCTGAAAACTGGAAAAGAGTGGGCGATAGAGAGCAAGAAACAGAAGGAAAGGAAGAGGAAGAAAGAGTGAAGAATGTTAGCGAGGACCACGAGGCGGGGGGGGGGAGGGGTCTGGGTGGAAGTAGTTTTAGAGAGAGGCAGACGGAATTAAGAAACCGAGTGCCAGGCATATCCTGCCTAGAAACGCCTGCAGGGGGTACATCAAGTACCAGAGTCCCCATTTCCAAACTTAACAATTCAAGCCATGAGGCTACACCAAGACGCCTTTGTATTTAGCAAAGAAGGTGAAAAACATGGATGCAGGGCTCTACAGTGAATGATGAAATACTTTTAGATCCCAATGAAACAAAAAAAGCTGCGCCGCCTTGATAACACGTTGCGATGGCTGTCCTGGAGGAACCGTGCGGCATTGGCTTTCCCAGGATCTCTCTAAAAAAAAAAACAAGCATTGGCCGCGTGGAAATGAGATTGCGCGCCTTAAGTTAAAAAAAAAAAAGCTTGCGAGTAGTGCGCGTGCAGCAGAAGTGAAAGGTATCGTGCTGCGAGTGGTGCGCGCGCAGCAGAAGTGAAAGTTATTGCGCTCCAGATGGTGCCTCGAGCTCTGTACGTGTGCCACGAGGAAAGCCAAATGGCTGCTGCGCGCGTGCTCGCAAGCTTGAGGCCACACAGAAAGCGTGTGGTCGCATTTTAAAATGCTCACTCACTTAAAGCCTCACCAGAACAGCGCATGCGCCGGCTCAGGCGAGACCTAAAAAGGAGCCAGGAGCATCACGCTTTAGAAAACCACAATGACTCACAGTGGTATTATAAGGAATGAAATCTAAATGGGATGTTTTCGGCTCCTCTTAGAGTAGAATAAGTCAAAAATTAATTTTTAATAGACGTTGATGCAATTTATAAATGTTGCCTTAACCACATGGCTGCTAGGCGTTTTCCCGTCCTGCGCTGAAAAATCAAAATGATCATTAATCATGACGAGCTGGCCTTGTCATCCGCGCACGGCAGGTAAGCGCCATGACGAGCCCAGCTCGTCATTAGCTTCGAAGGGGTTAAAGCTCTGGTGGTCACAAAGTGATATAAAGTGAAATAGTCTCTATATACAAAAATTAGTTAAGGGGCTGATGAAGATCGTAAGTGAGGAGGATGTATCTTAGTCCGCAAACATTGATTGTTTGAAAACATTTGTAAAACATTTGTAATCCTAACAGTTCAATGTCTCCACAGCATTTCAAACATAATTACATAATATTAAGGGTCCTCATCAGGTCAGTCAAATGTATGGAGTAAAAAAGACAGTGGCCTTGAAAAAACGATGGATAATTAAAATAATCTGTCAATTTCTGATGAGAGAAAGTTAAGTAATCAAGACCAGAAGAGGTGGGGGGTGGGCTGCTCACTCAGTTAGAAAAAAGTTGTGCCAGCTAATCGCACTGCAACCTATAAACATGATTAAAGCAAAATTAAGGGTGAAAAAGCCAAGTGCAAGTTTCCAAAGGTGGTACTGCACACATTAAAATACATACAGGTGGGAAGAATTATTTATTGTATATACCTGAAACAACTTCTTGTAACAGGACAGCGGTGTATACAACCAAATAACACCACACTTAACTGGGGACAATAGTTCAAAATGGACAGCCTAGAGTTGACCATTCAGGAGTATGCACTGCGAATCATTTGTGATTAGAGTGGTAACCAAGTGAAGTTGAGCAATGGCAGACCTAATATAGGTGCTGAGTAATTACACCATGTAGGTGATTGTACCACTTAGGTTTGTGTGTCTCATATTGAAGGGCTCCACTGACTAGGAGATGGGGGTGCCAAGCAGAATAACAAGCATTTACAATGCAATAGGTCTCGCAGCATTAAAGTTTGAGTTATTGGCATTGTGTATGACAATGCGTTGCATAAATTTTTTTGCAAACTTTGAATTGGTGAGCAGTGAGAGTGTGTGCAAGAGTATGCTGTTGCTCACAGCTGTTATTATTCACACAACTCTGATGATGCACCTCACGCACGGGGCTGACGCAGTTATTATTCACACAGCTCTGATGATGCACCTAAGGCACGGGGCTCACAGCTGTTCCTATTCACACAGCTCTGATGATGCACCTCACGCACGGGCTCACAGTTGTTATTCACACAGCTCTGATGATGCACCTCACGCACGGGGCTGACGCAGTTATTATTCATACAGCTCTGATGATGCATCTCAGGCACGGGCTCACAGCTGTTATTATTCATACAGCTCTGATGATGCACCTCAGGCACGGGCTCACAGCTGATATTATTCACACAGCTCTGATGATGCACCTCACGCACTGGGCTGACACAGTTATTATTCACACAGCTCTGATGATGCACCTTAGGCACTGGCTCACAGCTGTTATTATTCACACAGCTCTGATGATGCACCTCACGCACCGGGCTGACGCAGTTATTATTCACACAGCTCTGATGATGCACCTCAAGCATGGGCTCACAGCTGTTATTATTCACACAGCTCTGATGATGCACCTCACGCACGGGGCATGCAGTTATTATTCACACAGCTCTGATGATGCACCTCACGCACAGGCTCACAGCTGTTATTATTCACACAGCTCTGATGATGCACCTCAGCACGCGGCTCACAGCTGTTATTATTCACACAGCTCTGATGTTGCACCTCACGCACAGTCTCACAGCTGTTATTATTCACACAGCTCTGATGATGCACCTCAGCACGGGGCTTACAGCTGTTATTATTCACACAGCTCGGGGCTGACGCACTTATTATTCACACCGCTCTATCTTGTGTACCTTTGTAACTGTATATATGTAACTTGTTAGTGTGTTTAGTGTATCTTGTGTACCTTTTGTAACTTACCTTTTTCTTTTGTAAAGCGCTCTGACACCTTTTGGGTAAAGTTTGCTCATTATAGAAAGTAAATAGTATAGGTAAATATTAATTCATTTCAGCAGTGGATATGCAAGTTCCCTCCCCCTCCGTCATTAGTGTAAAGTTGTGAGGGCACTAACTCGCAATAGCGTACTGACTACAGAGATTGGAATCGCGGCAATAACTAGGGTGGGTGAGCGTGTGCCCAGTCTGTTTCTCTATTCGAACGGGATGCCTCTGTTGTCTGCTACGATGGATGACGTGTGAGAAAGCAAGTCAATGCTGCAGCAGGGTGCCACTCGAACCACTGCTTCTTAACAGAACGTTTAGTGTCGAAAATGCCACATATTCCTCCAAGAACCGTCCCCATATGGTACATGCCCTGACAACGTCCCTTAAGGATGCCACGCATATCCCAAAACCCGGGAACGGGGGCAGCAGCCAAAGCTTCCTGCACGGAGTATCAGTTACAAACATACCCGGGAGAGGTCCAACAATCGTTCACTCTGACGATAAACGGCCATACCACACTCTTTAACGTTCCTCCCATCCTGAAAGTCGAGCCACAGGCTGGCCTAACATCCCCGCTCTGGGAGAAGCGGTTAAAAACAGGTCTGTTACCGACTAACATTAAGAAACCCCTAACCAAGGCAACAAACTCGCTTCAAACTGGGCGGCTTCCACAGCCTGTATGAGAGCGGCTGGAGAGTAACACGTGCGGACCTGCCCCAGCATCAAATTAAATGGCATGAACGGACAGCAAAAAGCATGAAAACCACAACACGAAACCGAAACCTTCTGTGGGGCGGGACTTCCGTCTTCCAAAGCCCGCACACGTGCCCACGGAGAGAAGCAGTGCTGGTGACGCGGGGCTCCCATGCCCGAGGGAGAGCCCCGCGGAGGCTGCAGAAGTCCAGAATGGCGGTAAGTGGCGCTTAGTTGTAGGGGGGAGGGGGTTGCGCTTGTGTGTTGCCTGTGTGTATGTGTGCGGCGGCGGCGGGGGTGGTCTCTACGTGTGTGCGTGCGTGTGTGTAGGTGCACTCGTGTTTGTGTGTCTCTGTGTGTGTGTGCGCCGGGGGGGGGCGGGGTCTATGTGTGTGTGCGTGTGTGTAGGTGCGCTCGTGTGTGTGTCTCTGTGTGTGCGCATGCGTGCAGAGGGAGGTGTGGCTGTGTGTTCCGGCTTTCCAGGAGACAGGAGCTGGCCACAGCGAGCGCGTTCTCGTGCGCGTGGCCCGCTCAAATCGCCTTCTGGCAGAGGAAATGCGCGTGACCAGGTGCTGTCTCCTGGAAAGCTGCGTCTCTCACAATAGGTTTCTGGCGAGACAGCGCTTCGCGCTGTAAATCGCCACGAGACCTAAAAATGGCGTGAGCAACAACCCATTTAAGATGCAGAGAGGGACAATAGAAATAAATAAGCAAACCACAGGAGGTTATTAAGATCTTTAAGGAACATATACAAACATAAAAGTCACATACTTATTCAAACAAAAATAGTTTTTTAATGAATGAATTGGTGATGGATATAAATACGTCTTTTACAATAGCACATAATACTAACAACAGCCATGAAGGAACTGACATTATGAGATTTGGCTAATTGAAGCTAACATGCCTGAAGGAACTAGTGATTTCGAGGATGGCACGAAAATATAGTCCCCATTCGAAGGAGCTTTTAATGCATCAGGATATTGTTCCATTGCTCCATTGAGTTGAGGCCATGCTGGATAGATTTACAGCATTGCATCCATTTACCTCCACTGTGTGGCAGTTGAAGAGATTCAATAGTTTGTCATTTGATATCTTCCTGACGGTGATTAGCGGTCAGAAAATGGGCCACTAATGGAACAGTGAGGACCTTCCAACTAATCCGAATCATATTTTGACTTTTTCAAGCTTTTACTTTTTTTGGCTAGTTGCCCTATGTAAATATGTTGGCATCCACATAAGATGGCATAAATTACATTGGTAGAGTTAGAAACGGAGAATTGATTTAACTTATGAATGGTGTTCATCATAAATGAACATGCTGTATAGTGCCCACCTTTATAGTATCTATTCGTGGTTTCAAAATCCCAGCTCCTAGTAAGCATAGTCTTGAAAGGAGTGCAGTTGCTGGCATGCTCTGTGTGGTCCCTGATGGTTTTACCATGCCCAAAGGAGAACATAGAGAGGTCTTATTCAAGGCCAATGCTGCGCAGGATACCCAAGCAGTTTATTGTATACAGTGTACTCTTTTGTTACTTGTAGAGCAAACGTCTGTGATGCAGGTTAACCTTTTATGTTTCTTCCCTTTAGGCATTAGTAACTCATCTCTGAGGTAATTCAAGGCTTTTTAGGTCTCGCTGGGCCAGCGCATGCGCTGCATGCGAGAAATTTAGTGAGTGGCTATTGAAAGTGCTACCAGAGGCTTTTGCTAGCCTCAAGCTTGCGGTCATGCGCGCAGCTGCCATGTGGGTTTCTGTCAAGGCTCATTAAGCCTTACAGCGCGTGAATCCCCTCCCCTACCCCCTTCCTTCTCGTCAGTTTCATTTTCCTTTTCCCCTTCTTCCCGCCCCCTTTGTTCATGATCGCGATCAGTTTCACTTTCAAAGGTGGCCGCGTCACTTTTGCTTGTTTTATCCTTCTGTACCAGTCTCTGCTAATTCGGAGCCTCTTTGTTCCTTTCACCAGCTAAGTCTGTCTTCATTTAAAATGAAAACTCCGTTCCATTAGTCCTTTAATGCAGTAAAACAGCCTCTTTACTTCGTCCACATCCGTTATTTTTTGCCTAGCGCTTTGAGGTTCACGATCTTTAGCCAGTATAAAATGCTACAGTAATAAAACATGCCTGCTCAAAACACGTTTATGGAAGCGCTGAAACCCTGCAGTGAGTTACTTTGATGGAAGGAAACCCAAAATCTGGCTCCGTGACACTGAGGAATACCTGGTTCCCATGAGACGCATGGAAATAATTTTTAACAATTCTAAATATTTTTAACAGATTTCAGCTTCCTTGCAGTTGAACTTGTCTGCTGCAGCCAGTGGGCCGCGCTTCTCTTTGAATTGTACAGCAAGTCACAAGATAGCTTAGGCCCCCGGCTACATTCTAGAGACTGCCTTTGGACAGGAAATATTCTTTTTTTTTTCTGACTATGGAAATATCATGCCCACTATGTCACATTTTATAGACACATTCACCAAGCGTGCTTGAAGTAGAGTAGGGGCCTTAAAACTGCTCTCACTGCCACCCTTTACCACCCGTGCTCTTCCTTACATCCATGTGACGTCATTGCTTTTGATCGCACCCTAAGCCCTCGCCAAACGCCTTGTGTGCTTCTCTCAAATCACGTCATTCAGTGTAAACCGTCTTTGCAGTTTATCAATGACCGTAGGAGCCATGGGAGTCGGGAGTGTGTTATCCCTCCTACATTTTGGATTGGGTGTATGCAGCCCCCAACACCCCCGCACCCCTGAACCAGTGGTCTTTTGGTAATTACCAATCTGTTTCACTGTGATTATTAACTCTCAGTTTATTCCTTTGTTCTCCTGATGCTAATATGTTGTTTTACGATACTTGTTAATTAGAATGTGCTTTCTTCTCTCTAGTAAACCACTCGAATACCTTTTTGCCAAGTCCTCTCGGAAGTCAAGTTGCACATCGCCTTACACTCCTTAAAGCGCAGTTAATTATTTAGTTGGGCCATTGAGACTCTGATAAAATCGGTGTTTGTCAACCCAGCAGAGTAAAGTAAGGGTCAAACTACTATTGAATGATAATTTGTGGTTGTTGAGAAAAAGAGGGACTTTTTTTCTTTGAGTTTTACATAGCGCGAACTAGACCCGAGACATCGGGTATCAGAGTGCTCTACATGAGCACCAGTTTCGTTACAGAAGTACACATTCATTTTTGTTAGGCATGGAGAGATTGGCCCAGAATCACAGGAGGTTGAGCGTCTTTGCAGAGACTCGAACCAGGTCAAAGGTCGACTGCTCTAGCTGCAAGGCTATTCTCTCCACTGAGTGCCTGAACACCTTTGACCACAGTGTAATACTTCGCAAAGGAACAAAGCGCTCTCGGGCCCCCCTATGCAATACATACCTCCTCCATCGGAACATTTTACCACGCAGAGGGCAGCCGACGACGGCGGGATTCAGTAACAAGTCTGTCGGACTGCACTCTGTCACCTCCATGCGTGCTTCTCCGTTCAAGCCCAGCAGAGCTCATAGGATCATCACTACCATTCACTCCCCCGAATACCACTCCACAACATCCAGACATGGCCTCTAGTGACTCGCGGAACAGGCTGTTGAGAAATGGCATCATTGCTGTGAACTAACTGACAGAACTGAAACTAGAACCTGTCGTTTCAGAACTAGTTTTACATTGTATATGTTCTGAGTTGTGGGCCCGTTCCCTGGTAAACAAGTGTTAAGATTGCTCAACACGCATTTTAAGTTCTCTATGATTGTACAGCACATCACGCATTTTATTTGCTCCATGACTGCACATATTCCAACGAGAAACATGAAAAATGACCTCTTACGCGGCAGGAGTAACACTATTCGCATATTATTACCACTGCCCTAGGCACTAGAAGTGTTTAAGTCTCATTGTAAGAAGAAATTGGACTTTTTAAGCTTTTGACTCATCGCCATTTTTTACTCTACCACATGCACTTATGGCTTGAAATTTTTACATGATTGAATGTTGTCCCTTGGACATCGGGTACCAAAGTTACCAAGAGATTACACCGAAAAATTAGTACTGCTCTTTCAATCTAGCTTTGCAAAACGTATACATGCGATTGTTTTATTTTATAGCAACTTAGGCATTTTCAAATAAGTCTAGATGCATGCCTGGTAAGCAGTTTTCACAGCTACTCAGGAGTGCTTAAACATAATTTCTGCACTTCTCAGGAGGACGGCAATACTTTCTATAGGATAATACTGGCACTGTTCAGTAGTACAATATTTCTATTAAAATAATTGAATTGATGTATACACTCCGTTTTGTTATGCCGTAATGAGAGCACGCTGCTGTTCGATGTGACCAAGTGCAGATTAGAATCATGTACAACAAATGCTGCAAGAGCACTAAGCGGTTCAGAACATTTTAAGACTCAACCCACAGTTTATCATTGATTATTATTGTTTTAAAGGAGATTTCCACACGCAAGCGTTACTAGCAGGACGAGAGTATGGTTAATGCATTTGTTTTTTTCCTACTTTGTGCATTTGCACGAACGCATTCTTTAGCAAAGCAGAAAGACAAACAAAGCGCAAAACGTTTGGTATAATATGCAGACCCAAACACAATCAATCAATCAATCACGGCATTTGTATAGCGCACTACTCACCCGGAAGGGTCTCAAGGCGCTTGGGGGGAAGGGGTTCGCTACTGCTCGAACAGCCAGGTCTTGAGTTGTCTCCTGAAGGCGAGGTGCTCCTGGGTCAGCCGGAGGTGGATGGGGAGGGAGTTCCATGTCTTGGCCGCCAGGTAGGAGAAGGATCTGCCTCCGGCGGTGACTCTTCGGATGCGTGGTACGGTTGCGAGGGCGAGGCTGGTAGACCGTAGCTGGCGGGTGGGCGTGTAGAAGGTCAGTCGTTCGTTGAGGTACTTGGGGCCCAGGTCGTGGAGGGACTTGTGTGCGTGGGTGAGGAGCTTGAATGTGATCCTCTTGTCGACGAGGAGCTAGTGCAGGTCCCTCAGGTGGACGGAGATGTGTCTGCGTCGGAGGATGTCCAGAATGAGTCGGGCGGAGGCGTTCTGGATGCGTTGGAGTCTTTTCTGTAGCTTGGCTGTGGTTCCGGCGTAGAGGGTGTTTCCGTAATCCAGCCGGCTGGTGACGAGGGCCTGGGTGACTGTCTTCCTGGTTTCGGTCGGGATCCATCGGAATATCTTGCGAAGCATGCAAAGGGTGTGAAAGCATGATGAGGATACGGCGTTGACTTGTCTGGTCATCGAGAGGGAGGAGTCCAGGATGAAGCCCAGGTTGCGTGCGTGGTCTGTTGGCTTGGGGGCGGTGCCCAGGGCTGGGGGCCACCAGGAGTCATCCCAGGCGGAGGGTGATGGTCCCAGGATGAGGACTTCCGTCTTGTCTGAGTTCAGTTTCAGGCGGCTGTTCTTCATCCACTCGGCGACATCTTTCATCCCTTCGTGTAGGCTGGAAGAGGATCAGCTGGGTGTCGTCGGCGTAGGAGATGATGTTGATGTTGAGGTTGTGTTGGCGCGCGATGGCAGCTAGAGGTCTCATGTAGACGTTGAAGAGGGTGGGGCTGAGTGATGATCCTTGCGGGATGCCACAGATGACTTCAGTGGCCTCGGATCGAAACGGGGGGAGGCGGACTCTCTGAGTTCTTCCCGCGAGGAATGAGATGATCCATTTCAGTGCCTTGTCTTGGATGCCGGTGTTGTCGAGGCGTTGGACTAGGGTGCGGTGGCAGACAGTGTCGAAGGCTGCGGAGAGGTCCAGGAGGATGAGTGCCGCTGTTTCCCCGTTGTCGAGCAGGGCTCTGATGTCGTCGGTGGCTGCGATGAGGGCGGTCTCGGTGCTGTGGTTGGCTCTGAAACCGGACTGCGAGGGGTCGAGGGATCCGTTCGTCTCGAGGAAGGCAGCAAGCTGTTTGTTGACTATCTTCTCGATGACTTTGGCAGGAAAAGGGAGGAGCGAGATGGGTCGGAAGATTTTGAGGTCAGTGGGGTCCGCTGTTGGTTTCTTCAGTAGGGCGCTGAGCTCTGCATGCTTCCAGCTCTCCGGGAAGGTGGCGGTGTTGAAGGAGGTGTTGATGATGTCCCGGAGTTGGGGTGCGATGGTGGAGTCTGCATTGTTGAAGACGTGGTGGGGGCAAGGGTCGGTTGGAGAGCCGGAGTGGATGGTGTTCATCGTGCGGGCTGTGTCTTCAGAACAAGGATTGTCCTAGTCAATAGGTCTCTCGTTTGGGACCTTATAAGTGCTTAGCCATGCAACAGTTGTTGTTGCACCAAGGATATTGTGCTGCATAACGAAATACTTTTAAGGTCCCAAAAGCGAGACCTAATGGCTATGCCAATGCTTATTTAAATCTCTTTTACCAGTCGATTGGGATAGCCTTTCTATTTAATTTGTTTTCAAAGAATTTCGGCCTCCGTAGAGTAAACTGTCCTCTGTTTGCAGTTCTTTCTGATCTGGGGGGAATTGACCGAATTGAAGGCGGTCTCTTAGAGCTCTTGGGTAGTTGCTTGTATAGTGAAGCAAGGTATTTCTTTTCGTAGGCTTTCGGTACAGTTTCATGCTTCAAGCATGATTTGTGCTGATAATGACATTACACGGCTCTATAATGCAAAATCTAAAAAGTCTATTTGTACTTTTAATAATAACTCCTTGTGTTTTTATATAGTGTCTGGTAATCACAGATACTTTGCTGTAAATAATAGGCACTTATGCCACTCTACTTTATCATATCTGTTTACAAGGCTTGAAAGTTTTAAAAGGCTGAGGCGCTCTCTGCAATTGAAACTCATGACCAGCACATCACAGCAGAGGGCACAAGAACTCCTAGAGCTATGCAGCTTATAAGACAGCCCTCAAAAAATCATAATTTTGTTACTAGACCTGCAGGTCTAGTGACTTAAATAATCTACTTCACCGAATTATAATGCTCTTGACCCATAAACAGGTTTTAAATGATGTGGCCCTGGGCATATATTTAAATTTATTGAGCTGCCATTTTCTTCTTTATCACAAATGAGAGCACCTTCAAATACGCGAACTCAGCATATCTGCCGTACAAAAAACACTTTTGTTTCATTTAATAGATTAAACATTTTCTCCATATGCAATACAAATCTAGCCACATATAGGATACACATGACCACTGACTTGCATCTTAGTTCATTAAGCTCATTGTCATCAGGCCTCGAGTCATGTTTAAAAACTATTACTTTTAATAAATATATACCTGAAGCATGAAGTGGTAGCACACTTTTTTGTATTCAACAGATTTTCCATTGACACTGGTTTTACTGATAAAACTATATAGTGTGCAATGTTGAGAAATCGAGTTTCTGCCAATATTTATAATTTGTGCATCACCAAGTAAAGTGTTCTGATTTATTTTGTTCCTACTTAAATCTTTGTTTGCATCACACTTCTGAATTACAAAAAGATATATTTTGGAATACTTGTACTATTCATTTACAAGGTATTTAAATGTTTTGTGTTAGGAAAAAACAGACATCTTTCAGCCTTGTTTCACAGTGATTGTCAGATATCTCACTTGACAAAAACCTCCAGGAGAAGAAACAATTAGTAAAAAGAAAATCCGACATTTGACCTCTGTCCTTGAACAGACAGCAAATGTCAAGATAAAATAAAGATTTAAAGTTGTGTTTATTTCGGATTCACTTTCTGAATGAACAGAAAACACCTGTTCCTTTCCGTTTACGTTCACCCACCAGAACGGACCTGTAGGTGCTAAAAATAGCTCGACCTGATAAAATCTGACTCGCTGTAGCAAGTGGGTGAGTAGACGTTTAAAGGGCTGCAATATAAAAATCCCTGAATCGGGCACACTGTTCCAAAAAATTGGCAAAATGTTAATCAGTGGCTGATGCATATTTCTAGAGAAGGTCTTGAAAGTTTACTGTGGCTGAAAAGAAGTTAATGCAATGTAATTTTGTCCTGGATAACACTCCGTTAACATACAGTCTGCTTGATGAAAGCATAATACCAGTTAGAGTAAAGCAGTCTGGCATGTGTATTGCTCATCCATTGTCTCGGACTAAATTTAAGAAAGTCCAATGTCAATTTCAACTTTTTTTTAATATAGTGCTCAGGATGTAGCTTCAGCCAGTGATTATATGGAATTGGTCCACTGCAAATAATCTCTCCTTAACAAGGATTTCAATGTAATGTTGTTTTATTTTAATCCAAGACATTCTTTTTCTTCCCTTCTCTTTTTGCAGCAAGGGCAAATATCTAGTCACCTTCCCCTACCCGTACATGAATGGGCGTCTTCACCTGGGGCACACGTTCTCTTTATCGAAATGCGAGGTAGGCAACACCCTCTCTGTTTGTTTTTGTCAGGGCAAATCCTGGCATGAGAATTTGAACACCTGTACTAGGATATTTGGAGCAAGTATTTTACAAAATTCCCTTTGTCAGATTTGATAGTCATTATGTTCTTATTTATCAGAGCTGCATGAAGTATTTCTTTCATTTCTTTTTTGTCCTTAAACCTATCTGTTCTGACCACCCCAGGCACAGTCCAAACGTTATCATCTTTATCCCATTTAGTAAGCTGTATCACACTTTTCATGGAGTGACTTTTTCTTTACAGTTCTTCCTATTGTATTTTCAGTTAAACAGTAGTAAAAAATGAGAAAAGAAAACAAACTCCCAGAATAGCACATAGAAGTGTAACATCCGTTTAATGCAAAAATAGCCAGCAAACATTCAAAATAAGTAGTGTAATTGCTATTTCAGTGGCCCTAAGCTTCACCGTCTATCAGTTAGAGCCAAGTAATGCTAAAACCCATACATACTGATGCCACGCATTTACACATTTCTTGAATGAAAGTGAACAGAAGCAAAAACACACGGTAAGAATGCAAAAAGACATTGATGGGTTCAATACCTGTATCACTAGTAAAAGCTGACACTACTACTTTCTGAAATCCTCTATTTCATGTGTCAACCTCAGCGGCTGTGATTACTAGAAGCGTTCAATTAAATGTGCAGTGGCACATGGAATAACAAAACAACACTTTTTAAAAAGTGTGCGTTACGGTTAATGATTTAGTGAGCTTCTACCACGTATAAAAACAAATAGCAGTTGATTAATAAAATGCAACAACAATCGTTGAGGCACATATGGGCATTGACATTTCCACTTCCATAGTGTAAATGCTCACATTAAGGCACATAAGCAAGTGAATTCCCTTTTTTGAGCCCCCACACCCACCGCCCCCTTTTTCCTAGAAGGCAAAATCCCTTCAACCGTTAAATGGAATTTAAATGGCATATAGACAAATTATTCACGTTCTAAATGCTTCATTGAAATCTTCTTCATCATCCTCAATAGAATTAAGCGAGCAAGCGGGACAATGTCTTTAGTATTACTAGTACTTTGAATGCTGTACATACTCTGTTTAAAAGCACTTTGAGGTTATTGTGAGTAGAATAACAACTATTATAATTTCAATGAATTTCATTCTGCGATCCATGGACTTTGTCGACAGCCAAATCCAGATGCTGCTCAAGTTGAAATAAACGCCATTTTGAACCTTGTGGCATTTTATCACACTGTCTATAATGTGGTCTTTCTACTTGTGTGTGGTAAATGAGGTGCTGAAGAGATGTTGAAGAACCATCCGCAACCCAGCCTCCTCTCCTGTTACTTGTTGACTTTATGCTTTTTCCTTTACCAAATACAGCGTTCCTCTGCCTTTTTGACTAGGTTTGCACTATAGAAATACCATTTACATACAGTAGTATTTCACAGATCACCCTTTTGGTCACTACGTTATGGCCATTTTACTCTGTAAGAGCATGGTCTTCTGGGCAACTAACTGATATATTTTCAAACCTAAGGAAATGGCAGTGGCCTTGGCAGCTTCTTTCAGTATTTGAGCATTGCCTCTAGGTTCTAGGATGGCTTGTCATACACCATAGTTGAGAAGTAGAATGGAGAAGAATCTGTTTGTTTAATTGATCTTGTGGTTCCCTGGCCATTGATAAAGAGGGTGGACACCAGAACAGGGACAACATAGCCAGAGTAACAGGCCCCAGATCACTGATGAAGCAACCATAGATGAGCTTTCTTTCCTCCGATGAAAAGACCATATCCTTCTGGACATTGATTAGGAAACCCCAAACCAGTGGGCCCATAATGTTTGTAGGGGTGTGATTTGTAATGCAGTCTCTGGACCAATATCACATTGACTTTGGCCCAGAAAGATGCACTGGTATTTGCTTTGCTAAAGAACCCCTTTTCAGAAGAGCGAAGATGACTAACATCAGTCTGTAATGTCCAAGGGGATTGTCATATTGTTCAAGGCCTTGGAAAGGCTTATGTGAGATGCTGGCTCATTCAGTCTCTGCCCCTGATAGAACAGATCGAGGCAAGTTTTATTTTAGCTTTGTGGCACTTTGATCAAAGGCACAGCTTTTTGGTTCCCCATGTTCTCCTCTTGACCCCCCCCTTGTTCTACCTTTTGACATTAATATGGATTCAACATTGTTTCTTTCCTGCAAAGTGACACAAAGGTTCGCAATTGTCACTAGTTCTGCTAACTTCTTTGTTTGACATCCAGTTCATATTGTTGTAAGCCGACTGATTACATTTTGTAATAATCTCTGTACAAAAGCAACTCCTACAGCTTCCTGAGCCATTTACGTCTGATGGGCAGTGCCTGTGTATCTTTCAGAAATATCCTTAATCCTTTCTAGATAATCTGCTGGCGACTCGCTCACATTTTGTTTGTTGTTCCAAATCTTGGTCCAATCATTTTTCACCAGGTGTACATCCTCTACAGCATTCAACAACACATCTTTTGCTATGTTCATGGTCTCATCGTTTCTTGGGTCTTGCCTTGACCATGCTGACTTTTTTTTACCAATGAATCTTACTTCCCTGATTACTAACACAGGCATCAATTGATTCACATCCACACAATTTTGTCTGTACACTTCGATAGGCTCTGCAGTTTATCACAGAACTATGTTGCTCAGAAGGTCACAGGGGATCCATGGGACGTGAACAGTGATTCTACCTTAGGCTGCGGGTGCTTCTCGTAGGAAAGAGGGTGTTTGGAGCAGATGGGCAGAGATCTTTATCAACTATGTTGCTAGAAAGAGGAGAGAGGAAGTGTCTTCTAGCCAGTTGGTCTGCTGTCCTTCTTTAGCTTTCTCTAGTGATTATTGGGCTGCACTCTTGGGTATGTCTGTGCCCAGCTGTGGCACAATGCTTTCATGCTCTGGAACAGTCCACAGTGGTGGTTCTATGACTTGTCTGGTCACTAGCATACCTCTGACAGGTGGGCTTTGCTGTCAGTTGGTCACATTGTAGCACTCGCTTGAGTTTTACCTCTGTGTACTCCTCTCCGCTGGCAGCCCTGTAGACGCTGCTCTGTTTCCAGGTATATCAATGGTTGCACCTCATGCTCCTTCCACCAGCAGGCTGGTCCAGCAAATCCTCCTCCCTTTGATTGCCAGTCTTTTTCTCTTGGGGTTGATTGATCTGGCGTAATAGATAGGCAGAGTAGTAGGAGCACAAGACCTAACTCTGTTCTTAAGGTGATTTATTTGGCTTTCCAGTTTTCTCTTTCATACCACCCATTTGGGATTCATACGTACGTTTATTGGCCTAATTATGCCACTGCGAAAAGCTTTGCCACTATTCAGTGTCTATCTTTTCTTTAGGGTCCTTTAACTTCTTTTGTAAATACTCTAATCCCTCTATATGAAAACTAGCTTGTTCTGGAGTAACTTTCAGTTGGGGCTTGCTGTGTTTAGATTCTTCTGCCCCATTACCATTTATTTGCCCCAGCACACCTCAAAACGAGAACAGGGGCTTGCTGGCCTTGTGTGCACAGCTTTTTCCATGGAGAGGGTAGAGAGGAAACTAGAAAAATGGTAGGTGCTCCCTTAACTATTTCTTTAAGTGACCTTATGGCTAAGATTCCTGTATCATACACTCACACCCAAGGATCCCCTTGAGTGCCGCAGACCTTCACCTGCGCACTCAGAGGAGCTAGTGAAGGAGCTGAAATGCGGGGACCAGAGGGGGACTCTTTCTCTCATAAATTATTCATTCAAGGAGCTATGCTTCGGGTCAAGGCGTTCTTGTCTATCTTCTTTGTGTCCACACTATTTCTAGAACCCTCTGGCTCTGTACCATGGATCTGCACACAGTGTTTGTCTCTAGGCTCCTCCTATTTAAACCTGCCCGACCAGTCTAAATACCCTTTGCTGTCTATCAAAATAACACCGGTTTGTACATTTTAACACATTACAGACCACGCAAAACAATCTATGGAAGACATCATCTAATTTGGTTCAATGTGGTTTCCCTTTCCAGCCGAATCATCCGATCCAGCGCTAGATCGTGCTCACCCAAGCCCTCCCTGAAGAAATCTCACTTACTACATATGGCCGGGGTTGTTGTGTGGTTCTTGTGTAGAGTCTGGTTCAGCCCCCCCCCCCTCACCCCCCCTCCTGTTCGTCTAGTTAAGATGGTTCCCATCACTCAGTACTTTTTCGTCTTTACCAGAGCCTCACCCTCGATCAGTTGGTGCATCTAATGCTAAAACCCATACATTGTGGTTATAATTGTATGCACTTTTTGTGTCTCGCCTGGCGAAAGCAGCGCATGCGTTGCTCTCGCTATTGCGAGTGCCTTTTGTAATCCATTCTGGCGAGGGCTTTCGTGCATGCGTCTGCATGGACAAACATTGCTGCTCTTGCCATTTGTCCATAGCAGACAGCATGTGCGCGTCCATACGGACTGGACAGTCCGACACCATTTTGCATTTCGTTATCATAGCAACGAAAATGCCGCTTCCTGTACGCAGCTTGCCGGCTGCTTCCTGTACGCAGCTATGGTGTTCGAAGCTGCACTCATTTTCCTTAAATGCACGGTGTGGAACTTGGTTTCTGTTATTTTTTAATGCATGAGGCAGCCCCTGCAGATTGCTTATTTCCACTGTAGAATAAACGGTTACGAAACGGGAAAATGTCACTTGGGAGGAAGTGATGGCCATGTTGTGGTCAGGCAAAACGTCTCAGTAGACATAGTATTTCATGCCATCAGTGCTTTAATCATTGACAACATGATGTCCGATTACACCCGCGCCCCTAAAAACATGGACCCTGTACGATTCTGTGCTTACTTGACAAAGTGCGTCCTAAAGTTAACTTGCGCTTCTCGCCTGACCATTATTCCCTTTACCAAGAATTGGCAGAGAGGCAGGCCATTCCGTTCGGAGTTACAAAAATAACTCCTCCTCCTTAGAAACAGTGTAACCAGATCATCAAGACAATAGTTCTGCGTTTATCAGAAAGGAAGCCGGCTGAGGACGGGGTTGAGTATTGCAGATATATTTCATATGGTGTGTGAATAAAATGTTACCTCAGTCATTCCCGCTGTTCAATTCTGCTGGACCTGACCTGTGAACCCCAAGTACGAATCCCAACTGACCCAATCCGGAGTCTTTTCAAGTACACCAATATCCTTGGCCTTCCGTTGCCAACTTAACGCATGCTGGGAGTTATTTACAATCTGGGTTAGTTTTCATGTGAACCGATTTGCTTGGTAATCTGAAAGCTCACCAGGGTAGACCGCTGGTAGAGCCTGGGCCATCTGCTAATTTTACTCACGGCATATCCAACGATTCAGTTTTAATGGCCCTACGATTTAAGGCAGTCTTTGTCATTTCCTTTCACCACAGTTCCTTACAGACCGGAACCTCGCTTTCACAATAACTGCCACCAAAGACCTTACACGTACCCCCTACGATGACTCTACAGTGGTATTCGTCCACTTTTTAACGACACTCCTGTGATGCCCATGATCACTCCAACGCTTTCCTGCCCCTAGCCCCTCACAATAATAGCCCCGGTCAGAAACAAACCAGTATCTGCCAGCCCCATCCTTTACCCCACTCTAGTCCACGTCATGTATGTACTTACTCAGTGTCTCAGTCCCGCATCTCCCTTTTTGGGCTCTTTAGCGGTGCGCACAGGGGTACAGGTGGGGCGCTGCCCCCTCTTGAAATTTAAGGCTGTCCCAATCAAAGTCTGCTGGGAGCAACTCTTTTAAGTAAATGGCTCTGAAGAAAGGCTCATGTTCACCCTTTCGCCGGTCCGTGACATAAGGGCAACTACAGTTCATCGTTAGCTGCACTCTAGGGATCCCAAAAGTAATATCTACAGCCGGCATCAGAGGGAAATCTTCATTTCACGTGTACACGAGGAAACGCTTTGTTTAAAATACACTGAATAAAGGCACTGTTAAAAAATAGCCGTCAAGTTCCTGAAAAGCGCTTCAACGCCTCGTCAGGGGGAGGAAGCGCTATGTAAATGCTATTACATTTACACGCGTGTCCCTTCCTAGCTCTTTTTGTTAAACCAATGGAGAGACTTTAAGCAGCGATCTCAAATTTCCCCGGCCCTTGCGCGAACATCTGGTAATATCCAGATTTTTCCTTTCCTTTCTGGAACTCGTGGTCCTAAGTTTATGATGGGATAAAAAAAACTAAAAGCCATAGAAATGCAGTTAAAACTACGAACTGGAGGAGCTACCCACAGGGCACAAGTCAGAATCAAGCATTAAAAATGCAATAGGTCTCACCTTTCATTAAGTTAAAGCCATTTGCTTTGCTATACAATACCATGAGCAAAGCAAATGGCTTTAACTTAATCAAAGGCGAGAGAGACCTATTGCATTTTCAATGCTTGTTCCTCACTGAAAGTGAAACAAAGCGAAAACACATTATAAAACCGAAACCTACTGCTGGGCAGTAAAGAAAAACAATGGTCCTTGACCTAATTCAATACAATGATTATATCAAAAAAAGGTCCTTAATTTTCTAACTTGGAGCCCAAATAAATTTTGCTCTTTGGAAAAGATCCAGACTAATTCATACAGTCACAAAGCCCAACAACTGTGTCATATTTATAGAAAAAAATATATATTTTTATTTTTACTAAACCATGCTTGTAACCTCTTAGAATTCAAAGGTTTCAAATTGCAATTTTATCAGGTTTTTTTTCAATATTTACAATGTTTTAAAGGTACGTATAAAAGGTGCTCATGGAGAACGTGCATAGAGTTAGTGCTCGAAAAAATGGCGCGAGTGATTTAAGAGAAAGGAAAAGAAGAGTAGGTGACAATTTGTACAAGTGAATATACTGATTCAATACTAATAAAACAAATCAAAATGTCCTGTCCACTTTCAAAAGTTCACAATCCAGTGTATCAAAATATCATTCTTTTTTGCACGTTTTTACACTAGATGTATAGTGATCCAGGGAGTCTTAATAGGGGTGTCGACGTTTCGACCCGACTTAATGCCTTGGGGAAACTGATAACCTCTGCTTGCGGGTCTTCTTCAGGACTAGAGAGCACCCTCCGTACCTGACGTGAACCAGTTCCTAAGGATTTAAGCATAAAATGTATAAGGGCCTGTCTGTGAGGATTGCATCAATTTAGGGTATTTAATATAAAGTTTGACTTACCCTAATGGTAATTCAAGTGGTCGTCAGCAAAAATCGACCTAGGATCTATGTGTCCATCTCTCAGATTGGAATCCGTAAGAGTTAATCTGTGGGCAATAGTATAAGGTTGAAAGCGCGGAGAGGTATTTTACATGGTGTTCTGAACAGTTAGATATTGCTGACAACTTACCTAATCTCAATGGTGGTGAGCTCACTCAGTCTATGTATCCGAGTTGCCAGAATGCTTTTGTAGTGCCGTCAAAGTAAATCTGTGTACAATAATGTGGGATTAGAAACTCTTTACTCCTACTGCATTCAATGGCCAAATTACGCCCTCCTGACTAACTCACCCATTCACCAGCAAAGTAAGTTCCAAAGTTGGGGACTCCCTCACATTTTGAGATATCCGATGTTTCTTCCCACCTCAATGGGGGATATTATATATTAGTGCCGGTGTGGTCACTGCAATGTAAAGAATATAAGGTAGCATTTTAGTAATTGCCCCTTAGTATTAACATGAATAATGACAAGCGCTAACTAAAGTATCAAGCGCTAACTACAATTTTGAAACCTGGCGTCTTACCTCTTGTTAGATTTCCTGTGCGCCAAGGTTTAACGCAGGAATGGGGGTAGTCCGTTATCCTACGCCGGTGGTTTCTCACTGCTCGCAAACCAGGAAGTGAATTCCCATGAGAGCACGTCAGAGCTCACGTGACTATAGGCAGAGAAGAAAGACTGCCTCCTCTCGTTACGTTCGAGTCTCAACGCGATCATTAGACTGTTGTCTAAATCGCAAGGGGCGCCTATTAACTCACTAAGGGAGATTCCGATATTTTTAACGCTGCCACTGGCAGACCACTCAGTTTCCGATTTACGATTTAGTATCCGTAGTCATTCTGGTGTTCTAATGGGCATAGTTGTGTGTACACATACAATTACCAGCACACAGTTATAGTAGAAGTCAACATAAATTGCAATTACATTCCGATAGTATATTGTTCAATAGGGCATGATTGTGTGTACATATACAATTACGTACACACAATCATGCCCTATTGAACAACAGTCTAATGATCGCGTTGAGACTCGTGAGCAGTGAGAAACCACCGGCGTAGGATAACGGACTACCCCCATTCCTGCGTTAAACCTTGGCGCACAGGAAATCTAACAAGAGGTAAGACGCCAGGTTTCAAAATTGTAGTTAGCGCTTGATACTTTAGTTAGCGCTTGTCATTATTCATGTTAATACTAAGGGGCAATTACTAAAATGCTACCTTATATTCTTTACATTGCAGTGACCACACCGGCACTAATATATAATATCCCCCATTGAGGTGGGAAGAAACATCGGATATCTCAAAATGTGAGGGAGTCCCCAACTTTGGAACTTACTTTGCTGGTGAATGGGTGAGTTAGTCAGGAGGGCGTAATTTGGCCATTGAATGCAGTAGGAGTAAAGAGTTTCTAATCCCACATTATTGTACACAGATTTACTTTGACTGCACTACAAAAGCATTCTGGCAACTCGGATACATAGACTGAGTGAGCTCACCACCATTGAGATTAGGTAAGTTGTCAGCAATATCTAACTGTTCAGAACACCATGTAAAATACCTCTCCGCGCTTTCAACCTTATACTATTGCCCACAGATTAACTCTTACGGATTCCAATCTGAGAGATGGACACATAGATCCTAGGTCGATTTTTGCTGACGACCACTTGAATTACCATTAGGGTAAGTCAAACTTTATATTAAATACCCTAAATTGATGCAATCCTCACAGACAGGCCCTTATACATTTTATGCTTAAATCCTTAGGAACTGGTTCACGTCAGGTACGGAGGGTGCTCTCTAGTCCTGAAGAAGACCCGCAAGCAGAGGTTATCAGTTTCCCCAAGGCATTAAGTCGGGTCGAAACGTCGACACCCCTATTAAGACTCCCTGGATCACTATACATCTAGTGTAAAAACGTGCAAAAAAGAATGATATTTTGATACACTGGATTGTGAACTTTTGAAAGTGGACAGGACATTTTGATTTGTTTTATTAGTATTGAATCAGTATATTCACTTGTACAAATTGTCACCTACTCTTCTTTTCCTTTCTCTTAAATCACTCGCGCCATTTTTTCGAGCACTAACTCTATGCACGTTCTCCATGAGCACCTTTTATACGTACCTTTAAAACATTGTAAATATTGAAAAAAACCTGATAAAATTGCAATTTGAAACCTTTGAATTCTAAGAGGTTACAAGCATGGTTTAGTAAAAATAAAAATATATATTTTTTTCTATAAATATGACACAGTTGTTGGGCTTTGTGATTGTATGAATTAGTCTGGATCTTTTCCAAAGAGCAAAATTTATTTGGGCTCCAAGTTAGAAAATTAAGGACCTTTTTTTGATATAATCATTGTATTGAATTAGGTCAAGGACCATTGTTTTTGTTAACGTTCTGTACCCAGGTCCCAGACCGGTTTGGGATACCCCATTTTTGATAATGGCTGGGCAGTAAAGAGCAGGTGCCAGGCTCTTCATGTGGGGAGACTGTGAGAATAGGTTGGCAAAACAGATCTATGTCATCGCCAGCAAGAGCTAAATCTACTGCTTTCTCAAATCCTGGCTTCAGTCTGCTAACTTCAGAATGAGAATACACTTATTAGAATGATTCACCCAAATGTGCCGTGTACAACACACAGTAACAAAACGAGACTTTGTATAAAATGCTCTTAAGTGTGCATTTACACTAATGCTTTAGTGGGCTGCAAGCAGTGTCAACAATTAAATGCCATTTGATTAATAAAAAGTGACAACACATTTTAAGATGCATACAGTCATTGACATTTTGACAACTGTACTTTCTCAGTAGGTTTGGCAACCAGCGACAGTTGAAAAGAGCAGTCCTACGTGATACACATTTAATTATTGTTATCCCTTCACTGTATACATTTACATAGTTTGTTAGAGAATTAGCCCCTACCTTCACTTCAGTCATTCTTGGCAGCAGCTCGGTATGCTGTCGTAAGATTCATGGGAGATTCATGGGTCCAGTTTAAACAATGATATGGCAGGACTGGCCTTTCTCAAAAAAGACAAACAGTCACTGACAGTTTTCATCACATTACTTGTAACTGATTGAGAAGTTCATGCTAATAAAAGCTGGATGGAAATACATTCCCCTTTCAGCTTCAATAGAAAACAGACATTAACCAGCCATTATAGCTTCCATAGGGTCTCTGTATGGCCTCCTGCAAATGTATATTTCAGATCACTAAAGGCACCCACCGACCGCTCCCCCACTGTCGCCATCCTTTTTTGGCATAGTATTTCAGATTATGGACAGGCATTCCTTGTCTCCACCACCATCTGCAGTACCCTGTAAGAATCATGGAGTTTTTTACCCCCCCGTTATATCACTGTATACATTCAGCATTTTTGTACGCAATCCCAAAGCGTATGCTTTTTTTTTTTTAGAATTAATTTACTTGTATTACTTTTTAGTACTTTATGATGGAGATGTCTTGTGCATAGAAATTTTAGACTGTACTATTAAAATAAAAATAAACCCAACTATTATTGGTCTTTTGTAACTACCAGAAATACAGTTCCTTATTGAAAACATAGATTGACACGCTCATATGGTAATACTTTTTCTCCCCATTTCTGAGGTCATAATATGAATTTATCCGGCTACAGATGAATTGTTATCTTTAGCTTGACTCGTAGAAACAGCAGAAGTACAGCAAACAAAATCTTGTGTGGATGAGTGATGGCCTCAATTGAAGCACTTGTATGTGGCTACAAAAAGGGAACATGCAGTGAGAGCAAAAACAACATATTGATATGCTAGAGTCTAACAAATCGCTTTATCTTTTAGAAATGAAACAACATTTTGAAAAGCTCGAACCTTCCCATTAAAATCTATTTTTCAATTTTTGTATGTTTTGTTTGTGAATAAAATTAAAAATGTTAAGCTGTATTTGTATACTTGTGTCTGTATTTTTGTGTATTGTTTAGAAGTTCAAATCGTTGAAATTGATTAGGTTTGGTTCCCTGTTGGCCGTTCATGCTTCTTAGAGCATTGCCACAGTTGCAAAGTTAAAAGGAGGCCTTTTCTTCACTTGAAAGGGTGAGCCTGCTCTATACCTGGGTCTCCCTGTACCTTTGGGATACCTGCATCTTGCTCCTCTCAGGACCAAAGGGCCAACGAGGGATGTACCTTTTCACATGCAGGCGTATAGATCAGTTCTGCTGGTCAGGGGAGGTTGCCCTGATTCTTAAACTGTTTTAACCATCACTCTAGTAATTAATGTTCTAGAGCAGCGTTTCCCAAACTGTGGTCCGCGGACCCCCAGGGGTCCGTGAGACATTCCCAGGGGGTCCGAGTGCCTGTCGTCGTAGTGAAAAATGAAACGTCCATGCGTCCTCACATCACAAAAGAGCTGTGAATGTTGGCAGAGGGGCGGCCACAACAATACAATCGGGAGGCGGGGGCAGCGAATGGGCAGTGGGCAGTCAGGGGGGGCGGGCCGCAGTAGGCACAGCGGCTGGGGAAACGAGTGGAACAGAAGGCAAAAGGGGCACAAAAACAAGGGGAAAAACAAGTGGCACAGTGGGCAGAAGGGCACAAAAAACGAGTGGAACAGAGGGCACAAAAAACGAGGGAAAAACACGTGGAACAGAGGGCAGAAAGGCACAAAAAACGAGTGGAACGGAGGGCAGAAGGGCACAAAAAACGAGTGGAACAGAGGACAGAAGGGCACAAAAAACGAGGGAAAAACAAGTGGAACAGAGGGCAGAAAGGCACAAAAAACGAGTGGAACAGAGGGCAGAAAGGCACAAAAAAACGAGGGAAAAACGAGCTGCACAGAGGGCAGACAGGCACAAAAGCGAATGGCACAGAGGCAAAATACAGAATACAGAAATATAGGGGCAGCTAAAAACAAAAGGCAGAACGGGCAGAGAGGCACGGCGGCAGCGAGGGGAACAGAAGGGAAAACCGGGCAGAGACGTGGGGCAGCGAGGGGTACAGAAGGAAAGACCGGGCAGAGAGAGCACGGGGACAGTGAGGGAAACAGAGGTAAGAAAAAGGGGCAGGGACCACGTCGTACAGACAGCGAGGGAAGACAGACAACAGCAGTCACACAGCAATGACAATACAGGCAATACAATAAAAGCAATAAAACGTTGAAAGGCACATGTGTGTAGGTTACCTTTACTTGGCAGGCAGGTAAAAATAGATTCAGCCAGGATCAGCAGTAGGATTTTCATGCTGCTGTCTGATTGCTCACTTTCCACAAGCCCTTGGGTACCACTAAATAATACACTGCTGTATGCATACATGTCTATGCCAATAGACCCAATTCAGTCTGTCTACCTCTTGAAATTGCCTCTGCTTCAAAAGGCGTTTTTAAAAAGAAATTTAAATTGTACAAATTGCTTAGGGGTCCCCGGCATCCAGTAGTAATTCAGTAGGGGTCCTCAGGAGTCAAAAAATTGGGAACCACTGTTCTAGAGATCTTAGCATTTGTAGTTCTGGTCCATTCCCACTGACTAATTCTTGGACTGCAGTGATCCCCTCGGTTATGCTATACTGAAGATGTTCACATCGACCAGTTGTTTGTTTGAGATGGACAAATTTCAAATTCAAATTAAAATTCTTTATTTCGGCATGGATGCCATAAAAGAGTCACAACACAATTCATTATGTTAAAATAGACATTTTGACATAGAACATTAAAAAACATCAATTAAAATACATTTCTTAATGCAAATAAATCAAAGCACAACCGTCAATAGAATACTAAAAATCCCCCTGTAATTACTAGGACACGTTCTAATTCTGTTCTTAAGGGTGATCTTCATTTACAACTGTTGCCCCTTTTTTTTCCTTAGGAAAAAGATTGAATGTAAGAATCGACTAACACTAAATATTATTGATTGGTTTGTGTTAGATTTAAGTATTCTAAGGGCCTGTTTACATGATCTCACGCCTAACAGTAGGCATAGTGGTTTAATCTATCTTTTTCTGGCCAATGCATAGGCGGGACAGAAAAAGAAGATATGAAACTCATTTTCAATCTGGTGGCAATCACACATAGAACAAATTTCGTCTGCCACTAAGGATGGAACATTAGGCCTCCTTGCCCAACGTGCCAAAGTTGTTTTTATCAGAAGATTCCCATATCTTAATTTTAAAAATAGGGTTTTGGCTATCTCATCCATAAAGGTCTCAAATAGTGGCTCATCCTTAAAACTGAGGAAGTTTGTTACTAAGGTTCCAGCTGTTGAAACATTTGTTGTCATGTTAACCATAAAGCTCCAAAAGGCCCTTTTTAAAATTAGTATTGGGTTAGACAGTAGATGTTCTGGGTTCTCCCAGAAGTGTTTTAAACCTATTTTGGTGAACCAAATTTTAACGTGCTTTAACCATGGGATGGTTTTTGAATTATCTAGCCCCATGATTTCTTTTAGCCCATCTCTATAGTCGTGTAATTCAGGCACCCGCCACAGTCTAACCCATAACATCAGTGGGCGAATTATAGTGTAATGGTCAGTTCTTTTAATGTTTAGATCTAGTTGAAGGGGCACTAGAGGAGTGCCTCTTGGGACCCTTACCAGGCTTCTCATGAAATTATTGTCCAGGACACTAAAAGTATCCTTTGACCCTGGTCCCCAGATTTCTGCACCATATAACACTGCTGGTTGAACCTTGAATTTGAAAAGCTCAACTACCGGAGACACATCTTTACTAGTACTCAAACTTTGTTTCCTAAGAATAGGCTTTGCATTCTGAGTGAATGCCAGCTTACTTTTTTCCATTTGGGCTCTCCAGGAAAAGTTGGAGTCTAAAGTAACCCCTAAGTATGAGAATTGTGGGACCGATTCTAGTTTAACACCATTCAGTGTTAAACAGCCTTTATTGGTTTTTGGTGGATTGAGGGCCATACATTTAGTCTTTTCCCCATTTATTTCCAGTCCTTTCTTACTAAAATAATACCTAAAAGAATTCAGTAGTGCCTGGAGACCTTTCTTAGTTTGAGGAATCAAAAGAGTGTCATCAGCAAATAATAAAGTTGTTACCCTTTCTCCATTCAGTTTTGGTGAATCATTTATACATCCCTCTAGATGTGAAGGGATGTCATTCACGAAAAGGGAAAAAAGTGTGGGGGCCAATACACAGCCTTGGCGAACGCCACGCTCGATGGGAATTTTTTGGGTCAGTTCCCCACTTGGGCCCCATCGGATTTTCGCAAAATTCTCTTCGTGCAGCTCTTTGATCTGAACCAATAGACTATTTGGCAACCCTACTACTCTCAATGTTTTCCATAAAAGATTGCGTGGCACTAGGTCGTACGCTGCCCTCAAATCAACGAAAGCAACGTATAGATGTCCCATTTTAATGTGTACATATTTCCAATAAAGGCAGCAGAATCTGAATATCTGGTCTATTGTGCTTACTTTACATCGGAAACCAGCTTGGAATTTAGTTAAGATTGCATTCTCCTCAATCCAGTCACTGACCCGAGTTAAAATGTGTCGTGAGTAGATTTTCTGGAGGATGTCCATCAGGCTGATTGACCGGTAATTAGAGGGATCCATCCGATCCCCTTTTTTGAAGATTAAAACAATTTCAGCTCCCCTCCAGCTTTCGGGGAAATCTAAGGTAAGGGATAACTTATTACATAAATAGTTTTTATATGGTGCCCATACTTTTAAATCATGTTTATATAAATCCCCAGGGATCTTATCTAGGCCTAGAGCTTTGCCAGTCTTTACTAGGTTAATTGCCAACTCGGTTTCGCCTAGTGTAAAGTCCAGGCAATCAGTAGGGTGTTCATAGCATGGGACATCCACATCGAATTGGGCATCATCATACTTTTTATAGAGGTTAGTAAAGGGGTTAACCCATGTTAGCTCGTCCAAATAGACGTCCTTAACCACTCTCCCTGCATGGTTCCCGTTGGCTACTAACCTCCAAAAGCCTACGCTATCATTTGTTTTAACAGCTAGCAGCATATCAGCCCATTTTTCTTCCTCCCAGGCTATTTTAGAAGCCTTTTGTACTGACTTATAATTATTCCTTGCTATTTTTATATCAGATAGTGTCTTAGATTTAATTGCTAATAAAAGCCCCCTTTTAGATTCCCTACAGATTCTGTCATACCATGGTTTACTATGGGACAGATTCTGTGTCTTTTGTTAGTTCTTCTTGGGCATTTTGGTAACTAACATTATTATATCTGTAAAAAAAAATTCGTGGAGTGACATAAAATAAATTGGATTTTCCTCATCTACCATAGAACCTATGTATGAGCCAAAGGTCCCTGCAAAAAGTGTATATATTTCTGCGAGAATCTCACCATGTTCCAATATAAATGGCCATTTGAGTACTCGTCTGTTATTACTGATATGTATCTCGACGTTGTCACCATTGTTTGCATCTGCTGGTGGTGATGACACTACTCCCTGAAACAAAGAAGCTTCTATCGAAAGACTCAGGGGGAAGTCGTCACTTTCTAGCCTGTCCTTTACCTCGAGGTCTAAAATACTCGGCCAGATGGGTATAGAAACAATCACAAAATCTAAATTGCTTTTGTAATTATTTCTGCTAAAGGTTGGTCTTTTCAAACTATCAGACGGAAGCCGTCCATTACAAGCCCTGAGACAATACTCCGTGCATAATTTTGTTATTTGGACTGCCAAGACCGAACATTTAACCGGTTTGACATTCTCCAATGCTGGGATTTTGTTAGCTTGGTCCTCCTCTTCAAAAATGTCGCTGAGCCCCAGGACTGGTTCGTAATTACAATTTAGATCACCAGCCAAGATAACGTAATCCTCTTTACCATCTAATCTGCTTAAAAAACAGTCTAGTTTGGTTAGTGTGGGTGATTCTCTAAATGAGGGTGTTGGTCTATTATAGACATTTATTAGGAGGAAATTTTTCCCTTCACGTGTGGTAATTTTTAGCGCTAGTATATCAAGAGAGTTTGCATCCACCACCTCAATCTGTACCCTCAGATTTACTTTCACCCAGATTAATAATCCACCCGAGGGCGTTCCACTTCTGGATGGGATAGCACCTATTCCAAAAGACTTAAACCCTAGTCTATGTGGTGTAACCACTGCCCAAGTTTCTTGTAACAGACAAAAATCATAAGTATCAATGAATCTTGCCCATTTAGGATTCCTTAGATTTTTTGAGACTCCGGCTATGTTCCAGGAGACTAGTTTTAGTGGCTCCCTCATTTTGGCTAGGGTCTCGGGTTGGGCCACCAATGATGTTTCCTCAATTGTTAACATTCTTATTGGCATGTCTTCAGCTACTCCTAATGCGTTAGGACATTTACTGCTCTCCCCCTGAATATTTTCATCCCTCACTACCGTATTGGCCATTGGTGGATTTACTGTGATTGGACACCCTGGGATAGATCCTGCGGCTTGGTCATGACAATAATCCAAGGATCCCTGGTCGCCGAGCTCGTTGGAAGGTACCATTAAGGCCGGGTTATATTGTGAACAACCTTCCCCACGAGATGTTAAGGGACCTGGGTGCTCATTGCGCCCCATGGGCCTCTGGATATTGTCAGTCAGTTTTAGGGCTACCGCTTCCGTTCTTCCAAACAAACTACTTATGCTTATTGCAGTGGTTGAGAGGTTAACCCCGGAATTCCCCATCACTTCAGCTCCATTGTCAATGCCCTCCATACTGAGGGTATGGATTCCGCTTCCCTCATCCCCCGGTCTCACAAAACATCAATCACAATCATCTAGGCCACTAAATATGTCAAATCTATTTGTGGTCTCCAATGGTGTGAATAGTTTTAAGTGGTCCATTCTCCCATTGGTGGTATTGTTGGACCTAGCTGTTAAAAACCTGCAACCCGCCGGGTCGACCCCCAGCTCTTCCCCGACGGAACACCAGCTCATAACCATAACATTCTCGGCTGGCCCGGGTCCCTTCCCAAATCACCGTCTCCGGCCCAGCCGCCATCTTGGACCCTCCACGACCAGGCCTCGTGGCCTAGGGTCGACCTCAGCCGCAGGTGCAGTTGTTTGTTATTTTTATTGTCGGGGGCTTCGAAGTGGTTGGGTTCATGTTTGGAACAGAGATCGGGGCAGATGTAGTAGGTTGGGTTGGCAGTGTGGTAATTTGTGTAGCATTACTTGCAGCTGTCTTAATAGCGACTCCCTTTCTTCCCAATTCCTGCTCAATTTTCCCTAGTCTGTCTTCCACTTTGTTCAGTCTCTCTATGATTGCTATGGAGTAGCTTCTGATTAAGCTTTCTATGCTATCCAATGTAACAAGGCTTTGCGCTACTTGAGGCACATTGTCAGCTATGCTGATATCTATACTAACCTCCCTATCTAGGTGCATGGTAGGTGAGGGTAAAGGCGTTGTATTGGTTCCCTCAGGTGCAACTGTTGGGGCCTTATCACTCCCAATGAAAATCTTTGCCTTTTTGCCGAAGTCGGAATGGCTCAGCTTTTGTTGGTGTGATTCCCCCCCTTTTCCGCAGTTTTTTGTTAGGGGGTGGGCCATATATTCTAGGCGGCGGCGTGATTTTTTTAACCCTGTTTCGTGTTATTTTGCATGGCATAGGTGCAGGGGTAATCAGTGCATCCGTTATGCTAGGGGTACTAGTGTGGTTAGTAGGAGAAGGACCATTCGTAGTTGACTTAGGGCAAGTACTGGGTGTCAGCGTGCAATCTCTAGGTACCAGAGGCTGACTATCCAGTAAAAGTACACTATCGTTGCCATTCTTGCTCCCTTCATCAATGGAAGCAACAGATAAAGGTGATGGAGTCACTAACCTATTCTTCATACTTTCTACAGAACGGCGGCGTTCAGCTCGTCGCTCTGCTAAAGCAGTTTCCTTAGGGATGTCAGCAGCAGTCTTTGTAAAATAGTTGTCCAAAGTTCTGTTAAGCAAACCCCCTAGCTTATCTGGCATGGCTAGGTCTGTGCTTAACGGTAGCAATGACATTTATAAAAGACTACCAGCTATAGATAATGGAACAGTGTGGTCTTACTTAACACGTACACAGGAATAACTATCGGCCAGGGGGTTATGCCCAGTCCAGTCTCTTCGGGCCTCTGAGGGCCACAGAGGGCCCGCCCTTTGCCCGGGCTTCGCCCCGGGCGCTCCCGCACAGCGGGAAGCGCAGATTGTTTATGTAGGACTGCCCCTTATGGAAAAAGGGGGTGGGGCGATCAGGGAGAGCAGCCCAGGTGTATCGAGCGCGGGTTTACCGGGACTCCTGGGAAACCGAGTCCCGGTCCCGTTGCTCGCAGCCCTGCAGTCCGAGCCCGCACCCACAACAGCTTCCAGATGGCAAGGGACAATCCGCAGGCGATGCGGGACCCGCGAAGCGGGTTCCGTGAGGAGTAGAGTCCGAGGTCTGACAAACAGTCTGTTCAGGCAACAACAAGATGATTGACCACGTCCCACGTTGTAGCTGCAAACCGGGTGATTTATTGCAGTTCAGTTGGGCGGGGCGATCAGGGAGAGCAGCCCAGGTGTATCGGGCGCGGGTTTACCGGGACTCCTGGGAAACCGAGTCCCGGTCCCGTTGCTCGCAGCCCTGCAGTCCGAGCCCGCACCCACAACAGCTTCCAGATGGCAAGGGACAATCCGCAGGCGATGCGGGACCCGCGAAGCGGGTTCCGTGAGGAGTAGAGTCCGAGGTCTGACAAACAGTCTGTTCAGGCAACAACAAGATGATTGACCACGTCCCACGTTGTAGCTGCAAACCGGGTGATTTATTGCAGTTCAGTTGGGCGGGGCGATCAGGGAGAGCAGCCCAGGTGTATCGGGCGCGGGTTTACCGGGACTCCTGGGAAACCGAGTCCCGGTCCCGTTGCTCGCAGCCCTGCAGTCCGAGCCCGCACCCACAACAGCTTCCAGATGGCAAAGGACAATCCGCAGGCGATGCGGGACCCGCGAAGCGGGTTCCACGAGGAGTAGAGTCCGAGGTCTGACAAACAGTCTGTTCAGGCAACAACAAGATGATTGACCACGATGGACAAAATATTGACTATGAAAGATCGTAGGTATGACGTTTTCTGCATCTTAATAATATTCCACAAGGGAGTTAACTGATATTATCCGAATTCTGCAGTTTGCCAGAGAGACACAAGTTCAACTGTAGGCTTCCCGAGACTTCTTCCCTTAAAAGGAAAGGGTCAATCCTATACACTAGTAGAACACTTGCAAGAAAAGCACTGAGACCAAAACGAAAAGAATTCAAGGCCAGTGGGTGGGAAGTTCAACCCGCTCCCACATTATTTTCGCACAGTAATAAGTCTGGGGCTGGATTTGAGCCAACCCTGCCACCACACCGGTGCATCCGTGAGGTGTCTTCTCTAGCAAAACCACTTGTTAGCTAACCCATGTTCTTTTTGTAGCATAGAGGCCCTACCAAGCCTGAAATGTATGTCTGTGCTTGGCTGCAGATTTAGAGGTAATATCAGATAGAAACCTATTGAAATATTAATGAACTAAAGGAAACATTTCACCCTTGGTCTTTCGTATTTGATATATTGTATATAGTTAACTATGATCCACGGATAATTCGCTCAAGCTCCCCTTTTTTGTAAGATTCTGGCACTGGCCTCAAAAGTTAAGTAGCCCTAGGACTTCATAGTGGTTGCTGGTGCAAGATTACTTCTACCCCAGGCTAAAGGCTATAAACCTGTTAGGGTTTAACTGGTTTTGGAAACTTTACAACCGTGGCATGACTGGGCACAAGTAACCATCCCATTTCTTCACCGTTGACTGAAACACCAAGACTCCACTTTGCACCGCACCTTTTACTCCAACGGGTGGGATCATTGTTTCTGGGAGGGGTATTTTTCTTTCAAGATCTTTTTAATATTTATCTGACTCGAAAGCCCACTTTATTGTCCTGTCGTGCACCCAGAGCAGAGGTTACTGAAACGGAGAGCAGACCTATAGCAAGATTTTTGTTAATTTTGTCTGTCACCTCTGTCCCTTTGACTAAATGCACCCAATCACTGTTAGCACAGTAGTAAAAAAAAGCAAACCTATTTTGGAGTTGAGCGCAGGCCCATAAACTAAGACTAGCCACAGGGCAGTATTATAGTCTCCTGACCAGTAAATACGACAAAGATCATAAATCGGGTTCACAATTTGCTAGTACCTTCTAATTCTTTGCTATATATTTTTCTCAATTAATATCTATCTCAGGGTTTCATGTTTTAAACTTTTTATGTACTTTATGTATAAATGTGACATTTTCTTTTTGTTGTAGGTTTAGCACTCGCTAGCAATTAAGTTTGAGCTGTTTATTTTATACTGTACTACTGTGTATCAAAACTGTACCCTGAAGACCTTCTAGAGAAGTCTTTGTGTGCTTGACTATTTTCTCAGAGGAGAACCAGCTGCCCAAACAGAGCAACTTTGTTATCCAGTTGAAGTAAAGTGCATTTGGTGGCCATGAGCCATCAGTGGTTCATGGCAGGACCTCAGGAAAAGGCCTCATGGTCATTATTTTACCTTTATGATGCTTCAGCGAGTATATAGGCAAGATATTTTCTACCGACCTGCTTAGTTTTACCTGGCCAATTTCCAGATGCAGCGCTGCACTGAAGATATTCTGAATGACTTAGAGATGTTATTACTTTTATCCAGAGGCGTAGCTAGAGCTTCTGGCGCCCGGGGCTATCCCACAGATTGCCGCCCATGACAGGTAGCTGCGGGGAGGGTGGATCTGGGGAAAAATGTCGGCGAGCAGCAGGGGTGGATTGGCAGGGTTTAAGTTACGCCACTCTCTACTCCACTGCATACGAAATGGTGTGAAACTGCGGCGTAAGCCTAGAGCAAACCTTGAAGGTCAAGTCTCAGTTGATGAAGGCCCACCAGCACTTAAATGGTAGCTAATTGCATAAGTAAATGTATCCCTTCCTTCCCTTCCTCCTCTTACACCTCTCCATACTGAACTGCTGCTACAAGACCACAGCAGTAAAACCACCCGCTAGACACCAAGCACAACACCAAAATAACTCCCACATAGGTCACACTCTACACCCACACTCTACCAAACAACAACAGTATTTAGAAACATGGGCAAAGCTATAGCAATAGAACAGCTTCATTATCTCTTCCATCCATGCATCTATCTATTCATTCTTTCACCCTTCCATCCACCTACTGGCATCCACTATTTCACCTTTAGATTCTGTCATCCATTCATTCTTTCATCCATCATTCAATATTTCCCCATTCTATCCATTTATCTATCTATCCATCCATCCAATTTGCCATCCATCTATTATGCCATCCAACTGCTCATCCATACAGTCTAAAAACCAACCATCCACTCTGCCACCCATTGATCTATTCACTCTGCCATCGATTCTCTTTGCATCCATCCTCCACTCTTTTATCTTACCATCACCTCTGCCATTCATCGATCAACTGACATCCTTTCATCAATTCATTAACTCTTCCATTCTTCCACTCAGCCATCCATCTATCCTCCTATCCTCTCTTCCATCCATCCATCAATCCACTCTGTCATTCACCCTCTCTGCCATCCACTCTGCCATCCATTCACCATCCATCCACTCTGCCACCCATCCATTCATCAACTCTTCTATCTATGCATTCAACCACCCATCCACTCTGCCATTCATTCATCCATCAATCCACCCACTCTGCTATTCAACCACCCATTCATCCACTCTGCCATGCATCAATCCCCTCCACCATCCATCCATTCTGCCATCCATCTGCTCATCCATCCATCCATTTATCCACTCTGCCATCCATCCTGCCATTCATTCATCAATCCATCCACTCTGCTATCCAATCATGCATTCAGTCACTTTGCCTTTAATCCATTCAAGCTGTCACGCATCCATTCATTTACTTTGCCATCCATCCAATCTGCCATCCATCCATACATTCATTCACTTTGCCACCCATCTATTCACCCTGCCATCCATTCATCATCCATCCACTACGACTTCCATTCACAGATCTTTCGTCCACTCATCCAGCCCTTTACTCTATCCTCCTTTCAGCTGTCCCTCCACCTATTTATTCACTCAACTATTCATCCATTTGATCTGCCATCCTTTCACTTGTCCATCCACCTATCCATTCACGCACTCACCCATCCACCCATCCCTTTACTATACTTTCATGTGTCCATCCATCATCATTCACTTCTTTCACCCACTCATTCATCCACATATCCATTCATCCTCCTACACCATCATCCCTACTTCCTTTTTTTCACCCTTTTCTTCCAACATTCCTTCTTTCTTTCCCTGTTCTATTTACACAGCAGTCGGTTTTCCTCTGTGGCTGTGGGAGTGCTTCCGGCTTCATGTGAGACATGTTTGGGGTCCTTCTTGCTAGTCCACAAAATGTAATGAACTGAATTTTTGCTTATTGCGGCGCTGGGAGTGAGCCTCGCATACCAGAGCACACGAGGACGGAGACGAGAGCAGAGAGACGGGCGGGGTGAACATAGGAGGATATTTGACTTTTTGGGAGCACTGCAGTCAACGTCGGGCATCGGAACACTTAAGAGAAACTGAATGAACAAGTGCAGTCCTATCCTAACTTGCACAGTGCACTTACATACACGTGACGTGTGCAGTGCTGCACGACTATGTGTCTAAGTAAATCCTGGGCTGGCCACCAGTACCATGCTGCTGCCGCCCCCAAAATAATGCCGCCTGGGGCGGACCGCCCCCACCGCACCCCAACTAAATAAATGTGTTCATTCATTTATTCACCCACGTGCCCTTTACCAATGGGACCGACTGCCGTTCTGGAATGGTCATTCTTATAGCACGACTGCGACATCCTTTACCTGTCTCAGAGCTCATGTTCCCCCGTTTTCTTACCAGAATTGGGGCACATGTAGATGTGCACATTTTAAATAAGGGAGACATTTGTTTTATTGCAAATGCTCTACAGAAACGCAGGGCATTGAATTAGTTTTGCACATCAGTGGGTTTACATCGGCATTGGCTGAATCTCTTGATTATTAATGTAAAGCTTGTTTTCTTTTTTGTGCAATGGACTCAAAACGTTTCGGCACGCAAACATCACAGTACGCATCTGTGACAAATGGGTTCTGGCTAGATGTGGACACAGGTGATCTCTTCTTTTCATGCTATCCTTACTAGTGGAGGAAGCTGTTGACCAGTCAACTCCTAAGAGGGTACGAGAGAAGGTGACTGGAAAAGTTGTGACGTTCTTTTTTTTTTTTAAACGGCTATTAGTAGGTTTCGTGCATAAATAACTGTAGCCTGACGGATGTGGAGCGAATTAGGAATCAAGAAGTGAAGAGGAAAGTATAGGAAGAATTAAGAGATACATTGCGTCTGTAGGAGGATGATCAGTTTCAAAGAGTGATGTGGATACCTATGAAATCTGCTGAAATGTCTCTTCTTGTTCCGTGCACTGTATGTATGTGTTTTTGACAGACAAATTTGCAGGACTTCCCTCATTAAAAGGGATGTATGAAGCAGGTGAATTTATCATTTAGCACTTTCAAAGATTGTTGAATATTAGGACAACATGGTTAATCCAGATAACCTCTTAGAGTCTGGATTCCTGGTTGGAAATATCAGTTCCAGCCCCAGGCATCTCCAATGCACAGCAGTGAAGGTTGAGTAGATTATCGGTCGGTGGACATTTCCAGTTTTGTAGGGTTTTCTCCTCTTTCAGTATTTCCCTACCAGTGCTTTTTCTTCTGAAAAGTCACCTTCCTTGCACAGTGATCAATTACATGAATGAACTCTCGTCTCTAGTTATGGAGATTCATTGTACTGTCCTCACTCGTTAGCGTACTCCTCCTACTGCTGAGAGTCCCTTTCTAAATGCAAGGGTGTTTGCAGGTTTCACTATTTGAGACTGTCTGCCAGTTGGTCGTGCTGACTGTCATAATTAAGCTGTCCGATTTAAAATGTTTAATGTTGTGCAGCTGTGTTGACTGATTTTCCTGCATAATTTTTTTTAATCCTCCTTTCTTTTTAAAGTTTTCAGTTGGGTACCAAAGATTGAAGGGTAAGAGATGTCTATTCCCCTTTGGACTGCATTGCACTGGAATGCCAATTAAGGTAAGCTTGTTTGTGGAAATCGCTAAAGAAACAAGCATTTACAATGCAATAGACCTCACATTTTTTCTAGAGTTAGAGCTAATGCCGTTGTAATGTAAATGCTTTTTAGTTAATTGTGAGAGCGAGAGTTGGAAAGTGATAAAAAGCGAGAGATGGTATACAGAGATAGTTAGTTATTTGCATATACAAGTGAGAGGTAGAGTGAAGAGTGAGAAAGAATGAGATGGAGAGTGAAAGAGTGTTATTTTAGAGAAAGGTAGAGTTTGTGAGAGAGCTAGAGAGAGTTTAGAGGCAGGTTGTTAAAGTTGGCTGTATGAAGAGGTGGCTTGAAGGACATTTGAAAGAACCACCACCAAAGCCCATTCAGAGCACTTCCAGGCTGTGTTTAAAATAAAGCCCAACTCTTGAAAATATAATCCAATCTCTTATCGCATTCAATAAAAATATAGAACCTGCGGTAGAGATAAACACTTTTCCCCCAGAGAGTTAGCAAGACCAGGCATGTTTTTAAACTACCCACAACAATGCAGAGAAATGACAACTCTAAGAGGCTCAGCTTCAATTGAGTGAGCCTATCTGTTCACATCTGCTGCGGCCAGTTGCTCGCTGTCCCTCCCAGTGCACACATCACATATGTTCTTGCGCCGAGCCATGCGTGCAAGGCGGAGGACTGATACCAAGCATGTCGGTGACGTCACACCAGGCGAGAGCGGCGAGTGAGTCATTCCTTCAGGGGGTTTCTACGTACCTGCTTTCGGAACTTCAAACACTGGTTGGAGTCCAAAAACAGGCGTCTTAGTTTCACGATAAAACATAAGCACACATGATTTAAGTGAGGGTTCTGACAGTGCAAGCATTCAAAAATACAGTCTGCACGTGATGTAATTGGGCTTAGGCATGCTTGTGGCAGGCATACGAACAGTGAAAAAGGCCATGGTAGTGCTATTATAATACCACTAATATAGCTCCAGTCAATGCCATGAGATGTGTGTAGTGCTACAGCTGTGAGCCAGCGAGCGGCGAGGGAGGAGAGGATTGAAAGGGAAAGTAGTGCATGCAAACCAAGCATATGGCCTATATCAAGATGATCCATGTAGCAGGGCAGTCCGCTGGGCAGGAACATAACTGCCACTAGACGGCACACATATACTCTATTCACGAACGAAAACTATGGAATTTGTAAATGCAGACCAAGGAACTAATGAAAAGTGGTGGGCGTCTGGTGGGTGTGTTCAAACCCCACAGAGGGATTATAACAGGCTCAACCTAAAAATTACCAATATATACTTCACCTCAAGTTATGAAATTCCATTTATCGAAGTTCATTGAAGACCGATACTCTAGACTTAACTGTTCTTTAATTCGAGATGAAATATGATTTGAAATAATTAGTGTTATTTAATTTTGTCAAGAGTATTACCTCCCTAGTCCTTAGCAAATACATGTGAAGTGCAGGTAGCAGTTTTAAACCATGGCATGCAGTACTCTGCTTTCCATCCTTTTGAGGTTATTGGAAGTATTGCCTTTGACTCCTTGTTAACGCTGCAAGTCTTTGATGGTAAGCACAATATAAATAGTATGTTATTCTCGTCTTTGTGGAAATTACCTGTAATGTAGAAGGATGACATGGCATTGATTGGTGGCTTTGCACAAGAGCTACGCATCTTATCCAAGTAAAAGTAAAGCAGACCAATGTTTATTTGAAAGCCTGTGACTGTATTGTGGGTGACTACCAGTTTCTTTTTGAGGTATGGTAAAGCAAGGAGCTTGCATTGCTATGGAGGAATTTAACCTCCAACCCTCTTAAGCAACCCTCTCCAAAGATGACCGGATATGCGGCTTCGAATGTACTGGTACTTGCATTTGTTACCATTCGTGTTGCATAGCACAGTGACATGGCAAAATAGCCATAGGAAGAATGCCTATCCAGATAACATGAAGTACATTTCGCATCTGTTTGTTATATTTCACTGAGTCTGGCAGTAGTTTGTTGAAGATGTATTTATGTATGAGCAATGTGACCTCTCCATTATGCTGCTATCAAGTAATGTCTTTCTCCTAGGCCTGTGCGGATAAGCTCAAGAGGGAAATGGAGCTGTATGGCTGCCCTCCCCAGTTCCCCGAGGAAGATGATGAGGACGAAGATGAAACACCGGTTAAAACTGCTGATGATGTAATAATTAAAGACAAAACGAAAGGCAAAAAGGTAAAATACACTGAACTGAAAGAAGAGGCTGGTATTTGAACAGCTATGGAATCTGCACCTTCTTGACTGAACATCTGTTGTTTATGAAAGTTGACATGTGCTTATGTATGTTTATGTAAATGTAAATGTAAATGTACAGGAATTTATATAGCGCAAATCACCAAGCGGTTTCTAAGCGCTTGCTTAGGGAACCCGTCCTGGTATTCCCCTGTGAGAGAACCCCAGCAGGGTGTCCGCAAGGTGAAAGCCAGGCATCCCGCTGCGAGGGGCCGTTGTGGAGATTAAGCAAGCTATTGCCCAGAGTCGCAGAGTGTGAACCCGTGAATTGAGTAGGCACCGGTGCGAGAATTGTCGAGTCCATGGAAATTTTAGGACTCAAGACCCCGCCGAGCCGGGAATTGAACCCTGGTCCCGGGCTGACCTCTGCTTCCAGGTCTGCCTCCTCTAACCAGTGAGCCACACTTATGGTGTGTTGCTGCAGTATGACATACTTCTCACACATAAGTGCACAAATGTACTACACACACCAACTACAGTAGCATGGGATACGCAAATATCCTTCATTTCCACATACATAAATCTTTCTCAAGCTCTGAATCCGTTATCTTTGTCAATTTATGCAGACTTCCTTCAGGCACAGCCCGCCTAACCCTCCTTAGCACAGTGTGCTTCGAGAAAGCAGTGGGCTCTCCATCCACCTACACAAATGAGCATATTCACCGGAAGTGCTCCATCTAAGCTTTTTGTTCTGGAAGGACATAGTACAAGACGCATTATGAAGACTAGTGTCTCCCCGAGTTCCATGCCAGTTGTGGCTGTTCTTATCCTAATCACATCTGAGTAATAGTACATGTGGGATGAATGGTAAAACTGCAGATGGAGAGTAGTAAAGCTGAATGGAGTTCTGTTGATGGTGACAAGCGCACAAAAGTTGTTACTCAGGCCATCTCCAAGACCGTTTCCTGTTGGTTTAGTAAGTCTGTAAAATCCAGGAACATTACAGTGGACTTGAAGCAAATTTGCCAGCAAGTCGGTGTCAAAGATTTATTGTTCAGTTTTGCATATCATAACCTCTTCATTTTTTGTGTCTTTTTGTGTCAGAGCAAAGCTGCTGCCAAGGCCGGCTCATCCAAATACCAGTGGGGGATCATGCAGTCACTTGGCCTTTCGGATGAGGAGATAGAGAAGTTTGCTGAGGCCGAGCACTGGCTCGGCTATTTTCCACCTCTGGCAATCCAGGACCTCAAGGGCATGGGACTTAAGGTACTGCCGTGGCACGCTCGCCGGCTCCTACAAATTCATGTTAAAGTTGCCAGAGCTTCTAACATTTGCATGCTGAAGTTGGAAAGAAATAAACATGATGGCAGTTCAAGGACTGTAACCATAAGCAGCATTTGTTTTATGTGGCAGTGGCCACCATACTGAGATCTTTGTTAGGTACTCCTTCGTTTTCCAGTATGTGTTTGCAGCCTCTGAGTCCATTCGAATAAACATCTATTACATTTGATGTAGCTCCAAGACAAGCACAGGATCACTCATCTGTGGTCTTTTTTTGTACACCAGGCACTTAAATCTATATCCGATGAGCCTGTTTTTATTCTAACAGTATTTCACCTTTCTAAATACTGAAAGAACTTGTTCTTAGTTGTCTCTTCTCCATAAGCCCCCTCTCCATTACAGGTTTTTTCTCTTGTCCACCCACTTTTGCTGAGAATCCCAAGCAGCTCTTCTCAGATCTGCACATAGCATCGCCATCTGTCTCCATTCTCTTGTCCTTTCTCGCCTCTATTTCCTTTGTTCCCCCTCCACTTTATTTCCCCCTCCACTGACCATCTCGCATCCCTGGCCGTCTCTCGGCACCAGTTCATAATTGACATAACAGTGGACCAAAATGAAAGATTGATAAGATGTCCTTGTACTGGTTGCTTTCCTCCTTGATGACTGTGTCCTTAATTTAAAACACTGTGTTCCAAAAACCAAGTAGACTAGATTGCATTTCTGATCTTCCATATGCCCCCCCGCCCTTTGCTTCAAGCCTTCTGCTCCAGCATAGTTTGTTCTGTCAATCCAAATATCAACTTTAATTCTTTCCTTAATTCTCCTTTTTGCACAAATGGATAATCTTTGCACCCCCTCTTTCCCCTTTAGCCGCCTTGGCTAAGCAGCTGTCCTCTTTAACCTTTGAGTCTTTGCTCTTGCCAAATGTTAGCCTTTAGCTTCCATGCTGTGCTTTTTCTCCGTGCCCATAGGCCAACGCTCCAATTCACCCTAGTTTCTCATTTCTGCCCAATCATCCATTCACTCTTTCTACTTGTTTCTTCTCTCTACTTAATCATTAACCTAAGTGGACACTCATTACTTGGCTTGCCTAACAAATTTTAACCCACCGATTAATGTGCTGCTTCTCAGTTATTTCTGCTCAGATCAAATAAAGTTCTTGACTCGGTTGTAATATAATGGTGTTGCACACTTTGTGATTCTTTGAAAGGATAGGTTGTAGGCCGACGAGACCATGAACCCTACACATCCTGTATTTAATGACAATTAAAGCTGAGCAATATTTTTTAAGAATAACAGTATATTTCTGATATTCCACCATATTCATTACTGTGTCTCGACATGGGTCCAAATTTGGGTTCCATTTTTGGAGAAGATGTAGCCACATACCTCAAGAAATATTTATTCATGCTACAAGTAGTGATCTTATTTGTAGGACAAGCAAAAACAAAAATGCAGTTTTCAGATCTACATGTTCTTAGGATTGGACCCCAGTGATTATCAATCGTAATGCGGAAGACCATTTTGTTTGTTGGTCATATCAAATGTATAACCTTCCGGGATCATACCATTGCACCAATATACTCCTTATTTGATTCTAGGCTGCATTGCTTGTCCCTAGCACACATGGTAACTTTTAGAAACTACATATTTGCAGAAAAGTGTCTGTTTCTTCGTTATTTTGCTGATATTTTGCTGTCCTGATTTTAAGGTGGACTGGCGACGATCTTTCATCACAACTGATGTGAACCCATATTACGACTCCTTTGTACGGTGGCAGTTCCTGACCCTCAAAGAGAGGAACAGAATAAAGTTTGGGAAACGGTAAGCATTGTTAACCTCATCGATGCTGATGACGGAACCGCTCCGTCATCAGCTGCGGTGGCGCTGTGCTGATGACGGAGCGGTTTCGTCATGGCCCGCTCGCCGCTCATGCGCGGCGCGAATTCCGCGTTCTATTGAGCGGGCGGGGCCATGACGAAACCGCTCCGTCATAAGCACAGCGCAACCGACGCTGGTGACGGAGCGGTTCCGTCACCAGCATGCGCCCGCCGCTCTCCCGCCCCGCCCCCTTAGCACTGCGGCGGAATAGCCGCCGCAGTGAAGGGGTTAATAATCCTGTATGTGAATTGTACAGCATGTTAGTTCTGCAACGTCTGAGCCATAGTATCCAATTCGCTATTTGTCCCTGAAAGGGGAGAAATAGTCCTATGAGGAGTGGTAAGCTGGGGCTGTATTACCACATTACATCAGTATGGCACCTATGGTCCAGAGCAGCATGAACTGAAAAGTCGAGGTGTGACTAAGAACTATAGTGTCCCTGAACGCAATGGCAATTTATGCTACTTAGTTCTGCATCTTGCTTGAAAATATATGGATTACATGTGTTTCTGCATTTAATGCTGTGCAAAGTAGAATAACTAAATAAGGAAATTATATCAATCCTGCCTTCATTCTGAATCTTTAAATGGCAGCCAAAAATGTTCTATGAAGTAGAACTGTATGAATAGGCCCCTTGCATGGATACCCCATGCTTCAGAAGAGGACCTTTAGTCTCCAACTTCTTCCAGTTCTCTGTTAGTCATGTAGCAGGCTCTTCGTACGTCACATGTTCTCTTTGCTCTGAATCTAATATTACAGATGTTTTTTACTGGTTCTTTGCGGCTCGAGGTATCTTGTCCTATCTAAGAAGCAGCGGTACTTTTATCTGCCTCAAAAAGTCGCATAATCATTTACAAATCGGATTTGTGCCATAATCTGAATTTCTTTTTGTTGCTTCTATTGATTTTTCTCATACAAGTTTTTTCTGTTAGATCCAGTTGTTTCCTATGCCTTTGCGACATATTGTGTTTTGTTTTTAATTTAGCTGCTGTCTTATAGCAGCATTTTTCGAACTCAAATATAAAAAATACACAGTACCTTTACTGAAAAGTGTTTGGATACATTTCCCCACTTGCCATAAGGAGGCACATCATTGTGTTACTCCTGGGATACTTCTGATATGTCTTCTATTGTTATTTTAGGGGCACATATGCAGAAATATGCCATTCTCTTAAAGTATGTCGCTATATTAAAGCTTTAAAGCCCTGCATATGTTACATTATATCTTCTTGTTGCAAAATCATTAATTTTGGACCCATTATTTACTCATGTATTTTTCTTTGTTTGTCTTCAGCTATACAATTTACTCCCCAAGAGATGGTCAACCTTGCATGGATCATGATCGACAAACGGGAGAGGTAAAAATGTCATGGGCATGCAGTGGGGCCCGAGGGTTGATGAGGGCTTATAGTTTACTGAAGTGAATGTTTACATGTAGTATTTCGGATCCAATTAAATGTACTCCTTACTTTGCCCAGCACAATAGGCGCATTTTGGTTGAAGATGCTATCGTACATTCAAGTAGTTCAACTCATGACCAACATTGGAAAATGCAGGAAGCATCCTATTTGATTTTCCTATTTATTTTACATCAAAATATTTTTTCCAAAATTAAGCAAAATATTCACCCAGAGACAAAAGAGTGCACAGTGAGAGGTTATATTTTTGGAGAGCTGTGGAAAACTCACCTATATACTTTGAACAGATATCTCAGACATCTAATTTCTACACTGTTGACCCTTCTAAATTTAACGAGGAATAAAGCGTTGACGCGTTTCAGTGCTATTAATTTGATGAGACCACCTTCATCAGGACAGATTACATATATTTCTCCTTACTACTCGTGTCACCTGTGCAATCGCACATGTGTAAGAATCCTCCTTAATTTTAGTCAAAGGGGATATTTCAATATCACGATTAAAAAATCTTTTATAGACCCAGTATTTTTTTCTCTTTAGATGATTCATTTAGTTGATCAAGAGCAATAGCCTTGCCACCCGTCCTTATTAATTGCCGCGTGGGGGTCTATTCTTTTCCCAGTCTTCTTAATCCAAATCGCCTTGTTAAAATCGCAGCAATCTGCATATGGTGTACATTCATGGACACTGGGTATGGTATAGTCGTGGCTTTTAAATCCGACGACCGGCTTTCCCCGTTCCTGGCCTGTTGCGTACCGCGTATCGCAACTTGAAAGTGGCTCTCCACAGGGTCAATAGTGTAGTGGTGACATGGAATGAAAAACGTATGCCTTCTGTTGTACCGAATCAGTCTAAATTAACATCTACAAGACAAAGCTTATTGTCTGGATTTCTCCTGTTATCTTTTGTGAATATGTAATTTGTTTTTAATTTATTGTGTGATCAATTTTAATGTATTTGGATACTAAGGGTAATATTTTTTTAATGAAAATAAAAATTTGTGATACATTTTATTATACTTTTCCTTGTAAGTGCTTTATACATTGTAACCAGTTTGAGAAGTGTGTTTGACGTATTTGAACAGATGTGGTGTGATTGGCTTTCATATTGATAATACCAAAGGGAAACCTTTTTCTTGTACTTAACAGTATCTGGGTGCTCCATTTCCTTTGGTTAAAAGAGCCCCTCTCCTTGTTTAAGGACACTATTTACAGAGCCAGCTTCCTACAGGGCCATAGTTGTAGTTTCATAGTATTTTGAAATTCCGCAACTAATTCCATCCCTAGAAATATGAAATAACAATTTCCCCCAAATGACTCAGTCACGTGTTGTATGCTATTCTCAGCTTGTCCTCCAGCAACACTTCTACCCTCCTACCAAACCTCAGGTTGTGCTCTGGCAAAACCAGATGTCAAACTTTACCAGTTCAGTGCTTCTGACACCACTTGATATGCTAGGCAACGGGTCCCTTGGGTCACGAGAAAGTCTGGGACAGTTGTGTTACTGATATAGCCTTCCATACACAGCAGCCCTCCGTCCAGCCTTTATCCACAGGCTTGGATTCTTACAGCACAATGAAAATTGACACACAGCCTACCACTGCACACACGAGGACATTTCTCTGGGTCCTGAACTAATGAACCATTCAGTCCCTAGTCTAGCCAATAGCATCCTAACATCAACGCCCGGGGCTTCTAGGCAATCGCAGGCCTTCAAACATTTCTCAGCACTACTGGATCCCTTTTTACTTTCATTATTGGCTGTTAGCTTAAGGGTGCCACAGTTATCCACCTGCTAAATGTAATTATTGTAAATAAGTGTGAAAGAATATTAGTAAAAAGGCTTCACATGCAGGAGCACAAAGTGAATATCTTCTTGTCTTGTGGACGAAATAGTCATTAAAACGTGTTGTTCATGATGCAAATCCATATTACCTGGGCGTCGGGTGGTACAATTTACACACCTTGTCACATCTTTGACCTCTATTTTATGTTTATGTAAGGAGTTAGTGTTAAGAAAAGCAGCATGTAGTAGTCCTTTGTACACAGTAATATGCTGATTAGAAGATTCAACCAAAGTGGGGGTTCAGGATGTGGAGATAACTCTGAGAGATGTTTCTGATTGAATTGGAGAATATCATCTCTGAAATAAGTGATGTGTTTGAGTAAGTAATGTATTGAGGAATGCTTTTCTTTGTTATCAACGTTATAAATGGTCTTGCCATAGAAGTCAGATTTTTCTTTTTTCCTCATAAATAGCAATTTTGTCAGCAGAGCATATATTTTTGACAGCCATTGGTCTCCATAGTAAGCAGTGTGCACCTGTTACTGTTTAAGATTGTTTTGCTAGAGATTTGTGTGTTACTGACTAACTTAGGCTGTGTTTGGCATTGCTGGTGCAGGTGGTATGTGGCAATGATTTATAGCCTGGAGAGTGGAGAGGATGTTGTTGAAGACTGTGTGAACATTACTTAAATCGATTTGAGGCAGATAGTTTAAGGTATGTTTAAGGGTATTAATGTTTTGAAAAACATGATGATTGTCGTATGTTTGGGCTAAACTTTTTGTGAGGGCGTAGGCGGCGAAATAAAGTAACATTGTTGATCCTGTTCAGCAGGAGAGGTTTCCTCCAAACGAGAACGTGAGTAGCAGGCAGGTTGTGGGTGGGTCAACATACTTGGCAAGTGGGAACAAAGAGCAGAGACAAGTTCCAATTTTGGCTTTTCTCGTGTATATGTACCTGGGTGATTGTGACAAAGACCAAAGTCACTGGGGAATCATAGAGTACATTCACCTGAAAACAGTCTTCTGGTGCACAAAAAAGTGATGTTTGATGCTCCAAAAAAGTGCTATTAGACAAAAGGCCATTTATTGTTTTTCAAACCAGGATTTACATAAGTAAAGATGATTTTCTGGCCCCCTAAAGGGAGAAACTAATGTTCATGAGATGAGATTGGAGAATTAGTCACAAAAGATTCTGTCATAGCCTGGGTTTCAGTAGATAAGCAGAAAGTTGTGAGTGCATGGGAGGCGTGCAGATAGGTTTTCAAAGGTAGAGGTGCAACAGGTTCAGGGGAGGATTAATTAATAGAGAGTGATTTTTGTAAGATGATTGGGCCACCACCAGTTTTGTGCCGATGAAGTTGGTGGATGATATTGAATTTACATGATATCGACTGTTCAGACATGGGTGTGAGCCAAGCTCACTGCTAAAAAAGTAATTGTTGGAGGTGACATCACAAATGTGAGGCTTGTTTGTAGTTGTGAGCATTTATGGGCATGAAAGAGTGGGTGATTTTTGGAGATTTGGAAGGAAAGAGTCGGGTGTTGATATATGTGATTCATTGGATAGGCCAGTGTAGGGTTGATGAGTGTAGAAGAAAAAATGCACAGGGTAGCCTACCTTTTGGAAGGAATGCATTGAGTCTGTAGAATCAGAAACGTGGCATATTTCACAAGCTTTTGAACAGAAGTCCATCATTTGTAGGTCTTGCTGTAGATGAGACCTTTTGATTTTACTGAAATAATATCCTTACTTCTACAACTCTTCATTTATTGTTTGTTATTGTCATTCGCGTCTTGTCTTGGCTCACTATAGCATACTGCATTGGGCACTGGGTCAGCTATTGACTAACTTCACTGTGAGTTTCATCATTCTTCTCTTTCACAAGGAGCACATCCACACACAAAGAAGTTCCATTAAGTGCTCAAGTCTACTATGACAATTTGCACTTTTTTAGGCCACAAAAAACTGACTTTTAGCCAATGTGGTTTTAGAGGACCCAGCAGCTTTCCCAACAATAAAAATGTGTAGAAACATCACAAAATAAAGTATGCATTGAAAATGTCGGCTGTTCGTGCCAGAAGTAGTGGCTTTGACAATGCTGGTTAGTTTGTAGAAACAACATATTATGGCAAGTGATTCGTCCCTCTCTGAAGTATCTATGGTTGCTTTTCTTTATAGGGTGTGGGACCTCAAGAGTACACTTTAATCAAAATGAAAATTTTGGAGCCGTACCCACCAAAACTGAGGTAGGCAACACATCAGTGAATCCTTGTGTTTCTGCACTGATGACACTAACAAGGATGGCTTTTTTTGGCTGATTCCACTGTGGTTCTTGCTATTTATGCTGTTTGAAATATAACAATGCTCCATTTCCACTGCTGAACGTCCTTTAGTTCATATATGTTGATTTACATAGATTTTTTGACGAATTATAATCATGCCCGTTCTACAGTTCTGTCTGTCTTCTTCTTCTTCATAAAGTTTTATATAGCGCGAACAAGATCACGAAGGATATCAGAGCGCTTTACAAAGGAAGGAAGTAAGGACATGAATCCAATATCACCAACAGGAAAAGATTACACAACAGGAATACATGCATAAGTACAGACAAATAATTACAAAAATCCCAAGCAGATGAATCTAAACGGGAATGTAACAGACTACTGATGGGATCATTTAGCCCAGCGAGCTATTTAGTAAACTACAAAGGAATACATTCTGATCTCTGACCGCCTCAGAACTATACATAATGCTAACTGTAAACATCAGTTGTGTGTGTGGGCAGGGTTCTGTGGGTATTGGGAGCCGTAAAATGCTCAAAGTTGCCTTTATCTGGAGTAAAAAAAGTAAGCCGGTATGTTTAGGTCCATTATCATGAAGACCTACGGTAGAGGTTGCTGCAATACGAACCTTGAAGCTGACTTGAGTCCAACTCATATGACAGTACCAAGCAACGGACAGGTAGGTGCTGCCATGTAGCAAGAGAATGAAGCAGCTAGTAAGAGGATTATCATTGTCCGGTTGACATTACGAAGAGCTGATCAGTCCTAGACCATTCATTCTTTTGTCCACTGTTAATGAAGTAGCCCATCTGAACAATGCAGATGAGCACCAATTGGGCAGGGAGAGCCAGGGTCTTGAGGAGAAGACTAAGCAGTAGATGTTTCCTGGTGCCTAAGTTGGTCTTTGCGGAAACAGGAGACGACGTTCCACTTTTTTTAATCTAGTTATATTAGATTTTTTTCTGCAAAAAATGCTTGAAGAGCCAACCTGCCATAGGTAATAAGAGAAAATACAACTTTGAAGACCGGGAAAATAGCCCACTAAGGGCCAAATGTAGGTGGCCCAATACCGGTCGGTAACGTCCGAAATTACCGAATTTCGGCCGTTACCGAACGGTGTTGGGCATTTGGGATGTAGGTGGCCTAAATTGCAAATTTGGTAATTTACCGATTCTGTATTTTAAGGAATCGGTAAATTACCGATTCCTTAAAATACGGAATCGGTAAATTACTGAATTTGCAACGTAGGGAGCACTCAAATGAGTGTTTTTCCCATTTTAGGATTCATTATTTACCACCAACTATAAGTTGGTGGTAAATAAGGAATACCTTTGAAAATGCAAATCTGTGCATTTTCAACTGTGCCATGTGGCAGACATACATGCCCTTAGGGCATGTATGTGTGCCACATCTGCACACAAGCACGATTCAGGGGTGCAACAGGGTGTCAAAGTGACAGCCTGGCACCCTTGAATGTTTCCCCCATTTTACAGAATCGGTATTTACCGATTCGGTAATTGCCATTCATTCCTATGGGCCTCCAGGCCCATAGGAATGAATGGCAAATACCGAATCGGTAAATACCGGTTCGGTAAATACCAAATCTTACCGATTCGGTAATTTTTACCGAAAATGTATCTACATCCCATTTACCTATTCTTAAAGACCGAATCGGTAAAATTCGGTATTTAAGAATAGGTAAATTGGGATTACCTACATCTGGCCCTAGGTCTTAGTCTCCGCATTCCCTCCAAAGATTACACTATAGAGAACACAGTGAAATCAATACTCCCTAAAAATCAAAATGGGAGAGCATGGGCATTAGAGCAAGACCACTTTGCCCCTATAGTAGGATAGGGAGCCAAGGCAGTAAATTGCATTAACCAAGGATGTCCCTGTAGATACCCTGTAGAGTCCGACAGAGTGCAAACCATGCACCATTCTATGGCTGGCCAGATAAGAGAGACCTCTCCAGTGCAAAATGATAAACCACTTCCTGCATGTTTACTCAAAAATGAAATTTCTCCACATCTGGGAAACTAACGCCCAGGACACCACAAATCACTCTCTAGTTTTCAGCCATTTTTATTGATTCATTAACACCAAAACAATAAAAATTTCCAACAATTCCTCCCCAAACTTCCTCCCTCTCACCTGGGCTCCGGATATTTCTTTTTAATAAGAAATCAACATCTTTTTCCTGTACCCTGCCCACCCTGTTGCAGCCTACAAATCGAGATACCCATTCACTGCCCCTTCGGGTGCCATGTATACACTACACATGGTCTTTTGTATATTGGAGGCCAGACTGAAGGATCTGCAGAACTCTGGGATCTCAGTCAGGAAGTTTCCGTGTGGCCTTTTGCAACGCACTCCAGAAGAGAACTCCATATGGAGGAAAATGCAACATCTGATACCAGCAGCTCAAGTATTGTTTTCCATCCCTAGAATAACCTACACATTACTATACAAGTTGCATATATGTGTGTGGGAAGGGCTGTCCTCGCAGAGCCTGTTTAGCTGGCAGAGGGAATACGTTTTTTAGTTATAGGTCCCTTTTCCTTCTTTCCCAAGCCAGGTCTGGCATCCAGACCAATAATATGTTTTCTGGTGCATCTGTGGTCTTCATGCCTGCTATTTAACCCAAGATAGTTAGGACTTAAATACAAAAGTCCTGGATTTGGAGCCACTTCCACAATCAATGAGAGATTGGACCTACTTGGTCACATCCCCTCCAGCATTTTATCTGTGTTCATACTATCACATCTGTGAAGGCACTTGAGGAGCCCAAGGCAACTTAAACAGTATTTTCCCTGTTACCGCTCAGCATTTGGCACATGTGATAACCCAGGATGTATTGCTCAGTATTATGGTCCACTGCTTGTTAGTGAAGTGTGGGCCCACCTCCTCTTACCACTTGCTCTGAAAACCGCCCCTTATCATGGAATACCTTTCCAGAGGATTATAAACCTTAGAAATAAGACTGGAATCTTCAAAAACATTATGCAGCAATATTTCAAAGGGGATGAGAGACAGCCACTTTGATCTATTGAAAGACCACCTAGAGTCTGATCTTTGTATATCTGAATCATTCTTCTTCCCCAGTCTGTAATGTATCTTGATTTATTCAAAGGACGTGTATGTTCCCTTGTCAAACAAGATTTAACTCGTTGCACCAGTTGGCAGTTCTTCACTGTGAAGCTATGGTCCAGAGGCAGAGTTCTCAATTATCGGGATGTTAAGAGATGTGAAGTCTTGTGCTCGTATATTCCCAGACTTATGGACTTGCCTTTGTCACTGGCAAACTTTTTATTTCGCTCACCGGTCTACTTTTGGGTCCCAACGATGGGACTTCCCAATGTGTCCTCTGTCAGTGTGTGATTGATGATGTGCCAGTGCTTCTCTATGTTTGTCTTGACCCATTCAAGGAAGTTGTTAAGTTTCCAGCCTGGTAGTATTGTGTAAAATGAGGAACCTCCAGGCCACCTAATCTCCCCGTTCTCTGTCCAGTGCTAGGCATGATCGTCCTCCACCCTCATCTCTCTATTGATTTTATGCTGGCTTGCTGGAATTTTTTTACATTTCATCTCCACTTCATGGTGTTGGCCTGAAACAGAAATAGCATCCTTCCTAGACAGTAGTACAATTTTTCCGTTGCTATGCAACCCAACCAGGAGAGGGCATGATTGTGTCATTGTTTAAGATCCTTTTAATGGGGGTCAATAGACGCGCAACATTTGGGGCGGATGTACGTTGTTACAACGCATGTTGTAACAACGCATGCCTTTACCACGCAAGTCTTACAACGCAAGTCATTACAACGACTTGCGTTGGAGGGCGTGGATTTAGGAATCTTATAATTTTATATTCCAACACCAGTCCCCGTAACAGTAGGGAAGGTGTTGGATTATAAAATTGCAAGATTCCTTATCCCACAGCGCCATCCAGCGCAAGTCGTAGTAACGACTTGCGTTGTAATAGCTGCGGGGTAAAGGCACTGCGGTGTAAAAACCACGTCGTAAACGATGTTCCCCATTTGGGACATACATTTTAGATCTAGGCGCTACCAAGTGTGTCCCTAGGTAAGTAATGAAGGATCTACACCACTTAAATTACTGTATATCTCCCTCAGGATACCCACTGCTAGTGTCTCTGACTCATGCTTATTAATCTTAAAAACTACCACTATGTAGTTCTTTGTAAGGGTGCAAGGAGCTCACCAGGCATGAAAGGATTATTTATACACTAACTGCACAAACAGTCAGTTTGAACTCCTTGGGTCCCAATTTCACTCCTGTGATATTCTCAGTCCTTAGTGTGGTGTTGACCAGTGGCTCTAAATACAGTGCAAAAAGTAGTGCCAATCTACTCTGTCAAATGCTTTCTCAACTTTTAATGATCAGTATAGTGAGCTCGTCCCTTGCTTATTTACTATGGCCCTCACTAGAGTTGGCCTTTATCAGGTGAAATATGTAGTGCACCTGGTAAATAATGATACTTAAGGGGACATTATTTACCAGGTATGATAATTATCACCTATTACGAGTTTTAAACCTTGAATGTGGAGCAACATGCAGATTCTGGTGCTATAACAGGCATTTTTTTAACAGATAAATAGATGACAGATGAATATCAGCAGGTTTGACGTACTGTAATGTATGCAAGGATGCAGTGTTTTTCACACCCATTATGTACCATGTGCGATAAGAAACACAAACTCATAATTTCAATGTCCAATAAAAGGATTTACCAACTATATCGAAAATTATTAGACCATTCATAATGAGGGCCTATTTCTATTAAGTGGGTAACTTTCTTCATGTTTTTCCCTACTTGGCTTTTTTAAATAAACCTCGCCTGTTCCTGGAAGTCCAAATTCACCATTAGGCTGTTTAATGTAGGGTGCGGGTTTTCGCAAAGATTTTAGAATCATTATATAACAGCGAAATTCTCTGTAACCCGACCACGGCGAGACAACCTGTAACCTTGTTAAAAAAAATAAAAATAAAAAAAACAAACCCATTTAACCAATGTTAAATGGGTTTTTTATTTTATTTTTGTGTTTGTGTTTTAAATGGGTCGGTAGGAGCTACACTTTTGGGTCTTTTCCCTGTTTCATTATGACCTTGATCTCTGCTTCGGTCTTTAATGTGTTTACTAAGTCTGTGTCTGAGAATATAAGAATTTAGACATAATCCATATCAAGTTCTGCCAATAGTTGATACTGTGATTCTAAATAGTTGATCGACTGTGTATCTAAAGCCATTGAGACCAGAGTTTCAGGGTCTCCATTGTCTTTATGATATCCTCCTTGGCTAAAGTACCCTCTGTGTGTTTTAAAAGGTAGCCAGGCCTGCGCTGCATCTATAGTTTGAGATTTCCCCATCAAGTTTCGAGTATAGTGTCTGGTAGCAGTGTTGGAACAACTCAAGTTTGTCTCAAAGTCAGTGATATCTGTCATCATTTGCCCCTTAAATATTGGTAAGTGTGACTGGCAGTGCTTCTTTCTAATTGTGGCGGCTAATAGTCACCCAGCTTGATCGCCTACTTCAAAATAATTTTGTTACATCTTTGCCATTGTATATTCTGCTTTGTTAATTTCCAGAATTCACAGTTGCCCTCTTACGACCAGCACTATGCGCCTTATCTTCTGTGACATTGATTTCTTGTATTGTGTCTCTAGTGTTAGAGTTCGGTTTGGAGGTTCTGTTACATTTGTTTCCTAATTTCATTTAGTTTGGCCGATTTTGCAATACAAGTCCCTCTGATCACCACCTTAGGACAGTGTCGTAGTACTGGGAGTTTGCAGTCTCCAAAATGATTGAAGCAGAGAAATTCTACTATTTGGGTACAAATTACTTATTACAATATATTTCAATAGACCCTGGTTATATATCCAGTCTGTAATCTCAGTCTCCAATCTCTCGTTGACATTGTGCCCTGGCAATCGAAGGAATAGCTCATAAAGACAACACTTATCTACTCCTTTTTTCTGTGCCCCCTTTCATGAAAACAAAAATGGACCCAAAATAATTCTGCAAGTCTCTCCACTTGTACCTCCCGCTCTGCTCCATCCACCCATCCACTTTCTTGCATCTTAGCCGACCATCGCGCATTATCTTTAACTGAAGAGTGTGGTGGTCTGGATCCTCCATCTGACTGAAGATCGGTAGCATTCTTGATCTGGTCATGGCTGCTTTTCACTTTCTTATTGATTCTAGATGCTTTGTGTCTCAAGATTTTAACTACCGTGTGCACAATCTTCCATTTTGTCTTCTGCGATACTGGATAGGGTGTTTGCGGGGACCCGTCTGGCCAGTCGCCATCTTGTCTTGCAGTGCATCTAATTTAGTTTAATTTAATTTGTGGGTTTATAACGCGCTCGAATCGACTCCCGGAGGAGTATCTCGGCGCCCAAAAAAACACAAGAAGCACAGTCGAAAACCGTCAGTAAAGAAGTAGATTAGTAGATTATTTCTGAAACAAAAACGTTTTGAGTTGTTTCCTGACAACGGACAAAGCCTTGCCACCCTGTCTGACCTTCCTTACAGCTGGCACTCTCAGGAGATGCTGGCTGCTGGACCGAAGAGACCGAACAGGGTTGTATGGTATAAATTTACCTGTCCAGTATGATGGCCCTAATCCATTTAGGCTCTTCTGAATTAAGCAGCAAGTTTTGAACTTTACCCTATTTCGGACTGAGAGCCAGTGTAATTTATCCAGGAGGGATTTTGACGGTGATCTTGGAGGGGCGTTTAACACCAGCCTAGCTGCCGTGTTTTGCACCACCTGGAGTTTAGCTAATACTCCGTCATTGGCTGACAGCAGGAGCCCGTTACAGTAGTCAAAACAACTAAGTATTAGGGCCTGCACCAAGGTTTTTCTGGTGAAATCAGGCAGCATGGGAAAGTATTTCCGCAAAAGACCAATGACGTGAAAGCAGGAGCCCACCACAAAATTGCCATGCTGTTTAAGGGAGAGCTCACGATCTAGGCGCACCCCTAGGTTTTTCACGAACTGCTTAGGTTCAGGCACTGGGCCAAGATCCTGCGGCCACCAATCCGGGGTCCACATGATCCTAGCCTCCCCAAAGAGCATGACCTCCTTGCCTACGTTGCATTGGAGGCAATTAGATGACATCCACTTGGCCACAGCCTTCATGCCCTCGGAAAAGGACGTCCTCACTTCATCGGTGAGAGCTCTGAATGGGAACAAGAGCTGAGTGTCACCCGCGTAAGATACCGGGATGAAACCGAACTCTCTCAAGATTCTAGCCAGGGGGGCCACGTAGATGTTAAAGAGAGTTGGGCTCAAACAAGAGCCCTGTGGCACCCCCTTGGTGATCTCAGTCTCTACCGGTCGAAATGTACCCATGCTGACAGATTGGGTGCGATTAGATAAAAAAACTCCTTAACCAGGCCAATGCAGTGTTCTCAAGGCCGATCTTAGCAAGCCGTCCTAGCAAGATGTTGTGGGATACTGTATCGAACGCCGCCGATAAGTCTAGCAGCACCAGGACAACAGAATGACCCCTGTCCTGGTACATATGTAGGTCATCTGTCACTGACAGAAATGCAGACTCAGTGCTGTGTTTTGGCCTAAAGCCAAACTGAGCAGCTGTAGTATTATCTTGGTTTCTTCTAGAGATCTTGAAAGGTTTTGTTGGGCTTGCCAGGTGATGTTCAACCAGAAGGGGTGACCCCACCTATATTTGGTTTTGTGTGCTGTACTGTATTTGAAAAGCTTGCCTCTTGAATGACTGCTGAGAGATCTTTAGAACATGATTGTGTCTCAAAAGTGAAGTCTTACCTATTGGCTGCTCCTTCCATTATCTTTTCCTTCAAGTGGAAAATGCGGTACCTTGAGAGAATGTTCAGCATCATGTTACTTTCGGTTGCTTCTGAAGCAGTTCAATTTATTCTGCCCAACAGGATCTTCTCCTTGTCTGGTGTTTGGAGGAATACCTGAAGGGCCTCTGTACTTGGCTTCCAAGTTTTTGATGTTGTTGCCTTTTCCTCAAATTCGAACGTTCCGCCCAGAGCTTTCCCAAGTATTTCATGTGCTTTTAAGGGTGATGTTCAGATGGTTGATGATCTCCTGCTTCAATTTTTTTTGATCTTCTCTCCTGTCCCCCATCTCTTCCAATGTATGTACTCTCACCCCCAGGTCATCAAGGTTTTTCTTCACCTTTCAATTTGCCTGCCTTATTTAATTTTTCCGAGGTGAGATGTTTAGGAAAGTAGGATCTGCTTCTTAGTGTTACCCCCACTTTTTGCTTGATGTTGCACTGTTTTTGACTAGTCTGACTGGGATCCTGCTAATCAGGACCCCAGCCTATTTGCTTTCTCCTTTAAATTGACATACATGTACTTTGGTTCACTCCAGATAGGATACTGGTACCCTTATTTATTTATTTTATTTATCATATTTGTAGAGCGCACAGCACCTCAGAAGAGTGTCCCGGCGCTAGCGGAAACAGAGCGATAAAAAGAGGGAGGCAACATGTACAGGGAGGGCCAGACTTACTGCTGAAACAGCCATGTCTTCAATAACTTCTTAAAGTGCAGAATGTCTGGTGCTTGTCTGATTGCTATCGGGAGTACATTCCAAAGGTGAGCAACCCGAACTTGAAAGGAACGCCCTCCTAAGCGGGCGCGATTGAATTTAGGCACGCTCATCCGATGTTGATGAGATGATCTAAGGGCTCTCCCGGGTATGTAGTAGCTCACTCTCCTCCTGATATAGGTGGCCCCAATACCATGTAAGGACTTAACCGCATCGCTGCGGCGCGAATTCCCCGCCCATGCTGACTCCGCCTTGCGCGGGCGGAGTCATGACTGAACGGTTCCGTCATCCGCACAGCTCACCCGACGTGCATGACGGAACCGTTCCGTCAACAGCATCGAAGGGGTTAAAGGCGATGGACAGGGCCTTAAACTGGATTCTGCGGTGAATGGGGAGCCAGTGTAGTTTCTTGAGGTGGGGCGAGATGTGGGCTCTCGGCTTCAACATCAGGATGGCTCTGGCGGCCGAGTTCTGGACGACCTGTAGTTTACCGAGGAGGCAGTCTGGGAGACCTAGATAAAGGACATTAGCCTAGTCCAGTCTGGAGGTGATAAGGGCCTGGACCACTGTCCTTCTGTGGGAGAGGGACAGGAGGGGGAGACATTTCCGGAGCATTTTCAGGGTTCCGTAGCAAGTACCGACCACTGATCGAACTTGGCTCTTCATGTTCAATGAGTTATCCAATTTAACCCCAAGGTTTTTGGCCACTCCCACAGAGGTCTGAGGGGGGACATATCTCCAAACAGAATTACTTCTGATTTAGCGGAGTTACACAGAAGCTGATTGTGGCCAAACCAGGAGAAGACCTGTCTTAAGCAGTTCCTGATTATGTCACCATCCAGAGCCTCACCCTTTTTACAGGTGAACAGTAGCTGAGTGTCATCCGCGTAAGAGATGATCATGGCACCAGCTGTTTTTGCCAAAAAGGCGAGGGGAGCCATGTATAAGTTAAACAATAAGGGGCTCAAGATAGAGCCCTGAGGGACCCCCACCTCCGTAGGAGGCATAAGGGAGGAGAAAGGTGGGATCCAGACTTCCTGCCTTCGGTCTTCTAGGAACGACGAGAACCAAATCAACACCGTGCCCCCTACCCCACAATCTCTCATGGGGCACGGTGTCGAACGCAGCAGATAGATCTAACAATATTAGAGCTGCTCTCCTGCCCGAGTCAAGTGTCATTTTAATAGATTCCGATATTTCGAGGAGAGCTGATTCTGTGCTAAAATTAGCACGGAATCCTGACTGACTCGGGTGGAAGCAGTTGTTTGACTCCATAAATTCGGTGGTGACAAAGTTCACGTAATTTTCAATGACCTTAGCTATGGAAGGCAGGAGCGAAATGGGTCTATAATTAGACACTATCAAAGGATCTGCTGTAAGCTTCTTCAACAGTGGCAACATTTTGGCTTGTTTCCAAATGGCTGGAACCTGGCCGCTACTCAGGGATAGATTTGCCACTGATGCCAATATTTTCGCCGGACAAGGATCAGAGGGTGAACCAGATTTTAAATTCTTCAAGATTTTAAGCGATTGTATTAGCATAATCGAGGGGGAATTTGAGGAAGGTGGCATTAGGTGAAGGATTGACATGTGTTGGTTGTATATTGATCTGAGTCGGGCAGGAGAGTTGAAGGACGACTGGATATCAACTATTGTCTTGTGAAAGAAATCAGCTATTTTGTGTGTCCAGGCTTCAGAGGGTTCGCATTCGGAGGCTACTGCTGGAGGTGAGGTAAAGTTTTTTACAATTTTTAATATTTCCTTACTTTTGTTGGCTGATATCTCAATCTTTGTTTCAAAGAACCGTTTCTTCTCCTCCAAAATTTTCAGATGGTAAATTTTTAGTTCTTTTTTGTAAAGAGATTTACTATCAGTACTGTAGTTTTTCCTCCATAACCTTTCCAACTGTTTACAGGCACTTTTGTGCTTGCGCAGAATTCATTAAACCATGGGGCAGAGTGTTGTATGGGCCGTTGGGACCGTAAGATCTCAGGAGCAACGGTCTCCACTCCCTGTTTTATCAATTTTTCCAGGTTGGGGCCATCCAGCTCTAGATTCTTACTGCTAACAACGGGATATGCCTGCAGTACCGAGCTGAGGGCATCCGGGGTCAGCTTGTGGAGAGCTCTAAATTTGAGGAGGGGAGGTTTGGAGACGATGTGGGATGGTTTCTTAATTTTAACCATCGAGATTTTTAACAAGAAATGGTCAATCCATACAAGGGGGATGGGCTCCTCAGCTTTACACGGGGAGTTTGAGAAGATTTGGTCTAATATATGTCCCTTTTCATGTGTGGGTCTATTTATGAGAGGAAGCAAATTCAGAGAGTTAAGTCTCGCTCAGTGTCATGCTCTCCGCGCATTCTAGCTTGTCCATATGGACGTTGAAGTCTCCCAAGGACCAAAAATTGATTATATCTAAGGGCAAGTGGTGCTATGATATTAATGATACCTTTTAAGAAAGGTCCTGGGTGGCCTGGGGGTCTGTATAAGAGAACACCCGCCAGAGATTGGTGGGCGGATAATGTACAGTGGAAGCAAAGGCTCTCAGCACCCTCAATTTCATCCATGGAGATAGTTTTGGTCAGGATGTCCTTTTTAAAAATTATGGCAACGCCCCCCCCCCTCCCGCTAGTGCGGTCCTTCCTAAGAATGGAATAGCCTGTGGGTACTGCTATTGCCAGGGTAGGATTGGAGGTGTCTGAGAGCCAGGTTTCTGTTAGAAATAGTATATCTGGCCTTGACTCTAAAATCATGTCGGATATGTGCTGAGCGTTTTTGTTTAAAGATCTCACATTGAGCAGGTAGATATTAAGGTTCCCATGGCTCATCCCATCACTTTCCAATGCGATAGGCGAGGGCCCGGAAGCATTCGCTGGGTAACGAGAGGTCGTCCAATTACACATGTTACAGTTCAAGGGTCTATTATCCCTACCTAGCTCAGCAAGCTTGTAGCATTTATAAGGGGTGATAAACTTTTTAAGTAGGGCGCTTTCATACCTTATTGGATTGTCATGGCAAGGAATGAGACCGGTAGCGTATCCTGTCCTGTCCGCCTCCGGGACGCTGACGGGCGCAGACGGGCTTGCCTTTGGCGCGCCGCTGGCGCGCCCGCTGCGCGGTCTAGGACACATCCGGTTTTATGGGGGTCAGGCCGTTCGAACGCTAACCTCCGAAACCGGATGTGGGCGTATTCTCCCTCCACACAAACGACGCTGTCCCAGTGGACCGGGGAGAATAGGCAGCAGGTATGCAATATTTAAAGTGCAGATGGTTTAAAAACAACTCCTCGTTAAAAACATTTCAGTGCAGTCCATTCAAAATAAGTGTGGCAAAGATTAAAATTGCGCTATCCGGTAGCAGAATGTTCTCTCTCCCTGAGTATCAGAATGTAGTCTCACCCCCAGTCGCGCGTCCGCTGCGCGGTCTAGGACACATCCGGTTTTATGGGGGTCAGGCCGCTCGAACGCTAACCTCCGAAACCGGATGTGGGCGTATTCTCCCACATATTCTGTCGCGGTGGACCGGGGAGAATAGGCAGGGACTAGGGACTAGGGAATAAGTCCCTAGTATATGGTACCCATATACCCAGGGCATAGGTACCCCAGATGCCTCCCATGGGCTAAAGCATGTGTTATGCCACCCAAGAGAGGCCATGCAAAATGGAACTACAGGTCTGCTACTGCAACCTGTGTAAGCTGGGGCTTGCACCACTTACTTTAGATGTAGTTTCACTATATCTTTTGGTCATTACACTTAAAACTTATTGCACCCCCTATAGCAGGCCTTATAAATCCTGAAGGCAGGGTGATAGGTTTAGGTGAGAAGGTGCCCCTGCATGAACAGAGCCTCTCTGCAGCCTTCGGAGACCATTCTCCCGGGTTGTCTGTGACTCAGCCGGACATATAGGTGGAGGTGCATTATAACCTCACGGTACATGCTATCTCGAAAACGGCTGCATAGAAACATATTGTGATTGGTATCAAACACCTTGAAATCATTCCTCCACACCGGTAACTGGTGTGGGAAGTAGGATTCCACCCTTCTGAAGCGAGCTTCGTGGGGTCACTGGTCTATCCGGTGCCAGCCTTCCCGACCCAGACAGCACAAAATGGATGCTGCCGACCAGAGACACATTTCTGCCCTCCTGCTGCTGAGCCAAGCTCGAGCAGAGGTTCTCACCTGGCAACTTTCCACACCAGGAACTGGCAAGTTTCCTCTGAGGTTCTCACCTCGGATGAAACTTGCCAGTTCCTGGTGTGTAATTTTTTTTTTTTTGTAAGCAGATTTTATTGAGCAATTTCCAAGTGCACAGGTAATACAATGGGATTTAGAGCGTATATCATGTATCCAATAACCTATATCGACAGTTATGGCTGCCGAACACCCATTTCTTGGTGCAGAATCCCACTGTATGCGGCCCATACACAAAAATATGAGCAGAGTTTATTGGTCGATTCAGAGTTCTCTGGAAAGTTAGGCTCTGCATCCCTACAAGAGGAGATTGATATCTCAACAGTCTGCCCCAGTTCGGACTCATTAGTACAAACAATAAAAATAACATAACTCCCCCCCCCCCCCCTCCCCCACGCCCCTTATGTAACTCATCTCTTCCCCACCCCCCCAGGCATGTCACTCAGTCATCCATCGCTCTGTGGAGCATTGTACCCAGTCGTACAAGACAACAGACACAGTAATTCCAGTAGGAATGAATCTAACAAGGGGATGTTGTTGTGTTGGATGTTTCCAATCCCCCAAATTACAGTGGTGTGTCATGATGGCAACATCTAGGGCTCTATCTGGGATGGGGGTAAGTCAAAGGGGTTGAGCATTGACCAGTCCTAGTTCCTATCCACAGGCATGGGAGTTTCGGACTCCCTCCATGTGCATCATTTTTTTTAATTAAATTTGTACTTTATTACACCTTTGAGGCACACACACAGCCATCATCGCCTACAACCCGGAGGCCGGCGGCAGCAAAAGGTCACTCACAATTCCCTGAGTAAAGATAAGACACACAGCCATGGTACCAACAGCCCGGAGGCCTGGCGGCGTAACTGCAGTCGTAAAAGAAGCGTGCAGTAGCATCAGTCCATGGAAGCAGCAGATGATTGACCGCAATATGACAAAGGAAAGCCCACCCGGCTACGCCTGCGGTGTCAGTTCCAAACTCAGAGCAGTGTGCCAGGATGGGACGACCAGTGTAGGCACACAGTATCAACTGCCTGCAGACCCAGGGACGAGTCCTCTCAAGTGGGAAACCAGGAAAAGGTGTAAAAAAAAAAAAAAGGACCACAGCCCCCATTCAAACACAAGCCCACCCACCCCAAAAAACTAGCCAGACTACCTAAACCCGTGTCCACTCGCCCGCATCCACCATTCATCACTGTCACACACCCCACAATAGGGCCATGGGTGTCGACTCATATGCCCACGAGGGCGAAACTAAGTTCAGTGGGGATAGCGTCTATCCGCATCCAGGACAGCCGTCCCGAGCACCCCTCCAATGCATAGCACCGTTAAGACCAGGCACGATTCATCACTCACTCACAACACTGAAGCCTTCAACTACCATTCTCTTCATCCGCAGCCGCCGCAACCCCAACCTCCTGTAGCACATCCAATTCCTCCCCCTCAGGATCTGGCTCACCATCCTCTCGCGCGCTCTGAAACGCCCTAAGCAACCCCCAGAAGTTCTTGGGGCGACTCTTCGGGGGAAGTAGTTCACTATACACCTCTGATTGCGTGCAACAATAAAGTAAATCCGCCTCCCAACGCTTCTTCGTGGGAACCGGCCCCCGCATCCAACACAAGGCAACCAGGCGCTTTGCCATCAGTAACGCCATGTCCGCAAGCCGCCGCACTGCCACCGGCAGGGTTTTGGAAAATCCGAGCAATGCAAGCGCCGGGTCGGGCAAAATCTCCTCACCTAAAATAGTGCTGAGATCCGCAAAGACCTCCACCCAGTACTTATAAATAGCAGGACAAGTCCAGGCCATATGGAGAAAGTGAGCCGTGTGAAAGTGGCAGCGCTCACACTCCGCCGACTCCCTCAGCCCATACCTATGCAGCCTTTCGGGCGTGTAGTAGACACGCTGTAAGAATTTAAAGTGTATCAGGCGGTGACGACTGTTGAGCGAGATCTTTCTAGTGTTGGCAGAGCAATAACGCCACATTTCGTCAGAGATAGGAGTTTGGAGGTCAGCTTGTCAGGCCAATCGGGCCTTGGAGGGGGGGCACTGCCGATTTCTATCACCCAGCGTTCTTAGAGCCGTTATCAGTTTGCGAGAAGAGGGGGTCTTGATTACATATGTGAGCTCCGGCACTTCCTGCGGTTCAGCCAGTTCCGGGCCCAATGTGGCCAGCGCCGCTCTACGAACCCTATGGTATTGAAAGCTATGTAACAGCGTTGCCCCAGGGCAGGATTGAAGGACCTGTTGCAACGTCTTCAGGGTACCGTTTAAAAAGAGATCACCCATAGTGACAATACCCAATTCACGTAGCGCTTTCAGGACGCCTTTCTCTGTGAGCGGGGCCAACCAGACAGCCCACTCCACGCGGAGCAAGGGTGTGTACAGCAGCACACTCTCTCGGGAGGCAACCAGTGCGTGCCAAGCATGGTTCGTGGCTGCGATCGAGTCCAGATTGCCAACCTTCCGAACGGGTGGATAGCATACTGTGGCCGGGAGAGGGATGGGGTCTGCAAAGAGTCGCTCCAGTTTGACATGAGGGATGCCAGGATCCCCATGGATCCATGAATGAAGATGTGCTCCCTGAGCAATCCTGTAGTATCTCTCCAGGTCTGGAGCCCCAAGGCCCCCTTGTTCATACGGAAGCATGAGCGTTTGCCACTGCACCCTCGGCTGCTTTCCCCCCCATGCAAGGCGGATGAGCGTTTGAGTAAGTTGCCGGAAAAAAGCCTTGGAGAGGACCACCGGTATATTCGTAAATAGAAAAAGAAATCTAGGGAGCACTACCATCTTCATGAGCGCTATCCTACCCATGAGAGAAATTGGGAGTCTGGACCATACTTCGACATCATCTACCAGTTTGGAATAGGCGACCCCATAGTTCTCTCGTGTCAGGACCTCCGTGTCAGTATGTATGTGTATCCCCAGATAATGGATGGAGTCTGTGGTCCACAGTAATGGGTACTCCGAATCAAATGGGAGTGTCACCGGAGTCAAGGGCAACGCCACCGATTTGTTCCAGTTGACCCGAAGGCCCGATAAGGCCCCGAATCTTACCACTTCCCGCAGCACCGCAGAGAGGTTTGTCTCCGGGTCACGGACATATAGCAGAGTATCATCCGCGTATGTTGAGATACCAATCTGGTACGTCGGAAAGTTTATCCCTTCGAACCGATGATACTCTCGTATAGCGCAAGCGAGGGGTTCTGCCACCATGGCGTACAACAGCGGAGAGAGGGGACAGCCCTGTCGGGTGCCCCTTCCAATCTCGATAGGAGCAGTGACTAAGTTCCCTATCTTTAATCTCGCAGTGGGCTTGTAATATAGAGCTCCCAACATTTGTAGAAACGGTTCACCGAGTCCAAACTTACGAAGTACCCTAAGCATGAACGACCACTCAACAGAATCGAAGGCCTTTTCCATGTCTAAGAAGATGGCAACAGCCTTATTCTCCTGCTTGACATGTTGTATCGCGCCCAGTACCATGCGGATATTATAAGTGAGATTGCGTGAGGGGACAAACCCAGCCTGCTCTGGGGCAACCAGGCCCGGGACCAGAAGCGCCAAACGGGTCGCAAGTACCTTTGCATACAGTTTCGCGTCCACATTGATCAGCGACAGTGGTCGGTAAGAGCCACAATGATTAGGGGGTTTACCTGGCTTCGGGATGGTGATAAGTAGCGCCTCTCTAATGGATTTCGTCATGCTGCCCTGTTGACAAATATCATCAAACAGGAGCAACAAATACGGGACAAGTTTGTCCTGAAAGGCCTTGTAAAACGCCACCGTGAGGCCATCCGCTCCAGGAGCGCTACCGGATTTCATGCCCTCCAGTGCCTCCATTATCTCCTCCTTTTGGATTGGGGCCATGAGGAACTCCCTCTGCCAGTCGGCCAAAAAGGGCATTTGGATGTAACTTAAATAGTCGTCGATTTCCTCCTCAAGGTGGCCGTCCTTCGAAGAGTAGAGTGCCGTATAGTAAGCGTGAAATTCCGCAAGGATATCGCGCTCCTCCGCCACCACTTCCCCAGCAGCAGTCACTACTTCCTCAATAACCAATGGAGGTCTGGTGTTACGCATCAGTTTGGCCAGGAGAGCACCAGGTCGCTCCCGTTCCCCATACGCGCGCGCCGTGGCATATTTGCCCATGTGTTTAATTTCCCTATCCGCCTCCTCTTGAAATTCCTCTAGCAAAGACTGAAGTTTATCTGCGTCTGCAGCAGCACCCGAGTCTCCTGCCTGCCGTTCCAGATCGGTGAGCTGTGTTTCAAGCAGTTGCAGTCGGCGCCGTATAGCCTTGAGCACCCCAGAGTGTTTTGCCATAGTCATCCCTCTGATGTACACCTTAAATGCATCCCAGAGCACCTGAACGCTATCTACCGATCCCACATTAATTGAGAAGTAGGTCTCTATGTCCTCGGCTAGTTCCCCTCTGAAAACTTCATCTAGGAGGGAATACGGGGGGAACCTCCAGGTAAACGGGGGAATCCTCCTAGGAGGAGCAACCAGCAGTAAGAGTAGTGGTGAGTGGTCAGACAGTGTGCGAGGCAGCACCGTGCACCCCTTCACCGCATCAAGCAGGGAGCGGGAAACAAGCCAGTAATCTATACGTGTATGAAGGTTATGGTAGGCCGAATAATGGGTGAACCCACCCCGCCCCGGGTGTCTATGACGCCACACATCCAGCAAGTCAAGCTTCACACATTCCGACAATAGAAGCAATGCCGAAGCAGCCGGGGATCTAGGGGGGCCCGCCGATCTGTCCAATTCTGGGTTCAATACTAAGTTAAAGTCCCCCCCCCCACAGCATTCTAGAGCCCACAAACTGCCTACAGCTGTCTGCCAGCAACGCATAGAAATCCGGGGAATCGTAGTTGGGGCCATACACATTCACCAGCAATAGATCATGACCCTTCCCAACACATCGTGCAATCACATACCGCCCGTCTGGGTCTACCGCCACCCGCTGTAGCGACAATTGGGATTTGGGATTAGCCCAGGTGATTACCCCCCTGGAATGCGTGGTGAACCCTGCAGCAACACAAGCAGACCCAAGACCCCTCATCTGCAACATAGGACTGGACAGTGGCAGATGCGTTTCCTGCAGCAAAGCGAGGTCAATCCGGTGGCGCTGCAAGTACGCCAAAACCTTCCTGAGTTTACGGAAATCGTTAAGCCCTCTCACATTCGATGACAGCAATCGCAGAGAGCCCAGGGCGCTCTCTGGTTCTAGAGTCTCAGCGGTCGACATAGTAGTTTAGAGAAAACAGTAGGGCAGAGCAGACGATGCATCAGACACATTGCAGTAGTAGGCATAAACAGACCCCCCTCCCAGCAGACCCCGAACCCCACACAACATATCAGCAGCAGCACAAAAACAGAGCAAACAACTACCCACCTACAGCCGACCAACCCCAACCCGGTCAGACAGAGCATAGCACTACCCGCCCCGAACCCACCCAATACTACCCACTACAAACCCAAGACCCTCTAGAGAGTCAAAAGCCAAAAGCGCAGGGGCGGAGGTTCCCAGCCAGACAATGATCTGCTCAGAACAAGGACCAGGTACAACCATAGCTCCCCGCCCCACCCCCACTGCTTACAGCACCCCACCCCAGCCCCAGCAGGAAACCAAGCAGCGTGGTGAATAACCAGTCCCAATGTTCTACGGGCAGCACCTCCCCAAAACCAGAAACACAGCAGTAAATGTCAGCAAGAACCCAACCCAGTAGCACCACTCCAGGCCCAACAACCGTGGTTCAGAAACAGCAAAGAGAAGGCGCACCGGGCCACACAGTGCAACACCATCACCCACTATGACTTCAGCCAAACCTGGCTCTGGGGCGAAGGATAGATCACCCCTGGCCATCCAGAGACGCAGCCTCCTCCTCGTCTGTACGTTGACCCCTCGGGCTATTGCGCTGTTCCTTTGCCCATTCCTTAAGTGATTTTTTCAGGTCCGCTGGGTCGGTGAAGAAGTGCGAGTGCCCCTGTTTGTTGATCCGGAGCCTCGCCGGGTACAACATGGCATAGTCCAGCCCCATGTCTCTCATCTGCTTCTTATAGGGGGCGAAGCGCTTCCGTTCCTCTTGAACTCTCGCCGTGAAGTCAGGATAGAGGGAAATGTTCATGCCTTCAAACTGAAGTTCCCCTTTCTCCCTCGCCAGCCGCAGTGCCAAATCACGGTCCCTGTAATTCAAGAGTTTGGCAATGCTCGGCCGCGGTGGGAGGCCAGGCTGCGGTTTGGGACCCAGAGTGCGATGGGCCCTCTCGACGATAAACATGGGGGAGAAGACGTCCTCCCCCAGCAGCGTGTGTAGCAACTTCTCAACGAACAGTTCCATCTTGCCAGTGTTGGTGGATTCCGCCACCCCAGTGATGCGAACGTTGGATCGCCGTGAACGCGCTTCCAAGTCCTCTGTTTTGTCCTGTATGACCTGGAGCAGGCGACCGAACTGCTTACGGTCCTTGTCCCACTCCGTTTGGGCCTCCTCCTCTTCCGTCAGCCTACGCTCCGCCATATCCAACCTCTCAGCATGTTTCCCCGCTCTCAGACATCCGGTCCATTCTGAAGGATAAAGCGTCAATTTTAGTGCCAATCGCGGACATACTCTCCTGCAAGCCCTTTTCCATGGTGCAGAGCATTTCGCGAATGTCCGCGCAAAGCGAGCTATCAGCCGCCTGCGACGAGGTCTCCGGAGGAGCCCCCTCCGCGCCCCTCGGCTTCCGCTGCTCGAACGTGAGTTTCGGCTGGTTTCTGTCGCCCTTTCCCATGGCGTTGCTCACAGTGTGTTGAAGAGGCAAAGAGCCAGAGCCGGCACAATGCAGGGGGGGCGCCGGGGAAGCGAACTCCGTGTAGCAGCCCGGCGCGTAGCAAAGTATGGAGGCTAAAATGGCGGTCGCAGGCGAGACCAGGGGGACGATCTCAACCCCCAGACACTCGCCGCCGTGCAGGTCTCACCGCAGGTCGCCGAAAAGCGCCAGCACACTCCAAAAACACGTCCCAGCACCTGTGCCCTTCCAGGCCCCAAGCAGGCCAAAGTAGAAATGTCACCCGCCAACCGGCGTCCGTAGGATGCAATCTCCCGCCGCCGGGCTCCCGGGCCTCTCCGGAGTGCCCCGGGCCTCCGCTGTTAAGACACAGGTGACACACTTGTAGGAGCTGTGCGACAGAGTTCAATGACCCAAGCGCCGGTGCAAACCAGTCCAGGAGAACCACAGGATAGGAGGCAGTCCGGGAGCCCGGGGCCTCACAGGAACTCCACGCCGCACGTAGCGCTACGTAGGTCGGGCAGCTCCAAGGATAGCCCGTGGATTGTGGCCTGGTCCGCCACGCCAAACTCCGCCGGTCCGTTGATCGATGCCACCACCGATCTCGATCCGGGAAGGTGCCCCCGCCAGCTCTGGGGATCGTAGAAGCGAAATCTGCCCCCGCTAGGGCCAGCAAGGTGTCAAAAAGGATATCTTTGTCGGATATTAAAGGGGCTCGGGCGAGGAGCTCAGCTCTCACACGTCTTTCATGGACGCCAGCAAGCTCCGCCCCCCCCCCTCCATGTGCATCATTACTTAAGAAAATTAAACATTCCACAAATGGAGGCACCTGTGTTGCAGAGCTCAGGCGAAAGCTGCATTTTGCAGCTCGTACAGTCACACTCCCTAGCAGGAGACACGTGCTCTAATTTACATTTCCCACTTGACCGCTTTGTGCAATCATGTGCAAATTGCATCTATAAGTGCTGCAACTTGTTCATGTGCTATATGGCCTTTTCAGGACCCAAAAGATGTGAAAATGGAGGTTAATTGGCATTAAGGACACAATCACAATCAGGGGCAAAGCTAACCTGTCAGGAAGCAAATCCAACAAATAGGCTGGTCAAGCCAGAATACAGAATGCTGGTCTGTTTTAACAATAGAACTGGGAGTTGTAAAAGGTGAATTCCTCTTTCAGTTCCTCGTACACCTTTATATGATACTATTCCCATATGGCCCCAAGTCTCAAGAAACTGATCCGATTGCATTGCTTGAAGCCCCCGACATAGCGTGGTCTCCCAAGGAGGTTTACTGTCCCTCCCTGTGCAGCTGAAAGTTCTTTAGAAATGTCACCCTGCGGATAGTGGGGAGTGGAAGCGTGTTCCATCGCCTCATGTCTCCTTACCATTAGCAAACCTAGAGTGAAAGTAGGAAAATGGCAATGTGTGTAAAAAAATAAAATGTAAGGAGTTACCCACAATGAGTCTCAGTAGGTAAACTTGCTCTCCATTAAATTGTAGTACTTATCTGTTTGCCTAATTTGTCATCCGTAAATAGAAATATGGAATTTGATAACAGGCGAGGACATCAAGCTCTAGTGCGATTGTCCATGCCTGCACTTGAAGGGACAGATTTAGCTATTTACCGTTATTAAATCTATTACGATGTTCCACTGTTTCTGTTATGACCCTTTTCTAAATAACTGTTTTTGGCTCCAGTAACTCAGGATTTTTTAATAAATCTCTTATTACAAATGCTTGTATTTTCACTGATTATTCCCTATACACATAAAGATTGCAATTATATATTCTTCCCGCCTCACCCTCTATTCATATAGTAGTCACCAAGGCGTATGATGGGGGCTTTTGTTATGAACCAGCCATTGCTAGATCCTTGAGTCTTGCCCCAATAAAATATTTAGGGGAGATGTCTTGAAACAATGTATATGTGCCCAATACTACTATGTAACTGATAAACCTATCTACCAAGACCGATTTTTATAAAACTGTTTCTTAAATTAGTTTTGTTTGTTTTCTTTCTCATATTCTTTCCTAGTGGCCTTAAAGGTAGAAACATATTTTTAGTGGCTGCCACTCTGAGACCAGAGACGATGTTTGGGCAAACTAACTGTTGGGTGCGCCCTGACATGTCATACATTGCCTTCGAGATCGCCAACAATGACATCTTCATCTGCACACAGCGGGCAGCACGAAACATGGCCTACCAGGGCTTCACTAAGGACAATGGTGTGGTTCCCGTGGTCAAAGAGCTGATGGGAGAGGTCTGCATTTCAATTTCATTGCATGTATAACAGCACTGACTATATTCTCCTTGTAGATTTTGGTGTATCGCACGTTAAATGGGTCAGACCGGTTACTTTGCTACTAACGTTGGCACTGTTGGATGAATCTGCATCACATTTTACACAAAAATACATATTTCTCTTTTGTTTGATACTTTCAACATTTCATAGAAAAGACAAAATTGCAGGAAATCCAAGTTCCATATTTACATTTTCTGAAAAAAGCTGCAGGATGGAAATATACTAAGGTGGCATTTGCCGAACGGCCTTTTTTCTGTGAGGTGTGTTAAATTTGGTGCACATTCATTCAGTAGATTACCGTTTACATTTTACAAAACGTATACATATGGGAACTTTCTGACGTTTGCAGGTGTCAACAGACTTCAAAAAAGCATGAATGCACGTTGGATTTATTTTCCTTTCCTGACCTGACAAATGTTCTTCCCCTGCTATTTGATGAGGTTCACAGACCTGCCTAAACTCTGCACTCCATTGCTAAAAATAATTTTCTTGGACCACTGTGGGGTGCAGGTTGATGACTCCCCACCCCCCACGCATTGCTGGGGTGATCTTCAGAGTAGTGGAACATATCTTTCAAGTCCAGAAAAAAATGCCCCTCCTTAACTCTGGTATGAAGGGTAATGGGTAAGTTTTTCTTTAGAAAAAAATTTGGGGTTAGATGGTCTTGTTATAAATCTATCCTATATCTCCTCCCTGGAACCAAATTGTTTACCAACAGAAGTATGTCCTACGCACTCGGCCATTCCTGCCCTCCAGTAGTCCGTGTCACAAACTGTGCAGCACCCTCTCTTTATTCAAGATCTCTGAGTTCCTTCTGAGCCGGCACATGGGCCAGGTCTTCATAGGGGATCTCTGAAGTCCACATCCTCCCATCCTATGTCTAGCAATGTTTAACATTGTCCTTTCTAGTTGGTAGTGCTCCCAGTAAACATTAAGTATGACTTAGGGATCTGGCCATTGGGTACTGAGGTTAGGGTGAATGGGCACAGATCATAGAGAGTGGAAAGACTTCAGTTGCATTGAACACATGTCCTTTCGTAGATTCTATAAAGATAAGAAGCTTCAGTGACACTGTTGGCAAATAAATGTTCTCACCCAAGTTCTGTAGTGAAGGTAGGCTGCTGCAGCTTCGCTCAAGTGTAACGCATGTTCATCACTGACCTAAGCTTGTGTTCTGCTCTGAGGCTTTGTGTGTCCTCACCACATACGGAAAAAATTAAAACAGTTCCACTCTTACTTAATACATGAAGTAGTGTGGCTCACTGGTTAGAGGCGGCAGACCCGAGAGCAGAGGACGGCCCGGGACCAGGGTTCGATTCCCGGCGCGGCAGGTTTCTGGACCAGGGTCAGCGGACTCGATAATTCTCTCGCCTCGGTGCCCACTCTGATCAGCGATCACACTCGGCAACTCTGGGCATTAGCTTGCCTCATCTTCACTAACGGCCCCACCAGACCGCCGGGGATGCCTGGTCTCACCCTGGAGATACCCATTAAGGGACCATCTCTCAGGGAAGCCAGGAAGGGTTTCGCAGTGGTCGAAGCGCATTGGGACCCTACGGGTAAGTAGTGCGCTATATATATATAAATGCCTATACATTACACATTTTCGTACACACATCAACTGCGTTTGCTGCACTGGCGTTCCACTTTTTTTTTTAAAGTAATCTCTTTCTTGAGTCTTTATTTCAACACAGAATTATTGTTTCCGCCTAACAGTCTGTATTTCCATCACTTTGACAACAGTTGGTCCTCTTGCGAGGGGTCCCACATGTATCTGAATGTTCAGCTCGGGCTGGTCTCTAGTTTGTGTACATGTCTTTTTCTTTGGAGGCAGTCAGTCAACCCCTTCTTGATATCTTTTCCGCACCCTCAAATTCATTAGTGTTTCCTTAGGCATCCGTGGGATTCGTATACGGGTCTCTCGCGTATACAACACAAGATCATCTCTGCCCTCTAAGCTCCCTTCGGTGGGGCTCTCACGTGGCGCAAGAGGCGTTCGATGTCTCTTGATCTATTGCCAGACAGACCTAGTTTGATGAGGGCTCTCTCAACATGGGTATATCCCTGCTCGTCTACCTGGTGGAGAAGGGCTACTTTGGGGGTTAGGTGGATTGGGCCTCCTAGGATGGCTCCTAACATGTCTTCCACCACTCTCCGATATTGCAGAAGGATTTTACAGTCCCAGACTTTGCGTATAAAGTCACCCTCCAAGATAATGCATCCGAGGCATTGGGGGTGGGGGTCAGAGGTTCCATAAATGCTCCACAAGCACTAGGGGTCAGGTATATTTGGTGTAAGTGTTTACATTGTATAAGACAAAAGCTTGTTGTCTCTAAGCCCCATCAATGCCACATTGCCCATTCTGTGTCATCTAGCAGGCCCAGATCAGTCTCCCGTTTATTCTGTAGCCTTGAGAAGGAGTCGGGTATATTCATCAGTACTAGGTATTTCTAAAGTATGGAGATTCAGCTTTTTGGAGGTTGGGGGCGAATTGATCCATCATGATTTTTTACTCTAATGGGCTAAAAGTCTGGGAGGTCCTGAGCGGGATGAGTTAGGGTCTGAGGGCATGTCGGAAGTTTATCTGTCATAAGAATTGAGTGAGTTTGAGACAGAATTCAACTGGGAGATCTTTGTAGTGTTTTATGCTGCTTCCATGTACTAAGTGACCCAGCGTGGTGAGGCCTTGGGTGACTCACCCATGAAATCCCTGTAGAGACGTGACCTCCAGTAGTAACGTGCTGTGCCATAGGGAGGTTTCCCACATCAGTTTTCCTTCCCATCCTATGCAGATCAGGCCTCTAAATCCCTATTGGTGCTTTCATCAACGAGAAGGGGCCCTTGTACAGCCGCTACCCCTTATTTGTACTGAAGTATGGGGTGGGGTACCTATATGCCAGCAATTGCTGTGGTACGCTGGGTATTAATGTGTGTCAAAGAGCCAGTTGTTTTAATATGAGTAAGTGTGAGGCCTAATAATAGGAGAGTAAGACGACCATCACCAGTCCTCAGTCAAATGTGGATTTGCAGCATTTGTTAAACGCCACCCGTAGTGGTCCTCCCCCCAGTTGAAGGATTTGAAACCCGATTGAAACAACATGATCTTTTTCAGGACTTTGTATGAATAGTATTATATGGCGTATAGCAAGTTGGGAAGGGTCATCCGTTTAAGCATCACAACTCTGCCCATAATTAAGAGTGGCAGTGGGTCCCATTTGGCGAGGTCCTGCTGTGTATTCATCAACAAGGACATGAGGTTGTCTGCTTTTGTCTGGAATCTTGTGGTCCATATTTGTACCCTGAGATATCAGAAGCCAGTGGTTGCAATTGCTAATCCAGCTTCCATGGCTCACCTCTCAGTCCGTTTCGAGTGTCCGATGGGGGTATGGCTTCGTTTTTCCCCAATTGACCCTGAGGCTGGAGCAACGTCTGAATGTTCACTTTTCAGTCAATAGACAAATCACAAATCACTGTTTGTTTTCTTCTCTTCTTTCTTTTATTTCATGCGTTGATCGTTCATAAAACCTCCTAGCCGACACGTGTTTCGTCTAAAATGGCGTTAATTCACAGACTTCTTCAAGGCTTAAATTGAATAAATTCGGCCTCTAATCTCCTGTTCAACACCCCTGCCACACCGTCAATGGGGTTTAGTTGTCCTCTTGGTCTATTTTCCGTTGTTTTAGCCCGTGGGTAGTGGGTAAAATCAATCTCTCTCCATACAATATTAGTCGGGTATTTTCCTCCTGTGACGATATCTCGTCTTCTCCAAAACCGGGTTCCTGGCCAGGAACCCGGTTTTGGAGAAGACGAGATATCGTCACAGGAGGAAAATACCCGACTAATATTGTATGGAGAGAGATTGATTTTACCCAAGAGGACAACTAAACCCCATTGACGGTGTGGCAGGGGTGTTGAACAGGAGATTAGAGGCCGAATTTATTCAATTTAAGCCTTGAAGAAGCCTGTGGATTAACGCCATATCAGACGAAACACGTGTCGGCTAGGAGGTTTTATGAACGATCAACGCATGAAATAAAAGAAAGAAGAGAAGAAAACAAACAGTGATTTGTGATTTGTCTATTGACTGAAAAGTGAATTTTCGTACTAGCTCAGGACATTTGTTGTGTTGTGTATTAGGGCATTGACTGGTTCATGCCTGTTGTGTTTAGATTGGTGGTCTAAACTCTGTCCTTGGAGCTTTCATATATTTTCTTATCCTGATTATTATCACTGTTACCCAGCGCAATTATAACCCAACCACCAATTTTCCTATTTGCTAACGTCTGAATGTGTCCAGGATGTGCATTACTGCTGGTCTGCAGGTATATCAGAAGGTCATCAGCGTATGCGATACCCGGTTCTTGCTGGCTTCAGTCATTGGAACCCTGGAATAATGTTGTCATCCCTGTTTATATAAGCAATTCACAGTATCTGGCAACAATGATGTAGAGTGGTAATGACATGGTGCCTCAGCCACCCTAATAAATGCAGTCGCAGAGGGCCATGAAGCATCACTGCGGCATTAGTTAGTTTGATACAAAAAGAAAATATTTAGTGTGAGAATGTCTAAATCTCATAAATCCTGTGTGTGTATATAGCATTCATCCAAGAGAATTAGTGTCAAACGTAAATCAAAGTAAGCCTAACCTATAGCAAAAAAGTTGTTTTTACTATAGCAAAGTATGTATTTTTTTTATTTATATTGTTTTTATGTTCTTTTGTAAAGAGCTCATACGGTTGGTTGGGTGGTCACTACTGAGTACTGTGCCAAACTATTGTTTTGGTGCCACAAGATTAGAGGAGAGAGTTGAACAAGGTTGAGCAGACAGATCTATATGCCTGAACATCCGCCGGGTGGGTTTGAGTAGAAAGCACGTTGTGGGAAGGAGTCTTGAGGAAGAAGCCGCTGCATGAGTAAGTCCTTCCTTGAACATTTGTTTACGTATGCAGATAATACAGCTTCAGAAAAAAAGTGCAAGTAGTGCCAACGCAACAATATGAGAAAACCATCTTAGAGTATTGATGCTCTGTTGTTCATGCAGGGCCATTATGAGAGAACCATAATCCAAGCCCATAAAGAAATAGTAGAACCTAACCTTACAATATAAAACAGAGGAACGTTTAGAGGCTTAAAAATAAACAGGCTCTGCCGACATTTTTTTTCCTAAGAATCTAAGTGAAATGTCACAGCAACTAATCATATGGAGGTCTCTGAATGGGGATTGTGCTCATGTTTATGAGACCATTACAGTGCAGAGGTTTCAATTTATGTGTCCTGTGCCAGGTCTCCTTCCCTGCTTTATGGTTCTCTTCTTTTGCCTCTAGGACATTCTGGGAGCTGCACTGTCTGCTCCTTTAACATCCTATAAAGTGATCTATGCGCTGCCAATGCTCACCATTAAAGAGGATAAAGGTAAAGAATACTCTTTCACCACACAGTTGTCCTACACTACAGCGTATGTCTGCACTGACTGACTTCAATGTCTTTTATTCTTTACAAGGTACTGGGGTGGTCACCAGCGTTCCCTCTGATGCCCCAGACGACATTGCAGCGCTTAGAGACCTGAAGAAGAAACAGGTTGGTTTGTATGTTCTAAAAATATTGATCTTATTTATTCCGGTCAACAACAGAACTGCAAGAATAGATTATTAAACATCTGGAAATTAATTGCCTAAGATTAGACATTTCTCTAACGTTTTTAACTTTACCTTTCAGCTCTCCTTGAACCATATCATAACATAAGAAGTTAAAAACACACAAGTTGTAAAAAAACTTGTTTTGTTATACATGTTCTTATACATTTTATATATGTATATGCGTATAGCATAGTGACAGTAATTGGGTGTTGAGTGATATGAGACCGTCAAGTAATATAGGAATGTCATAGAAAAGGAGTAATTTGACTTTGTAAACCGGCATTTAAAGTCATGTTTTATTTATCACAGTATGCTGTAGATGTCTTTGAAAGGGTGTTTGCGTAACTTGTATCTCTCCACCTGCTATTCAGTGGCCTTTGCAGGAATGGTCTGTTACTATTTTCTTGCTTCTTGCCTGTAACTAGTAATAAAAACGAAGAGAAAAAAAGGCACATTTTTAATTTCTGTTCCAAACATTTTGTGTGTATGCTTCTTCAACAGATTATGTCAAAGTGAATGGGCAATGATCATACTTCTAATTATTTGAAGGGCCCAATGTGGATGTTTCCCAAGAAAAATCATTGACATGCTTTTCATGTTTTTCAATTAAGATCTGAAATATTTGTTACATTTAGCTAGCTATTGCGCTTCTTTTCGCACTCTCTATTTTGTTTTTAGTTTGGCGAGATTACCCCTCCCCATTACCTACGGCATATTTTCTCACTTTTTCTATCATTGCTGTATCTTGAACTATGATGTTGTTTTTGAGTAGGTCAGGTTTAATGTTGAAGTTTCACTACGCGTATTATAGTTTATTAATGTGTTGTCTAATAGAGGCAACTGGAGGCTTTACATAACATAAGTAGTAAAACATGTACCAGAAAGTGGGCACCTACATATGTTAAGTAGTCATAGTCCTGATGGCATACCACCTCTGATGTAAGAAATGTAGATACACTGGTGCATATTAATAAGCATTTTTGGCCTCTTCATGTAGGGCATGCTTAATGAGCGGTTAAGCTTGTCATTTATTTAGGTATCAATTATTTTATTGATAACATTAAGAATTGATAAATAATCGCAAATACAGTGACATGCAAGTCCAGCCACATGCAAGCCCAGTGTATACCCATATAGAGATATAAGCGTTGATTATGATACATGCACCAATATCAAACAATACTTATATATAATATTGAAGAGAGGGCTGAGAGAATAAGCTATAGAAGTAAGAAAGTAAAGAAGAATGGAAGAAGGAGAGCGAAAAAAGGGAAGAAAGTGTGGGAGATGGGAGAGAGGGGAGGGCGGGGTAGTGAGTACAGTGGTGCTAATGAGGAAGAAGCAAGAGTCTAAGAGAACTATGAGGGACGGGGGCATCTTGCAAAAAGGGAGACCATATAAGAAGAAAAGTATCTGCTTTTTCTATTAAATTATAAATAATATTTTCATCTGAGGCAGTACTGTACATCTCTGCAAGCCATGCCTCATGTGACAGCAATTGTGGAGAGTGCCAATGTTGCAAAATGCGGATTCTGGCTGCTGTATAGGCAGTAATTAGCAATCGATGAGCATGGTGGGTCAATTCTAGAATGACCGATAAGTCTTGGAGGAGAAATATGGGGTCTGGGAATGGTGAGGGCAAATCCATAGATTCCCGGGTTGTAGACTGTACTAGTATCCAGAAGGGGTGTATGGTGGGACAATCTGGCAAAATATGGACTATGAAACAGGACGCATGATCACATCACCAACAGGCATTCTCAGGGAGCAATTTGTAGCCTGGAAACGCTCCGGGGGCCAGTGCCAGCCCTGAAGGATCTTAAAAAGACTGAGTTACATCCGCACCTCATGGACTTGTTCTAGGGACTCCAAAAGTTCTGTTCAGTCTTCTTCGTAATATTCCATCTGCAGACGAGCTTGGCAGGTTGTTCTGTGGCTAGCCAATTGTGGCTGAGAATAAAGGTGAGAAATCAGGAGGATATATAATCAAGACATCACGCCTTTAAACGGACCCTGTGTGTTGAGGTAAGAAAGCACCAGGGAACAGTGAATGGTCCAGGGTTGGGGAACTATTTTTTTTCAGCAGACAATTACGTAGTTGTATATATCGCTATTGTTGGGTATGTGACAAGCCAAATAACTCCTGTAGCATCTCAAAGGTCTCACCACCAGAGATCAAGTCCTTAAGAGTCAAAATCCCAGCTCTGCACCAAGGACCGCAGTCAAACATGGTCCCTCCTATAGGAATGCCAGTATTATTCCAGGAGGGAGCTTTGTCATGAAGATGCCCATTCACCAAAAAAAGCGTGTGGCCCTCATCCAGGCAGCGTACATGGCTTTCAGTATGAGATTGGGGGAGGGGCCAGGAAGATAGAGGGCTTGTATTCTCAACGATGCCTCCTGGAGTCTGCGTTCGATCATAACCCACAACAGAGAGTATTGGACGTGGAGGTGCACGTATGCCATTTGTGCCAAATGTAGGGCAAAACAATAATGTCCACAGAGGGCTAACCCTCCTGCTGATCTGTGGGCAAGTAGCTTCCGAATTGCCAGAGGAGGTCTCGCTGAGCCCCAGATGAAGGCCTTAATGGTCTTATCTATCCGATGGAGGGTCGAGAGGGGTAGTAATTGGGAAGCATGCTTAATACATATGTGATTCCGGGAAGGGTAACCATTTTCACCACTTGAGTCTGTCCCCAGAGAGAGAGATATTTGCTCCATTAATGGGTCCAGATTATCTGCCACCATGCATTCCATGCCCCTGTTTACTAGAATACCCAGATACCTAAGGTGGGAAATCTTCCACTAAAATGCGTAATCAGCTATGGCGGCGCGGGCGGTGATCCACGGCAAGGCCTCACTCTTTCCTCAGTTCACTTTGTATCTGGATACTGCTGCAAAGGCATCCAGTCTGACAGCGCAGGGATGGAGGACGGTAAGTCCGACAAGGTAAGTAAAATGTCCTCTGCATATAGCTAAAATGTTGAGGTACCTCCGGGCATTGGAATATCTATTATCCTATATGATTGGCCCATGGACGCTGTTAAAGGTTCCATTGCAAGTGTGAGAAGTTGGCCTGGTATATAATGCTCACTAATTCTTAGTGATCACTTTGTACCATGCCAAGCAACCCTTATGATGATTGGCTGTAATTCAACCTTGTAGACCAGTTATCCTAGTGGTAACGTGGACAAAGCAGTCTTAGGCTAAACTCTGAAAGGCATGTGAAGCCAGCTGTATTACCATACACAACCCCCTTGAATACCAAATGAAAGGGACACCACACAGATATATATTGAAAATATATATTGATTTATTAACTATAAAATCCCCTGGACTCTTTATGAGCACAGAAGCACAAGCGTTAAATCACAAGACAGTTTAAAATACACAAAAGTTGCACAATATGGATGAGCCCTAGGGGCCACCTAAACCATATACTAAGAAAGTGGTATAAGAGATACCAATCAGAAAGGGAACAGGCCTAGGGCCTTGGGAATTGCTGGAGCTATTCGAGACTAGTAGTGACTAAGTCGGGAAAGGCCCGCGGGACTCGGGTGCAGTGTTCAAAGTGCACGCACTTTCCAATGTAAAGTCTATGGTGCGTAAAAAGTACAAAGTTAGATAGTTAGGAACCTTCCGAGTGACCTAGAACGCTGAAACTTAAGACACAGGCCCTTGAGATGTGTACCAGTGTAGGAACACCGGCGGAGCTGAGTTACCTCACCCACAGGAAGCGGGTGCACAGGGTCGAAGTAGTGTCGGGTTTCGTCACGATGGTCGATGGTGCTTGGAGCTGAAGATGCTGCAGGCGGCTCGATGTGAAGAGTTCCGGTGGATCCAAGGGTGGATCTGAAGTTGTGAAGACCTGAAAGCAGAGGGGACAATGTTCAAAGTCACTAGCCAGTGACTACCGTGGAACCAGATTGGAACCAGGCGATGTCGGGTGCAAACAGGCGTTGTCGGGTAGCTTCTCTCTGCAGCCACGTGGACACCGGGGGTCGAGGACGTCCAGGAGTCGGTCACGAGCTGTCCCACGCAGGCTTCTCGCTGTTGGCGGTGTCGGCAACTTGATCGGAGCAAACAGGCCTTGGCTAATGCAAGCCATGCAGGAATCGAAAGATGCTTAACACTCGGACCAGCAAGGTCAGAGCGAGTGCTCCTTTTCACAGGAGCTTGGGTGAGTCTGGAGCAACCAGACCCGCTGTGTAGTTCGTCGGTTTCGTCACCAAGATGGCCGCTGACCACGTGGCTAGTGGCCGGGATGGCGCGTCGAGTGGCACAATGCAAAAGGGCCCCACGCAGATCGTGGAGATGCTGGAGGGCTCTTCTTCAGTGCAAGGGCTGCTCGGTGTTGGGGGTTCTCAGTCCCCAAAGCACAACGTCGAGGATGCCTCAGATGCTGCGCAGTCAGCGTTTCGAGTGTCTTCCAAGAGGTCCGGTCCCACGTCACTCGGTGCCTCCACGGGTCCCTTCTTTGCAGGGACTGTGGATCGGGCTCTGAGAGGTCTGGAAGTCTGGTTCTTGTCGGGCTCTTGGCTCGGGCTCCGGCGGGAGGCGGCGGCAAAGCAGACGTCGAGTTGCTGGTTGGTGCCTGTATTCACAGGGTGGCCGCTCCTAGGCCACAAGGGAGATTCTCTTCAGTCTTCTGAGCAGCAGAATGTCGAAGTCCAGTCTTCTTCTGTATTTCAAGTTGATTCAGGATGATCTGCTGTGCAATGGCACTGCTCCCACTCTTATTCCCAATCTGAGGGGCGGATCACCTACTAGGTCCCTCCTCTGGGTGGAACCAGGAAGGGGGGCGGTTACACCCCCGTTCCTTTGTCCAGCTCCTCGCCAGGCCTGGGTCTGGAAAGTCCCAGGACCGGTTTGGACTGGCTTATGCACGGGGACACCCTGTGTGCCCCGGGCATGTCTGTTTCTATTCAGCCCTGTCCTACCCAATACACAAAACCCTGTCTGGGGTGGTGCTCGCACCTCCCAAGGCAGGAAACCCTTTGTCCAGGCCACCATTTGCCGAGTTTCGGTCAGCAGCAGGAGGCCAGACTCGTGTCTGTGGTGGCAGCATCCATTTTGTGATGCTGAGGCTCTGGTTAACTTTAACCGGGGTTAAGGCTACACACATGTCGTGTCCCTCTAGAAGGGTGGAATGCTATCCCCGTCGACAGAACTGTCGAGGGGATAGTATTCCAATTCGTATGACACCTTACTCGACATGTTTTGATAAAGCCAAACCAAAGATAGCAAATAACCGCGAGGATTATAATGCACTTAAGAGTATATGGTATGGCATTATCCCGGAACAGCTTAGGGAGTGGTTCCCGACAGCTGCAGACAGGCTCAGCTCATGCTAGAGCACCATCTCACATATTTCCAAGCACTCTGCCTCCAGGATTGATGAGGCCTTCCATAGGAGTGGCTGATAGGAACACATGTGTCCAGTTTAAGGGTAGATATAGGGATACTATATCTAAGTAAGAGGTGATTACACCAACTTACCCCAGCTGAGTGATCAGCCAGTTGTGTCAAATATGGAGGCCAGGCCAGGGGTGGCACAATACATGCTGCAGCCCCTGGTAGGCCTTGGATGCACCTATGCCCTGGGTACCTATGGTACACTGTTACAGGGGCCTATAAGGTGAACCAATTCCAATTGTGTTATGCACCTAAGGGACATGGAGTCCATTTTAAGGAGAGAGCAATCAGCCTGGGGCCCTGAATAGCAGGATCCCAGGCCAACTAAGTCAAAAACCAGCTAAACACCAGGCAAAAAGTTTGGGGGTAACCATAGTCAGATATCCACCTTCCTACAGCAAGGAGAAATAACAGCGAGGAGATTGGGCAATCTTGGCAGATACTCCTACAGACTGGGAAGGGTTCAGATAGAAAGCCCCCACAATTGACCTGCCCTGAGGGGGAATCGTAGAGAGCCATCTCACCCTGGAGATAAAGTCCTCACCAATGCCAAATTTCCAGAGCATGGGAAACAAATAGACCCATTTTATCCTGTCAGAGGCCTTTTCTGTATCAAATGACAGTGCCAAGGCCTCATCCGGAAGATCCTCTGCTAGCCACACCACATGAGCTAGTCTGTAGAGATGATTGCGTGTGTATCTTGATGTTTCCATTTAGCAGGGATATGGGTAATAACTTCCATGAAGGAGATGTTCTTTTCCTTGTTTGGGTAGGACCGAAATCAGAGCCCTGTTGCCCAATATACCCAAAGAGCTCGAGCAATCAGCCTCAGTGGTAAAGTCATCATAGAGTAGATTCACTACCTCAGTTTTGGTCCATTTATGGAACACTGCCGGGAAACCATCCTCACCTCTGGCTTTCTGATAATGTAAATCCGAGATAGCCTGCTCTATCTTCTCCTTGGTGATATCGCCCTGAAGCAGCTGCCTGCCGTCCTCTGAGAGGCACGGTAAGCGAAAACCTTCCAGGAAAGTGTTTATCTGATCTGTTTCTTGAACAATTTCAAGGAAGACGTGGGTCTTGTAATAGTATGCAAATTTAAGATTGTCATTTGTATTGTTTTGCTTTTGTTGGCAGCTGCGCTAGAAAATGTGTAGTGTCTTTTTTTGTAAATAACTGTGTCTTTTATATTGTTCCTAGGCACTCCGAGCGAAGTATGGAATCAAAGATGAGATGGTGTTACCTTTTGAGCCAGTACGTAGAGTCCATTATATTATAACTGTAGACATTTTTTTTTACATTTGAATAATGTCCTTTAACCTCCATTTTTTTGTTTTCCGTGCTCCGCCATTTTATAGTCTTGATTAGGTCTCAGCCCCGTATAGTTTTAGTGATCCATATCTTTCTTTTGGTCAAATATCCTCCTTTTTGACTGTCTTTTTAGGTCGAGCCTTGGCAGCGCATGCGTTGCTCTGTGAGCCATGCTGTATTAGAGGATGTACTTGAAGCCCCGCCCACTCTCCGCCCATATTTGCCTTTGGCTTGTGTGATTGTCCTTCGTAAATGCTGGCTTCTCATTCGTTATTAGGCTTGTTAGTTGCACCTTAGTACCGCCTTGCCTTAATTTGTAACCCCCCATGAAGACTGAACCTTTTAATTCGGTTGTTACACGGTACGTCTTGTAAGCACTATTTTCTTTAATGAGTTTCGCTTACGGCAGGAGGGTCTCTCGTGCAGTTGTGACCACCAGTTTGTTTATTTAACTCGCAAACGAGGAGCTCTTCAGGGGCCATGGGAGTCAGAAGGAGGCAACTCAGCGATGCCTCCAAGCATTTGGAATGCAATATGCCTCGCATTTGCGAGAGTTTAAGCTATTGCATTGTCTTTTATTTATGGTTTAAACACCAAAACATTAATAAAAGGCATTTAATTTGCAATGCCAATAGCTCAAACACATACAAATGCGAGACCTGTTACATTGCACATGCTTGTTAGGTAAGATCTCATTGGCTGTCAACTACATTCTTCTTGCTCGCTCCCCTGCATCAGACTGTCACAAAAGTGGCGCCCTCAGACCAGGAGCAACAATGCTGCTCTACTAACCTTTCACTGTGTACTGTGCTGCAACCTTACAAATCTGCATATTGATATTTAAGGTGTACGCTCTGTTGAACACCTGTTTTTATTTAAACCCATAGCCTATGAATCTAGCTGAGTCAGCAGCAGGGTGAATGGTTTACAAATCGGAGCAGCATTCGCTCAGTTCTTTTATAAGCCCTAATTTACCTGTCCATTAAGTATTAGAATAAATATACCTCACTAGGCCGGCAGAGAGACGTGTGGTTTCTTGAAGGGGCACCCATTGTTCGCTGAGGCTTGCTTGATAACATTAATTTCTCCCCTTTTTCACTGATTTTTAGGTCACTGATTTCTGGTTCTTATCCATTCAGTTCAAACTGTAGCTTTGAACCAACCAGACATCAGTGTGCTTTATGCTCTCATGATATGCAGGTCCTAATGAACTGCAGTGAATCTGCCCCCTCTGGTACTCAGGAAAGTTGAGTAGTCTTCAGTCAATGCCAGATTTCTTTTATGTGCACCATTAGGGTGAATTTTTGAGCAAGCATTGTGGTAAATCTAGCCTAAAATCCATATGCTTACATCTAGTTTCAATTCAGCATATCGAAACTGACAGTTGGAACATTATATTCATTGTGTAAACGAGCAATTGCCCACTAAATAATTGTGTACTTTCCCCCAGTTTTTAGTGAGGCTTGAGCAAGTGCTATGCAATACTGGAAAGGGCACTATTGAAATGCCTTTGTCCTGTAGTGAGTTATCGCATTTTTTAATGGGTTGAAGGCAACTATTTATAAAACATTTGTACTGAGGAAAGTACTTAATGTGATTTAAATATATGTAGATTAAGGTAAAGAATTGTCCTGCTGTGCTTTCAGTGCATCTATATACAAACTGTTGCCTCAGATACTCCATGTATACAGTAGATTCTACTGTGAATGCATACGTATAACAGTGCATGTTAGTGTAAACAATAAGTACTGCCCCCCGCCACCTACATGAAGATTGAGGTTGGGGCTATTCATTGTTCCCCGCCTCAATCCCAATTGAGAAGGAAGGCCTAAGGTGGCAACTGGAAGGCAAGCTGCGAATACTGTGCTGACACAAGCACAGTATACATTTCTCTGCCGTACCTTATCAGAGGACCTGCCGACGCTCCACTTTCTGCCTGCTAACTTGCATCTCGCCGAGGGAGGACAGGTGCTGGTGTTCCGCTCTCCCCTCGCCGCTGCACGCCATCAACAGCCGCCGAGAAGGGGAGAGCGAGAGGTGGAAAAACTACCTTGCCCAGCAGCCCTTGGGAGAAACCGGAAGTCGGAGCCCTCAGCAGCGCGCCAGGCGGCGCATTCAAAACAAGCTCCACATCGGTGGAGCGGGGGATACATTTCTCTGCCGTACCTTATCAGAGGACCTGCCGACGCTCCACTTTCTGCCTGCTAACTTGCATCTCGCCGAGGGAGGACAGGTGCTGGTGTTCCGCTCTCCCCTCGCCGCTGCACGCCATCAACAGCCGCCGAGAAGGGGAGAGCGAGAGGTGGAAAAACTACCTTGCCCAGCAGCCCTTGGGAGAAACCGGAAGTCGGAGCCCTCAGCAGCGCGCCAGGCGGCGCATTCAAAACAGGCTCCACATCGGTGGAGCGGGGGATACATTTCTCTGCCGTACCTTATCAGAGGACCTGCCGACGCTCCACTTTCTGCCTGCTAACTTGCATCTCGCCGAGGGAGGACAGGTGCTGGTGTTCCGCTCTCCCCTCGCCGCTGCACGCCATCAACAGCCGCCGAGAAGGGGAGAGCGAGAGGTGGAAAAACTACCTTGCCCAGCAGCCCTTTGGAGAAACCGGAAGTCGGAGCCCTCAGCAGCGCGCCAGGCGGCGCATTCAAAACAGGCTCCACATCGGTGGAGCGGGGGATACATTTCTCTGCCGTACCTTATCAGAGGACCTGCCGACGCTCCACTTTCTGCCTGCTAACTTGCATCTCGCCGAGGGAGGACAGGTGCTGGTGTTCCGCTCTCCCCTCGCCGCTGCACGCCATCAACAGCCGCCGAGAAGGGGAGAGCGAGAGGTGGAAAAACTACCTTGCCCAGCAGCCCTTGGGAGAAACCGGAAGTCGGAGCCCTCAGCAGCGCGCCAGGCGGCGCATTCAAAACAGGCTCCACATCGGTGGAGCGGGGGATACATTTCTCTGCCGTACCTTATCAGAGGACCTGCCGACGCTCCACTTTCTGCCTGCTAACTTGCATCTCGCCGAGGGAGGACAGGTGCTGGTGTTCCGCTCTCCCCTCGCCGCTGCACGCCATCAATAGCCGCCGAGAAGGGGAGAGCGAGAGGTGGAAAAACTACCTTGCCCAGCAGCCCTTGGGAGAAACCGGAAGTCGGAGCCCTCAGCAGCGCGCCAGGCGGCGCATTCAAAACAGGCTCCACATCGGTGGAGCGGGGGATACATTTCTCTGCCGTACCTTATCAGAGGACCTGCCGACGCTCCACTTTCTGCCTGCTAACTTGCATCTCGCCGAGGGAGGACAGGTGCTGGTGTTCCGCTCTCCCCTCGCCGCTGCACGCCATCAACAGCCGCCGAGAAGGGGAGAGCGAGAGGTGGAAAAACTACCTTGCCCAGCAGCCCTTGGGAGAAACCGGAAGTCGGAGCCCTCAGCAGCGTGCCAGGCGGCGCATTCAAAACAGGCTCCACATCGGTGGAGCGGGGGATACATTTCTCTGCCGTACCTTATCAGAGGACCTGCCGACGCTCCACTTTCTGCCTGCTAACTTGCATCTCGCCGAGGGAGGACAGGTGCTGGTGTTCCGCTCTCCCCTCGCCGCTGCACGCCATCAACAGCCGCCGAGAAGGGGAGAGCGAGAGGTGGAAAAACTACCTTGCCCAGCAGCCCTTGGGAGAAACCGGAAGTCGGAGCCCTCAGCAGCGCGCCAGGCGGCGCATTCAAAACAGGCTCCACATCGGTGGAGCGGGGGATACATTTCTCTGCCGTACCTTATCAGAGGACCTGCCGACGCTCCACTTTCTGCCTGCTAACTTGCATCTCGCCGAGGGAGGACAGGTGCTGGTGTTCCGCTCTCCCCTCGCCGCTGCACGCCATCAACAGCCGCCGAGAAGGGGAGAGCGAGAGGTGGAAAAACTACCTTGCCCAGCAGCCCTTGGGAGAAACCGGAAGTCGGAGCCCTCAGCAGCGTGCCAGGCGGCGCATTCAAAACAGGCTCCACATCGGTGGAGCGGGGGATACATTTCTCTGCCGTACCTTATCAGAGGACCTGCCGACGCTCCACTTTCTGCCTGCTAACTTGCATCTCGCCGAGGGAGGACAGGTGCTGGTGTTCCGCTCTCCCCTCGCCGCTGCACGCCATCAACAGCCGCCGAGAAGGGGAGAGCGAGAGGTGGAAAAACTACCTTGCCCAGCAGCCCTTGGGAGAAACCGGAAGTCGGAGCCCTCAGCAGCGCGCCAGGCGGCGCATTCAAAACAGGCTCCACATCGGTGGAGCGGGGGATACATTTCTCTGCCGTACCTTATCAGAGGACCTGCCGACGCTCCACTTTCTGCCTGCTAACTTGCATCTCGCCGAGGGAGGACAGGTGCTGGTGTTCCGCTCTCCCCTCCCCTCAGTCACCTATGAATGACAGGCCGGGGGGAGACTTGTCTGCACTATCTATTGACCTGGAACTATGGGGTCGCTACGTAAGCCCAGCTAAAGTGGAATCTTTGGAGCAGTTTAAAGCTCCAGGGGGTGCCACCCCTTCTGGGTTACTGCTGTATAGTAGCACCCCTTCGTTAAATGGCCATGAAATATCTGACTTGTTAAACACCTCCAGGAGCCCCGATCTTAATCTCCTGGATAATTGTTGCACTGTGGAAGCACGAGAAAAGCCGATCTCTGAGTCCATGATCGCGCTGGAACAACTCCTAGCCTCAATCTTACTGCTTCTAGGGAAATTTGTAGGCAGCTCGGACTGTATTCTTGAATCAGTCACTCAAATTTTAAAGACATTGCTGCAGAAATCGCCGGATATGAGTAAGGCCTCTCCCCCCAAGTCTGAGCATTACTTGTCTGAGGGGAACACCAGAGATACTAGAGGGGAACTGGATAGGAAGAATGAATTGCCTACTCTGGATCCTCACAAGGATATGCCCCTTACTGCAGCTCCCAACTGTATCAAAAATATAGTCCTGGAGATAGAGGAGGAGGATAAAGCTTTGTCTCTCCCTAAAACGGTCCAGGAGTTATTTCCTATCTTCGTGCCTGAGTGCGGAAAAGAACCCCTGGACGACAAACTAGAGGTAAAAGAAGAAAGGGGAAAAAATGGTAAACAAAAAATTAACAAAGCCAACAAGAGGAAACCAATTCGAAAATACAGAAAGAAGAAGCAGCGGAGGATTATTTTCCAAAAGATCACAGCGCCAAGGGAGAATGATGAAAGGAATGTGGAACCCTCTTCTACTTCCTTAAAGGTGGACATGGACGTGAACTTAACTGCTTTAACCTCTGTAGAGGGGGAAAATGAACAATGTAGTCTGTTTATGCAGGAAGCTACACCGCCAATAGGGGGCTCTCTCCCATGCTCTCCTTCACGGAGCGCACTAGGAGTACCAATCTCTTATCCAGCTGGGGCTCTTAATCCTTTGGCCCCCCCCTTTGCTGTAACACTTGAATCGGAAAATCATTGTCCCCCGGCTCGTTCTGTAAATATTTCTAAGGCCCCGGTGGACGTGCGTGTATTAGATTTTGTACCCTTATTTGATACTGACCTTTTGTTAAATAGAGCTTGGCTTCTCAAACGTTTTAGTGAGGTTGAAAGTCTCTATCATATTCAATCTAGAGACATAGAATTGGTGTCTCTGCTGGGTGGAAGTAGGGTATTGAGTATACGGGTGAAATTTTATTCGCCTATTATAACAAATTTGATACTTGAACAAGCCGAAAACTTTCAGCGTTTAGGTATTGACATTCTCCCTATCTCCAACCCAGGCAAGCCAAATCTTTTATGTAATCAGGGGTTTGGGGGTGGTGAGCAAAACGGGGTAACCTCTCCCCTGAGAGACCTGAAAATTTGGGTTTCCAGGGGAAAACGTTCAGTTTCGCATGTGAAGCCACTTTCACTAATTGAGAATTCCTCACTCATAGATGATAATAACCGGTGGAATTGGCTCCATAGTGCATTATCAACAAAAACGAAGGATAACCCCAAATTGTTTCACCATCTTTAACACCGCATTAAATATAATTTCCTGGAATGCGGCCGGATTCCACAGCAGCCCAAAGAAACTTGCTTTTTTATCTACTCTGGGGGCTGATATATTGTGCATTCAGGAAACATGGTGCATTGATATGTTAACTCCTTCAAAAGATTTTTACGTTTTGGAAGTTCCAGCTGCGCCCTCTAAGAAAGGGCATGCCAGGGGGGGGGATCGCCTGTTTATTGTCAAATAAATTTCAATGGAGATTCTCCCATTATATTGACCCCAGTAGACTTTTCCACACAATAACATTAGAAAATCTGTCCCATGATGGTAAAACATATCCCATGGTCATTTTTAATGTGTATATACCCCCTGAGGAGTGTTTTAATGATAATTTACAGCAGGTTCTCCAGTATATGGAACAGATAAAAAACTCCCCACCTTTCCCTGTAATTTTGCTTGTAGGTGATCTGAATTGCAAAATCTCAAATGCTAGTCTAAAACTCTTCAGGAATAAAGTTAAGGAAGAGGTACATTTTATCCCCCAGACGCTTTTTCCAGAGAACCTGTTGACAAATAAAAGAGGGAAGATGCTGTTAAAAGAACTAGCGATTGGGGATGGTATTATCTTAAATGGAAGATTTCCATCTGACGTCCCCGCCAATTATACTCACAAATCCCCCTTTGGGTCGTCAATTTTGGACTATGCTATTGCCGACTACGGCCTGTTTCCCCATATTCTGGACCTAAAGATTATACCTACGCCACTCAGCGATCATAGTATATTGCTTTTAACAGTGTCTTTAAATTCTTTGAATACGGCGTCTTGGTCGCTTAATGGCAATGAGGTTACCTTCCATGCCTCTTCTGGAAGGTGCTTCTGGAACTGTGCCGCCATTAATGGGGTGCAGGACCTATTGGCCGACACCCTTATGGTACTAAACGAGTGGAATGGCAGCGAATTAGTTTATTTTGAAGAATTTATGCGAAAGATTTTATTGTACGCAAAAAAAACTGTTCCCCCTAGGAAACGAGAGGTAGTCCCCATTACACTGCGTACTCTGAATAGGGAATTAAATAAACTAATTCGCGAACAGTATGTTGAAAGGGTCCTGGAACGTGGGAAAGAAATAGCCAGGTTAAAAAGAAAGAGAAGCAGACTCAAGCAAAAAATTAAAAAGGATAGGGAGGATGAAGTATGGATTAAACTGAGGGAATCTGCTGTACATGGAAACATTAAAGACTTTTGGGCAATAATTGGGTAAGGATGTGGTACTCGCCATTCCCCCATTCCCATTTCTATCCCAGAAGAGGTATGGTCCTCTCATATTCGAGAGCTCTATGCAGGGAACGGGACCACAGGTATTGATAACTTCATGTATGCTGCCCCTGAAGACCTGGTCTTCTATCCCTCAGAGAAAGAAATCGAGACGGCTATAAAAAATATGCGACCCTCTGGGGCCATGGGACCGGATGAGCTTCCGATGACGGTCCTTAAACAAGATCCCTTAAGTTGGAGTAAAATCTTGTACCCCTTGTTTAAGGCGTGCCACCTCTCCAAATCTGTTCCTGCTTCCTGGAGAGGAAGTATTTTGGTACCTATCTTTAAAAAAGGTACAAGGGATAGCCCCAGTAATTACCGCCTGATTGCACTCCTCGACTCCATCGGAAAGGTCTTTGCGAAATGTCTCCTTAGTTCTCTTTCTGATTGGGTCGAGGATGGCAATATTCTGCCGTTTGAACAGACTGGTTTCCGAAGGGAGCATGGCACGCTAGACAACATGACTGCCCTTCAGGTGATCACAGATAAATATGTCCAGGTGAGAGGAGGAGTTGTATACGCCGCCTTCATTGATTTCTCCACAGCGTTCGATAAAGTAGATCGTGGAACGCTGTGGAGAAAACTGGCGACGCTGGGTGTCCCTACTCCCCTGTTGGAACTGGTGCGGGCTCTGCACACTGAGACCTGGTGCAGGGTCTTAATGGGGGGCGAAAGGGGGCTTTCGGCCAAAATACCATCTCGGAATGGCCTGAAACAAGGCTGCTTACTAGCACCCCTTTTGTTCTCCTTATATACGGCTGACCTCCCTGCTGCCGTGTCTGCCAGTGAGGGGATTGCACCGATGATAGGAGGGACTCCAATATCCTGCCTGATGTATGCCGACGATGTTCTGATGCTTGACCTGACCCCTACCGGTCTTGCAAACCGGCTACAGGCTCTCCAGGCCTTTGCTGGGGAGCATTACATGAAGATCAATATTAATAAAAGTAAAGTGATGTGTATAGCTGGTAAGAAGAAGTGCCGCTCGACAAATTACGGTTGGGCTATTGAAGGGCATAGATTGGAGGTCGTAACTTCCTATACCTTTTTGGGAAAAATATTTTCGGCCAATATGAGTGAGAAACTCCATATAGAGCACTGCTCCCGCAAAGCTCTTGCCCATGGCAATGGGTTAAAGTCCCTATACCAGGCAACGGGGAAAAGAAATTTTTCTAGTCTTCTAGAAGTGTTCAGAGCAAAAATCCCCGCAACTATCTTGTATGGTATTGAAGTAATAGAGGTGAAAAACTGGGACTTTTGCCATAAGATTGAGGGGAAACTCTTAAGATCCCTCTCGACTCTTAACAATGCTTGCCCACTGGCCGCCTGCAGGCTGGACTTTGGACTCAGGAGTTCCTGGGTTCAGGGTCTATGCGCCCTAATAAGATGGGTGGCCAGTTTGGCTAGAGCGGGAGATGGCACCCTGCGAGTTCTCCTCAAAAACGAACTATTGGGCAATTTTAAGGAGTTCTCTAAACTCGTAAGCAGTTTTAGAAGGGCTGTGAAGATACTTAAACTTGATGAAAGTGCTCTCTTCTCCTACTCCCCCACGCAGTTAAAACATGTCCTTAAGGAGGCCTCGTGGGAGTTTTGTTTCCTCTCCGACAAAAAATCAGTTGGGGATAAAAGGAACGTGGAGCCTCTCATCTCCTCCTATAGGTTGAAACAGCCACAACCCTATGCCCTATGGAATCTCCCACATGGGATACGTAGGTTCTGGTTTTTATTACGCTATGATTTAATCCCACTTAACCTATTGCTATCCAAATGGTATGGCACTTCTGCCTTGTGCAATTTATGTAAACTGAACAACCAGGACTGTATGCATGTATTATTGATTTGTCCTATGTTACGTAATTTGCGCAATCGATGGCTAAAAGTAATCTGTCTCCGCCTTAACATTGTCACTTTAAAAGATTTTCTCCATGCACTTTATTGCCCTCCTAACGAAATGTTCTGTTCTTATATTTTTAACTTTTTTAAAGGATTTTTAGCTATTTATTAATATTACTGGAGAAACTGTGTCTGTCCGGCCTTGTTAGATTGATTGTTAGTGGTATAGCTATTGCGGATCGAATCTTGTGCTTTTTAAACTCTTGTATTTTCTGTTTGTGTTGCTATGTATTGCATATGCTTATGTGGCCCTCTTTGAGAGCCAAAACATAATAAATAAATTTGAATTTGAATTTGAGGCAGCTTTTGGGCTAGGGTGCATCTGTGTTTGACAGAATGCATTGTAATTCTGTTGCCTGGTGAGCATATTGAAAGCAAGCAGCAACTCCACCCTGCTGCCCGTTCCAGTTGTGACAGTCTGTCGTAAGGCAGTGCCCTTTTAGCTGTATTAGTCCGCATTTGTTAAAACGCATCATTCATTTAATTATGTTGCCATTGTTCTGATTTTTTTCAAGCTATTCAATCCCTTGCAGTAGTGTAGCGATCGATGACTGCATCTCTTGAACTGCTCAATTTGCTTCTTTGTTGCTGTATAAAGTTGTACATCTTTACACTTTCTCCTGAATTAGAAAGCACAGTCTTCACAAGCTTAGTTATTTATATTTTACCAATCATTTTGTAGAGTTTATTGCCTTGCATCAGTTTAGTTGTGTCTGTTCTTCTTTCTTCGCAACCCTCCACCCCATGCCCAAAGTAAATCATTTTAAGGCTTAATAAATAATACCACTCCTAGTATACAGCTTTGAGCTACTGTGCAACATTTGTCATAGTTTGAAGTTCCTCAGTTAACCGTTAGCTTATAACTGTGTTGACTTAACAAGGTCTAGACATTTTGCATCTGTACCACGTTGTTGTTGTTAACTACCTGAAGTGATAGTCCAATGGAATACCATGTTCTGGCTCCCAAAATTCCCCTGCTTGAAAGATATGCTGCTTGTTTCATACCACTGCCCTTTCCATGCTGTCATTATTCTTCGAACAATATCTCCTCTGACAGCTCTGCCATCTCCACAGGTACCAATCATTGAAATCCCAGGCTATGGAAACCTTTCAGCTCCTTTGGTCTGTGATGAACTGAAGATCCAGAGCCAGAATGACCGGGAGAAGCTCACAGAGGCCAAGGAGCGGGTGTACCTCAAGGGATTTTACGAAGGGGTGAGTACCTAAAGCGGCTCTTGAATCTACCTCTTGCTCATTTTAAGAGGAGAAGATTGCAACCTAACTTTCTTTCTACAAATGCATGAGCCCGCCGACATGGGAAACAGGGAGAAGTTGGGTGTGGAAAACCACATATTGAGGAGATGCTTAGGATCCAAAGTATATGAGGAGTACTTGCCATTCAAGCTAATGAGATTCTTACAACTTGCACATGGATGCTGAATTATGGTCAAATCTGGATGATGTCTGATTGAATAGACTTAATTTTGAGAATCCGATTTTATTTCACTATTTATCCAGATTTCATGGGAGAGAAGTTTCTAGCATGACCATGTTCCTCAGAAGTGGATATCCTGCTGGAAAATATAGTTATTTGGAGATTTGAGAGGGAAATAATTGAGGTATGATGCTGTTGGTGTGTGTGAAGATAAGTGCCCCTTTCTGACATGGTCACCCCCACTTTTTGCCTGGTATTTGATGCAATTTTGACTGAAGCACACTGAGTTCCTGCTACACCAGGTCCCTAGTGCCAGGGCTCCTTCCCTAAAACAAGGTAACTGTGCGGTTGTTCCCCAACTGGCAAAACTTTTAGCGCTCACTGTAAGTCCCGAGTAAATGGTACCCCTGATATCTAGGACAAGAAAGCTAAAGAGGGTCTACCATTGCAGGCTGCGTGAGATGGTGCAGACAAAAGTGAAAACACAACATGGCACACACCCTGTGTGCCGTGCCCACAGATACTGCATGCTATATATGCAAGTCACCCCTACAGCAGGCCTTCTAGCACAAAGGTGGGAACCAATATATTACATGTGTGGACATATCTGCATGAGCAGATATGTCCCTGTGCTGTCTGGTTCAATGACTAGATGTTACAAATATACAGGGAAGCCCTCTTAAGTATATGTACTGGGCACTAGTCATTACGAGTTTCCCAGCTACATGGTGGCTGCACTGAAACCTATGGTGTTTGGTATCAAACACCTTGTCCTAATAAGTCCATACTGATGCCAGTAGTGGATTTGTATGAAAGAGACCGTAGTTATAAATTCCTTACCTTTAAAATTACCGCCAGGCGTCAAACTGTATCTGGAGAATTTTTTCGTAGCAATACCCCTGCTAAGTGGCGTTGGTCGACTCAGCGTCCATTGTTGGCGTCATGGTCGCCGGGATGACGTTGCGGTTCTTTTTCCGCACCAGCCACCGCAGATTCGGAGAGAGCGTGCCCCTTAGTCATTTTTTGGCTACACTTTTTCGACTTTTGTCAACATCTTTTTTCAGTCTTCGACTCCTGGTGCAAGAGAGATATCCCATTGTCGGACCGGCTTCAAGGCTTGTGACTCCTGTCACAAGCTGATGTCAGTCAACCATCCGCACCTTGTGTGCCTCTGGCTCCTGGAGTGTGACCCCGACCCGAAGTCATGCTCCGACTGCACGGGCCATGAATCTGAAGTCTTTGTGGGAGCTCTTGGAGACCCGGCAGTCCACTCGGTCGAGAGTAAGGTCTTGGGACCGGTAGAGGAGCCACCACCACTCGCCTTCGAGGTCTTCGCACTCAATGGGTAAGTCAAAGCACAGAAGGCGAAGAAGTATCATCGCTCGTCGCCTTCTTCCTGTCCGTTGCGACGTGGGACCCAGAGCATCGTCGCTCTCCGGCTCTGTCTTGGGAGCCCGCTCCTGGGATGACTCAGCGCTTCCCTCCCTTTCCTGGAGCTGGGGTGTCCCCAGCCCAGCTTGAGCTTTCTACAAAGTGCTTCACAGCATTTTTAGGCAGTTCGACTCCGCAGGCGCGCCTTCGGGCACCACGGACTTGGCTAGGCTTCGGCGGCTCCGGCCCCGGGGGGCCCCCGAGGATCGAGGCCTGTATCCGGATCAGAGCTGGTAGAACTCCCGGTACCTTCGCCGGCGTCGATTCCAGTGACTATGCCCCGATGCCAGTTGTGCCCCCAACCGGCATTAACCCCAGCCTGACACCCGATTTGGACCCTGTGATGAAGTCCTCACCAAAGCCTAATTTCCGAAGCGTGAAAAACAAATATTCCCATTCTATCCTGTCAAAGACGTTTTCTGCATCCAATGACCGTGCAAAGGCTTCGTCTGGAAGGTCAGCTGTTAGCCAGACTGCATGAGCTAGCTTACGGAGAGGATTGCATGATGATCGGCCTGGGACAAACCTCCCTTGCGAATAGTGAATAACTGTCTGAGCCACCACTGCACGTCTGTTGCAGTGGTGGCTCACAAACTAGTATTGGGTCAACAGCAGATGCCTCTCCCTTCCCCAACCAGAGTTCACAGTGGTGACAGATGTGTCACTCCTGGGATGGGGCGGCCACATGGGAGAGGCGTAGATCGGGGGTCTCTGTTCTCCTGCGGAGGCTGGGCTCCACATAAACCTTCTGGAGCTTCCGGTGATTAGTCTTGCACTGAAGGCATTCCTCCCTTCTGTCAAAGGATAAGTAGTGCAGGTATTCACGGACAACACCACCTCCATGTGGTACTGCAACCAACAGGGCGGGGTGGGGTTGTGGACATTATGTCAAGAGGCTCTTCGCCTTTGACCATGGCTGGAACATCAGGGCATTTTCCTGGTGGTTCAACACCTGGCAGGCTCCCTGAACTCCAGGGCGGATGAACTCGGCCACTGGTAAATGATGGATCACGAATGGCGTCTTCACCCGGAGGTGGTTCAAGGTCTCTTTCAGCAGTGGGGAGAGCCTTGGTTAGATTTGTTCGCCACTGAAGAAAACACGCAATCTCAGCAGTTATGCGTGTTAGAGTTTCCAAGGCACCACTCACTCAGCAACACTTTTTGTCCCGAGTGTAGTTGTGGTCTCCTGTACGCCTTTCTGCTTGTACCGCTTCTACCAAGAGTTCTGAAGAAAATCAAGCTCGACCGGGCCCTAGTCATTCTTGTAGCTCTGGACTGGACACGAAGAGTCTGGTAACACGAGCTCTTGAGCGTGGCCATTGATCCTTTGATCAGACTGCCTCTTCGGCAAGATCTTCTATCGCAGCAGCAGGGGACCGCCCTCCACCCTACCTATCCAGCCTCCACCTTCTTGCTTGGAGATTGAGCGGCGACAGTTGACAGCTTTTGACCTTCCTTCCGAAGTCTGTAAAGTCATCTTGGCAGCTAGGCGTCCCTCCACTAAAACTGTATATGCCTGTAGATGGATCAAATGTGTGGCATGGTGCACAGCAAAGGCTATGGTTCCCCTTTCTGCCCCTCTTGCAGAAGTTCTCCTCTTCATTCTATCTTTGGCCCAGCAGGGCTCTGCTCTGGGCACCCTTAAAGGCTATCTTTCTGCCAATTTGGCCTTTCTTCGCCTTCCTGATCAGCCTTCTCTTTTCAAGTCCTTTAGTGTAAATAGATTCCTGAAGGGTTTTTCCTCCTTCTTCTTTCGTAATGCCCTAATGGGACTTGAATCTTGTCCTTACTTATCTTATGTGTGCTCCCTTCGAGTCACTACATAATTGTGCTCTTCGTCGTCTTACTTTAAAGACTGCTTTCCTGCTCGCCATCACCTCTGTCTGTAGGGTGGGTGAGCTTCAGGCTCTGTCCTTCAAGCCACCTTTCCTTGCTGTTCATCTGGACAAAGTGGTCCTTCATTCTAGGTTCTCTTTTCTGCCCAAAGTGGTTACCTCTTTCCACATAGGTCAGACCATCATATTGCACACCTTCTTCCCTCCTCCGCACCCTTCCAAAGAGAAGGAAAGACTCCACCATCTGGACCCAAAACTTGCGCTGTCCTTCTATCTTGACCGCACTAAAGAGTTCTTGGTGGACGATCAACTCTTTGTGGGTTATGTGGGCACCAAGAAAGGTTGGGCCGTGCACAAATGTACCATCTCTCAATGGGTTATCCTAGGCATTAAAATATGCTATTCTTTGGCGAAAAAGGAACCTCCAGAAGGACTACGCGCACACTCTACCAGTGCGAAGGCAGCCATTACTGCATTGGGACGTGGAGTTCCGCTGATTGACATCTGCCAGGCAGTTACATGGGCATCCCTGCACATGTTCACAAAGCATTACGGCCTGGATAGGCATGTCCGGAGAGATTGCTTTTTGGCCGTTCTGTCCTCCAGGACTACCTGGAGTGAACTTAGTAAACAGACCCACCACTGGGGTTGGCATTGCTGGGGTATCTATTCTGAAGGTAAGTACTGGTCCCCCAGTCTCCTCTTGCTGCTTCTTTTTACAGGTACCGTTCCCCATTAACTTCAATGGGGGCTCCCTACACCAAAAAGCACCTCTGCACCCGGATGCCTCAGAGCCGACGAGGTAACCTGTTGGTAATGCCATGGACCTTGTCCCCTACTTATCTTAAGCCCAGAAGAACAGTCCTGTAAATCATTGACAAGTGACCGTATACAGTATATGTTTTTCTCCGTAGAATTAAATTACCGTTTTACTCTGCAAATACAGTGCATTTTCATATTCATTAAAATCACTATCTCGAAAAGTACTTTCTTATGATTAAAGTTCTTGGTGTTAAAAAAAATATATAAAAATAAGGGTAATTTTTCTAAATTTGTCTTGAGTTTCTTCTCTAGTGTGTCTCATTTATTGACTCTGTATGTGTTCAACAAATGCATTAACACTGCCCTCTGATAAGCCTAAACTGCTCGCGTACACTAACACAAAAGAGAGCATTTGAGATTATTAATTGATACACTGTTATCTTGACTTTCTACATAGTGTACCTCTTTTTGGTAGGAAATACGTTGAGGCGCCCTTGGAGATACTATCGTTTTTTTCCGTTTTTTTTTTCTTGATGTAGATTGAAATTAAAAAAAGCTATCGGTAACTGTTTAAATGTACAAACGTAATCTGACCTGCTTGAAAAAAGATCAGCAAAAATGCATTGTTGTGTTCTCGTTAGAGCTCCTCAAGTTCCGTTGTGACTTGTTTTAAAGTTGTTTTCAATAACAAACTGTTGTGTTTCTTCCAGTATTATTCAAAAATACAGAATAACATTTTCTTTTCACCCTTTTAAGTCCCTAATTTATGATGTAAGTTTCTGTGCTTAGTAACGTTCCTGCTAGGTCATAGACCAGTCTTAACTTCCCCCAGTGCAAGATAATGGAAGGGAAAGTTAGTCTTTTAAAGCAAATGTTTTTATGTCATCCTAGATCATGCTTGTGGAAGGATACAAGGGCCAGAAAGTCCAGGATGTCAAGAAACCCATCCAGAAGAAAATGGTTGATGATGTACGTATTATATTTTACATTTTGGTGCATAACTTTCAGTTATATATTATGTCTAGTTCAGTTCTAATTTTCGTTTACATTGTGGGTATTATCAAAATGCATATCCACAATGAGGGTCTGTCCTGCCACTCTAACCTTTGGTCCACAGTGACTACCATGTCAACCTGAGGCTTAAATCGTTTTTTCCTGCCACTGGTTTTGTCACAATAGGCAAATGTGAAGGAGGTTGATTATGGAAGAAGACTAAAAAAGTATATCTTCATTTTTTCAATTGATGACAGATATATTTATTGAAAAATCCAAGAGCTGATTTGTTTTTAGGTAATGGAAATGGCACGCCGTTTAAGTTCTGCCCTTAACCCGATCCATGTCCTGTTTAAAGAGAGTCCCCCTATTGTGCACTTAGTGTTTGCATTGGATAATTGGCACGAAGGGTACAACTTTTCATCTAAAAGCATGGAGTACTGCGTGCGAGGGCTGCGATAGGGCTTTCAACTTGCGCACTGCCTAATGGCTCCCACAATCATATTCTTTGTAAGGCAAGAGGCTGCACTGTTGTTGGATGATGAATGTTTTCAATCCACAACGCATTGTACAACATGGGAAGACCTACAACAGGGCTACACAGGGCTCTAAATCTGTATATTGAGGAGGAAGCACTTTACTTAAGAAAAATAACAAAAGATATTTCCAAATGAAACGTTTCTGGGTTTAGTATCTCATTTGTAAACATAAAATTTTGAGACACTTAAAATAAACCTTTTTGTTATTCCTGAAATGGCCCAATGTTTGATCTTTAGTTAACGTCTCCCTAAGTCCTACTATAATCATAAAACATGTGGACATTATGCGCTCTGATAAGACGGCAGTCTTCGATGTCTGATTGCAGATCCTCTGATTTAAAAACCCTATTGTTCCTTTGATCATTACTCCAGACTGCCCATAAAGTATGCCTCCTCCGTTTTGGTTGGGAATGCTATGAACTGTAGCAAAGTTGCTGTTGTGTAGTTTTCCAGCCACTCTGTGCAGTTTTCAAGTGTTTCATTATCTTTCACCTCACAAGCACACCTTTCAGTCTTTTGATCTCCTTTATTTCTGTAGCCAGTTTTAAGGATGTGATCTGCTATATCCTGAATTTTCTTTCTATCAAATTTATTCCTGACTCCAGTTTTACAATAACTTCATGTTTCTGGCTTAATATCAGTTCCTTCTATAGTCGTCTTGTTCTTGCGTAGCATCTCCAGTATCATGTGATTGGAGAGTGACTTCACTCTGATACCTTCGGGTCTAGCAAGCGCCATATAAAACTCTTTAAATAAATATATATCTCTCCATATATATCTCCTCACTGCCCACTCCATGAGGAAAAAGCCTGACCTCCCTTTGCCTCCCTCTTTTTTGATCCTGGTGTCATTTTGTGATTTATGTGTGCACCCAAGCACAAACCTTAACTTGTGAATGGAGCAGTGCCAAACTGCTGACTTTGCAGCAATCCCTTTCAGAAACCATGAATAAGGGGGCTGCTCAGTGAAACACAATGTCTGATGGTGCCAAAGACTTTTACCTCTCGAATTCGTGTCACACTAGGTCTCATTTTCAACTGTATGCCAAAAACTTGTCTTCTGCCCAAACTGTCAATTTCCTCCCTTCTACCCGACCATAAAATAGTCACTGCAGTTGCTAGCGTATGTCTTTCCGACTCCAAACGGCACCTGTCTTTCCTCCTTTCTGCCAAATATCAAAATGGGTAATGTTTCTGCAAATACTATTGCAACAACTAAAGCAAGATCTCTGGACTCTAAAACGTGTGCCTGTGAAGTCTCCAGGCCCACCCTAGTTTCTGCTGGAACCAGCGTCCTGAATTCACCTGACACACTGGTAGTTAGTTAAAACGATGAATGTTGCGCAGGCAGGTCTTGTAGGAAAGGTAGTTGATTTATTCATGAGATTACATCTTCGGCTACAGGATGTTAGTCTGATCCATAAAAGTGCCCCACCAGGAGCAGCTTCCTCGCTGCTCAACCCTTCCACACCAACTGATTCTCCTTTCAATCCAAACACACTGAACATTCTAAATGACATCACCATAGGCTGAGCAGCAAGACAGAGAACCTCAATAGGGAGAGTGCATCGAGTATCGAGTACATTACAACATAATTCCCACCAGGGAAAGGTCTGCCCTGCTGGTGCATGCTGAGTCAGAGGTAAAGCCGGCAGACTGCCCACTTAGGTGAGGGAAGGGGGTAATCCATGCTGCTGCAAGCGGCCTGGAGGTAGGACCCAGGTGTTTCTATCAAGTATCTACTCTACACTATACTAGGCTTTACCAGTCAACTGCAGGTGAACACTAGCAAGTTGTCTCTACTGATTTGGATACTTTGAAGTCCTTTTCAGGTGCCACTTCCATCTTAATACATCCCGGGTGCTGAAGCATTCAGAATTCGAGCCTGTGCCTAGTTTTTGTGCTGCTCCTGTCCACGTCTTTTCTAATCTACAGTCCTATGAAAGGATGAAATGTGGTGACAATGTTTAATGTGGTTAGCTCATGCCTGCCTTAATATTCATGTCAGCGGCTTCATTTAATGGAATTGCGTGCTATTAACCACGTATTCTTCAATAGAATCTAAGAATTTTTGAATTTATTACACAAACAGGCTAACTAAATAGGGGATATGTTGAAAATGGAGGAAGCCTGTGGTTTTAACTCTTGGCTTTTTCTGTCCCCGGCTTCCCTGCCCCTTCTTTCTCTCAGGGTGATGCCATGGTGTACATGGAGCCGGAGAAACAGGTTATGTCCCGATCGGCAGACGAGTGTGTGGTAGCACTTTGTGACCAGTGGTAAGTACTTTAGATTAGGCTGTCCAATGCAGTGACCTCATCCTGCTCAGAAGAGTTATATTGGTATATGTGGTTCTTTTCTCTGCTTGTAAACCTTTGCATTGTTCACAGCAGTAGCATCCGGGACTGTGAAATAGCTCAGCATAGAGCTGGACCTCTGAGTCATTACAGCTTCATACTCTCACACAATTGAAGAAATCAAACTGTGTCTATTCGAGCATTTATGAGAGTACGCTGCATAAATCAGTGGCAAAGAGACCAATCCCAGGACGAATGGGTGTCAGAGACTGCGGAAGAGATGGTGCATCAGACATTCTATCCAAGTAGATGCAAGACCTAAATGTGTGTATGTGTTGTCTGGAGGAAAGGAGTCTGAGGAGAGGATTGTGGGGGCATTTAAACATTTCAGAGGTATTCCTACCGTTTCGGAGGATTTAAGCAGAGTTTGGGTATTTAACAGAGTTTTAAAAATAGAACGTGTTTATTAGGATCAAGCATTATGAGTTTCTTTCTCAGACAGAGTGATAAATGCATGGAGCAACTTTCTGGTAGTTGTGGCGGGGCAAAGTTAGCAGGTGGAGACAGAGGAGTCTGCAGTGCTGCAGCATGCCTAGGAATGGTCAGATATGAGATGTGTGAGATTCTAAGCTCCTCTTTTCTGCTCATCTCAGATTGTGTTTCTGAGATCCTTAGTTCATTATGAATATTAACATACACAAAAGCAAAAGAGGTGGAAACGTTGTGAAGGTTTTACTCCTTTCTTTTGTATATCATAGATTTAAATCTGAGAGCAAGGACCAGCGAGGTTAAAAGTTTACTTTTCTGAAACTTTCTTTTTTGTTTGCCTCTCAGAAGGTATAGAAATAAACTTTGTTTTCCTGAATGGTCTGCTCTTTTGAGGGAAAGGCCTCTCTTAAAGGTATTGGGGGCAAGGTGGCTTTTGAGGTTTCCTCAATGAAATTCCATTGTGTAAAAGGCCAGAGTATTGCTCGGCGGCTAGAGTCTTTGTTTATTTCTTATGGCTAAAATTGTGATCTACAAGACAAGATCTACATTTGAATAAAATATTTTAACATTGAAAACGTGTGAAGATGAAAGTGGTGTTATTGAAATCCAGTTTTAAAAAGAGCAAATATAGATAATAATATTATATGGTGTTTGATATCGAGGCTTAACATAGGATTTACTTTATTTTTGCTGATCTGAGTACAACTGCTTCCTGCAAAATAAAACAATATTTTGATGTTATGGTATGAAACAGAATTTTTATTTTTGATTATGTTTGCTGTGTCATTCATTGGCCACTGCTGCTGAAGCAGTCTTGTTAATATATAGCTCTGGCACAGAAATGGTAAGCCACCTCATTCATTTTGCAGTAGTGCTAACAGTGGCCGCATTTACAACCGTTGTATATCCATTGTTAAATGTTTCATTAGCAGAATAAGTTCTTTTCTGCACATCCATCATGTTCAAATTGTGCAGTCTCCTAAAAATGTAATCATAGCTCCCTTTGTTTCTGTTTATAATAAAGAAAATGAAGTGCTCCCTGAAAGGTAAAAGTGATCGATTGTGAAATTGGAATTGCTTTGGGGTGGGTTTCACCTATGGAGTGATTGGTAAACGTTTTAGGGTCAGTGACTTGAAGTGTGTTTTTTAAGCGTGTGCTATGGAGTAGATTTTTAAAATAGCTGTATATGATGTAATTAAATTCTATAATGTTAATTGAAATAGCAAATTTTCTAATAACAACTTGCATGGAAAATATTTTTCTAGGCAATGTCACTTTGCCTATGCAACACTACCTTTAGCTCGACTGTTACCTAATCTTTGAATCTGGACCAAGTCCTAAACATAACCTAACATTGGGCCGCATTCTCCAAACTAATTACACACTTAAGGGTGACTTAAATATTAAAACTAACTGCATTTACCAGGCAAAGTACTGTTTCTTGTTCCTCAGTCCTAAAAACCAATAGAGATCATAGATTTATTTGAGAACCTCAAGCCTGTGTGAAAATATTTACAACTATTTTCAGGTAACGTTTGTGAATCAAGCCTTTACACTTAAGTTATCCTACCCCCAACCCTTACCTCTAAAAAATAACCTTGATCCGAATATTGATTGCAAACCTAAACTAATCCTTTAAACTAACCCAACCATGACCCTTTTCCAAACACTCATATTGACCCCCGCTGTAATATTCTGTTTAAGTCTTGCTCTTAACTTTGATCCTTATCCTAACCATTTTCCTTACCATATCCCCTTGATTGCCTTATTGCAAATTAATTATTTTCTTCAGTCGATTCTTTTCTATTTTTCTTTTTCTCTTGAATGGTTTTTTCAAAGTCAAATGTACGTTTATTCTGTCTACAACCCATAAAATCACAAGAGAATGTCATACTTAGAGATTTAAAAACATACTATAAAATTGTATTTTCAAACTTCTCATTCAGATGCCACAACCAGAAAATCAAAAGGTAGAATCTTTCAAGTAGAAATATAATATAATATAACTTTAGTTGGTCATGGTCTAAAAAGCACCAGGTTTCTCTAGGTATCTGTTTTGCACACTGCCTCCAGTTTCTCAGTATTGCCGCTATCCAAATCCCAGATCAGAGTGCTGAGTCACTTGGAGCCAAATTTAAACGGTTTTTAAAAAGCCATTCTTGCACAAGGATAGCTTTGAGACTTTTTCATAACCTCAAATTTCCGTGCCACATAGAAATACGTTTTGGCACAGGTTTTTTAATACTTCTGTAGCCAAAGAAGCTATGTGCCTACCCTAAGTTCTTGCAAAGCAAATAGTTGCACACAACTGTTGAGCCTTGAATTCTGGACCTAACTATATTTCATCTATTTTAGGTTGCATGAGAACGTAAGCCCTTCATATTCAAAGTCTTTCAAGAGGCGAACTTTAAAAATGCTAATTTTTACGTGGTCACCCTAATTTTTTTGCTGAATTTTAGTGATGTTTTTAGACTTTGCACACTGGGACGCTACTTCCCATTGTATGTGTATTGAGCCCATAACCTATAGGAATTGGGTAATCTCCGGTAGATGTAATTTACCCTCCTATAAGGTCATAGTATGTGTGTAGAAACTGTACCAATTAGCATTGAAAGTGAAATGTCACCTGTGGACAGCTGCACATATTGTGTCATTCACTAGTGTGACAAGGAAAACATGGCTTCAGGCCTGCCATTGTAATGTAACCCTTATCGACAGGTAAAAACCTCCCGTTTAAATATTAGAAAGGAACCCCTATATAGGCCTCGAATCTCACAGGGTAGGATGCATAATATTTAAAAGTGGGACATGTAGAAAATTGATGTAAATTTGTCCCTACAGAGACCAGGCCCAAAAAGCTATCACTGTGGCAGACTTAGCTGTCCTATGAAGAAAACTTGAGTGCAGTTTAAAATACTAGTACTGGTAACTCTGTAAAGGGAGCAGCTAGAAAAACTATTAAACCACTATGTTTAGTACTTATTAAAAATCCACTTCAATGATGTTGGATTTGAATAAATATTACTGAAAAGTCTCTTTTAGAAACGTACCCTTTACCTACCTGAGCTTTCAGGAGGTGAATTTGCATTAGATCTCCAGCTATTCCCAGACAGTGCCCAGCTTTGAATGATGTGTGAAATTCCTCCAAGGAACACACCATTGGTATGACCTGAGTGGGCAGAAATAATTTGTCTGAACTCAATAGTATATGCGGCTAGGGGCAGTGTCCCTGCTGTTGATGCCCAAGAGTCAAATCCTTCATGACCGGTCTGTCTGAAGCACATGTAAACGTTTAGCCCATTTAAAAGAGAGCAAACAGGATGCCAGGACAATTCTTGTGTATCGCCTGTCACGTTGCTGAAGGACCCTGCTTTTGTCATGGAAGGACTTATGTCCTTTGGATTGTTGTGGATACACTGCCTTCTTAAAACTGGATGTTCGTTTTAGATGTGGGAGGACACTAGGATTACCATAGTACACTCCCCACATATATTTGTATATTAGCCGCTGAACAAAAGTTATTCAAGTCTTCTGGGTCTGTGATTAGTTTGTTAAGGAGATGGGTGAGTAGTCCCAATTTTTTTTTTTTTTTAAATATATCCTTTATTAGGTTCTCAGGATAAAAGAAAACATGAATTGTACATTATACAGTATCATTCAGCTCGAGAATGTATGCGTTGGTCTCGGAGCAAGGCACATAATACACTGTTACATCGCATTGAATACAATGGTGGAATCATAGCTCAATCATGTCAGCTTCATTAGCATTTAGTAAAGTAAAAGTAAAAATTAAAAGATTGGGGTGGATGTGGGGTTGCAAAACTTGGAGGTGTGTGGTGCGTGGTGTGGTGGATGCATGTCGTGCAAGTGGGGGCTCAAAGGTGGCATCGTAGCCGGCCTATGTTTGCTCTACCAGTCCGGGGAGGGCGGCGTGTCAACAGCGGTGGGTGTATGCCGTGGGTGGGGCGGGAGGGGTGGGGGCGGAGCCCGTCCTGCCGGTCAGGTGGGAACGTCAGCAGCGGGACCACCATCAGCAGTACCTGGTGTTGCGTGTCCGTCTCCGTATGGGTGAGTAGTCCCAATGTAAGCCAATCAGGGAATATTCCGTGGTTAAGTGATTCTGTTTACTATTTTGGTCCATATTGGTGAGATAAGATGGCTGATATTCTTGACTGATGCCGACAGTAGTGGATCCGCGGTGTGTGAGGTTGTTTCATGTTCGATAATAATTTGAGATCATCTTCTTCCGTCAGTATGGTGAAGCCCTCCCATAAGTCCTTGTTCTTCAGTTGTTTGTAGCTTATGCCATCATTGGTTTAGTTTGAATTGGTTCTGTCAGTATGTACGCTTGGTCTCATGATCATGGAGTGGCTATTGTTGTCAGAGAGGATGTTCAGCACGAGTTTTATCTTTGTGATCTTGTCTGAGAAGTATTTTGCCATTTCTTTGCAGCGTTAAATAGTGGCAGTTGTGTTTGATAGGATGGCAGGGAATGTTTTTTATTTTCAGTGTTGCTGAGTTTTTGGGGGCAATTTTTGGCTTTGTCCAGCTGTGAATAAAAGGAGGCTTTTTATTTCTGTTGCTTTCGAAGTGTAAGAGGATGAGGTTCATGGGTTCAGCCTCTTATCTTTTCTCTGCAAATCTGAGATGTCTCTAAAATATTTGTTGAACCACTACTCTGATGGGATGTTTCTGAACCTTTTGAGTTAAAGCGGGACGACTTCGTCAGTTTGTTCAACATCGTTGAGTTGTACTGTTTTGTAAAGTCGTCAGCTCTGCTAGTTCTTCAGGTAGTTGCGTTATTCTTGTCCTCCAGTTCATTCAATGAGATGTGTTTTATATTTCTTATCGAGAGTTTGGGTCTGTGCAATTGAATATTAGATTCTGGGTTGAATGTCTTTTATTGGAAAAAGACAATATAGTGGTCAGACCAGTCAGCTGGAATGTTAACCAAACACAACATAGTTTCACTTCACGCTATCTATACAACTAGGGCGGACCCCTTCATGTGTGTCTGGTCCTTGCAGTGTTGTTTTAGTTCATTGTTTTCAAGATTAATTTTTAGGTTTTGTATTCGAGCAACATTGTTGTCATTCCAATGTAGGTTGAGGTCTCTGTGGTATATGTCATTAGTATCCAGGAGAACGTGCTCTGTTATGAGGTCTGTTAGTTGGCCAGAGAAAAGTTGTTTGTCTCTTAGTGGATGGTAGATGTGAAATGTAGTTGATGTTGGGCCTCTTATGGTGAGGTTTCCATCTAGATATTCAAATGAGGAATAGTTTAATGACTTAAATATGTTGATTTGTGTGTTATTCCTGTGAATTCTTGCTACCCCACCTCCTTTGCGTCCCTCTCAATCCACACGTTTAATGAGGAAATCTGGGGGGACGAGTAGTGAAGTTGTTAAGCCAAGTTTCCTTTAGAAATAGGTCGATTTAGCGGGTTAGAATTTTTCAACTTATTTTAGTGGCAGGATTGACTATGCATCTGCTGTTGTGTAGCATGGGCTTCTGATGTGGTTTTGTTGTCTTATTGACTTGTTTCTGGAGTGTTTGTATGCTGGTGTAGTGAGTTGGTGGGCTGTTGGCTTGACTTGGTGGTTTGCCTCTACTGACACCAATAATTATGGGTATCTCAAAAGTTGATATTTGAGTGAATTATGTGGGATTGGTAAAAAAGGATTCCAAAAGTGCTTATGCTTCTTTTGTGACATCTAGTCTGCGCACCATGGTCTGTTTGAGTAGTGGCATTGGGGGATGTAAGGCCAGGGGTTCGTCTGGATGTCCCACTTTTGGAGTATGGGTTCCACCACACTGGTTGATTTATTTGGATTATTCTTGTGTGGGTGGCAAGGTAATTTTTTACGTTCTTTACTTCCTTTGTTTTATATATCAAGTTTAACATATATTCTGGCTAGAAAAGCCACAATGGTGCCGAGTGGGCGGGTGCGATTCGTAGAGGGGTAAGGTTTGAGGGTGGTCCTCTTTATTAAGAGACGTGCGTCTCCAGAGTTCCTGTTGCATTTTCCAGGGTTACAGCTTTCTACCTAAGGCTTTATTGATTAGGGTTTGGTGATCCCTGTAGTGATAGGTCTCCTAGGGTCTATGAAGGTTATCTGGTGAACCATCTCCTTGTTTGTGTGAGGCCTATGTTTAAAAATTGGGGTTTTTCAGTTGGACTCTGCGAGGTCGAGAGCAGTTGGTTTCCTATATGTGGATTGAGGCTTTGATTTGTCTCTCGAGAGGTGGGGGAGTGTTAGGGGTGTTCTGGATGTAGTGTGTGGTTTGTGTCCTCTTAGGTTAGTGTTGTTGACTGCACTCTGCTGTTGCCAACATACCGGGTATAGTTGCTTGATTGAGGTGTATTGTGGTCTGAGCCGATCGGTGTTGTCAAGACGTCTAATGAATTTAGACCACATAGAGAACTGTTTGAGAGCAGAGTTGTGGTGTTGTGTGGGTTCTGTGGAATAAGTGAGCTGTTGGCAGGTGAAGACTCAATATGGGGGTTCTGTGTGCAGGTGAATGGGCAGATTGTTTTAGTTGGGTATTCGCTAGCATGGTGCTTCCTCAAGGGACTAAGGGGAGTAACTTGAGGTCTATTGGGTTTGGGTGGGAGTTGAGCATCGTATGTGGTTGACTGCTGTGGTGTTGGTGAGATCTAAAGGTTGAAGTGTAGTAATTTGCCATATGTGGTCACAGGGAGTGGTATTGGTACTGTGATGAAGTTGATGGGGGTGGCTACTTTGGCTATGTGTCCGGGTTAGAGAGTCATGTAATGTGGGTCAAAGAGTATTAGGTTGTGGTCGGCTGCTTGGACCTTGATATTTCTATTTCGGTTGACAGAAATGGCAGCATCTCCTCTTTTGATCCTGGAAGGAGCTATAGTTAGTTTGTATTCATATGGGATTTTGGTAGAGTTGGCCAGTTGTAAGTGATTGGTGTTAAGGTACTTTACAATTGTCCAGCCGCCTTATGTACAAGATAAGGTTTGTTTTATGTTTGCCTTTTAACACACTGTAGCACATATCAAAGTCAAAGTCAAAAGTCAAAAAGGCTTTATTTCGATAAAAAGTTATCATAAAAGCTACACAATAAAATACATAAACTCATTTAAATAAAAGGGAAAAAAGGGGGAAGGGAAGTACATCAATTTAAATACAATTAGTTAAAAAAGTTTCAGTTTTCATATAAAAGAAGCATTTCATTAATAATTAGTTAAAAAGGAATTAAACAATTGCTTTAAGCCTTTTAGTTCTAATAGACCAAGCCCATGAAAGGAACTTAGCAAGAGTGCAAACATACAAGGTGCGGTAGTCTGACATTAGAATGCGTAATGCCTCCTCGTGGCGCCTGGTCCCCAGCTGGCGGCACAAGTGCTTGAGCCATTTCCTCCTTGGTAGAGCATACTCCCGGCAGTACATATCTGCTATGAGAGTCTCAGGCAGTTCTGTGAGTAGATTGTTACTCTGACTTTTTTACAGCTGATGGAGAGAGATTCTATTGATGGTTAATTCTAAAAGACGCTGTAGTGTTTTGTTGCAAATGGGATCCATCATGTTTGAAAAAGGGGATGAGTGAGTTTATCTGTTGTGTTGGTTTGCATGCTGCTGTCCAGGTGTAGTTTAGTGATTGTAAGTAGCGATGAGGGTGGTAGGAGTTTGGTTTCCCCTTTAGCAGTGGTTGTTCTTCTGCAGGTGGTGATTGACCTGGTGCTTGAAGAATTGTAGTAGAGTGAGTTAATTCTTGCTGTGTTCGAGGAGTATCATGGTTCCACCACAAGTGTTCTTTCTCAGCGGTTAAGGAGACAGTTATGATTTGACAGCAGGATGATTATAATGCATAATTAGCTGACCGTCATCGGTCATTCAGTTTGCCTGATTTACATTCCACCAAGACCTTCGATATGCTATAGTGGGATTGTAGCCCTCGTTGACTATGTTGCTGCAGAAATGGGGTCACACTTTCATTGCTTTTGTAATGGAAAGGTGTGGATGCAGATCAGGACACTGGAAGCTATTGTTTTTTAAATTTTATTTTGGAGATTTATATAGCGCGAACTAGACCCGAGACATTGGGTATCAGAGCGCTTTACATGAGCACCAGGTTCGTTACATGAGGACACATTCATTTTTGTTAGGCAAGGGGAGATTACGTGATTTGCCCAGAATCACAGGATGTTGATCTTCGTTGCTGAGACTCAAAACATTTCCCCGGCTTCGCGGTTGACCGCTCTAGTAGTTAGGCTACATCCTCTCCCCATTGGTAAGAGGCTCCCAAACTGCTGTGATGCATTGGGCATCTGATGAATGTTCTCCTGTCTATCCAGTTATCTTGCAACACTCCCAGTTAATAAGGAAAGTTGAGGATTTGGTGTTACCATATACTTTAGTTTATTTCTGTTTGTTGGGTTCCAGCTCCAGTTTAAAATTAATGTAATTTTATAGGTTTTCAAGTTCAAGTTCAAGTTGTGCAATACTTCTTCCACTTCTAAGCACCATAATGGCAGGAGCTGTAATTTCTGATTTAATGTACTCAAAGCACTAACTCGGAAAGTTGAAAGGCTTTACGTTTACGGGTCAAGGTCCTCACCGCTCACTGTCTCATGGTTATTAAGATGTAATCTTATCAGAATATTTAGACGATCTGGTGGTACTACTCCTTTCTGTAAGAATTTGCAAGAGGCATCCGAGAATATTGTGGAAGGCACATTGTAAGCCAATAAGTACAACATATAAAAAGGGGTCAACCTGTCTTTTATGTATTTTTCTAACTGCAAATAAAGAATATATTTCAATTAAAAATAACATGAAAAAACATTCTAACACTCGCTGACTGATAAGAAAAGAATACAATATTACCTTGGGTGTGATTTTCCTGCACCAAAAAGAAAGTTTATTTAGTGCATATCTATAATTTGAGCAGCATCTTGTTCAGTGTTTTGTGTTGACAAATTGCTAACGTTTAGTATTCATATTTTAGGAAAGCATTTGAGTCTGTACAGATTGCCTGTCCTAATACTTTTTTGTCATTGAAATTATTGTGACCTTCCCTTAGGTACCTGGATTATGGTGAGAAAAACTGGAAGAAGCAGACCTCTGAATGGCTGAAAAGCGTTGAAACGTAAGCTAATATGTCAAAGTGTGAGTTTCCGTGGGTTAAAGTTACTATACCTTTGCAGTAACTATACTTTTATTTCACAGATTTTGTGATGAAACACGGAGGAATTTTGAGGCATCTCTAGATTGGCTTCAAGAGCACGCCTGCTCCAGAACCTATGGGTTGGGTAGGTATCGGCATGTCTTTTGACTTTTGATTACGATGTGATTATATTGTTCAGTTCAGTTCATAAACTTTATTTCGATTAAAATATCACAAAAGTTGGTACATGACACAATAGTGGTGAATTTAAAAAAAGCGCAATAAAACCATCCGTAAAACAAGTAAATTACCATCAATTCACTTATAGTGCAATTCAAGCCAAAAATGTACACTAAACACATTAAAAACCATAATAAAACAGAGAGAAACCCTGATAAGTGGGCTTTTGTAAGATTTCGTTCACCAATGCAGCAAAACAGAAATACCACCGGACTATGTGCAAAAAGCTCAGGCAAGAGTTTTAAAGTGCGTTGTGCAGGGTACAGTTGTGTGGCGTTACTTATCACAAGGTATCCAGTTTTAGATGGTTATTATAGTAACCCATCGCTAGATATCAACATTGAACTTTGAGCGAATAACCCACACACGTCCCAAAAACTTGGTGATGGCGATCACTATCGACTCGTCCAATGAAGAAGTTAGAATCCTAACAGCCTCATTGCTCATCCTTGTTCCCATGTTCTGACAGACGGGTTTCAGCCATCTTTGCCTAGGTCTGTGATAGGCAGGGCAAACAATTAAAATGTGGGCTCTACCATATCTAAACAATAGGGACAGGCACTGCTATTCAAACCTTTCCATTTCCTTGTGAATGCCTTGGTAGGTAGAGAGCCCACCTTAAATTGGTGGTATAATTTTCTTTCATTGGGAACTGTAAGTAGGTCCCAATAGCCCTCAAACTTGGCTTCATGTTTTTGATGAAGAAATGCTGTAGACCGAGACGGCCCGTTGGAAGACGCATAGCACGTTGAAACAACCATGTTCTAGTAGGATGCCTTAAACTCTGCCTTTGATGGAAATACAGCAACCCCTGGATCGGTCCATAATGTACTCATACCCATCCTATTAAGTGTATCCCTCACACACTTAAGCCATGAAATTTTGTTTAAGATATCCGAGTTCTTGACATCGTTTAGTGCCGACGCATAGTGTTTTAACTCAGGAGTCACCCAAATCCTCCTCTAGTAAGCAATTGCCCTACATTTTGCCACATCCTTAATGGAGTGGTAACCCAGGTCCAATAACAGCGGTAGCAGTGGAGTTGACTGGGGGAGCCCAATTAAAGACCGCAAAACTTGTTTTGTCCTAGTGCCAGATTGTCCAGGTTAGCATAGCCCCACATTTCCGCCCCGTAAAGGATGGAAGCACCAATTTTGGTATTATATATTTCAAGTACCGGGGCTATCTGTTTCATGTGTGATGATTTGTGCTCCTTAATCAAAACACCTGACAATTGGGCAAGCTTAGCTGTAAGAAGATCTACTTGTGGTTTCCAAGTCACTTTGCGATCAATATGAACCCCTAAATAGGAAAATGTGTCTGTTTGTTCCAATAGCCCGTCCGTCTTACCAACACTACCAACAATCTGCTTATGTTTGTGAAGGACCATTTACTTGGTTTTATCCACATTAACAATTAAGTCATGGTCCCTACAAAACACCTCAAATCTAGTGATGGCTCTTTGGAGTCCCATTCTAGTCTTGGAGAGGATGAGGGTGTCGTCGGCGAACATAAGTAATGGAATCCTTGTCCCCGCAAGAGAGGGTGCATCAGTGGCAAAGTCCTTAAAATAACTCACCACCCCATTTATGTATAACAAAAACAGCGTTGGGGCTAAGACGCACCATTGCCTGACCCCCTTTTCAATTGGAAAGTTAGGGTAGGTTGGGACTGTTTTTTTATTAATGAGAAAAATAACATGGAGTGCGTGGCTGGCAATAGACACTGGATAATTGAGGTGCAGTCACTTGTTATCGTATTTGAAATGTGCATGATAACTTCTTCCAGCACTTCAATGTAGCTAATACAACTGTGCCACTTATTTTAGAAGAATGCAGCGTTCAGACTGCTATTTACCGATTGGAGAAAAAATGACATTCAAAACTGTTGAGTTACGTAAATGCAATTCTTTGGACAAACACAGGTGTTTGCTCAGTAAGAGAAATGTACCTTCAAAAAGTTGCAGGTTTGGGAAAACGGCAGTAACTCTTCTATTTCGACACAATTGGCTACACCTGTGAGAAGCATTTAAATTGTGTAAAATGTGCGTGTTTTTGGCAGGTTGACAAAGGCTGCGAGGACAGCGGAAACGCATTCCTGTTTTTTTTTATTTAAATTAATGCTTCCAGATATTAAACTGGATAATCCACATTGAACGCGAGTGCTGGCTTCTTTTGAATGTGGAGAGGGGGTTAGAACAAACAAACAAACACCTACACACACGTACACACACACGTGTGCACACACGCTCCATGGAGTACTGAAAAGCAAATAAAACAAGCATTGGCATAGCCAATAGGTCTCGCCTTTGGGACCTTATAAGTGTTTAGCCATGCAACAGTTAATGTTGTTGCAGTAAGGATATTGTGAGGCATAACTAAATACTTATTAGGACCCAAATGCGGGACCTATTGGCTATGCCAATGCTTATTTTTTTCTGCTTCCTGTCCTTCCTTGCTATTTTTCGCATTTCCTAATAATTTCATTTGAATTACAAGTTGTTTGAACAATGACATTTCTAAGAGGTTCCGCTTTCAAATATATGTGCTTCATAATGACTCCAGCACTTAAATGGCACAATCACATGGGCTCTGTTGTTTCAGATGAACCAAAGTCTTAAACTCTATTAGGTGTATAAATCCCATATATTGAGTTCTTTCCATAGATCTGCTTATGGCAGTCTACCAAGTGAGAAGTGTTGCATGGTCAGTTTTGGGCCCAGGATTGAGGAGGACTACACAACTTATGTCCCATACAGGGCAATAGGAATCACATATTTAAAAGCCAATAGCATCTGCCGCGTTAGTGGCTGTTAAGGCTGTAATTGGGAATGTCCATAATAATAAGGGGATTGATAGGACTGCCGACTTTGCCAAAAGCCCAAAAAGTTATCATTTCTTGCCTTGAATGACCTTTTTCGTATGGTGTAGTCTGTAGGAACTGTTAAACATTTCCGTATCCTGAACCTGTTGCCAGCATTTTTCGATTTGTATTCAAAAGCGGACTACAGTCTTTTGATAAAATGTTAGTGTTCTGGCGAAGATAAGATGAAGGAAAGCCACTGCTCAGTCAACCTGCCGTATTTTATTCTTAGATAATGTTAAAGCTGGGAATGTCAGAATAGGAAGGAAGCTAGATGATGCTGGCAGTTCTTACAAATGTAATAATTAAGAGATCGAGCCTTTCTCAAGCCTCCCCCATCCATTACTTGAACTTCCTTCTAGCTGTGGCATGTTTGCTCTTGTAGCGGGATACCTCTGACCCACCTTCCATGTAGCTCTCCACGATAAGGTCTAGACGTATTCTCTTGCTGTAATGAGCTGCACATGCGCCATGACTGTGTGTGATATGAGGAGGTTGAAATACCTACCAAGATGAGATCTGATATGAAATAAATGTTGGCATTACAAGAATCCAAAGGGATCTGTGCAAGTGGATACATGTACATATTAAAGGGTGGAGTAAAACTGCAAATGAGCATGTAAACGCCCTAAACATGGAATGGCAGTAACAAACCGGTATCAGATAAGCCTGGAGTAGAGGATACATACAAACCAAAGAAATGAAAGCGTACAGGAAAAAGTTAGAAGTTGACCCCTTGACAAAAAAACTTGAACCGAGGAGAATACATATTATTTGATTCAAGCAATAAAATACTCCTCTTGCTCCAAAGACCGCTTAGTGGGACTGTTGAAAATTAGCTTTAGTTATACCTGTGTCTTCAATGAATATCCTAATGAAGGTGAGGAGCCCGATTTTAGCCAAACCTTTGTGATATCAGAATATAAATGTAAATAACTTAATAGAAATAAGGGAGTTAAATGATGTGGTTCCAACTTGGAATAATTACAAAAATAAAATTGAGGTTTTCCTTCTCTACTAACCTAGTACCCCTTCTTACTGCTAAAAAAAATTGTGATTATTATTTTTTTTAACCCCTTGCATGCTGATGACGGCCCCCAGCCGTCATGCACTAGGGTGCTCGTGTGCTGATGACGGCTGGGGGCCGTCATAAACCCGCCCACTCGCGATTCTGCCGCACAGGCGCAGAATCGCGGCCGCCTGGAAGGGGTTATATGTGGTCATTTTAAGGAAAACAAGGTGCATTGAAAACAAGCATAGACAAAGCCAATAGGTTTGGCGTTCCGTGCCATCCTTTTGATTTTATGAGTGCTTGTTTTGTTTTGCGTTGCTATATGGTTTGCCATAGTTTCTCTAAAAGTCAGGTTGTGGAAACTGCTTGGCACTTAGCAATATAAAAAGAAAATACATTGCCTAAAAGTACAAATGCTTTTTGGTTCTCAAAAGGCACTCATTGCCAGAGAAGTCCCTGGCACTGAATGGAACTACTTTGGACCTGATTCACAAACGGCTCCTGCACTCGTGGGGGAGTCTCGCTCTCTGGGTGGAATCTCTGCTGTGAGAACTCATTGTGGAGATTCCACCACGACTGCAGGGCCTGCACTGTGAGTGCGGGGGCCCTTTGCGAATCAGTCCCTTTGTGTGCAGATTTTCCATGTGAAATAGCAGAATGCTGTCGCTCACAGTGAAGTTAACCAGTTGCTGAAGTGGTTGACCCATTGCCCAAGCCTGTATGCTCTAGTGGCCGGAAGAAAAATGCAAATGACACAGCCACAGACCAGTGGAAGAAGGGGGCTAACTGCAAGCCCCCATAAGTATATCATTTGGTCAAATCAAAAGGTATTGGCAAGTGCCATGCTTAAGAAAAAAAGTATTCCTTTATTTAAAATCCGTCAGACATGGTGTGCTCCTTGCAACTGTCCCTATGATAGTAGTGGATTGGAATGGGTCGCAGTTTGTGACCTACCTCATTAATATTCATGCCATAAGTAGAATTGTGACCCAGCACGTTTCTGTATTTTGTGAACCGACCTATTAATACATGGATCAGTTTGCAAAATACCCTATGATTTACAAAAATTTGGTGAGTAGATTGCACCCACTTTTTGTGAATCCCCACTTTAGTATATCTGGCCCTTCGTAATTTATTAAGAATTAATACAATTGTGTAGCTACTGTCAGAGAGCTGAGGCTTACCCTATAGACAAAGATAAGCTTCTCTTGCACAAATCGTGTAGTAAAAATATTGAGTGTTTATCGCAAAATTCTGTTTTGTGGCAGATTTAAAACGCTTATTGTGTAAAGCGTCTGTAATATATTTGTGCCAAGATAACACATTTTTCTAAAAACTGCTCAGCATCATCTTCCAATTTGGAATTGAACAGACTTTTTGGCACATCCACGTCTTGTGTTATCCCTGGACCATGAAGAGGTCCCCTTTTCCCTGTTGATTGGAGCCGCCTGCCCACTTTCATGGTCTCCTAACGAGTTAACCAATGGTGGGTTTAAGGTTGCTCCTTTCTCGTGCTGAAGAAGACCCCATCACAAGGATTAATTGGCATCTTCGCCTTTTAGTGGTCGAAACGTCGACAATGAAACATCGACCACTAAAAGGTTGATATAGTTTCCAACTATACCAACCTGGCCTGGGAATATCATCCACATCTAGATAACAGAGAATTTATATGATGTATCCTACAACTGTTGAAAAACAAATAATGATAAGCATCTCCATCAGGATCTATTTGAATTGTTTGTATACACTGTATATATAATCTAATTTGAATCTCCTATTCTCTCCTTAGCTACCCACGAGCACTCTAATCAACACTTACTTTCCAATCATTGTGGAGCAACTGTCATATTATTTAATGTATTTACTTGATATTCATAATAAATCTTGAATTTAATTCCTTCAGGTGTCGTTGATTTTTGATAGGTTCGGGTACAACTTATTACATTACTTGAATAATTCCTGTTGGGACCAACTGTGTTTTGTACCTGTGTTTGTGCCCAGCATTTGTGAAGCGCGCATCTCCCTTCCAATGTACATTGCTATTTAAAAACAGCAAATTCAAATAAGCATTTTTTTGTAACTCATTCCAAGTTGTTCACTCATTCAGCCGACATTCTGCTTCTGAATTCTGGTTGCATGAATTATAATGCCGCGCCGGTGACCGTCATTGGAAGAGGGCCGTCTGTCATAGACAGTTAGCGTCAGTGTAGTAAACCAATGTGTAACTCTGGAACAGCTTCTGCTACCCCTAAACCAGCGGGTCACGTGCTCGCCCACAGTTTCAGGTGCGCAGTCCTTCTGAGGCCTTTGTTGGATTTCTTGCAGGGACCCGTCTGCCGTGGGACGAGCAGTGGCTGATTGAATCTCTCTCCGACTCTACAATCTACATGGCTTACTACTGCGTGGCGCACCTTCTGCAGGGCAATGACCTCAGCGGGCAGTCTCCTTCGCCGATAGGGATTTGGTAAGGCAGACTGCGCCCCAAAAACCGGTCTCCTTTTCCTTTATAGTGATTGTTGTAGTTTTAAAAATAGGTTTCATGACCGTCGTTATGTAGACTGTGATTTTTTTCCTGTTCTTGTCCATGGCTATGCGCGCTGCAACAGTGACATCTAGTGGGTACATAAAATAAGACATAAGAATTCTGCACTTATAACTTCTTGGAGTGTTCTCATTGCATCGCTTGTATAGTCTTATTTCTGTCTTAATGCTTATTTTATTAACGTCTTCCTAAGAAATGCAGCTCTTAATGAAGATAAAGAAATGAATCCCTGATTAAATGGCATGACTGACTTCCATTAACCTCCTGCTTCATTAAAGTTTTCTTGTATTGTGGTGATCATGCTTTCCTGTTATTGATGGGGAAAGACTAACCACAAACACGTGCTGCTATGTTATGTTTATTTATTTTTTATAAGCTTCCCGATGTTTCTTTATTCCTCTGTGGAGATGAGCTTAGAAGCTACAGGAATTCCACAGTGTAAAAACGTAAAATAAAAATGGACGAGAGCCAGCTTAAGTACACAAATTACCTGTCTGAAATATGTCTGTCAAGTTTATAACGATGTAAAACCATGTCTTTAAAAAGTAAAACGCCAAATTCAAGTTGGTTCTAAGTAAATTAAATCAGAACGCAGCTGAGAAATAATTGAATAATTACGTGAAGGTCACCATGTCCGTAAATGTATATATCCCACATCACAATCGTGCAGTCTCGAGGTGATTGCATGCTTTCAGTCTTTGAAGAAAGAAAGCTTGAGTCAGACGTGCTGGGTTAACCCTGTGAGTCATCTTAGAGTTTACTTTCTTGGTAGTAGTAGTGCCTTGCATGATCTGCATTAACCTTTTGACTATAATACATCTAATACGTTGCCTTTCGCTTGGCCTAGCTCTACAGCCTTGTTGTACATGCTGCTGTTCACATACTGGTGTTTTGAAGTTGTATCTTTCTGCCATTATCCCTAACCCTGGTTTTGTTGTTGTTTTTTGGCATAGGCCTGATCAAATGACCAAAGAGGTTTGGGACTACGTGTTCTTTAAGGACGCTCCTTTCCCCAAGACCCGGATTGCCAGAGAGAAGCTGGAGAAACTGAAGGAGGAGTTTGAGTTCTGGTACCCTGTGGACCTTCGTGTTTCAGGCAAAGATCTTGTCCCGAACCACCTTTCGTACTACCTCTACAATCACGTGGCCATGTGGCCTGAAGACAGGTTAGCATTGTTCGCCACAACATTTCTCCTGCTGTTTAGGGCATCACTGGCACGCAGAATAGCATGAACATTACTGTGCTTTCTAGGCTTCTTATTTAAGCTCTGCCTCGGGACTGCGTAGTTAAATGTGCATGTAGTGCCTTGTTGCCAGATAATAATTAGCAGATATTTTGGGGAGCTATTCTTTCCAAATATGAGTCCCAGCGCACCTCCGTGCTTAAGCCCCTGTGGCGTTCTGACACAGCGTGTGTGACACGAGGTAAATAAAGTGCATTCCTTTGACTACAATATATTTTTGTAGGTTCCCCTGTAACCTTGCTGTAATAACTATACAAAAGTGTATCATGGGTTTTTCTCTTTCAGGTGAGACAAGAAAAACTGAAACCCAGGAAGGGCAAGTATTATCTCTGCCCAACTTATGTAGTGCATGACATATGTCTGCACTCAACTTACCAGGGAAGTGTGTATTTGATACCCTGATGAAAGCCCAGGATTATTTTGGCCGTAGTGTTGGGCAGAAACATGTTGGTCAACAAAATATAGGGTCATCGGACCATAATAGTGAATATTACCCATTTTCTATGTTTTAGCTTTCCCAACCATCCCCACGAATAAAGGGATACCTTGGAGAAGGTGAGGGATTTTTAATCTCTAGTTAAGACCACTGGTCAACCCTTATGACTAAGTGCTCCCTGAATTATGGTCGAGCCCACCCTGACCTTTAGTAGTCCGGGTGAACCCGATGATGAAGCATGAAGCTAGCAGTGTGTGAGGGTTATTTATAAAAAAGGAATCTTTTTCTTCCCCTCACCAGCCATGTAAAGCTAGCTTTCCCACTAGGGGTTTACCAGAAAGCCACCCCAACCGCGCTTTATGCAATACATCCCATCTTCCTTGTAACCATAGGCAGGATACTTGTTTGTAGTTTTGAGCTTTAAAGGCAGGACGTATCCTCACACCACTCCTCAACTGTTGAAGAGACCTTTCTACCCTCGGGCCACACAGGCTATTCCCTGTGTGCACCCTGTTTTGTCTATCAAGCCTGGAAATATCCATATGTTCCTTTTTATTTTCTTTCTTTCTTTTTTCTTCGGATCAACAGTTAATAGGTTTGTGGTATCAGCCCCCCTTCAATTCACACACACTCCCACAAATGCCCTGTTACGTGGTTGCCATCTTCTGAGAATTTTTTTCTGCCTTTGGGTTTGAAAGCACAGCCCACAGCAAATGGAAGATCATCAAAGACATGAAAGGCAGTGTAGAGAAAAGGTGAAAATCACAGAAAAGTACTGATGAAGACATCGAACGTCTAAGAAAAATAGGAATATTTTCTGTGTTGTATTAGTCACTTAATTTAAAAACAGCCAGTTGACCTGTGAATGTTTATCTACCCTACAATTTTTCAACCGAAACAAAAGAGGGCATCACTGGCAAAAGTCTTTCTTGTTTAATTAGGCAAAATGTGGAATACAGTTGTTTTATTGTGCTTTATAGCCTCATTATCCTGCAGTCTGTGCCCAGGGCTTTATCCTGGGCCAGTCTTGCCAGGTCTCAATTCCAGCAGTAATTAAAACCTGACTGAAATGGGTCCCGACTGTGCCCTATAATCATGTTCTTCACTTTACAGGCAAAAAAATAAATCGATTTCTCAACAATGACTGTAAACACTGTTAAGTTAATCCATGTTAGCAATTCAGTTTATTAATACTTCACATTTTTGATGGATACTTCTAACCACAGATTTCCCACCTTTACAATATCCCCAAGTGCCAGACTAGATCTGGAAGATTTTCCAGCATTGTCCTGCGGCACCAGTAGATGGCGTTATGTGACTTCGCATGACCTCGGCTCCGCCCCGGAAAAGAGCGGAAGCCTCATATAGGCACCACCCCATCCCGCTGTTGTCCATTTCTTTCTGGACAATGTCTGTGCTCTCAGACGCCCAGAGCCCGAAAACTAATTGTTTGTACCAGTAACAGATCTCTAATTTCACACCTTTTTAGATGGAAAAGATTCCATAGAATGGAGTTGCGAGAGAGCAATGAGGAATCTGTAGTTAGATAAAGAATCCACTAGAAAGAGCATTGCCTAACGTAAGTAACTTGTTTTTCTGATGGATACTTTTTTTTTCTTCAATCATTTTTATTAGTTTGTATAATGAAAAGCAATACAGAGGAAATGAGGAGGGAGAAGAAAAAGATTCAACCTTGAACATCCAACAGTTTTATAATGTGTACAATGAGGTACATACAGATTTTGATAAAAGAATGAGATAAAAACAGACATAAGTCCAGTACATAAAAACGACATATTAAGAATTTTAAAAATAATAAAATCTATAAAACTTCCCGTACTACTGCGACTCTCCTCCGTCTCTCTATCTCGTTGTCCTTCTACCGAAACAGAACAGGAAGCACACCCAGGCTCCTTAAGCCAATCCCAATGCTGTAATTCAGCGTTGTGATTGGTAAGCACCCAAGCTCTACTCAGCCAGGGAATGGGAACCTGGGCATGTTCTCCACTCAGGCTGTAATGCAGCCTGGGTGGAACGCATGGTAAGTGCGCATGCATGTTTGGGCGGCCCCAGATGGCCAGCCAAACATTCATGTGCGCTTGCAAAGAGTGCTCGCCACTCCCCCTGCTCCTGTGTCAGAGCAGCCCCGCCCCACACTGCAGAGCTGTAGCAGCAGGACAAAATAAAATGATAATATCCTCAAGTTATTCTCAGTTTATTTTTCCTTTATTTAGCTGCTCCACAGCAGTGAGGCGACGTTCCTCCGCCTTAACGGAGGAGCCGCCACTGACCAAGGTAAGTAACTCCTTCCTTACTTTATCTTGCATTCCCAAAGAGTAATTTGTTTTTGCAGATGTTGTTTCTTTAAGTGTTACCATACCACATTGGACTCGTGTTGTGCATACTGTGCACTGTCACCTGTAGGTATCTGGGTGAGGACAAGTTGTGGGTGTTCATGGCCGGGCACGATTGACAGCTCTGGGGTTGAGGCTGAGAGCAGTCCTGGATTCTGACTGTTAGTGGGTCATAAAGATCTCCAGAGTTAATGCTCATCCAATCCGCGACTTTTCTGTAGAGCACACAGAGCTATGGTCATTAGGTTGCGAACTGTAGTTACCCTTGTATGTGAAAGTGTGTGAAGGAGGTATATGCATGCAGCTGTGAAATATCAACTGTGACAAGGGGAAATAATACTGCGTTTATATGTACAAGGCGGGAGGGGGCTACATGCAGAAGGACAGTGAAAAGAATGCTAAAGAGAATGACTTGAAGTGTGATATATGCAGATGGAGGATTTCCATAGCTGACATAATAAGAAAGGCCTAAGTGTTTAGCAGACTGAGAGACTGCAGAGGACAGTGGTGCGAAGGGCGAGTATGAAGGATTGATACACTCCAGAGACCACTACTCCTTCCACAGTCCTTAGTAATGTTCAATTCCGTCTCATTTGTTCCGGAATTGAAGCATTTTTAATTATTAACAACAAAATCATTGTTACTCGTTTACCAGATATAGGTAGCAACCAAAGGCAATATTTCTACCCTGTTTTAGACACTTTTACGTGATCTGTCTTAACCCAGTAAAAGAAAACTCGCAGGGAGGTACCTAAATACTGATCAAGGGCTTTGTGGAGCATAAATAAAATGTTACCTCATATCTTTGTCATGCCCTTAATTACCTAGAACATGCCCCTCGGAGAGGATTTCTAGTTACGACCCTCTGGCCACGCTCCTTTTAGAGACGGCCTCACTTTATTACGCCAGTGCAAAGCGCGGCCTGTTCCTTTCTTAGAGTCCTATTCTGTGTCCGTAAGAATCTTGTAGAGCAGTGGTTCCCAAACTTTTGACTCTTGAGCACCCCCATTGACTCACCACTGGAAGCCGGGGCCCCCCCAGCAATTTTTGCGATTTAAATTTCAAACATTAAAAGAGTAATTCGTAAAAAATCAACACACATGCGCGCACAAAACAAATTACCATGGATTTTAGTATTTTATATTGAAAGAGTTTGCAAAAAACAGACATTTTTAATGGGAAGGTTGGTGCTGCATCTCTGTGAATACCTTTTAAATGGTTACTATTATTTCGCAGTCCAAGGCTCCTGCTGCTGCCAGGGCCAGAGTGGAAACCCAAAGCAGCCCTGGCAAATGTTTTCAGACCAGTCCCCATACAGTGCACTCCAAGTGTAGTGAGTGAGGCTGCCCACTACAAAGGGGGCTTTGGGAGGCTCTCCCGCCAAGAAAATTTAGAATACAATGGTGCATTCTACAACACATTTATCATTATATATTGAATTGTATTCGCTTTTAAAGAATAGTAAATGATGACCTTACTATGCACCAGAATACAACAATCTTTGTTGGGGTTTTTTAATGATTCCCTTGTTATCACCCTTCAACAGTGCCTCTCATTTCTCCATAGCACATCTGTCACATGTATTTCATTTGTTTTATAGCATCTCTCATACCATTGTAGGATGTCAGAGCACTGTAAATCAGTGTAGAGAAAATTTTACATAAGGCAAAGGGGATTACAAGGTGTAGGGTTCACATGTCATTCATACTGGTAGGCATTATTAAAGAGTGCTTGGTCTGGAAAAGCACAAACTCAGGATTCAAAACCCAACACAGTGGTTAGGATTGACTTTAACAATAAAAATGTATTTCCTTCTAAATAAACCCCTTTAGCAGCATTAGGATAATGAAAGACTGGGAAAAAACATAAGTTACTAACTTGTACCATGCAGTGTGTAAGAAGCTCTTTCATGACCATTTATAGGTCACTGTGCTAGATTATGATCGTCTCTTATGAGCTGAAGAGTAACAAAAGAATCTAGGTGACAAAAGAAGTAATGCACTGACCTATGCACATAAAATACAGTTTTTTAAAATGCATGGTACGCGTTCTTTGCAGCAGGCATATTAACCCTCTGTGCTACATTAGATAAGTCAAACCTGCCACTGGACAAAACTCTCATCTCTCTCCAGCAAGGTACACTAATCACTGGTGTTATCTTGACACTTTTATTGTTGCTCAAAAACTGCTAATTCGACAAGGAATTTTGGAGTGCTTTTAAAACTGCTGCCCGAGGACCCCCAGGGAATGTGTCAGGGAACCCCTGGGGGTCCACGGACCCCAGTTGGGGAAACACTGTTGTAGAGCAGTGTTTCCCAAACTGTGGTCCGCTGACCCCCAGGGGTCCGTGACACATTCCCAGGGGGTCCGTAGGCAACAGTTTTAAAAGCACAGAAACATTTCTTGTATAATTAGCAGCTTTCCAGCAACAATAAAAGTGTCAAGAGAATGCCAGTGATTAATGTACCTGCTGGAGCTGAGGAGAGTTTTGTTCAGTTGCAGCTTTGATTGAACTAATGTAGCACAGAGGGTTAATGTGCCTACTGCAAAAAACGTGTATCATGCATCTTAAAAAGCAGTATTTTATGTGCATAGGTTCGTGGTTACTGCTTTTGTCACAGAGATTCCTTTATTACTGTGCACTTCATAAGTGACAATCGTAATCTAGCAGAGGGACCTATAAACTGTCATCAAAGAGCTGTTTGAAAACTGCATGGTACCAGTTAGTAACTTATATTTTTTCACAGGTATTCATTATCCTGATGCTGCTAAAAAGATTTATTTGGGTGGAAATACATTTTTAATGTTAAAGTCAGTGCTAGCCACTGTGTTATGTTCTGAATCCTGAGTTGGTGCTTTTCCAGACCGGGCACTCTTTAAACATTTTATATACACACTGATTTACATATATGATTCAATGTCTCTATATGTGTGTGATGTAAAGTGCTCTGACATCCTACAATGGTATGAGAGATGCTATAAAACAAATAAAATACATGTGACAGAGGGGCTATTACTTCAATATAAAATACTAAGCGCCAGATGTACGATCTGTTTTTATATGTACGAACGCGTTCGCGAACCCGTTTATGCATGCAAAAACCTATTGAGCCATGTACAAAGCCTATTTCGCGGGTTGTAATTTGTTTGCAACTTGCTAAATAGGTTTTGCAACTTGCTATTTGGAAGGGGCATTCCCTTCCAAATAGGGAGTCTCAAAACCATGTACAAATGTTTTGCTGTTGCAAACCACCTACTTCAAGTAGATGGTAATGCATTCGCAAATGGGAAGGGGTCCCCAGGGGACCCCTTCCCCTTTGCAAATGCATGCAAACTTATGTTTTAAGGGCAGGCAGTGGTCCCAGGGACCTCTGCCTGCCCTTAGAAAATGAAACAAAAACGTTTCATTTTCTTTTTTTTTTTTTTTTAAATGCATGGTAAACAGGCTGCATTTGTTTTTAAAAAACTGTTTTATTTAAAAGCAGTCCAAGACATGGTAGCCTGCAGAGCCTAGCATTCCACCATCCCTGGGAGGGCTGGCATTCCCAATGGGCTTGAAAATGGCGAGAGGCTCATTAATATTAATGAACCTCGCAATTTGCGACCCCATTGGGAATCCCAAACAGTGTTGTACACTTCAATTAAATAGTCGTACATCCGGCCCCAAAATCCTTAGTACTTTGAGTATTTGTTTTGTATGCACACAAGTGTATTTTTTTCGAATTACTGTTTTCATTTTGAAATTTAACTCATACAAATTGCTTGGGGGTCCCCAGCTTCCAGTGGTGGCTCAATAGGGGTCCTCAGGAGTCAAAAGTTTGGGAACCACTGTTGTAGAGCATATCAAGGTACTGGCGTTCAGTGAAGTTTGATTCTGTGCCGGTAGGTGTCGCTATTGTGCCGTAAATGCAGAAGCTCCAGATTTCAAATTGTGATAATGAAGCGCACGGGCCTTACGCGAGTGTTAGCTCGTTTGAGAGTTACATTTCGGATTTTGAATTTGTCTAACAATAGCAGTCCATTCTGATGTGTATTGCCATTGCTTACAGGAATAGCAGTCCATTTTCGCAAGTTATGGGAATTCTGTTATCGTTCCTTAGAGTTCCACCTTTCCCAGAGAAAACCCCCAGTCATTTGTTCATGTTTTAAGATTCTGCAAATGCCCAGCCTTTGTACTTAAATAGGACTTAAATTCTGTTTTTCATTTTTAACATGGCCCTTCAGCCTGTGTAATTTACTTAGCAGTCACGCACAGATGATTAACGCAGCTTTAGAACACGTTCTAAAGCGCTTTCTTCTTATGTTTACTCTTTTAAGTACATACTGATAAGAGGCAAAAAAGCCTGTTTTAAGAGATTTTCTTCATTCAAGTACGGGTCAAGATATGAAAATCGCAGTTCTGTCCATGAAATAATGGCCAGGCCGCATCCTGAGTGCTTTTATCAACCGAAATCTGCTTGGGCTAAAATAGTTTTTCTTTTCTTTTACAGTCGCAAATGGCCAGTGGCTGTGAGGGCAAACGGACATCTTTTGCTGAATTCTGAAAAGGTATTTTTTTATTTTGCTGCTGTTTTTTTCTTGCCTTTATTTTTTGGAGTGTGTTAGTTCTGGCTTAAAGCAGAGGTTGAACACAAAACCTTACATTACCTTGAGATTATGAATCCTCACACCTAACTGTGCCAACCTTAAAGTAGAAAAGGTGTGACCTCTGAATTAGGACACTTACTTTGTAATCCAATCAGCAGTCTTCAGCCACCTCGCAAGGCCTGTGGGGTAAAGTGTAATCTTGCAGCTAGGAGCCCAGGCGATTCATCCACCCTCGTGTACATTTCCCTGCACTTGGCACCCTTATGGCTTTCCAGATTGCCTCCCTGATGTTGGGGTAGAATATTATGCCCCCGTGTTATTCCCTTCTGTTATGCTCTCTATCTCTTGGTGTACTTCGGTGCTTCTAGCTGGGTGCTTACTTCCCCAGTGGTATGAAAACACAAGGGATGGAGGTTCAAATAAAAGGTTGTCGTGAACTTATGTATTATGAGTAGATTAGAAATTGGAGGGCAAAATCGAAATGCAATTTAGCAGAAGAAAGATTGGAGCTTATGGACCACTAAAAAGCAGAGGGCATTTTAAAAGCTTTTGATAAGTACCTAATTGCCAACTTACACAGGAAGCTCTGCAGAGCAGAAGTAACAGGAATTGGCACATTAAGTTTCTAGTTATTTTAAGAAGTAATGATAAAGAGGCTTGCTGTAATTGGTGGAAATTATCTGAAGAGTCCAAGCTTATGTCAAAGGAAACAAAATTTATTTTTAAAAAATGTAGTAACCCCGATGAAATAGTTTGTTTTGTAGCAAGAAGTTACAGTTCTGGTTTAGAGGTAATGCATATATATATATATATATATATATATATATATATATATATATATATATATGGTGAAGAAATGAAAAATACATCAATAGGGTTGCCATTTAGACATTTTTGTTAACGCTTTCTTCTTAGGAACTGATCTTGCAAAGGCAAGCTAGTCATTACTTTTCACCACCCTGTAACCTAGAATTAACCATCATTTTCTTTAACTCATAATTTTCCTCTTCTATTATATACTTAGTCTCCAATAGATATTATCACTGTCTCTTATCCTAGGTTGGAAGCAAAGACGAGCAGGAGGAGTGTAAAGAGTTTATAGAAAGACCTGCACCATAAAGCAAAGCAATTACTGTAACTAATCCTCTAATCTAAAATCCCACATTATTTGCAACTTGAGCTTAGTATACCGAGCTATCCGACTGCCAACAATAAATCCCAAATTAACAAAAAGCAATAGATCTTTTTTCTATGGAATAAGGCACCTCATTTGTGAACCTTTCATATCAGACAAGGTTCAGGTGGGCAAGCTTTATTAATGGCAAGTTCACATTTGTGGGCCTTTGTACATGTTCTTAATACATCCGCTAGAAAGGTTTGGGCTGTCGTATAGTTTCTGCCTTTCTGTAGGTTCCAATATTGGGAGCTCTTTGTTTTGTGAAGAAGTCCCTCTGACCTTTCGACAGATTGTTCCCTTAAGCCATGCCCGGAGCTTGTATTTGTGAAGTTCTCAAACTGGATTGGAGGAAGGGGATCCAGCAACCAGTAAAGGGAAAGGAACAATGAGATTAAGGTATATTATTGTTTGAAGTGTTGTGTCTCCATGAGGTCTCGAATTGACCTCCTGTGGCAGAGATGTGCTGCACCTCAGTTACCACTGAGTGTCTTGTGGGGCCACAGAGAAGTGTGATACCTGCTATTCCTTTTAGCAGATCCTTTACCTCACGAAGCGGGTTCACAGTATTCTTTCGTCCCTACGCTCAGTAGGTACAGCCTAGCGCTCTGTAGATGGAAACTCAGCCAGTGAAGTATCTATTTTGAGTCTCATATGCTTGGTTCACCAATCTTCAAATAGTATAATTGGCGTAAGAGACTAATGCTATGCCCAGTTTATATTAGGAATTTATAGTTGATTTTTGAATTTGAAAAATACTTCTTGAAAAGATGACCTACACACCAGGTTTAACAAATAAAATTAGGTATTGATGAACTAATGGGGTGCTCTCTTTCCAAAACCAGCTATCTGCTGGTTTTATGATTTGTTCTATATAGTAAAGTTTTACTGTTTTTGTGTCTTTTAGATGTCAAAATCTACTGGCAACTTCCTTACCCTGAGTCAAGCAATACAAAAGTTTTCTGCTGATGGTAAGCAACTCTGTGTACCATCTCTGCTTTCACGGTAATGATGGTATAGTTTGGAAGTTTGTTGTGGACAAGTGCTGAAAATAGAGTAAGAGAGCCCTGACACACTTGGTTATCGTTTACTCTTTCAAAGAAGTTGTGGTTTAAAACCAAAGAGGTATCTATTAACAACTTTAATGCAGTAGCTACCTTAGTCTGGGTCAGTTTATATTTGTGAATGTAGACTAATAAGCCCCAGATATTTAGTCCTGAGTTGAATGATGAAGGGGAAGCCAATTCTTCCCATTGGTATTGAGGATTTTCCAATGTTTTGGCGCAATTCGTTTGACTTGATTCAAGTCGGCTGAGACGGTAGTGATACAGGTCAATTTCTTATTTCTTGGGTTTCTGGTAGGTCTCAAGTAAAGCATTGCAACTGTTGTTGCGTGCCCTTGCCTTTGCTTTTTTGTATTATTCTGTTGAGTAATTATGTGTTGTCAATTTGTAACACAATCCAGAGACTACTTTATCGTACCCAGATATCTTAAAACAGTTACTTGTGATTTCTAAGAACTGTCCGAAGGGCAGCTTCTCCCTCAAAGCTCGTGGGTGGTGACTGTCAGTTCTCAGCAACCTGTTCCTATCTTTGGGTTTACAGTAGACTTGTTTCAAATGCACCATTTTTGCACTGCTTTTTAAAGTCCAGAAATGCTAAATCAGCGTGACTTACTATATTTGTGAAATTAAGAAAGGAATCTTTCTCATTAATCTATTTGAGGAAGACCAGGGCCGAATTTTTAGATTCGGTTCAGATTATTAGAATGCCATCAATGTGACAACAACATATCTTAATGTGTTTTTGTGAAGATTATCATTACAGTAAATTAAATTCTCCTCAAACCTGCGGACATTCAAACCTGCTGCACTAGGAGCAGAGGTACACCGTATGGAAGTGCCCCGTTTCTGTTGGTCTATTGTGCCTTCATAGTTAAAGAAATTCTCTGTAAGGGCCATTTTAGCACATTCCATCATGACGTGTCTTGGAATTATGTAGACCCAATTTTTATTTGACATGATAGACTAGAACCTGTCGAGTCGGTTCCTGCAGAGTGCTGTTGTAGAGTGCTTCAATATTGAGGTAATCAGGATATCCATACTCGAGTTCATGGTTAAGTCCCATAAGACTATGAGGACATTTTACGCAACATGGGGGCAAAGAAACCAGTCTCAGAACTTGGAGAGTCATCAAGATAAAACCTATCTCAGACACCCTATGTCAGCTAGAAGATGGTCTTCTTTGTTTGTGAATTTTAGGTGGTGTAGAAGTGTGGTATGCAGTGTTTTTTTGCTACAAAGAAATCTAATTCCTGCTCGATGATCCAGCCTGAGTTTTCTGCTTTTCTACTATGTTTTGAATGGTTCAGAACAGTTGGTCTGTGGGTCCACTTCAAGGATCACATAATTTGTATTCTTGAGCAAGCATCTTAGACAGTCCGTGTAATACATCTCTCTAGTGAGTATCCAGATGCCCCCCTCTTGTTGGCAGGTTTAACCCCTTCGATGCTGATGACGAGCTCGGCTCGTCATCAGCCACGGGGGCGTGTGCGGATGACGAGCTGAGTTCGTCATCTTACGCAGCTTTTAGAAAAAAGCAGCGTAGGGGAAAAATAACCGCCGCAGCGATGCGGTTAATTACTACATTATGATTATTTCGTTTTGTATCAAAGAATTCTTGTTCTGCTTTCGAAAAGTTTCGAAAGGTATGTCTCTCATTAGTCGGTATAGTCTCAATCTCTGAGGTTACTACTTGTTCCTAAGCTAGAATTTCTGCTGAAAGAGAATGTGTAGGTGGTAAGAAGGTGATTTTTGTTTTTATGCCCAGTATTGACAGGTGGGGTGTCAAGTTCCTCCTTGTTATCAAAAAGACTTTAAGGTGTGCTTTGCTGAAAGATTCCACTAACTCACACCAGGGTTGAACATATCTAATTGTGCGGTTGGTACAAAGCCTAATTCTTTGTTGAGGGCATTCTTTTTGTAGAACAGCATGTGGATTGGAGCACAAATTGACCCACTGTTAGTTGTGCCTCCTTCCCCTCGCTTCTCTACTCATCTTGTTTCTTTTGTCCACTGTATTCTAGGGTTGTCTTTTTGTTTACCTCTTCCCGTTTCTCCTGCTTAAAAAAAGTGCTCTAATTCTAGGGAAAGGGAACCACTGATGGAAGGGTTGAAACCCATATGGTACGGTGTTGTGATGGTGGTAGGCCTCGTGCATCCTCTTCGCTAGTGCTCCTATCGTCAGAGTTGAATGTCCAGCTCTGTTTTGTTTGCCCTCCTATGTGGGCCTTTTCTGAGGAATGTAGCCTGTTTTGGCGGTTCTGTGTAATATTCTTGAGTGACATATGGACTGTTGCTTTCTGTATGTCCTCTTACAGTTTAAATGTTGTTCGTCTCAAAAGTCATTTGTGTATTGATTTATTCAAGTCTCTTCTTATAGACCGACATCTGGATATGGTCTTAAGGTTATTCTCACTCGTCTGAATTCTGATTAGCATAGCATCTGACATGCTTTTCGCAGTGGTTCTAATTAAGACTAGCCAATCTGTGGCCCACTTCCAGGCAAAATGCAACCATTACTTACTGAAAAGTATGTTGTCTAAGAAAACATGCCTGCAGGTGTCTAATATCACCGATCTGCGTGACTGCTTGGGATTTGTGATCCCTAGTTCTGCTTTGGAGAAGTGGTTGATCATTGGGTATTCAGTCAGTTAAGCAATACTGTCAAATGTTTACTGAAGCTAGTTTCTTCTGGTTCAGTTTATACAGCATGAATGCCCTATTTCTATATTTGAAACTAAATCTCCTATCTGTATGGCTCAGTCAGTCAAGAAAGCTTTATTATCGGCCATACGGCCATAAAATCAATACAAAAACTTCAATAAAAGCTAAATTCTGGGTATTCCATAACCAACAGGAATAAAAAGCAACATTAAATACATATGATATCGCAATTAAATCTCAAACAGGTTAATTGTAAAGTTAAAACCATCAAATAAAATGCCATAAAATCAAATAAAAACCAGCGATCAGTACATTTAAAAATCGTGCAGTTACATAATATAGGCTGAGACTTTACCCAACAGGTAGAACCAATAGACATCCCACTTTTCAAGTCTGTGGAGGGAAGGCAGATACTACGCGTCTCCCTGATCCCAATAACTTAATCTTTGCATTTCTAATACACCACATGGAAAATAGAAACCTGGAGGTAACAAATGCCATCAAAAAGGATGTACTGTGGGGGCGTGGCTAACAGCCGAGCAAGATGGGTGCTTAGTAGAGGAGCTCCGGGGACGGCATAGCCCTTCGCATTAATCCGGCCAATTATCCGATATGTGACGGTGCTCCAGGGGCCTGAGGCAAGGTTTAGGACCGAGCTGCAACGATCGGCGAAACTCCGGGAAGAATCTGACACTGGGGGCCAGCGGTAACTGTGAGAGACCTGTGGCGGCCTACCACCCGAGCGGGAACTGGGGCCTGATGTAGCTTGAGGCCCGGGATCGAGGCGAGAGGGCGGCGGAGTGAGGCGAGTGGCAAGCCAGGAGCTGTAAAGGCACCGGGCGATAACGCGAACTGATACGACCTGGACACTCCCTGGGGGCCCGGTAGCTACCAGCGATGCGGGAGAAACAGCGGGGGGAGCAGCAACTGCACGGTGAGGCCTGGAGACAGTGATACAACCGGGAGCTTGAATTCCAGAAGGCCGCAGCTGCTATCGTCCTGAGGGGCGTGGGGCCCAGGACTTCGCAGCACTCACTGCGCCAGAAGGAGCTTGCGTGGTACCAGCTCCCCCCCCCCCCCCCCCCCACCCCCCCGCCCCACCCCACCGGTTGGTGATATCTCGACAATGCAGCAAGCCTGCATACAATACCTGGCTCTGGGAGCCCCAGTGACTGGCTATGGTAGTGCTGGCGCTGGCAAGAGGCGCGCCATCTGAGGGGCGGGTGGTGCAGGCTGGAGTTCGAGACTGGAACCAGACATAGACGCAGGCCTCTAAGTACCGCGTACCCTGCAACACTGGCACGCCCGCACATTTCATAATCAATCAACATGCCAGTGCCAGTACAGTTCTACACGCCTAACAGATCACAGGGCCCATAAGCAAGGGAGGCAAAATACAGCTGTGCAGTGCATTAACCAACCCACCGTCAACGGCACCATGACGGGCAGGGGCCAACGGGCTAAAAATTCGCAGGCCAAATATGCCTACGACTACGACAAAGGTTTTCCACCGCTTCCAGAGGGGGGCGCCTCCTCGGGCAAAGTGGCAGACGTCGATGGGGCGAAAAAGGTGACGCTGGAGGACATTATGGTGGCCTTTTCGAGTGTCCAAACTACAGTGGGGACGATCTCTACGGACACCACCCTACTCCGAGTGGACTTCCAGAAAATGGCGGACAGAGTTAAAGAAGTGGAGATAGTCACCAAATCCCTGGTGACGGATACAACGGCGATGCAGAAAGCCCTATCCCAACTCGAGACGGAAAACAAGCTGCTAGCGGAGAAGCTCGATGACCAAGGAGGGCGCTCATGCCTGAACAATGTCCGCATTCTTGGTATTCCAGAAAGTGAAGGTAATCAAGCAGTGGACCTCTATGTAGAAGAACTGGTGAGAGTGCGACTGCAGCCCAAAGGACTCTCCGGTTTCTTCTCAGTGGAGAGAGCCCATAGGGTTCTGGGTGGAAGGCCTAAGCCAGGAGCACCCCCCAGACCGGTGCTCGCCAGACTATTTAACTTCCGAGACAGAGACGCCATCTTACAAACGGCGAGAGTCTCCCCGCCAATTTGAGTCCACAACTCAACAGTCGCCTTCTTCCCGGACTATACAGCAGCTGTCTCCCGACGCAGGCAAAGTTTTCTAGAAGTGAAAAAAGCACTACGAGCGCAAGAATTGCCCTATTCCATGCTATTTCCTGCAAGGCTCAGAGTAGTAGCGGAAGGCAAGACATGGTTCTTTGAAACACCAGAAGAGGCCTATGACTGGCTTGAGGGTTGGCGGCGAGTGGATAAACGTCGTCGTGGGAACAAAGTCAAGTCAAGTCAAGTCATAGAATTTATATAGCGCACTACATACCCAGAGGGTTTCAAGGCGCTTAGGAAGGGGAGGAGGATTACTTGTCAAAAATCCACGTTTTAAGTTGCTTTCTGAATGCTAGGTGGTTCTGGGTAAGGCGAATGTAAGCGGGGAGTGAGTTCCATGTTTTAGCAGCCAGGTATGAAAAGGATCTGCCTCCCATGGTGGTCTTGTTGATGCGAGGTAAAGTGGCGAGGGCTTGGCTGGAAGAACGTAGTTGGCGGGAGGGGGTGTAAAAGGACAGTCGTGAATTGAGGCATTCTGGTCCGATGTCGTAGAGTGATTTGTGTGCGTGGGTAAGCAGTCGGAAAGTGATCCTCTTATTGACGGGTAGCCAGTGGAGGTCTTTAAGGTGACCAGAGATGTGTTCGTTGCGTGGGATGTCTAATATGAGCCTGGCTGAGGCGTTTTGGATTCGTTGGAGTTTCTTCTGGAGTTTTGCGGTAGTACCTGCGTAGAGGGTGTTTCCGTAGTCCAGTCGGCTCGTGACCAGAGCGTGGGTGACTGCTTTCCTTGTTTCGGGGGGGATCCAGCGAAATGTTTTTCTGAGCATGCGAAGAATGTTGAAGCAGGAAGAGGATACGGCGCTGACTTGTCTGTTCATTGAGAGTGAAGAATCCAGGATGACGCCTAGGTTCCGTGCGTGGTCTGTCGGGATGGGTGCTTTTCCGAGGGCTTCCGGCCACCAGGAGTCGTCCCATGCAGAGGGGGATGTACCTAAGATGAGGACTTCTGTTTTGTCTGAGTTCAGTTTCAGACGGCTTTGTTTCATCCATTCGGCAACTTCTTTCATTCCTTCGTGTAGGTTAGTTTTGGCGGTGCTGGGGTCATTGGTGAGAGAAAGGATCAGTTGAGTGTCATCCGCGTAAGAGATGATGTTGAGGTTGTGTTGGCGTGCGATGGCCGCGAGGGGGCTCATGTATACGTTGAAGAGGGTGGGACTGAGTGAGGATCCTTGAGGTGCGCCGCATATGACTTCAGAGGCCTCGGACTTGAATGGTGGAAGGCGGACTCTCTGGGTTCTTCCGGTGAGGAACGAGGTGATCCATTCAAGTGCTTTTCCTTGGATTCCGATGTTATTGAGGCGTTGTAAAAGGGTGCTGTGGCAGACTGTGTCGAATGCTGCAGAAAGGTCAAGGAGGATGAGGGCGACTGTGTCTCCATTGTCCAGTAGAGTTCGGATGTCGTCTGTTGCTGCGATGAGGGCGGTCTCAGTGCTGTGTTTTGCTCGGAAGCCAGATTGTGAGGGGTCGAGGGATTTGTTGGCTTCGAGGAAGGCGGCAAGCTGGTTGTTGACAGCTTTCTCGATGACTTTGGCCGGGAATGGAAGAAGCGAGATGGGGCGGTAATTTTTGAGTTCGGTGGGGTCCGCTGTGGGTTTTTTCAGAAGGGCGGTGAGTTCAGCGTGTTTCCAGTCTTCCGGGAAGGTGGCGGAGTTGAAGACCACCATCGCCGTGGAGAGGAAGAGGACACAGGAAGCCAGGCAACACGGCGCCTGGACCCGGACCGCTCGCCACGGTCGAAAGCAGAGGATATCAGCCAAGGATGAACTTACTAACAACATAATCCCCGGGAGAGAGTTCCAATACATGCAAAGCCACAGTCTTGCCGACTTTGGACACTGGACTGAAGCAGGCCATGGAGGGAAGGAAGGGCTGATGCTTCCTCTTGGACTCCTTACCCCCGTCAAGCAAGTACTATGGTTCGGGTTGGGAAGAAGCACTCTGCTGAGTTGGGGTGGCGGGTGGTGTTGAGTCCGTTAAGCAGGGAGGCAGGGTGAGAGGGAGGGACAGAGGGTGGGGAAGTCTGGAATCTGTTTAGTTTTGTTCTAGGTGGTAATGGCACTGATGGCAAAGCAGAGAATCGACTGACCGACAGATCTTTCAAAGAGTTAGTTAGGCAGAAGTTCCCTGTATCTACACACCGCACCCATGGCAATAGGCACACAACCTGACTGTACCCAGACCACGACCCAAGAAGCTGAAGTAACCCCTCTAGTGTTTGTAACTTGGAATGTCCACAGACTGGGTGATAAGATAAAGAGGGGTCTGGTACTGCAGGCCCTGAAACGCCACGGCCCGCATTCGCGCTACTGCAGGAGACCCATCTCGCGGCAACGGCATGTAAGGTATTAGATAGATGGGGGTATAAGATGGTAGTGCACTCAGAGTTCTCGTCGGGCTCCAGGGGGACGGACATCTTGGTGCGGAAAAACTCTCCCGTCATAGTCCTCCAGACTAAGACGGCCGACCAGGGAAGGTTTGCAGCACTGCAGGGTCAATGGGAAGGCAGACTCCTTAATGTGGTATCAGTATACATTCCCCCAGCACTTCACACAGTGGCACACCCAGCACTCAGCGACTTCCTCCTTGCACTGCCGAAAGGGGACCTTATCTTTGCGGGGGACTTCAATGCTAAAATGGACGCCACCATAGACAAATACCTGGCTAGGTCTCCGACGCCTGGAACCTCTCGCTTGCAGAGCTTCACAGAGGCAATGGGGCTTGTAGATGTCTGGAGGCACTCGCATCCCACAGCACGCCAATACACGTACCACTCCAATGTACATAACAGTCTGTCCAGAATAGACTATTTTATGATGTTGGACGCCAGCCTACAAAACGTTGAAGGAGTGGTGATCAAACCCAGGGGCATCTCTGATCACTCCCCGGTGGTGCTAACTTTCTCCTACCGCCAAAAGTCTCGTCGGAGGATTTACCCTATTTATCCCGGGTACCTCCACATTCCCAATATTAGAAAGGACCTCCGTAGAGCCACAAAACATTTCTTTGAGGAAAACACTACATCGGTTATTTAACCATCAATAGTGTGGGAAGCATACAAGACCGTCCTTAGAGGGCAAGCAATAGCATCTATCACGGGGCACAGACGGACAAAACAGAGGAAACTTTTAGATTTAGAGATAGCGCTGCAGGCAGCCGACACAGACTACTCAGCAGATTCCACACCGGATACGGCACACGTTCTGCACCTCAGACAACACCACCACAGGGACTACTTACAAGAAAGGACAGTGGCTAGCCTGGCAGCGACTATACACAAAATATATGACGTAGGAGACAAAGCGGGGAAGCTGCTGGCTTGGCTAGATAGATAGGCGTTAGAATAGCACTAGGGGAATACGACAAATAAGGAAGGCGGAGGGAAGAATCACGACGGACCCAGAGGACATAGTAAATACACTGGCAGAATATTTCCGGGAAGTCTACACACCGACATCGGATGTCACAGAGGTAGAGGTAGTAGAGTCCTTACTAAATATAGAGATGCCAACGCTGACTCAGGAGGCTTCCCTGGAATTGGAGGCAGACCTTACGAACGAAGAGTTGCAATTAGCAATCCGATCGCTGCAGTCAGGCAAAGCACTGGGTCATAATGGGATCCCGATAGAATGGTATAAACAGATGGAAGAGACTGTCTGCCCGCCTTTATTGGCAATGTACATCGACAGCCTGGAAAGGGTGAACTACAGCTAGACCAACGAATAGCAACGATAGTGGCAATCCCAAAACCTGGTAAGCCCCCGTCTGAATGCACCTCCTACCGCCCTATATCTCTGCTGAATGCAGAGGCCAAAATTTTAGCTAAATTGTTAGCCAACAGATTGATGACCCATTTACCACACTTAATACACCCAGGCCAATCTGGCTTCATGCCAAATAGGAACACAGCACTCAACCTCAGACGCCTACATGGAGCGCTGGCAAAGGCTCCGTCTCTGTCCGAACCGGCAGTGATATTATCCCTAGATGCGAAGATGGCCTTCAACATGGTGGAATGGTAATATCTCTTTGCGGTCCTTCCGCATCTGGGATTTGGGCCTAAATGTTGTGCATGGGTACGTCTCCTATACACGGGGCCTCTGGCTTGTGTTACGGCTAACGGGCACCTATCAGGCGAGATACCGTTGGCGAGAGGGACGCGCCAGTGCTGCCCCCTGTCACCACTCCTATTCGCGCTGGTGCTGGAACCTCTGCAGACGCTGATTAGAGATGCTCCATTACTAAAAGGAATTCAATGGAGGGAGGGATGGGAAGACCGTCTCTCTTTATACGCTGACGACATTCTAGTGTACCTCACAGATCCACAACACTCTATACAGAAGCTCCTTTACATCTGTGATAATTTCGGGAAGGTGTCAGGGTATACAATAAATTGGCCCAAGTCGGTCCTGTATATACTAGAGGGGCCTGCACCGCAACTCTCTACCGATTGCCCCCTTGTGGTTGCGAGGGACTCCTTTAAATACTTAAGTATATATATTACAATGGATGTAACAGAGTTCTTCTCCAAAAATCTGGCACCCCCTATGGAGCACTTACGGAGAGACGTGATACATTGGGCATCCCTCCCCCTGACACTCCTGGGTAAATGGCGTTATATAAGATGATGGCCCTACTCCGTTTTTTTATGCCCTTGATAATATGCCCTTTCCAGTCCCGCCCCGATACTTTAAACAAATAGCTGCACAGGTGTCAGTACCTCTTTGGGGTAACATACCGGCATGCATAGCGCAGGCAAAACTACATAGAAGTTGGTATGATGGTGGGATAGCACTCCTCGACATACAGTCGTATTATTGGGCGGCACACCTTAAGGTCATTAACCAATAGATACACGCACCTCAGGATGACCCAGCGTACATGGCAGATAGAGCCCAACTGGGAATGAATAATATGCTCACAATCCTATATAACAAAGGGCTAACACTGAAACTAGAGGGCCCCCCAAAGCATACGGCCACGTTGTGGCACACATCGCAGACACTGTTGGGATGGAGGGGGTTATTACTAAACTTACCCCTCTCTGGGACACAAAAAAACTAGGACAGCTGTGAAACAGCAAGGGATTTGAACAGTGGGACAATATAGGCATCTCCATGGTGGGGGATTTGTGGGACAGAGGGACTGTGGTGCCATTTGCCCAACTCCAACAACAATACGAATTAGGCCTGACTGAGGCTTACAGGTACACGCAAATAAGACATGCGTTGCTGGCGGTACTCCCGCAAGATACTGAGGTCCCTGAGGCCTCCCCGCTGGAGGACCGACTGCTTACTGACCACATGCAAAAGCGCGCCACATCCTTCACATACAGAAAGCTGATTAACAATCTGCCAGATCCGACAGTCTCACTACGGGGCAAATGGGTGACAGACGTGGAGGACATAGACGGCACGGAGTGGCAGGAAGCCCTGGCGTTGCCCAAGGAGGTGGGAATCCCCGTAAGGCTTCGGTTAGTGCAGCTTAAGATCCTGCATAGAGTATATTATACTAGGACCTCATTGCATAAAATACAGAGGGCACAACATCCATATTGCCTTAGAGGGTTCTTTTATACATACAATATGGGAATGTTCAGCAATAGCGGATTACTGGCGAAAGGTACTGCGAATAATATCACAGGCGGTGGAGGTGTCACTTCTACCAGAACCACGCAGATGCCTACTCAACATGTGGGAGCCCAATGATCTCACACACCACGGACAAACATGGGTCACGCTAGGACTCATGATAGCAAAACTAAATATTGCGCAGAAGTGGGGTGCAGTGGAATTGCCTTCGCTGGAGGCCTGGTGTAGAGACATGGATCTCACTATGGTAACTGAAAGGACAGTATATGCCAATCGGAGAAGCCCCCGAAAATTGACTAAAATCTGGGCGGCCTGGAATGCTTACCGGGGGACATCTGTGACCCAATACCAGAGTCTGACGACGATAGCTCAGATGAGGAATAAAGGAGGGGTTGGGGGCCCGGTAAGGATTGAACTGCCGAAGGAACTACTAGAGAATGTTCAGATTACTATTAATTTTATAACGGCAATGTATTCGGAAATGTGTAACCTAACTATACTATGTGATTTTCTGCATTATGTCATTACTGCCTATATGTTGAATGAATACAATAAAAACAATTAAAACATTTTTTAAAAAGGATGTTTCGTATTTTAAAAGTCTATACACCTCGAGATAGTTCCTAAGGCCCAGGTTCTTACATCATTGAACAATCCATTTAACTCTGGCCTTTTTATATGAAGGGCAGAATAGCCAAACATGCAAATCAGACTCTACACTAGCATCTTACCCTGGGCAACCCTGAACAGGAGTGAGTGCGCCTATCCACTTGTTAGTGTAGGCCCTGAGTGGGAGTGTTCCATATCTGAATTGCAGATATAGTTTCTTGGCCAATAAAGGATGTATTTGATCAAGGAACTGCTCAAAGTGATAAACTGACTTTACCTTCAAGAATCTAGAACTCATAACGCCTAAAGAGCTATTTTGTGATAGACTAGCCAAGCAGTATTCCTTAAGGACAGATGCAAGGATTTTTTTTAAATGAGGGGACATGTCTGTTCTGGTAGTAGCCAGATATCTGGCCTCCCTATTGCGTAGCAAAGGTTTCTAACATGCATGATCTAGGGGATCGGCCCCACCCCCACAATAGTTAACAGGTCCTTGAGTTCCTCTCTGTAACTGGAGAGCTCAGGCGTGCTCTAAAGCCGTCTCCAGAAGAAAAGGGGGCGATTAGCAGATATGTCCAAAATAGAGACCTTGCCAAGGTCGAGTCGCAAAGGGAGGATAGGGGTAATCTTGGGGAGTCGTAAGAGGCGTCTGAAGAAATCATTCTCCCTCAAAGCGAGTGGATTTACGCTAACATGGCCCCAGAGTTCGACCCCATAACGTGCTCCTCCCCTGGATTGGGTCTTATAGATTTCTAATGGGGGACCTAATAATTTCTGGGAGCAGTCGTTGTAAACCTTAAGAATACCCCCGGATGCTTGTGCCAGCTTCAGGTTGGCTTTGGCCACATGTGACCCCCAATCCATCCGATCATTCAGGGTCAACCCTAGATAATCAAATGTTGAAGTTCTCTCTAGGGCCATACCATCTATATGGGGGTGGAGGCAGTTTTTATTTAGTTTTGGAGCGATTAATCTCCTAATTTCTATTTTTGCAAAATTGACAGAATGCATCCAATGTTCGCTGAATGCCCATAAGTGATTTTGACAAAAGAAGCGTATCATCCGCGAACATAAGAGCAGGTATCCTGCGATCTGCCAATCGAAGAGAATCTAAGTCTTTCTTGCCCAAAAGGTCAGCAATCAGGCCATTCAGAAAAAGAGAAAAAAGTGTGTGGGCCAGGGACGCACCCTTGCCTGACCCCCCTTTCCACAGGGAATGGTGCTGAAAGTTCCCCTTTTTCCCATACCGTACCCTTGCAAAGGTGTCTTGGTGCAATTGTTGTAGCAGGTGGCAGATATATAAGGGAATACCCATATCTTTCAATATGGCCCAGAGCTTGTCTCTTTGGGCCAGATCAAATGCAGCTCTTAGGTCTACAAATATCAGATGCAAGCTACCCCCCTGCATAACCACAGCTTTCCAGTGAATTAATTGAAGTATAAATAGTTGGTCATGGTGGAGACCTTAACACGGAAACCGGCCTGCAGGGGGGTAAGAATTTGATACTCGTCCATCCAAGACTGCAGCCTTGGTAATAAGAAGCGGGCGAACAGTTTTTGGGGACGTCAATTAAGCTGATTGGACGATAATTTACCAGGTCTAGAGGGGAGCCCTTTTTGAATATGGGTATAATCTCTGCCCCTAACCACGTGTGCGGTACCTCCATGCCCTGTAGAATAGCATTAAACAGTACCTAGATGTTAGGGGCCCATACCTTCGGTTCGCTGCGGAACAGATCTCCCGTGATTCTATTCAAACCCGGGGCTTTTCCTGCGGGTATGCTCTTCAGAACCGCTACTACTTCTTGCATAGTGCAGGGCGGGGCTATCGAGCTAAAACTACTGGGGTCAACGGAGACGGATGCCCCCTTAAATATAGAGGAAGGGGCGGTGGGTAGTGGCCTATTGGTTTGGGAGTACAGCTTTTTAAAGTGAGAATTCCAAACCTCTTCGCTTAAATTACGCACTATGGCATCAAAACCCTCCATCTTACCCGTTTTAACTAAGTTCCAGAAGGCCCTGTAGTTACGGCTGTCGAGATCGAATTTAAATGAACGCCCATCTATCATCCTCCCACTCTTGCTTAGCCTCGGCGATTAAGTTCTTATAGAAACATCTTGATGTTCTGATGTTAGTGTTTGATCCACTTTTTATCTGCTTAAAAAGTGCACTTTTCGCCAATCTACAGTAGGAATTAAAGCATGGGTTGGAACTCATTGGACGGGCCTTGGAATTGGCGGTTGTGTAAAAGAAAGTTGCTGTTTTACTAAACAGAGCTTGATGGCTGTTCTTTAAAGCAAGATGGTGTGGTGGGTCAAGTTTTTCCACTGGGAGGCTGGAGACGTTCTCTATAAAAGGGAGAGCATATTGGTAAAGTGAAGCTACCTTATCGACTAATTGGATATGTTTACCCCATCTGATTCGTCTACCACCAGCTATAGCGATTACATTTGGTAGAAACGGAGGCTCTTCAGAAGGGTACATTTGGCTCTGACCCAACTGGAGCTTTAATTCCAATAACAAAAGGTTGTGATCGCTATCGTGCCTGGGATTAACATTGACGCCCTTGATATAAGACCAGAATTCATTGTTAACCATTATATAATCTATCGTGGTACCTCTGCCTGGTCTATTAAATGTAACTTTGCCTGGAATATCAGAAGAAAATCTTCCATTACAGGCTCTAAGGGAGTGGGAAATTGTGAGCTTATTTAGCTGGAGAGCTAATGGAGTCCAACCCTTTGTTGGATACATAGTGCATTCTGGGATGGACCATGCAGAATCTTCTTCCTGGGTAACTGTATTAATACCATCTAAAGGTTCATAGTGACAGTTAAAGTCCCCCCAAGTATTTTATGGGATGAGACAGGAAGAGTGGAGAGGAATTGATCTAACTTAGTTAAAGTGGGGGGTGCCTGGGAGGAGGGAGTGGGACGTGAATATACAGTAGCTACTGCTACTTTTAGACCATCTGTAAAGGAAAGGAGAATACAAAGAATGTCGAGAGAGTGAGTATCGATCACTTTTACTGAGCAACCCAGATGAGTTCCCACCCAGATACAAAGTCCCCCAAATGGACGTCCCCTCACCCCTGGCTTGCAGGAATAAAATAGGTACCTGGAGTTTCTTGGAATAGACAAAGGTCATACTGGTCGATTAGCACCCCCCACTCCGGATGATCTACTTTGGAGGAGATGCCTGCTATATTCCAAGAAATAAACACAGTCCTGTTGTCCACCTTAAGAGGAACAGCACTGACTGCGGTGGGCTCTTGGCCATAAGGGGACTAGTGTGGGCTTTGCCAGGGGAAGCATAGGAGCTAGGGGGACATGGAATAGCATTGTGTGGGCTCTGTGCCTTCCTCCCATCATGTCCATTTTTTACTATGGGATGATCTCCATCGTTGGCCCCCACACCTCCGATGGCTACCTTCTGTAGAACAAGATGTTTCCCTCCCACTTATAGGTATTGATAGTGGTCAATCAACATAGTTCAAGGAACGGAATCTGTTCTCTAGGGGGATGGTATTGGCTCTATCCTGTTCTCCATACCGGGGTTGGTGTTGACTGCTACTTCTAGTTATCGGGTCTGAAGGATAAAAGTAGCCCACGGGAAGTGGGAAGATTGTACCAGGTATGTTGTTACAACCCGTGTCAAGTATGTGATTGACTAGCCCTCGGTCCCTGAAGTTTATCACTACGCAGTCCCCATCGATGTCCTTGCGAGCGAACAGAATTTCTCCCTGGGCAGGTCCTATAAGTGGTCTGTTCCTATTAAGTCATTGAATGGTCTTGTTTTTTGAGCTCAGCATAGGTTTCAGTTCGCAGAGGCATTAATGAGGGTACCCCTGTTAGTACGACTACATAGGGGGAATCTGCTGGGGGTAGGTCCAGACAGGGTGATTGGTGGAGGTGTTCACTGAGGTTCGGATTGAGTGAACTACCAGTTCGGACTGCTAACTGGACAGGGTGGTTCAGGTTATTAACGTGAACGTTATTTAGAGGGTTTAAACGGATAGCCTCGCTAGTGTTGTTCGGGCGAACTGGAGTTGTGCTGGGAGGTGGGGTACACAGAATCGTTTGAGATGGCACCTGGCCTGACCTTTCAACGTGGGGACCATTGGAAATAGCAACACTTGGTGAAGAATGGTGATTGCTAAGAGTGTCAATGTGTCATTCGCCGGGGATGCCTGGTTTCACCTTGGAGATACCCAGTAGGGACCATCTCACAGGGATAGCCAGGACGGGTTCCCCAGCAGTCTACAGCGCCACAACGCCTCAGGGCAGCAGTGCGCTTTACAAGACACATACATTTACATTTACATTAGCAATGTTAGACTCATTTGGCGTTATGGTGTGGCTACCTCCAACACCCCTTATATTCAACAGTGTGACAACCTTATCGATCCGACTCATCACGGTTTTAAACTGCGTCTTGATGAGTTTTCCGAGGTGCGTTTGTAAATCAATTAATAAGTGGGTTGCCCAAACAGGCGGTGTAAATGCAAGGTTCATAGGTACTGTGTCCGCCTGAGGAGACTCTGGTTCTTTGTTGACAACTACTGGGGTTTTATTAGCGTGCTTGCCTTTCTTAGGGTCTTATGTGGCGCTTATAGCTCCTGGTGGTTACGTTAGGAGCGTTTCTGCTGGGAGGTGTGGATGTTAGTGTGACATTTGTTTGGGGCTGTGCAGACGGAAGCTCGCTAGTGGATAGGTCGGAAATAGTACCCGGTGATTTAGGGGGTGATGAAACAGAAGGCCCTTGTCTCAACGGGGCTTTCGAGATTGAAGGAGTGATTGAAAGGCAGTTGGATTAGTAGATACGCCATTTGACAAGGTTTTTTGCCGTGTCTGAGGGCGTGGGGTTGGGTTTGCCCATTCGTACAAATATGAGATAACATACTTCAGAAATAGAAAGGAAATGAAACCCCAAACTTCATAAAAATAAGATAGATATGCCTAAGATTATCTGGCATTAACGCAACAACCAACCTCAGTCCAGCCCAAGGTCCGTTCTTTAGACTCCCATACAAATATATCAAAACTTGTGGCAATACCGTAAGTAATACCGTGGACTAATTAAATTGGCCCAGTCCAGGCCCTCCCAGTCACGGACAGACACAGACAGGCCCGCCCTTGGTCCCGGGCGTAGTCCCGGCTCCGTCCCGCCGTATGGCTTGGTACTTTTTTCAGTGCATTATTTTTCTTTTCTTACTTCTCTTGGCAAGACACACTCATTCATACACATTCAACACTTCCTCTTCTATTAGTCTCCCTATTTTGTTGGACACTTTGATGTTTGAGTAATTGAGACATGCTGTGCTTTTGTAAACAGTATTGAAGCAAGGGGTCTACTGGAAGCAAGGATGGAAACATGTCTCCTCAAAAATGTCTCTACTAAATCATAAATTTAAAACATTGCAAAAAGTATACTAAATCCTGTAAAGTTCACTACACGTTGTAGCTGATATTACTCTGTGACGGTGATAACGAGGATATGTGCAAATGCTATTAAAGTATCTTTGTGTCATTAAAAAATGTAAGACCGCTTCTGAGGTAATTGCTCAAGCTACTTATATCCTGTCCACCCTCCATTGTTCTTGGTTACACTTTGCTCCACGCCCTATTGATTGATTGACAAACAGCCTCGGGCGCCAACATGTTTCTCATGGAAAGGTAGCAGAATATCTGTTGGAGGAAATGTGAGCTGGTTGTACACACAGTTTTGCGTGTTAGCTTTTAAAATATGACTTGTAGCTTTTTCCATATTTTTCATGCTCATGTGACACAAAGTGAGTGGGCTATGCATTAAACATGGCCCCAGTGTCCTCTGCACCCGTTTGACAAGTCACACCTTTTGTGACACACTGAGATGCTGGAATTGCAGAGTAAGGAAACTTACTATGGCTGCAGTTATGATTACTGAAAGGGTGCAGTATAACTGCAAACCGTGATCTAGCTTGCACACATCACCTCTTTAGTGTAAGATTTCTCTGGAGTGAGGCCTACAGGCTCACTCATTTTTAAAGGACCGCTGCTGTGTGCTTAACTCACCCTTGACCTGCATTAGTTCGCGTGTGGGGATGAGCAGCGCATAAGTGGTATATCTGTGATAGGAGTATGTGTGCCTGGGAAGGTTGCAATACAGGTAAAAAGCAGAACTGAGCAGTGCATCCGTAGTGACTGCATATGCTTGGTGTATGTGTGCCTGTGGGTGGTACAGTACATGGAGGATTTAGTGCTGTTCAGTGCATACATGGTCAATTCATGTGCTGGATGTGCCTATGAGTGGTACAGTGCTGTTAAGTGAGTTTAGGTTGTATACATGCACTGGGTGTATGTGTGCCTGTGGTTGGTACAATAATTGAAGGGCCCTAGGTTCTTTTTTGGAAGACCTATGACTGTAGGGTGTAACGTGGAGAGGAGGTAGAAAAATCTCCCCAGACAGATTAGTGTGTTTCTATGTTCCTGTGAGCTGGGTGGATCACATGGTGGAGAGGGGAGAGCCAGGCTTCCCCTGTACACTTCAAAGGGTGCTCTTTGATTCAGTGAGAGGTCACAAGGAAGGGTTGTGGGCACATCTCGGAAAGGAGATGGGGGACATAAGTGAGTCATAAAGAGTAGGGCTGGGGATCTGTGCTACACATTTGATACACATCACTGTGGCTGACATCTGGGTGTGAAATCTAGTCACCCCCACAGTACCATTGTGGGGCTATTATCTTTGGAGCTCCTGTTGTGTCAGACTGCTTAGAAGAGGATGGAGAGAGCAGAGGAGTGGACACTCCAAAGAAGCAAACCCCCAACATAAACTTCAAAGACTTAGACTCTAAATTATATTTGGTGTTTGAGAACAGACTTTAAGAAGGGAAGCTTGAAGCCCCAAAAATTGTCATCTGCCAAGCATTCAAATGGGCCTGCTCTGTGAGGAGGGGTAGCTCTGCAAGACTTCAGCCTGTGACCAGGACTGGGAGGCCAAGGCCTGCTAATCTCCCTGCAAGGTGAGGTGACATCACCCAGGGAATCCAGGCTATCTGCCCTGGAGCCTAGAGCACCAGCACCTGCCTCCTTCCCAAGACAAGTGTGTCCTATGAAGAAGAGGATGACGTTGGAACATGCAAGGTACTGTGGGGAACCCGGTCGAGTGGACTCAGTTTGTGAGATGTGAGGAGATGTCTGCGGCACAGAACGGGTCGTTGCCTGTGTGCAGAATGCAGTCAATGATCTTTGTATGGAAGGATTACCGTGAATCGAGCTGTGTGCATTGCTGCTCCGATAGGGCCATAGCCCGTGTATAGTGGGAAGGTGGCGACCCAGTGTATCTGGAGGGCCACCATAAGACGACTGCAAGGCAATAAAGGCCGTAGCTTGTAATCGGTTGTGGGCTGCTGCCCTCTATGCCTGGAGGGGCTGTCACTGAGCAATCCTCATGGTACATAGGCTTCAGCCTGATCGGGCTGAAGCCTATGTACCATGAGGATTCGGTGACCCCTATACCAGGACCAGCAACTTGTGTGACCTGGTCAGAGTAGTCACTGAAAGGAGTGAGGCTGCTGTGGACCCTGCGCACCTGCCTGAGATGAAGTATTCACACCAGGAGCTTCTTATCACACACACCATAAACACATGCACACCCAACAAAGGAGGAACTAGAGACTTGCCCTGCAAAGAGGAGCTGCCGAGAATCTCTGGTCGCTGCAGATGCACGACCGCAAGTGAAGGCTCCCCGACCACTGAGTGCAACCTGCTTAGGGTTGCCTTCAGCAAACTCACCGGAATCACCTGCTGCTGCTCTAGCGCTCATGGAAAAGGCATTTTCAGGAGGTTCGGTCACTCTGATCCTGCAAGGTGCTGGTTAGACTGATTTAGGACCAGTTGACACCAGAGGAGCGTGCTGTTAATTAGCTTTGTAGTGCTGGAACACTGTTGACTTTAAAAAATGAGTCACGGTGGACTCTTGAGAGACTGATTACTAGTGGGGCTTACCCTGAATGTTGCCTATAGTGAATTGGGAATAGCCACTACCGCTAGAAGTAAGGAGGATGTGAGACCCGGGAAACCACCTAACGAAACACTAGAGCGCGGACCTCTGGGGGACAGTGTGGTTGTTTGTGAATGTCTTATTTTTCCTTTGTTAGCAGTGGACATAAACTACTTCTCTTTTTTCATAAAAGTGAGTATCTGGCTGGACAATGATTTATTGCTGCTGCTGTGTGCATTCTGAGTTATGAGCCTGTGTTCACTCCCCTGTATTCACACCTTCAGCACCCCCCAAGTGAGCCTTGGACTGTTCAATCACGTTACCACTGAGAGTCAAGTACAGTAGGGGAACTGGGCCCAGTTGTTTAGAGTCCATAGCAAGTTGGGCCTGGGACATCAGTAATAAAAGGCCTCGACCTCCATGGTTGTGCCCAGTAACCCCTGCTTGCCCAATGGTTCTCTGAAAGGGGTGCTGGCAAAAGTCAAAGACAAGCAGAAAGTCAACGAGTGATAGGAGAGGTAGCTGGGTTGTGTAGATTTAGTGCATTGTGGTGTACTTATCTTTAAAGAGGCAAGTTTTCAACTTTTTCGTGAATTGGAGCAGCATTGGGGCGCTCCTGATGGATATATGGTTGTTTTTCCAGATCCTGGGTGCCTAGATGGACAAGGTCTTCTGGTTTATTTTGTCTTTTTTACACTTCTTAGCCTCCAGTCGAACTACCAGAGGTGGTGAGCTTGTCTGCAAGATAAGCGGGGTGCTGATCTTGGTCATTTTGTAAATGATGCAGCTGAAGACGTGCTGCAGCATGTATGATGCCTTTAAGGGGTTCCAGCGTGGGCTCTGGGAGGCCATGCAACAGAGCGTTACCAACATCCATTTGATGCGCAGCAAGTATTCTTTATCAGGGAGTGTACTCCATGCAGAGCTCCTCAGTGTTCTTCTATTCATCCCTACTGAGTTTTTTGGTGGCAAAAGGAGGTTCACTTCCAAATGCACCCACTCAAATGCCAAATTCTCGTCCTTACTGGAAAGGAGCCTGGCGAATCTCACCAAATGCCTAGACCACATCTAGCGTTGGATGAAAGAGTGCTCCGTATGTTTGAATGTGATTGGGATTGAAATCCTGCAAAACGTAAGGCAGATCTCCTTGAGTTCAAGCCTGATACAGAAATGTCCAAAACACTAAAATGAGGATGGAACACAACCACCTGTTTTTCAAAAGACTGTTCAGATTAGATTTTATCGACGTATCAACAGCGAGGATGCTGACTGAGGATTGCTGCGCAGGAATCTCATTTTGCAGCTGGAGGGATTTATGTAGCGTTCCCACAAGAACCTACATAAGGTTTAGGCATCCAAAGTGGTTGCTAAGGTGACAGGCAGACCCTGTAAGTCTTCTTTCTATAGGACTATAAAAGCTTGATAAAATACACATTTCGCCGGGATCTTAGTTGTTTAAAGAAATATGGCCAGATATTCCTTGGATGCGAACCTTTTACTTCCTCTTCTTTCACATTGTTGCAATATATGATTTTCTGACAGATTCTTCCCATCGTTCTCTTTAACTTTTCTGATCCATGGTTCCAAACATCAGGCTTTGATTTGATCAGATAGCTACAGTAACAGATGCTTTGCGTGGCTGCTATCCCTGTAGAGGAGCAGGGTTGTTGAAGTGCTGTTCTTTTGTTGCCATGTCAACATATTTGCTAATCTTCTCCCTTAAAAATCTCTTTTTCTGTTCCTTTTCCAGGTATGCGCTTAGCCCTGGCTGATGCTGGTGACACAGTGGAAGATGCTAACTTTGTCGAAGCCATGGCTGATGCTGGCATTTTGCGTTTATACACTTGGGTGGAGTGGGTGAAGGAGATGTTGGCGAACTGGGACAGCTTGAGAAGTGGCCCTGCTAATACGTTTAATGACCGGGTGTTTGCCAGGTATATCTCAGTGTGTTTCTGTGTACACTCCTATTACGTAATTGAAACATCAAATACTGCTATTGCTACCAGGTTTCCACCTGCACTGGACTTCCATTGTGGTGATAAAGGGGCCATCTGGCAATACAAAAACACTCTATGCCTATCTGCAGCAGTCACCAACATTGTGGTACCAGAATGTGCCTTTGTGTGATGAAATGTCATTTGATTTTGAGACTTAATGTGAGTTAATTAACTTGATCCCTTCACTTTGACTAGCACTGATACATTGTGCATCTTCTAGTGTATCATGACCCTAACCATGTGACCCTACTAGCCTTTCCTCCTGTTAATGCACATGATCTAGATGAAGTACACTTTTGATGTACTTGAACCAGATGATTTGTCTGCTCTCAGTGTGCATCCCTTTGATTTACCTTTTCCTGCCTTTTACATACTTAATATGTACATTCTGTTAATAATATCTTGGAAAACTGCCTGCTTGTCATGGACAATTTTGTTCCCAATTATCCAAGCCTTTACATCTCAACAGCCTTAGTCCATTTGAGGTAGCATCCTGCCATGTGGCGATTATGGAGTACTTGCAGAATGAGGCATGTAGGGATTTAGTCAGCGAGGAGGCAGTGGAGAGCTAAACTTGGACTGCCACTGTGGCATGCACATGCGCCCTTTTCCTTGTTTACTTTGGAACCAGGTAGGGGGTGGAGCATAGTACAAGGAGTATTGAAATTGTAAGTAAAAGGGGAGGTAAATTACCCTGTAAATGTTTTTTTTCTGTACTGAAGCTACTAAACTCACTACAGATGACCTGTCAAATTCTTTTATTTGAGGAACTCTTATGCAAATAAAGCATGCAACAAGGTCATTTGCGAAGCACTTTCAGTCATTGTTGCAAGACCTTTTTACCTAGTATACAGTAAATACAAAGGCACGATGTGTACTATATAAAACCATATTGCTATCAAGTTACAGTGATGTATGTCCTGTAAAAGTCTCAGCTTGAAGCTGTCAGTAGTAGTTTGTAATACTGTAAAATTAAGGAAACAAATTGTACACAAATTAAAATATTGCTTTACACAAGCCATAATACTTTTTTTAAAGATTGAAAAACTCAATCACAAAAGTTTATTACTAGGTAAACATTTGAATGGAACAGACTTGTTGCTTGATTGTGCACTGTGTGCATACTTGAGACCTCCTTGTGCCTGGCCTGGAATCTCGTAATTACTACCGTACCATGCCTGGCTTCAAAGCACTAATGCCTCTGTGCCCAAATATTTGGTTTGTGTGGTGTATTTGATGTTATGATGTGATCATCGGAATAGCAGCGTAATAAACCGTAGAAGGTGTGAACGCAGACGTGATTGAGTATAGACTTCTGCCCATTTCTGAGGTGAGGGTAATGGGACCAGACTCCTATACAGAGAGCCATTTTAACACTTCCTGTCTGGCACGATTGTCCCAGCAAATCATTTCTTGCGTGGAAGAGGTGTGATCCCTGCACACTGTTTGTGTATTGTAATGGATCAGTCAAGCTCTCGATCCACTCTACGCACAGTCATAATCCTGGCAATCAAGTGGTCTTCAACCGCATCTTCTACTACCCTAGTCGATCTACATAGGCTGAGCTGGCTGTGGGGCCTGCTCAGCAGCTGCAGTCAACAGCGTGCGCTCTTCCATTACCAAGCCTTTGTTTTGCTCACTTCCATTAGAATGCAGTTTGAGGAAAGAGACCTATTGCTGTGGCTGGAGGATTTAGGACAGAGGTCTTAATTGTGGGCAAGGCTCCCTCAATATGGTCACCTAGTTGGTGGCCGCAGACTTTGGGCACCACCCCCATCCCTAAGGAGGAGGTTAAAAACCTGGGGATGTGGCTAGACTCTACTCTCTCCTTCGATCACCACACCAGGACTGTGGCGGGAAAGTGCTTTGGCATAATGAAGGGCCTTCGGAAGACCTTAGATGTGCTCCCGGTAGCTGCCAGAAAAAACCTAGTCCATGCATTTGTCCTCTCTCGCTTGGACTACGGGAATGCACTCTTCATAGGCTCCAGTAAAAAGAGCGTGCAAAGATTACAATACATCCAAAACGCTGCCGCCCGCCTAATCCTGATGCTCCCTAGGAGAGCCTCATCCAAAAATGCCCGAACTACTCTTCACTGACTCCCAATAAGGGAAAGAATTTTATTCAAGGCCCTATGTATTAGTCAACGGATCTTGATGAGGAAAGGCCCAAAGTACTTGCACAACCTACTGTTTCCCTACACTCCAACCAGGGCCTTGCGTTCTCGGGGTTCAGGGCTGGTGCAAATCCCAGTAATAAAAGAAATGAGAATGGGAGGCCATTCTTTCTACTACCTAGCAGCTAAACAGTGGAACACACTTCCCATGGACCCTCGGATGGAACAATCTGATAAAATCTTTAGAAAGAGACTGAAGACATGGCTCTTCCAGACATAGAGCCCTTTGGCTTCTGCCTGCCCTTTTCGACACTTCTCTGTAGCTCCATCTGGCCGCAGCGCGGGGACACACTAGCTAGTGTAACCAGGCGCTTTACAAACTCTTTATTATTATTTATTAGGATTATGGACATCGATTGCACTTAGTGTTTCCTTTGTTTTGTTTCTAGTGAGATGAATGCTGGTGTGGTCAAGACGGAACAGAATTATGAGAAGCTGATGTTTAAGGAGGCACTGAAAACTGGATTCTTCGAGTTTCAGGTAGGTGCAGCTTTAAAAGAGGTTATGGCTAACTGTTGCTTGAATTGCTCCAAGCCTCCTTGTGCGGCCAGAGCAGGGCATTATCTTTTTCTGTATTTTTGTTTTGTTTATTACCCAGTGCCCTGCAGTCATTTTCTGATTCCGTTTTTGGGATAACACTGTCCACATTTGGTTATTACCTTAGCACTCTCACATTAGGTTCTTCCTCAATGTGCATTATTAGTTAGTGATTTGAAATTATGGTTTTATTTCATTATTTGTGCTCTCTGTATTTGAGATTTGTTTTAATTCTTTACTTCTATTTGTATGTTTATGATTTTCCGTTTTTGATGGTCTTTGAATACGTAATTTCAATGTATGGCGGAATCCCATTCTGTGCCATTTAAACATTAACTGATGATCAGCTGCACTTTAATTCGAGTGATTTCACCATCGAATAGATGCATAAGCAAAAGCTCAATGTATTAAAATCTTTAGCATGGAACACGCACCGTTAATAACCTTTGTGTAACTGTAGCACAAGGAAGATGAAGGAACATGTGTTTGAATGAGCAAGTAATTACATTTTGAAGAACTCTCCTTTTGAGGTACAAACTTCCCATGATAGTAGATATTTAAAATGCACAAAGACGTGATATAATTGGTGAGTCTATGAATTGGGGTTAAGCCGATGACTCCTCGTTTCATGAAGTGTCTTTTTCCCTAGCACTTCATAAATCATCCCAGTCAAATTTTAGGGACTATAATGTAGTCCATCTTTCCTTTTGCAAGATTCCCAGTACTTTCATGATTGAGCTGTATTCCCAATTTCTAATTTCACAATTCTAATGAAAACATCTTCTCCCTTCTCTTTCGAATTATCCTTCCAGACTGGTCTGGAAACCTTTTTCCCCAGTAGAGGCTCTTGAGTACAGACTTGTGACACCATGCAACTCTGAGATTCCACCACTGGACATGATAGCATCAAAGTATGTTGGGCATCCGCCGGCACGCTGGTGTCAGTTTCTGTTTTTCCGCAACTTTATTACACGCGTCCATGCTCTCCCTGGGTGTCTTAAAGACAAAATTCTTCAGTCAGTAGCTAGGTCAAATGTCTACTACAAATCTTTCCGATTTCAAGTCTTGTTGCACATCACGAAAGAAGATATTCCTTCCCATCCACTACAACAGCATGTGGTGTCTCAGAAGGGAGCATCATGTTGTGGCCTACTCTTTGTGCCTTTGTGTACCTGAATGCCATCCGGGATCTAGTGACCAGGTTTTTTCTCGCTAAGTTCTCTAGAGAAACTTCCCAATGATCTTCACCCTCATAAGCCACCTGAAAGGGAACGATCTCCCCAAAAACCTTCCTACCAAAAAAAAACCACAAAGCAACATTGGATGGAGAATCCCTCTTTCTTCTTGGAGGAAGCAATCTCTTCTTCGGAGGAGACCTTTTGCTGAAATTGAGACAGGAATTTCTTAGTCCATCAACTGACCCTCCAAAGGCCTTTTGACTTTTTACATTTCATTTAAAAATGTTGCAGTTTTATGTAGCACACACTTAGCCTGAGGGCATTGAATTGCTTTACATGAGCAACAGTTTACTTTACACAAGTCCAGATTCATTTTTGTTTTCTTGCACAGGGTGATTACGGGATTTGCCTAGAATCAGAAGAAGTAGAACTAACTTCAAGGAAGTTAAACTCACTCTGGAACTGGGGAGCTAGGTTTGAGTCCCAAAGTCGGCAGCTCTAGCCATTGGCTAAATCTCAGGATGGCTCCTGCACCCTCTTAGCTGTCCCCCAGCGGAGAGCATGTTCCTGCAGGCATGGCAAATCTGACGCCTTTATTTATTTATTTTATTTTATTTTATTTTGAAAGATTTATATAGCGCGAACAAGATCTTTGCAGATATCAGAGCGCTTTACATAGAGCAGGAGAGCGCGTAACATCGTGTAACAGACAATTAGACGTAGCAATTGAAGGTAATAACTGGGGAAGGTACATGAGGGAGCATAGTCAAACAGGTAAGTCAATAACGCTAACAGTACTAATAGGTGGAAGCAAAGATGATCATGTAAATCGATAATACAAGTAATGCAAATAGGCAGAGAGATCGAAACAGGTAGTACAGTTCGGTGCAGAGTCTTAAAGAGTCCGAAATAATATTACAAGTGAGTTTAGCCATGAGGATAGCTTTTACTTCTTTCTTAAAAAGTGTAGTGGAGGTGATGAGCCTGATTTCGGGAGGGAGTGAGTTCCAGATCCTGGGTGCCATTCCTGAGAATGAGCGTTTGTAGGTTTTTTCCTTCCGGAATCTTCGAGGCTTCAGCAGAAGATTGTTTGCGCTTCTGGTGTTTCTAGTGCCGCCAAAAATTGTCAACTTCTGAGTTAAGTAACCGGGTGAGCTCAGGTGTACCGCTTTGTGTGTCATGCATGCGATTTTCAGGTGTATTCTGGCTTCCAGAGGTAACCAGTTCAGGGATTTCAAGTCAGGGGTAATATGTGAGTTCTTTTTTGACCCAGTGATGAGTCTCGCCGCAGCGTTTAGAGAAGCTCTTAGAGGTGCAGTAGTAGTTAGGGGGAGTCCGCAGAGGGCGATGCTGCCATATTCTATTCGAGGGATGACTAGTGATTGTACTGCAGTTTGGAAGTCTTTGGCTGGAAGGAAGGGTTTAAGTTTCCTCAAGGTATTGATTTGGAAGTTCGTTCCCTTAGTTGCCTTGCTGATATGTTGCTGCATGTTGAGATTGGTGTCAAGTGTTATGCCTAAAGATTTTGCTGAGTCCATGATGGTGGGTTGGACATTGAGTGCGGTTAGATGTTTGAGCCAATTTTGCGTGGTAGCGATCTTCGCTCGAGTTGAGATCAGAAGGAACTTTGTTTTCAGAGCATTGAGTTTGAGGTGATTATCGGCAAGCCAGGATTGAGTGCTTCTGATCGTTGTGTTCAGGAGCACAATGTCTTTGGGGGATTGTAATTTGAGATAGAGTTGGGTGTCATCGGCGTACATGTGGAAGTGAACATTGGATGCTTGTAGCAAAGTGGTGAGAGGTTCCATAACTAGGTTGAACAGAGTTGGGGATAAGGAGGAACCTTGGGGGACGCCTAGCGATACAGGTACTGGCGCGGACATCAGGTTGTTGCTCTTGAATTTCTGCGATCTGTTGTGTAGAAAGGACGTGAACCACTTGAGAACAGTTCCAGATATACCCATTCTTGTGTTTAATAGTTCGAGTAAATTCTCATGTTTAACGGTGTCGAATGCTGAAGAGAGGTCAAGAAGGATGAGGAGGCAGGTGTTGTTTTGATCTAGGATTTGAAGTGCATCGTCAATTATGTGCGTCATAGCAGATTCTGTACTGTGCCCTGCTCGGAAGCCTGATTGATAAGGGTTAAGGAGATCAAACTGATCAATGTGTTTAGTCAATTGTATTTGTGCGCACTTTTCCAAAAGTTTGGCGAGGGTGGGAATATTGGTAATGGGACGGTAATTGTTCAGATCAGAGGGGTCGGTCGGCTGTAGGTTTCTTTAGTAAAGGCGTGACTTGTCCTATTTTGAGGGAGTCTGGTATGGTTCCTTGTTGAAGTGAGCTGTTGATAATTTTAGTCCAAAGTGGGAGAAGCAGAGGGGTAAAGTCTTTTACAGCGTTAGCAGGAAGGGGGTCCGTGAGGTGATTGGAGGGTTTCAAGGTGCTGAGCAACTTGCCAATTTCTTCTTCAGAGTAGGTGCCAAAGGATGACCATGTAGCATTGTTTTCCGGTTCAGTGGGTGCTATGCAATGGGGCTTGGAGTAGAGGCTAGCGTCAATGAGGAGATCACTCTTTATGTTGTCAGTTTTTTGGATAAAGGATGCGGAGAAGTCTTCACAGGAAGGTGCTTCGCGCCCAGTGTTGAGTGGTTGGGGTTGTTCCTTGGATTGTGTTCTGATAAGCTCAAACAGTTTTCTCGGACGGTTCTTTGCTTGGTCGAGCTGGAGGCTGAAGAAATCTGATTTTGAGCGTTTTATTTTCCTGAAGTAGGCGTTTCTCTTTTTCTACAAAGTTCTTCGGTGCAGTGCAGAGGGAGCTGATCTCCAGGTGCGCTCTGCCATTCGCATGGCTCGCCTGTCCTCATTGAGACTCCCGTCGTACCATGGATTGAAGTTTTTAGTGGGAACTCTTTTTAGCTTCATAGGTGCAGCCTCGTTAGTTATTGAGGTCATAGCGCTGAGATAGTGGTCAGTCAAGGATTTAACGTCCGTAGTTCCGGTAGGTGGAAGTAGGAGATTGCAGCTGTTAGGAGGCAGAGAGCTCAGGTTGAGTTTTTTTAGGTCTCTTTTCCAGACTTTGGGCTTGGAGGATTGAACCGGGTTAAATGTAACTTTTTCATTGATGAGGAATGTGACAATATGATGATCTGACCAGTCACAGTGTTGGATGGACTCGAGTTGGATAGCGTCCTCTTTGGAAATGATAAGGTCGAGGATAGAGCCTTTCTCGTGGGTCGGGCTGTTGCATATTTGAGTGAGGTCAAGGGCATTGAGGACATTTTTTAGACTATTTACCACCGCGTCATTGTGATCATTCCAGTGGAGGTTGAAGTCGGCCAGGTATATTTGGGTGAGCTGCCGTCCGGAATTAGTTGAGATCATATCCATGATTTGTTGGGAAAAGATGACGTTGTCCCTGGGTGGGTGGTAAATGCCGTGAAGAGAGCAAATCGGTTTGCCCTCACTGATAATCTCGAGGCAGATGTATTCATAGGTTGTTGGGGATGGTAGGGAGGTGGAGTTAACTTTCAGAACAGATAGGTTGTTCCTGTAGATGAATGCGATTCCACCACCTATTTTGCCGGGCCTGTCAAGTCTAATGATGTGGTAGCTGGGCGGAACCAGAATATCCAATATAGGTGTAGAAGATTCAGTTAGCCATGTTTCAGTCAAGATGATTAGGTCATGGTCCAGTGTTAGGATGAGATCAGCGATGGCGGCTGAATGTTTCGAGGCCGATCTACAGTTGAGGAGAGTGCATTTAAGACGGGGTGTGTTGAGGGAGGTAGAGGGTTTTAGATAGAGAGGGATTTTTCTAAGGTTTTTTGGGATGGAGATTCTACTGTTTAGTGTGGGGGGGGGTCTAAGGGAATTTGAGTGTATCGTGGGAATGGTGAGGTGTGAGTTGGATGTGTGATTTTGGGGAGCTGGGTCGTAGGAGCGGAGGAGGGTGAGTGTGTCAAGGTCTGAAAGAGGGTTGCAGGGGCGACGAGGGCGGTTTTTGCGATTGCGAACAGGGATTGAGGTCCAGTGAGGGGAGCGTTGAGTAAGAGAGTGTCTGGGGTGTGTGGCGAGTAGTTCTATGATGATGTGCACGTCTTCTTTGACCTGGATGGGGGGCATGTTGGCATGGGAGGGGAGGGGAGGTGGCAGAGGGAGAGGGGTGTCTGGGGTGTGTGGCGAGTAGTTCTTTGATGACGTGCACGTCTTCTTTGACCTGGTTGAGGGTAGCCATAATCTTGTCCAGTGTGGAGGTGGGAATGGAAATTAGGGGTGAATGACTGACCTGGGAATCAGCGTGTGGGTGGGGGAATGAGCTGGTGTTCATGCAGGGTTCCGTTGTGTCAGTGTAAGGGCTGGTGTTAGGGGGGAGAGAGGGTTTAGGCGGGAGGGGTGTGGATGATGTGGGGAGGAGGTTGGAGGTATGGGTGAGGGCGTAGGTGGTAGACGGAGAGAGCAAGGTGGAGGATTGGTGTATGTTGGTGGTGGTGGGAGTGCAGGACGGGGGATAATGGGGGCTGAGAATGGGGGGGGAAATGGGATTGGAGGTGGTCCTGTGTTGAGGCGGGGGAGTTAACAGAGAGGAGGTGTGTTCTGTGTAGTTAGTTGGAGGGCAGTGGGGACTGAGAATGGGGGGGATAAAGGGTGGAGTTTGTCGTTGTGCGTGTCGTTTTGGTGCTGAACTAGGTTAGATGTGTTGAAGGTGGGGGCAGTGATGTCAGGGGTGCGAGGAGTGGTAATGGTATGCGTGAGGGTCCGAGGGTTGGTGAGAGGGGTGGGAGTGCGAGTGGTGTATGAGGGGGAGAGATCTGTGTCTGTGTTTGAGGAGTGTGGGGTGGGGGTGCGAATGGTGTATGATGGGGAGAGATCTGTGTCTGTGTTTGAGGAGTGTGTGGTCGCTACCTGGAGCTGAACTAGGATAGAGGGGTTGTAGGTGGGTGGCTGGAGCTGATCTAGGATAGAGGGGTTGTGGGTGGGTGGCTGGAGCTGATCTAGGATAGAGGGGTTGTGGGTGGGAGCTGAGGAGTCAGGGGTGGTAGGTCTGTCTCTGAATGAGGAGTGTGTGGTAGCTGCATGGTGCTGCACTAGGTTATGTCGGTTGTGGATGGGAGCCTTTGACCCACACACTGCCTGACACCACACGTCAAAGGACCTCAGTGCTTGAAAAGAGGTCAAAGCCTTCCATTGTGCCTTCCTCGTTTAGTCAGAGACTCACCCAATGCTGGTGCAGAGGTGAACTTTAATCATGCTTCCATGGCAGGTGACCTCCCTAGGGGTCAGCGATTTGTTTGGATGAATAAGATTTTTGGATTTTAAGCATTTGCAGTGCCGGATAAAGAATATGGCTATACAGATATTGATGGTTTGGAGGCTGACCGCCTCCTTACCAATTAGGAAAATGATGCATGCTCATTTCTAGACTTTCAAGATGTGAATGACCTAGCTACCTCATGAGAAGGAGACATCCCTTACTCATCTGCTCTACCTCAGAGTATGTTTGCTCATTCATGACTGTAGTACAAAAAGCAGCTAAATCCAACCCTGCGGAGGTGAAGTCTAACATTTTGACTAAGATCTTGCAACCCTCTTCCTCAGTTGCCTTAGTTGCAGAACCTTTGCTTTCTTTCAGTCAGTTAAGCCCTCTTGGGTCCTTTCATGTATGCATTGAAGAAACACTTTTTGAGCCAAGCAGTCAACAGACAGATAGCCAGACCCATAAGCTTGCTCCAGGTTACCCCTACTTTTTGCCCTCTCACCAGTCACCCAAAGGTCTGGTTGTCCAATTCTCCTCCTTGAAGGAAAACCAGAATGCTTTCCTCATGTTGCCTTCTTACAGAGTTGAAGAAACTTGACTTTAAGGTAGAAAAGACTTTAGAAGTAGGGAGGCAGAGACTTCCAAAACCAAAGGCCCCTGCCAACTGGATTATTGTTTTCATGTTTTGTGGGAATTGTTATTCCCTATCATGCGTCCAAGATGTAAATTGATACTTGTATAGCGCACTACTCACCCGCAAGGGTCTCAAGGCGCTTGTACGAATACCGCTGTGGAACCCATGCTGGCGTTCCCTGTGAGGCGTCCACTCCTGGGCACCCCCAAGGTGGAGGCCAGGCATCCTTAGCGTTGTGGGGGCCGTTGTGGAGATTAAGCAAGCTATTGCCCAGAGTTGCAGAGTGGGACTCCATGATTGGAATAGGCACCGAGGCGGGAATTATCAGGTCCGCGGAATTTTGAGCCCAAGACCCGCCGAGGCGGGGAATTGAACCCTGGTCCCGGGCTAGACCTCTGCATCAGGGTCTGCCGCTCTAACCATTGAGCCACACTTCTCCACTAGATGTGGAATGTGGAATGCTCTCCCACTGGACCTCCGTGCCCAACCTAACCTTCTGCCCTTTCGAAAGTCTTTAAAGACTTGGCTGTTCCCTTAACCATCTTCCCGCTCTCGTCTGATCTATCCAGATCTTCTGTCAGCGCTGGGACGCTCTCGGGCAGCCATGCGCTTTAAAAATCTTATTACAATATACAATTACTACAGTATTCAGCCTGACAGACCACATTAGAAAGCCATTTGCAGGCCTAGTCAATGATTGGTTAGATCTTGATGTGGCCTGGTCACTGTGGACATTGTTGCTTGAGCGCAGGTAGTATATGTGTTGGCACTCTTGGATGCATTCTACTGACTTGTCAAAGCCACAGTCATTGACATGCCTTTGATGCTGAACAGCTGTTTACTGAGACGCAAAAGCAGTAGATCTATAGCTCCTTGCTTTGCTGCTCAAAGGGGCGATAGAAGTGGTGCAGCTGGAAGAAAGGTGCCCCACATTTTATACCTTTGCTTTTTGGTCCCCAGGAGAAACAATGTACTGAGATCCATTCTGGATCTTCACTTTCATCTGCATCAAGGATAGGAGCGAAGAAATGCAAAAGGTTGTGGCTGATGCATTTAGGGAAGCTGGGTGTGGCTATTGTAGGCTGTTGAAGGAAACTGTGGAAATTGTATGGTAATAGAGGCAACAGTTTTTGGAACGCACTTTTTGAAGAGGTGGTCATTTGTGACAAATTAGATGCAGCCATTTTGTCTTTAAAGTTCTCCGTTTCTAAATATAACTGTGATGAAGCTTATCTATAAGGGCCATACTATGTAAACTTTTGTAATCACAACTTGCTTTCCAAACACGTGAAGTGGCTATTTTATATTTTAGATGTAAGAGTAGTACCAAATTGTCTTTAAGCATTATTCTGTCCAGCTGTTTCATTTTTTGATAGAAACACTTTGAATGTTGTTTTAATGTTATTCTGCTTTGGAAGTCGACCTTGTGCCAGCTACAGTGCCTTAACACCTTGGCTCTGTTTCAGGCTGCAAAAGACAAGTACCGTGAACTGGCCATCGAAGGGATGCAGAGGGACCTGGTGCTCCAGTTCATTGAAACCCAGACGCTGCTGCTGACTCCCATCTGCCCTCACTTGTGCGAGCACATCTGGTCGCTGCTGGGGAAGGTAGGTGGCAGCTGCTAGGGGAGAGGGCTCCAGCAGATGCTGCCCTCAGTCAGAAGAGGCTGCTAAGCAGCATGTACTGTTTGCAGTACAAGGAAGACTGCAAGGTCAGTAGAGCGACCAGGTTTCAGTTCACTGAATCAAGAAAGAGGTCCTAAAGAGATCAACACCAAGGCACCCAGCATGCATGATGAACCCTTACTGACCCACAAGGTTTAGCTAAGAGTATCCTGTTGGAACCAAACCATCCAATTAAAAATAACGTTAGGCTCTAAAGCAATGAAAACTAACTTGCATGCTCAGACGCTTCAGTTCCTTTATTGAAGTTTTCCATAAACTGCTGCTTCCTCCTGTGTATTGATCTTTTTTATTACGTAAATGTTGCTTGACGCTTTGTTGGATATTACAAGTTACAGCCTACATCCAGGAGAACCACCTTACTGACTCGGCGGTGTTTTGTGCAATTTAACACTTTTTATGTTTAGAAAGAGTTCTTGTCTTTCCTCTGTTGGAATAGACACTTCTATCCTGCAAGAGCAGGTTGACGAGTAGGATTGACATCACAAGAAGCACTACAGCGAGTCTTGTGCAATTTATCCCTGTACAAAGAGGGATTTTGTGGCTTCTTTAAAAATTTACTGTATTCAAGAGCCACGTAAGAGAAGCTGACCGTACCCCTTTAATAAGGCCTACACCACATTTACTGTTTATAATACAATTAGTCACCTTTCTTGGAGATAATTAATTACAGGGTGCTTGATTGGAGGCTCTCATTTTCTAGTTTATTGTGTCATAACCATGCCAAAACGAGAAAAATATTATTTTACCTGAGCACACACAGGCCTCCTCTGTACTAAAACCAGAACACGTTGGGCGAAAAGTCCAATTGTTACCGCCCACTTTTCTGTGACTCTTTCGCTGACACTGTGAATCGGCCCCTCCTCTCATCCCATCTTGCTCTTCAGCCATTCCAGCTCTGTTGCTTTCCCCACGCAAATTGATCCAATGACGAGAATGGAACTGAAAGATGCATGTAACAAATCCATGAGACATAATTCACTTTAAGAATTTGTGATAGGTTACACATTTTACAGGGACCGAAGCGATGTGCAGTCACTAGAAACCTTTTGATGGACCCCCTGATCTGTTTTTGCTCTTCAACTCAATTTGGGAATGGTTCTGGGGTTTCACTAATTTCTGTGACTTCATTCCAAGTACTTTTTGATTTGCGATTTTGTTGCTCTCCAAACCAACAGCCTGATTCGATCATGAAAGCCTCCTGGCCAGTGGGTGGTCCTGTGGATGAAGTCCTAATGCGCTCATCGCAGTACCTTATGGAAACAGCACATGAACTGAGACTGCGCCTTAAGGGCTACATGGCCCCAGCTAAAGGAAAGGTGAGATACACACGTTCACACTTAACATTCTAAGTAGCTGGGGGTATATGATGGTAGAAGTCACTGCTATTTAATGGATCAACCTACAGTTCTTTAAGGATGAAGAATGTGAATACTAGAAGGAGGGCCGCTAGAAGAGGTTGACTCGAGTCATCTTTTTGTTGTTAAATGGCTTCAAAAGGCTGTTAGCTCAAATTAGGTGATACATGAAGCCTCTTTTATCCTAAGATACCTCAGTATGAGACCCTGTAACGTTCACTATAAGTCTTTTATCTTTTTCATCCATAGTGTGCCATTATGCCAACAACCATAGTTCTTTATAATTGGCTAAAAGGATTTATAAAACGTTCCTGTTAGTTTGTTACCATGCTGAGCTGTAGTTTCAAGTTAGCTCAGGGCTCCAGTTTCCATCATCATTGAGAGCGAAGCAGGCATGAACCTGGCAGTGTGAAATAGAATCAAGAAGCAACATCTGAGGGGAGTCACAAAAGAAACTCAATCGGAGATGGTCAGTGGATCAGGGAGTCCAAGGCAAAGCAGCAGCTTTGGGACAAGGTATCTGTGCTAGTCTTATGGACCAAGGAATCATAGTTGAGTCAGCTAGTTTGTGGAGTTGAAATGGGAGTAAGAGCTTGTTAGTGGGATGAGGCAGAACATTAGTTAGTAGGCCGTTGGACAGTAAAGCATAGCAGGGAAGTGGTGACTAGTCTTCAGTGTGGGGCGCAGGGTAAAAGTGGGTCACAGCATTAGTTGCACATTGTGCTACTGCAGTGCCACCCCATCCTATCCCATCGCATTGCATTGCCATGGGAAAGGAAATACCCACATGGCAGGTAGGCCATGATTATGCAGGCTAGGGATTCAAATGTAGCTTAACAAGGGAGGATGAGAAATAAGAGAGGGGAACATTATCAGACTTGGTCAAATGGTAAGTAATATGGGTTTGACTTGGATTTACCTGGTTGCTGTAAGGCTCATTTACCATCTAAATGCTGTTTCGGATTAAACTATTCATTGACATATATTGAGTATGATTCGTGACTTTTAAATGGGTGATATTTTATACTGAGAGTTGAGGGCAACGTGAGAGGTTTTTGAGAACTGTGAAGGTCTTTGGGATTGTTGATATTTCCCACTTATTTCTCTCACAAGCCACTCTGTGCTAATCATTTTCCAAGTGACATCACTGTGATGTCCCCAATAAATTAATGTGGCTCTCGTCACAACTCATATTTTAAATATGTGGAAATGTGTTGCTTATTGTTTTCTCAAATGCTCAGCATCTTGTGGCATCAGATGGGTCTCTAGAAGAGCCTTTTATTCTGGTTAATGGACTGTTTCATTCGATGTTAAGTTATATTGATTATTTCTATAGTGCTTTATGCTACTCTAAGTGCTGAGGGTTACTGGAGAAAGAACATAGCATGCGGTCTTAGAATGCAGAGCAGTTAAGGGAGAGGAAAGCAAGTGAGATCAGGAGAAAGGAGCGAAATTAAAGTCAAGGTGATGGATGACTTAGGAATTTGGGCCTGACATAGCAGTCATTGTAGTGTTCAGTAGATACTAGAACAAGTCACAAAGACATTTAGGGAGGCAGTGACTACATCCCCCAAACAGTGTACACAGTGAGACCTCTCGTGCAGCCTTTTTGTAAAAGATACATTTACTTGTGGGCACTTTCCTTAGCAGGGAGATATAGGAATATTTCCCTAAGCCAGTGGTTCCTAACCTGGGTTTCGCGACACGTACTCAAGGATGTTATGTCATGTTGTTTGTATTTGTAAAGCGCATTATCACCTGCAAGGGTTTACTGGCACTGAGCCAGTGTGTGTGTGTCTAGCTCTGCCTATGGTAGGTTGGTTAGTTAAAAAGCCAGGTCTTCAGCTTCTAGCAAAATTCAAGAAGAGTGGATAATGAGGCTGTTTCAAGCTTTAGGATCAACTGCTTAAATAATTAACTTTATATTAGTAGATTACTAAAGTATATCTACTTTAAAACAATAAACGTAGAACTGACAATGTTAAAATGTTCTACAAATGTGAAAGAATTTTAAAATTGGAAGCTAAAAATTAAGTTATTATCCTTAGCATGATTCGTGAGAGCAGTTAAAGTAAAGCAAACTGTAGTATTGTGACCTCAATTAAAGAACTGATGTGCACTGGCAAAAAAAACGTACTTTAGAAGCAAAAAAGACACTGCAATATGCTAGAGCCTATCCGATTACTTTGTCTTTTAGAGATACATCCACATTTTGAAACGCTCCAACCTTTCAATTAAAATTTTAATTTTTGTATATCTTTTCTCTGTATTAAAGTAAACATTCCATAATTTATATATTTTGTTTAATGTATAGTTGTTTCTGTAGTTTTATGTGTTGGTTTGAGGTTCAATTCGTAGAAATTGCTTAAGTAAGGGTCCACTTTTGTCCAGTAGTCATTCATTGGGGGTCCACACAAGTCTAAAGGTTAATAGCTAAGGCCCTAGGAGTTCAGGAATCTCAGATAAGAATGGCATCCGGACTGAAGAAGAGGAGTTCTTTGGTCGCTGCTTAACGTTTGGTCCTTGGACTCATCAAGCTAGGCTAAGTGTGAGCTGGACACGTCTTTTAGCACTTAAGAATGCACCCTAAACCATGCTATGGTAGCCAATAGAAAATGTTTATTAAACCACAGTATGATTACGTTTATGAAGGCAAAACCATTTTGTTTTCAAAGTAGCCCTTTAGCATTTGCTGTGATAGTAATTATTTTTCTTCTTTTCCCGTAGAAGGTGGACAAGCAGCCCCCACAGAGACCATCTCATTGTACCATCTACGTGGCAAAGAACTATCCCCCCTGGCAGCATACGACCCTGTCTGTTCTGCGCAAGCACCACAAGGTAAAGGCACAAGTCAGAGGAAGTGGAGTGGCTCTCTTTGATTTTAATTTAGGTTTCAGAGCAAATCATAGCACTGAGACTGCCTTGAAAAAAACTACGGGAGAAATACGCACGACATTGGATGGTGGAGGGTCAGCAGCTCTGCATCTGCTGGACATATCCGCAGATGTTTGACACAGTGGACCATGTTCTTTTGGTCCAATGGTTGAAAACCATAGGGATAGGAGGAAAGACCCTCTCTCTTTTAACATCATTCTTAGGCAGATCCCAAACGGTACATCTAGGTAAGTTTAAGTCATTGCCATTTGTCTTTCCTTGTGAGGTTCCTCAAGGTTCCTCGTTGAGCCCAATGCTTTTCAACATATATGTCTCTGAGCTTGCCCCGCTGATTAGAAGTTTTAATTTGACTCCCACTTCCTATGTTGACTATACCCAGCTGGTAATTTCGAACAGTGGATAAGTATGTTAATCACTCCCGCAAACTACATGACTGTATGATTGCTTTGACTAGCTGGATGATAAGGCAATGCTTGAAGCTGAACTCAAGCAAAACTGAAGTGATATTGTTTGGTAATCTCTTTCCACCTTGGTCTCCGGCTTGGTGGCCAGACAACCTGGGCTCTCCTCCTTCACCAGTAGTTACAGCCAAGAATCTCGGCGTTATTATGGATGAAAAACTTAATTTGTGTCTTCTTCCCATCTTACCATCAAAACCTTAAGAAAAAATCCTTCCCTTCATTCCAAAAAATACCAGAAAAACGGTTGTGGCCTCGCCAGTTTTGTCCAAATTGGACTCTTGCAGTGGCCTATATATGAACCTCCAAGCCAGACTACTTAGGAAGTTGCAGGCGGTACAAAATGCCGCAGCTAGATTAATCCTGGACATTCCGAAGTATCAGTCTGCTAGGACAGGTATCCCGGACCTTCATTGGCTTCCTGTCTGCCAGGCACTCTACATTGCTCACAAGGCACTGCATAGAGAAGGTCCTAAATTTCTTTGGAATGTTTTCAGCTGGTACTCTCCAAATAGACCTCTTCGATCAGCTAACGCCAGCTTGGTGACCACTGCTAGAATCAAAAAGACGAGCTAGGGTGGTGGGGGCTTCCGCTATAATACCATCAAGCAGTGGAACTCTCTCCCTTTATACCTCAGGACGATACCTAACCTCCTCAATTTCAGAAAACAACTTAAGACGTGGCTTTTTAGAAATGAGCTTTCTTGGCGTAGTATGTTTGAGCTTGAAAGCTCCAAGACACCTACGGGTATAAACGCGCTATATACGTTTTAATGACAACATAACATAATTTTCAGTATAAAACGTGCCTTAGTCTTAAGTTGGACAGGAGACTGATAGGTAACCTTTCTTTCTATTTTATATGCGAGAACGTTTTTTTGTTGTTTTTTTAACCTTTATTTACCATTTTACAAGTGCACACTGTTCATACCTTGGCTACAAAAGTAAGAAAAAAAACACACCAATGAGAATAATATTCCAATGGGAGCACTATAGCCAGGTCAAAGAATTAAATATAGACGTACAGATTCCACAACCACCAATAAGTCCAACAAATTAAATATTGATGCTACAACCAAGATGTGGCGACTCAAGGGGCTTTACATGAGAGTAGTAATTGAAAAAGTGTAATAACCAGCATAAGATAGGATGTCATACCTTGTAAGTTCACCCTACTCCAGTCGGTTCTCTACCCTGCTCTAGCTGCGAGTCAAGAGTCCGGCATGCAGCCTCCGGGTAACTTCTCAATGGACCCCAGATGTCTTTAGGGCGTAAGGCGTGTGGCAGCGTGCAAGCATAAGTCTCACTATTTGTACTACAATAAGCCAAACTATTCAACCAGTTCTGCAAATTGGGAGCCCTTTTTCCTCCCCAGTTAATAGCAATCTCTCTCTTAGCGAGCAGAAAACCAATAGCAGCAAATTTCCGCACTCCTTTGGGGAAGTACACTTCATAACCCAAGAGTGTCACCTCAGGGATAGGGATAGGGGCAAGAGTGAGGTCAAGCATGTGTCCTAATGTTAGGTGTATCGCCTCCCAGTATGACAGTAGTTTGGGACATGTCCATGTTAGGTGTGCAAAATCAGCATGTTGTGCCTTACACTCCAAACAGTAATGGGGTCTGAACGGATCAATTCTATGTGAGTTCTCTGGGTGATGTACATTCTATGAAAAAATCTATATAGCAATAACCTATGTCGATTACTTAATGAGATATTTTTAGTGACTTCACAGCACTTTTCCAACTGGTCATCCAAGATGGGGTGTCCCAAGTCGGCCTCCCATGCCTCGCGCAATTTGGCGTTGTTAATGGGGAGGAGTGCCGAACACACTTAACATAATTTATAAATCAAATATTCCCCCACTGAGTGGTCCATAAAAGTGACAGTGCGGAAGCGATCCTAATCAGTCATGAAGAACACATGGCCACCTGGGAATAAATCTCCAAATTTTACGATTTTAAAGGAGGTAAGAGTGCGTTGTACTAGTCTTTCGCCCATGATAGGCGTCCAGTGGGGGTTGGGAATCAGCAAGGCAGATGCATATGATAGGGAAGCTCCCATAGTTTGTCACAGTTTGTCAGAGGACCAACTGGTGGTGGACACTGTCTGGATCTCATTAGGATCCCTGGGTATGCCCCTAGGGAGCACAACAGACAGGGCGCTAGGAAGTTCAAAATCTCGCCTCAGGACGGAGAAAAGGAATCCTGGCATCCCTGTGGAACCAGACATGTGTGTAACTGCACTGGCACATGAGAAAGTATAGTTTGAGGTCAGAAACTCCAAACCCACCTCTGTCGTACGGCAATGTAAGAATCTGCACCTCACCCTCTGTCACTTGACCTCCCCCCCCATGTTAAGCGGATAAGATGCAAATGAAATGTCTGAAAAAAACTATTTTGCAGGGGGATAGGGATGTTGTTTAACAAATATAAAAATTTGGGGAGGACTATCATTTTAATCAATGCAACCCGACTGGCGATAGACAATGGGAGTCGCAGCCATCTCTCCACCTGCGACTCCAGGGCGACAACTACCTGGCCATAGTTGAGACAAATAATTTGAGCCGAGTATAAATGCATATGGATACCCAAATACTTGGTGGAGTCAGTGCACCATTCCAGTGGGAATTCGCATTCCCATTGCTTTGTGCTGGGAGTCAAGGGGAATATAACTGATTTGCGCCAATTAATATGTAGACCAGAAAATAGTCCGAATCTGACCGTTTCACCAATCAGAGGTTCCAGATTTTTCTGAGGTTCCCGAACATATAAAATGACATGGTCAGCATACAGAGACTAATAGGGGGCCGGTGTTAAACTGAAGTCCTCGCTGCAAGTGTCTCTCCTGAAAATGTCGAACTAAGGGATGCATGGCGAGAATGAACAACAACAGCGACATGTGGCACCCCTGACGTGTGCCACGCGATAATGAAAAGGGGTGAGATAGTGTACCATTCATGCATATTCTGGTGGAGGGATTACTATATAATAAAGCTATGGTAGCGATGAATCCCTTGGGCATCCCCATCCTGTGCATAACCGATATGAAAAAGGGCCACTCAAGGGTGTCAAACGCCTTCTCAGCGTCCAACAAAATTGCGGCAGCTGGGACTTCAGGGCTGATCCTATGAAGAATGGCGAACAGAGTACGAAGATTTAAGGAAGTGGATCTGTGTGGGATAAAACCTGACTTGGTGGGTGAAAAGATGAACTCCAACAGGAGCAATAACCGAAGAGAAAATATTTGAGGCAAAATGTTGTAATCTAGATTGAGTAATGACAGGGGTCTGTACGAGCCACAGTACGCAGTGTCCTTACCTTACATACGAGAAAGTGAAGGTGGGCTGTATATATTGTGTGCCTCCTTACCATAAAATTCAGCTAATGTTTCCAAAGGAAGCACATTCTAATAAGAAATATGGAAAAGTCTAATTTATCTTTAAAAATATGTTTTGCAATCCTGCACTTACTGGGTGGGAGATATTCATTGCTTACTAATACAGTGAAGATACTAAGGCATGTCTGTGGATATCTTGTAGAGGTTGTGCTGTAACCTGAAAGGGGTTTGATGAATTTGTTATCATCACTCAAAGCTCCCTCTGCATTAGTGGCCATATCATACAGGCACCTCCTTTTTCCATTTGCTTTTTGAAAACCAGGAGTATGGAGATGTCGTATTCACAAAGCAATCAAAAGGAAATATGGACTGACGTTCTCCAACTTTTACCCACATAATTAATCTGATGACACTGCTATGCATCACTGTGAACCTGTGTTTCAATAAAGCTACTTGCCATAACCTTACTTTGCAAGGGTTGTTCATTTGACATGCCTCACTAGGGGAACTGGCAGTTCAAGGCTAAATGGGGCTGTCCATTCTAGAGGTAAGGTGGTGGGGTCAAAGAGGGAATTGGAGAATATTTTAGTTGATCACATTGCGTTAGGTGGTTTATCTAGTAGTAAAGTATGCTTTCCTCATGCCTTCTTCTGTTGTCCTTCAGGCTTGTGGAGGACAGCTTCCAGACAACAAGGTTATCGCCACTGAGCTGAACGCTCTCCCAGAGCTGAAGAAGTACATGAAGCGAGTCATGCCTTTCGTTGCTATGATTAAGGTAATCTGGAGTGAGATTGTGACACAGTAATCTTGGAGTGGACTGTACAAGCAGTAAACATGTTTTTGAGGCTGTGCTTTCTGATGAGGGCCCATATGCAACAATCACTTTAGTTGGTACTGTACATAGTGGTGGCTTGTAGTCTTGTTGTTAAAGCAGACGCTTGCTCTTCTCGTATTCAACCCATCTTCTAGCACCAGGGGACTGTGGTACAAGGATAGACAACAATCAAATGGGCTTGACGGACACATCCATGTGGCTGTTGCATTTTTTTTTCTTATGATCCCCTGTGCTGGACTTGGGATCGATGCAGTGACCCTTCATTGCACCCTGTGCTTGAACATTTCCTAAGGCTAATTATGCTAGTAAATTCATCGCATTCAAAACCTCCATTTAAATGTAAGTGTGTGACCTGCATCCAAGGGATCAGTTCCATAGCTGCTCTGATGCTAGACCAGCGTAAACCCAGTTTTAATGGTCAGTAAGAGGAAAAACACCCAAAGCAGTAACAGCTGCTGGCCGGGTTTAAGGTTACAACAAAGCAATGCTAGGTAGGAATCATCCGCTCCTAAAGCGGTAGCGTGCCAAATTTGACACCACAAACATCGTTCATCAAACTTGTACAGTTGTCAGCCAAATACCTTTGTTTGGAGACACCCCTTAATAGCTCCTTCTAGTAATTGTGCACCAAAATATTAATAGCAACTGGTGTTTGCTTGTGGTAGTGTCCAACGTAGCCCAGAATGGCCTCCTCCTTTCGTGATTTGTTGCCAGGCTTCTGAAGTTTCTAGTTTTTGGATGTATACAGACCCCCAATGTTGATCTGCTGTTTTAAGATCTCTGCACATCTGATCTTGTATGGAACACCGGCTCCAAGATTCTTGTCAGTGATCCTCTTGACTACTCTTTGTTTTTTAAATCCCATTCACAAAATCCTATTAAAACGTTTACAACACACCTTTTTAGTGGTCTACATATTTACAGTCCTGCATAAAAAACCTACGTAGTTCCCCCACTAAGAGGTTCGGTGTGAACACATGCTCCGTCAAGGAGTTTCCATTCACTCTTTGTCAAAACTCGCTTCATCACAGGAATTATGCCAAACTCCTCCATGAACGTTTCTGTATTTTTCACCATATGTGCTGCTTGTAAAGACCCTACTTATCAGTGCTGATCTTAGTGTGTTTTATAAAAACCAAGATGGGAAATGTTTACATTCAGTACACAAAAAAGACACTACTGCAACCTTTGTAACAATCACTGTTGAATCCTGTAATTGCATTGGGCTAACAGCACTACGCTACCATGGAATGTAATGATCACATGTAGAGGGTGTTTTCCCCTGCAAGCATGCCATGATGTGGTGCTGGGAAGTGTGTTTTCATTAGTATTTCTTACTTTGGTTTTAGCTTACTTTGGCTTTAGGAAACTACAAAGGCCTATGGAGCAGAATAGATTGCCACATTCAGTACAGGTGTGGATGAGGCTGATTGGGAAAGCTTGTAAAGGACACTGTTTTCTCTCCTACAATCCGATTCTCCCAGTGAGCCTTGTAGTTGCTTACATTATCAGAACCATCAGCTCTGCAACGTTGTTGGCTGATGGATGTGGCCTTTCGGTATCAGAAGGTGAGGAGCCTGTCTGTAGGAAAAAAAGAGATTCGTTGGTGTATAGTTCTGGATCTGGCATTTGAGTTTGGTTGCTGGCAACCTTAATTTGGGAAATCAATGCATGGATATTGTCAAAACCTTGCATCCTTGACCTTTTTCCATACTGGTTGCTGCGTACGCCAATGGTGGATAGACAAACTTTCTGTGTCGGTTAAATATTCCCTATTGGCATGCTGTGGGTCTCTTTTATTTTTTATTTTTGCCGCAAGCCTCGATACCTCTAATACACATATGAAAAGTGATTTAGTGGAATGTGGTAGATGATCCTGGATATTCTGGATCTCTTTTAAATGTTACTAAAATAATGTAGTTCTTTCTCAAGCATGTTTTACTTCGCAACTTAACTTCCTTATCTTCTGGCAGGAAAATCTGGAGAAGAAAGGACCACGGGTACTGGACCTGGTGCTGGAGTTCGATGAGCAGGCGGTGGTGATGGAGAACATTGTCTATCTGACAAGTAACTTGGAGGTTCGTCTTCTTTGGGCTTTAACACATGAAGTCAGGATTGATCAATTTTAATGGCCTCATGATTTTGGCTCTCGACGGCGGTGCCAGCAGAAGTCACAAAGCTAATTGCTTAATTGACAACTGTGGAGCTTGACTACCACAAACTTCATTTGTGTCCGAACCAACTAAAACCTTAGATAAATTAGAAGTATCCATTTGGTTAATGTAATGCACTATAGAACTTACTATATAAAGCTGGATGACTTAAGTTCGCCATACAAACTTGAGGCCCAACGTCTGACAGTGGGATCACAAAGAAGTTGATGGGTTTGTACAACAACTGCTTCACCACCTCACCTTCATTTTATACTGGTAATGATGTACTAGACAGGTGCAGCTCAAAATACCCATTCAGTAAGATTTGCAGAACCGTGCCACATGAGTACCAATGAGGCAGGAATCCATTTTGCAAATTCTGCGTAATGCCTGTGAATACAGACATGGAGGCATGTGAGGGAGAATCTCTACATTCATAATTATGTGATGAAATTTTTTTCTGAGTTGAGCCCTCGTCCCTTTAAGTGACAGGCAGCATTAACAAACAAAAAAATCAAAGTAAGGTTGTGATGCTGTTTCTTAGTCTTCTCTTTTCACTGCCAAAGCTGTCATCACAGGAACTGCAGCAAGGAACCCTGCCAAGCCGGCCCTTAGAAATTTGCACTGGCTGCCAGTCAAAGAACGGGTCAACTTCAAGACCCTGTGCATTGCACATAAAATACTGCACAACGAAGGCCCCCCTATTCTCAGACCTCTTGTGTCCCTTCAACAATCAATTAGACAACTCAGATCTAACTCCCTTTCCCTTGCAAAAGTCCCCAGAATTAGGAAGGCCAGAACAGGTGGTCGCTTGTTCTCGTACAATGCTCCTAGACTGTGGAATGCCCTCCCACTCTCCCTGAGGCAAGAACAAAACCACCGCAGAGTTAGGAAAAAACTGAAGACCCTCCTCTTCCCCTGAGCACTACCCCCCTTGTCTTCCCACTCTCCAGGATGATAGTCACCAGCGCCGGGATGCCCTAGGGTAGCTGTGCGCTCTATAAAACCCAAAATCAAATCAATCAAATCAAATCAAATCTGTGGGTCATCTTAAACTTTGCAATCCATTTCACTTGCTTTGACCGGTCTGAGTCTGGTCAGTGGATTGCAACTGCAATTGCGGGCTCAGAATATTGATAGATCGCATTGTGAATCGTAGGTATGAGTTGGATGCCCCTTTCATGCCCCTCTCCACCTTCTGGATTACAGTGAGTAGTAGAGTACCATTTGTACATTTCGACTTTGGATTTTGCAGAGGCAAAAATGGTTATGTTGCATATTGCAGAATTTGCCCCAAATCTATTCGTACATTATTAAAAATGTTATTTCCTAAGTATTCGGTGACTTTGCTGACTAATGGGGGGTCTCTGTCTTGTATGTTGAAGCTCATCTCATCACATAAGTTTAGTTGTTGCTAAGTTAAACAGGAATCCTTTTCCTGCTAGTAACAACAGTTGCAAGCAGCAGTATCAGACCAAACATGTGAAAAGACCAATTTTATTTAGAATCAAGTATTGTGCTGATTTCAATTAATCTGAGCACCAATACTCCGTCAGATCTTTTGTTTGCTGTATGTACAGTAGATCTGTTAGGATGGCCCTCATACATTTCTCTAGATCAATGTAGGCGTCTAAATTGAATGCAAGTTCTTCTGGCTGTTGTTATTTTATGCATTCATAGAGCTCTAGTGCAAGTAGTTCCTAACATACTACTCTGTGACTGTTCTCAGAAGTGTAAATAACAGTTCGTTGGAGAGCGATCTGCTTGTGTTGGAACATGTACACTGGAAGCATTTGTTACAGGAGTCCAGATATGGTTTTAAAATTGGACGTGTTTGACTCTACTTTTGGGAGAAAAAAATCTTTTTTTAGCGAATAAAAAAGTAATTCATAATGAAAGATTTTTTCAAGCAGGTAAAACATAACTTTTTTTCTTCCAAAAGCCCTTTTTTGCATCAAACTGCAACAAAGTGTTCCTGCATGAGCTCACTGTTAGTGGCAGTGACCTGAAAATATTACTAGAAGACTGGGGCACTGCACTGGTGGAAGCTTGAGCAGGGTTTTGTTTTTGAAACATACTATTTTTTCTGTTGGCAGAACTTTCTTGGGTATACCACTTAACTCCTATGCTCGTTTATACATGGTGCACTGTAACCATACCCACTGATACCAGTTAATTTCATGTATCTCCTGGGATGCATCTATTCAGTTTTGCCCGGCCCATCATCCTCTGTAATAGTGAAGAAGAACCAGTCCATTTATCCTCATAGACCTAAAATGCCCCTTTTCACCATAGAATTTCTGATTATTTATATGCTCATAGTATTGTATTGCATTTATATAGTGCTTACTGGCGTCCAAGCACTTGTTCTGCAAGTAGCACGCTACTCCGGAACCCATAAAGGATTAGTGATAAGTTAGTGAAATATGAAAGTAATTTCAGTGGTGGATATGGTAGTCCGTTATTTCGATTGAGAAGGATAATGGAGGGATAGAAGATGCAAAAAGGTTTGCATTTATATAGCGCATACAACCCCTGATAGTGTATTGAAGCGCTTTTTCAGCGAGTAGAAAGCTACTCCAAAACCCATAAAGGATTAGTGGTGAATTAGTATGAAACCCGTACACAGAACTATCTGAAGAGGCAGACTCATGGAATTCTTCAAGGCTCTGGTAAGTTTTGATCCTATTCTCAGTGCACTGTCCTAGAGTTGTGCACCTTTTTCATATTGGCCTTGATATTTCATAAGCCCCTTCCAACATGTGCCTTCAAGCAATAGACTATCAGGGTAGTGCAAAAGCAGCTTTCAGAGAAGAGGTTCAGGAAGGGTGCCATACTATCTACCTTCATAATAATGGGTTACATTGAAGCATCCTTTGTAATATTTAAATGCCTGTTTCTACCTAAATTCCCATTTAATCCACGAGACAAGCACCCTCCGTGTACTCCATTTCTATGTAATCTGCCACTTTGTGAGGCAATTAAATGAAGGACTGGAATGTGGCCTGAGCAGCCGGCAGTGGGTAAGAATAATGAAAGTATTCCTTCCATCACCTTTTTGAGTAGATGTCCTGAATTCTCTGAATATTCTTAGGCAGGGGTTCAGTGCTTATTCTGTCACAGGATTTGAGGTACACCTCACTAATGAGACATAAGCAGACCGAACCCGACGTGGAGTTGCTTTTGTTGTAGTCTGAAGGGGAATGTGGCATTTGGGCTAGACTTTTATCATTGAAACAGGACAATGGATAATTTGCATATAGAAGGTCTCTGTCTAGAGTGGCATAGTGGATAAAAACCAATGGACTGGATTGCGGCCACGAGGGACTGCCAGTGGGCGAGATTATTTCTAGCATTTTTTCAACTTTCATAGCTTTGTTTGTTTTACTTGCAGAGGCAAGGAATGCCGGGGTCCAGGATGGTGTGATCTGAATGTGGACTGTTTACCGGGGCTTGAGGCAACTTGTCTGCTCCATTGACTGTGGTGGATGCAAAAGGATGCCTTAAGGCCTGCTGAGCTCCCTTTCCATGCTCTATGATCATAGTATTCGTTTTGGGATTGTGCAGGTGGTGCTCATGACCTAAAGTCCCATGACTGCTAAAACATCTGAAATCAGCTATGACGAGCCAGGGCCCTGGAACCTTGATAGTCCAGGGGGAATCGTGGATGGGGCTGAAAGGAGTTCATCATGACCAGGCAATGGATGCAAGTGATTAATCAAAGCTGCAGTGGACCTGTGACATTGGTTCTTTATGCTGTGAGCTCCGAAGGGCTTGCTAGAGGTACTGGCGAATGCTGGACCACATGCAGAGAGACTGTTTTCTCTCGGTTAGCTCTCTGATCCTCTCCGCTCTTTGTGGACATTAGAGTCGTCCCCCCTAAATACGAGGGAGGGAGTTTTCCTAAAGTGATTCTGCCCTCCGCTGGAGTGTTGCCTGAGTTCAAGAAACCCTCTGTCTCACCATCACATCTTAATTCTCGGAGAGTGAAGAGATGGCCTGATTATGATGGTGAGGAAGAAAATGAGCAGAGAGGTGTTTTTTATCAGCATGCTTGCCTCCAAAATGAGGGTCATAAAGAGTTGAACTATGGTCCTGCTGACAACCATGATCTTGCCAAAGGAAAAAAACTGCTGCCCTCAGTCAATGCCCTATATGTAAAATTAAATGTATGATTAAAGCTGCAATTAAGACAGTGGAGGAAAAACTTGATGTTCAGGCCGTTCAAGTCTTGAATGTGGAGGAGACTGATAAACGTTCAGTGGTCAAATTACAGCAGTTACAATCACAGCAGAGTGGCCAAGTCAGAATTTCGAGACTGTAAGAAGAACATAGTTACAAATATCATCTGAAACTGAGTACTGGGTATGAAACTTAGGACAACCTGCTGAGGAAAACCCAGTTTAGATTGCACGCTGCCCCCTCATTGATTGCTACAGTACCACTTACTTTGGTGATGCTGGAGAAGATGACCATAGCAGATAGCATGCAAAAAAAGTAAAGGGACCTTCCCACGTTGCTGAGCACCTCCTGGACCATATTTTCACTAACTTCGGCTACATCTGTGTCAATGAGCCCGCACCAGTTTTCTGGACATGCAACACCCATGTCAAGTTCAGCATCCCGGTCCCGGTCCAAAGAACATGCACCATTGCCAGACCAGCCAGCTAAAACTGGAACATCAATACTGACAAGGACTGGAACACTGCCCTCAACACCCACTTACCTAAACACAGCAACAGCCTCCCCAAAGTCATCAAGAATTTTAACAATTAGATCACTGTCTGCGCCAAACTCGTGGCCACCCTCACACACAACAATACAACCAGATCCAAACTACAGGCCAGTTGGTACACGAAGGAACACAGACTTATGAAACGCCACTGCAAACAACTGGAGTGCCAATAGCAAGATCATTGCAGACAGGAGCAGGATCGAATCCGCCCTGAGCGTTAGCCCAAAATGATATGGATCACCAAACGTACCACTCTGGCGAACCGCTGCAATGCCAGCACCATCAGAAGCAAAGAAATCTTCGCCATTGTGATAATTTCCCCTCACCATCAGCTGCCTACAACTCTTATCACTTCCTCACAGGACCATTGCAACAATCCCTCTCAATACTTCATTAACAAAATCACCGCCATTTACAGGTAGTTTAGCTCAAAACCGGACTCGACAGACCTTGCCAAATGCCTCCCGATTTTATCCAAAGAACCAATGCTAACCCCATGGCCTGTCATCACCCTAGAAGAAACCGCCACCACTTTGAAGTCTACCCACTCTGGTCGCATCGGACCCCTGCCACCACCATGACTACTCCAGAATACTACAATCCATCAGGGCCATTCTCACACCCATTCTGAATGCATCCACCCCTTCCATGACCTATCTAGAGGATTGAAAACACATAACTGTCCTCCCATTGCTGAAGAAACCTTCTGTGGAACCTTCAACCATGACCAACTATAAACTAATCTCCCTGCTTCCATTCCCGGCCAAGGACTCAGACAAAATTATCAACAGACACCTCACCGAATACCTCAACGACCACCTACTTCTTGACACCACTCACTTTGGTTTCAGTACCAATCATAGCATGGAAACTGCTTTCATTGCTGCCACCGATGACAACCGCATGACTCTTAGACAAAGGAGGCAGGGATGCCCACATCCTCCTGGAGGTCTCTGCAACATTTGACACAGTCTCCGACCCCATCCTCACCTAACCCCTACATGACATTGGAATTCAAGGACATGCACTCTGATGGATCTGCTTCTTCCTGACTGGAAGGACCCAGTCAGTCAACCTGGCATTGTACACTTCGGACACCCTCAACCTCATCTGCAGAGTTCCACGAGGCTCCTCATTGAGCCCGACCCTCTTCAGCGCATACATGATCCCTCTAGCATAATCCACTCTCACGCTATCAACGTCTTCTCCTGTGCTGATTACACACAACTCATTTTTCCCTCACAGACCAGACCCCAGTACCCGGATCAATTCCAAAGCCTGCATGACCGATATCGCACACTGGATGAAGTGCAATTGTCTAAAGCTAAACACCAACAAGACTGAAATCATGATCTTCAGGAGGAGCACATCACTGTGGGACTCCACCTGGTGGCCAACAGAGCTAAGACCAACACCTGCCCCCACCCCTACCACCCATGCCAAGAACCTTTGGATCATCAACGACAGCAAACTCAACATGACTGCCCAAGTCAGTGCCATCACTGCTTCATGCTTCCATACTCTGAAGATGCCGAGGAAGATTTTCAAGTGGCTCCCAATCAGCGCCCTGAAAAACTGTCATGGCAAACCATGGTCACAAGCAAACAGGATTACGGCAAAACCCTCTATGCTGGGTTCAACAAATAACTCACTAGATGGCTGCAGACCATTCAGAACTCGGCAGCTGGGATTATTCTCAACCTTCCACGCCACACTCGCATCACACCACACCTAAAAAAACTCCATTGGCTCCCCTTTCACAAACTAGCACAATTCAAACTCCTCATCCACACTTTCAAGGCACTAAATAACACTGGCCTAATTTACCTCAACAATCGCATCTGCTTTCAAAACCTTCCAGACATCAACGCTCGTCTGGCAATGCAGTGGGCAATGATGGTGATCTGCACTCTGCAGGGACTCCGAAAAGATACAGCAGACATTGCTGCTTATGAAAGTAGTGATGGACAGTACCCATTTGATAACATGGCTAGGAAAAAGGATCTTGTGGCTATTTATATAAAGTGTGCAAGATAGATCCAGGATTAAAACTACTATCCAGTTAAATTAAAAGCAGCTCTTCAGTATTTTCTATACATGCTTGGATGCTGGTTCATCAACAACCCGTAAGGAATTTCACATGAACTTCCCTGAGGGAAGGGCAATAAAGGACAAGGTATTTTGAGTAATGTATTACTTTCCACTGATTCTGTGTCTTTGCTAGCCTCTTTCTTCCTCCTTTCCATTCCCTGAGCAACTGGGGGTCACTTCATAATGGTTAGCATTATATTGGGTTGTTATTTCATTTTAAAGCTAATTAGCTTTGCATGTGGATGACAGGCTTAGTGAAATGTGTAAATGTACTGAGGTATTGTTACACTCTGGATTGCGCTATGCTTTCTCTGCTAATCTATAAATAAAGATTTAAACCTAATCACCTTTTGAATGGGTTTGTAAAAGATTGTTATCTTTCTTGTAATTCTGCCTTTTCAATGAAACTAACATGAATTTTGATAGACCCACTCTTTCTTTCTGGCCCAATACTAAATTACTAATAAACTGTTAGTTATCACATTTGACATTACACCAACCTGACTAATGTCTAAGACGTTACGTTGATTGTCGGTGGAAGATGGGAGAAGTGCCTAGTTTGAAACAATATGATGTGTGTGAGGAAGAGCTTGAAATAAGAAGGAACCTGCTTGGTGGTTTTGTTCTATGTCAACGTCCAAGAACTGTTAATTAAATAACCTACCTCAGGACAGCTATCTAGGATCCCTAGGAAAATGTGTGCAATGCGTATTCGAGGTTTAAGTTTGGTTTTAGTTTTGACTGCATTCCTAATTGATCTATTTTGGTGTGACCCTAGACTTAGCGGGAAAGCAATAGACGCACAATTGATGGACAGAATGCAGAACAAATGAAAACATTTACCCCCAGTCAAGAGATCTGGGTTAAATCCATCATTATTTTGCTCACTATGCCACCCCAGGTTAGACCTAGCCATATGCAAATCAGTGTTGACCCTGTGCCTGGAACAGTCAAGCCCGGACTGCTAAGCCAGGTCCTCCCAGGACCGGAAACCAGCATCCCAGGACCGGTTTCGGGGTTTCACCCTTCATCAGCCAGGATAGCTTGAATCCAGGGGATTTAACCCAGGTCTGAGACTGGGGATGAATGTTTGATTATTTCAACATTCTGTCCATCATCTGTTCTTTTTGCATTTATCACCCTATGTTGGAAGGGTATGCCCAGACGTGGGTCCCATGCTGGCTGCACCACCAGATTCAAGCTAGCCTGGCTGATGAGGGGTGTTACCCCGAAACCGGTCCAAGGATGCTTGTTTCTGGCCCACGGAGGACCTGCCCTGGCAGTTCGGGCAGGACTGTTCCCGTGGGGTACAGGGTCAAGACTGATTTGCATATAGTTGGGTCTAAACTGGAATGGCGTGGCGTGCAAACAATGAATTTAACCCAGATCTGTGACAGGGGGTGAATGTTGGATTCATTCAGCATTCCTTCCATCATCTGTTCTTTTTGCCCAAGTCTTTGCGGGGCTACATGCCTATTGGTAAAGCTAAACCCTCCTGTTAGATCACAGCGCCATAAAAACGCGCTATTCAACCATGTAGCCAGAATCAAAGCTCTGAATCTCGTCAGCAGTTTGTGATGATATGCATGTTCTGCTTTCTTGTGTAGTTTCTAAGTCTCTCTAATGTTTCCCATTACATGCCCAGCTGGATCAGATTGAAGTGAAATTCGCCTCAGAAGCCGATGACAAAATACGAGAAGATTGTTGTCCTGGGAAGCCATTTTCTGTGTTCAGGACTGAAGTAAGTGAGAAGAGGATTTGCTATATATATATTTAAAGCGGTCTACATGCAGTTTGACTGCCTGTCAGTAAATAAAATATCAACTGTTGAGCTTTAATGTATTTTCACTAATGTTCTAGTCAGGAAGGAAGTGACTTTGACTCAAATGTATGCATACCGCTTGTTGGGGCTAAGGTCTTTGTAAGCATTTGACATTAATTGTAATATGGGAGGTTCTATGTCAAAAAAGCAGCCTTCAGGTGGCCCCGTAGTATAGCGTAAATCTAGCCGAACAGTAAGAGGGTGCTGTACAGATTTTATTTCCACTTTTCTAAAATACTGAGCTGTTTCTAAGTATTTGATATTGGATTTTTTTAATAAACATTTGTACAGAGCAGGTCTGCCTTTTGCATGTCATTCTAGTGCTGTAAGTAGTCTGAGATGTTTTGTTTCTGAAAGGTTCCATGGATTTATTTGTCGACAAAGAGTCTGATTAGTCATATGGTAATGTGTTTAGACCCGGGTATTGTGTTCTGGCCCGGGTATTTTGTTTTGGCCCATCCTTATGTTTTTGTTGGTCCACCTGGTGTTGTCAAAGGTATTCGTAGAGTGTCAATTGCTAGAGGACCAGAATTGGTAATGGTCATTGGTTGGGTGTCAAGGTCTTATTCTTTGAACTGACTTGAATGATTACGTGTGTGAAAACGATGCCTGTTGGTCTGTATCATTTGCTTAGCAATCTCTTCCATCGGGTTGAACTGTTGGACATCTTGTTTGTGTGTGGTGGTGATGTTGGCGGGGTGACATATTTTTGCCGTATTTGAAATGAGCCATGTGTTGTAAAGTATGTTCTATTCTCTTTGTGATGCGATGGCTATCAATTAGTCCTGTTGCCAGCAAATTGTCCAGTGGCATATTTTAGTTGTATTGCGCATAAGATCTTTAAGATATTATGTCTAATCGGGTCTGCTGCATTAAGTGACTGAATAGTTTAACTCTGCACGTCTTTCAGTGTTGCTGATAAATGGGTTGATATATATATATATAACAAGTAACTCCTTCAGAAAAAGAGCAGAGACCACAGAGGGGGTTGACAGGGAGATCTCTTTAATCCATGGTATGCTCTCTTAACAGGCGAATGCATTTCGGCATCTCATATGCCTTCCTCAGCGCCAAGAGTCTCACGGGCAGCTGCAGGTAACATCAAGTTTAAGTATTGGCCCCTTACTGATTGGTTCAGGTCCGCCCCGCCCTCGGGAACAGTGTCCTTTCTCTCCTCTCGCAGTGCACTCGGTACTTGTGCACCACAATTCCCAGGATGCAACAGGGATCCAGGTGAGAAAGGCGGGTGATTAAAGGTTAATCATAGCGGAAAATGGCTTTTCTCGATGTCTTACAGCCTTAATCCCTTGCAACTGATGGAATGTCAGAGTCCCCCTGGGTCCCCCAACCGCATCAACCTCCGTGGCACAGAAATCCGTTCGGCGGGGGCTCGACCGTGAGTACAGTCTCGCCCAGCGTGGAGCCGGAATAGCTCCCTCACCGCCCCATCTCCTTCTGGCCCCGGGGGTGGGCCTTGGTGATCCAGTACCCTGGAAATGTGAAGAGTCCGCCGCAGCATATATATATACCGTGATTTTCAGACGCACACTGGCAGCGGGGTCGGACCCAGACCCTGAATTCTACTTCTTACCAAAAGACGCGGCACTCTGAGAAAGATGTAATTTGAAAAAGCTTTATAGAAAGCTCAACCAAGCTTTCTTAAATAAAACTTTTCCAAATTACATCTTTCTCAGAGTGCCGCGTCCTTTGGTGAGAAATATATATATTATAGAGAATGACGTTTGCGGTTTCTGTTTTCTGACGAGGGATCGTGCTGTGGAATGCAACTTGATAGCTAATGTTGTAGTGTGTATGTGCTGCTTGTATGCAAGATGTTTTATATGTTTACTGTGCGGCTTGTCTTGGTGGCACGTGCTCTTGGGAGCGTGGTGATAGCTGGCATTGGGGTGTATCTTTACTATTTTTGATGTGTGCAGCATATTCTGCACTATTTGTTATGTTGTGTTTAGTGGCTTGATGTATAGTGAGTTCGGGAGCAACTCAATTGCTGTCTTATTTCTGCTGTATTTGACGCATCTGAGACATTGGTCTGCATAAACGACCTGGGAGGAAGGTTCTTTTACAAAGAATCTGAACTTGTTTTTCTTGAATAATGTGAGTTCTGCACAAAGTAATTCAGTATCTGACATCAGACAACCGACAAAAGTCAAAGGAAAAAACCTTTTAGATTAAAATCCAGAACCATTGCAAGTATGAAATCAAGTAGGCTGTGACTGAAGCGCAAAACATATATCACTGGGTAATGTGCACGGACCTGATTTAGGACGTTTGGCACGCTTTGAGAACGTGTTTGTAAATCATAGGCAGGCCACTGACAGTCCTGCTATAGCCTTGAAGTTTCATGGCTTTATCAGGAGCTACCAACATTTATCGAGCAAAGCAGTGATTGAAGAGTCAGAATAGCACTTACTTATATGCTCTTGACATATTCGCCTTCCAGGCAAAAACGTTTCCACAGACTGTTCAGTTATGATTAGTGGACCAGCCCTCAAGATATCCGAAGTACATATAAGCAGGGTCACTGCAAATACTTTTTTGCCTCCTAGTCAAAGTAACCTTTTCACTCCAGTTTTCCTGGCATATGAGGCTCGTGTCTTGCTTTATTAACAATCTGAAGTTCCCCTCCTGGTGGGTAAGATTTTGGCAAGTGACATTAGCAGTGCTAACATAGGTTACAGGACCTGCAGTAAAACATTTCCTTGAGCGAATTTCCTCAGTCCATGTTCTCTGCTCATCCTCATGGCCATTCTTACGTTGAATTACGTTGAAACTGTATTACAGTGTTATTATTTGACATAGCATCAGTTAGTGAGTGCGCCTCTCTTCTATCTTTTCATTCTTACGTTGAAACCACAACCAGTAGAAGTAGACATATCCCATTAACCTGACAGGCTATTGAAGGACGCTCTTGCAGAGGTCAGGCCCTAGCATTAGTGCGTCAGTGTTACTAAGGATGCCTTCAGGAATTTAGTTGTGGGACAGTTTTTCCATGGGTAGACAGCTGAAAGGGCTTTGCCTTGCTGCAAACTTTTGCATACCTTCTCAACAGGATTAAAAACGATTTTTAGTTGGGCTGTAGGGTGACAAATTGAACCCTGAGCCACATTTTGGCACTAGTCTTTCAGAATAGTAGAAATTAGTGCAGCACATCCAGCTAAACCCGATTTGTTTGACCAAGCTTAGATAGTACTGTGCTCTTACTCTTGTTGTTGATTTTTCTATTTATTTTTAAAGGTTTTTATTAAAGTTATTTGCAGTCTGAATATCAGTTACAAAAAGGAAAATATGATTTCACGACGATACATTCACATTCTTAATATAGTAAAAGAAAAAAACAAAACAAAGGAAAAAAAAGAGAAAAAGAAATTTTAGTTACACGAAAAACTGTCCCCAAATCTTTTCAAACTTTGTCCCCCCAACTCGTTTTGCATACAATTGTTCACATTTCCTGACCCTTTTCATTTTGTCAGGCCATTCCTGCACCACCTGTACTTGTGGTGATCGCCAATTCTGCAGTAAAAGTGATCTAGCAACAGCCATTGCAATATAGACAAATTTAGTCAAATATTCTGGGAGTTGACAATCAGAATCAAAACCAAACAGTAATAGTTTAACGTTGAAAACAATTGGAATAGCGTAATAAAATTGAAGAAAATGAAAGATTGCATCCCAAAAAGGCTTAATTTTAGAACAGTATGCCATAGTATTAGACAGTTAGCTGGATCACATTGGGAACATCTAAAACAATTTGCGGAGAAATTATCATTTATTTTGGCAATAATGGTATGAGTGCGATACAAGAGCCATTTGCTAAAAAATAACATTCTCCGCCAATTGGCGCCGCGTAGTGAACCAAAATTGAACTTATTAATAGTTTTCCATGTTTCGAGAGGAAGCACTATATTTTCCTGGATAAGCCATTTACGTGTTGCTTTATAACACAATTCCTCCTCCCGACTATGTGCCAAGAATTTTTTCCATTCCCCTGGCTTTTTTATTACAGTATTTATAAAAAGGTCTTCAAACATTGGTGAGGAGATCTAATGGAGTCAAAATTTTAAGAATCTCGATATAAGACCTTATTAATAGAAAATTGCTGGGAATCAGACGTTGCATGGCATCGAGCATTAACCAAGACACATTATTCACAAAATCAGCTAGAGTTCGAAACCCAGCGCGCTCGCAGTTACCGGTGATAGTAGAATCGATTTTGATTTTTAGAAAAGAAAAAGCACCAAATAGGGGAGTTGATACATTAAGTAAGGGAGGGAATATCTTTTAAGCATGGCATTACGTCGTTTGAAAAACCAGTTTAAGGTCTTATATCGGACACATTTGGGGGATTTAGGTACGAGGAGAGAGGGATGGAATCTGAATTTCAGAACATATTAACTCGAAAAAGAAATTTTCAAAGGCATTTGCGCCTGTAGATAAATTCTTGAATCGGTCTAAGTAGTATACAAAATATGCAATATAGTATTCTCTTAAATTAGGTAGTGAAAGGCTGCCATATTCGGTTCTTTCATATAGAGTACGAATGTCAATACAAGGGTTTTTTTTTTCTCCAAATAAATGCGGAGAACATCGATTCCACTCTTTTGAAAAAGGACCCAGGGAGAAAGATTGGTGTGTTGGAGAATAAGAAATTAAAGAGAGGAAGTATTGACATTTTAATCAGTGCTATTCTTCCAAGAAAAGATAATGGTAATGGATCCCACCGTGCTAACATTAGACGTAATTTTTGAACCAACGGCACAAAATTAAGTATATATAAATCCTGGATTATAGGGGAAAAAAAGTTTCCCAAATATCTTTTAGGTTTTAGGTTAATACAACCATATAAATCCGGATGTAAAACAGGGTTAGCACCTCCACAGACCAAAATTTCTGTCCTTTTTTTGTTAATTCGATAACCCCCAACAGCCACATATTCTGAAAAGATCTTAATAGCCTGTGTTTGTGATCGAAGATCCGGCTTGATTAGTAGCATGATGTCATCTGCATATAATTTGATCTTAGCCATAGAGGTGACCGGAGGAGCAATCTGAACATAGTTCCTGATAGCTACGGCGAGTGGTTCAATAAAATAAGCAAAAAGAATGGGAGACAAGGGGCACCCTTGCCTAGTTCCCCGCTGAACTAAAATTGAACCTGCTATTAGTTTATTAATAATTATATTAGCTGTTGCACCGGTATACAGATTTTGAATTAAGGTCATTTCATTTCAAAAAGCTTTTATTCGATTTGTACATACAAATCATACAAGCAAAAGTACATGATTAAAATATTAAAATCATCATATGAACTCTCATAGAAAATGACAAAGTGAAAGAGTTAGAGTGCAGTAATTAATAAGTGAACATGTCTCTGTAAGTCAACATAATGCAAAACATTCTTAGATGAGCAAAAAATGAGGATCAGTAGGGATACTCAAGAGGCCTTTCCTGGCGGCTGTACATCAGAATTTATAAATAATCATAATATACTGTGGACAAATATGAATAATACCTAAATTACAAAAATTGATATAAGAATTAAAAAGCGTATATATACAGACAGGATTGTTTAGCGGTAATAGCATCATAAAACATTTCCTGGCAGCTGTATAACAAAAGTACAGACAGGTACGTATAAAAATATTATTATAATGCAATACTTTTCCTGGCAGCTGTACATTTCAAGATAAAAGTAGCCAGAAAAAAACAAATCTCCTCATTCTCTAATGAGGATAAAAATATTAATGCTGTTTGTGTTGTGCGAATATTATATTTAATAAAAATTGGTTTAAGGTACTTTATCCTGAAGAAATGAAAAAAATTACAAAAAAGCAAGAAATGGCAACTACTCTGCCGGGAAATACTATCACACGGGCAGGGTGTGTCCGAACTGGTTCTTGTGTTTGGAAAAGCAACCAGGTGATGAACAATACCCAATCTAACACGTGTTAAAACATACTGATGGGAGGGTCGAGTCACATACACAAGATAAGATTGGAGTCCTGAAGTTAACTTTAAATCTTTATAAAATTTCACGGAGACAAGCTTGCCAGACATTTTATCACGTTCTGCCTTCCGATAGTTTAGAAACGTTGTCTTAATCTCTTTTCTTGAAATGAAAACAACCTCTTCAGGCTCACGGAACACATCAATATTAAAAAGAAGGAGATACCAGCGGTGAATGTATCTTAGCCATGATATACGTAAGGAATGGTCCAGGCCTATACAATCAAGAATAATATCCTGAGTGAATCGAGTCTCTGTCTTAGCCCAAATAGAACGCCACAATAAGAGTGGCCGGACTGCTGCTAAGTCAGAAATGAACTCGATCCCAACTTCATCATGGATCAGCTGGATGGAGGCAGAAGGGGGAACACATAACAACCTCCTTAAAAACTTGTTTTCCTCCTTCTGCAGGGCTATACCCTCGCTCTGTCCCCACACCCCTGCCCCATACAGAGCAGAGGAGACACAGCATACATTGTATATGTTCATCATATCTAAAATGCTTCGTGAGCCAAGTTTAGAGGCAAAACGGAAAATACTATTTGTGGACCGCAGCATTTTTATTCTAATAGATTCAAATTCCTCGGTCCAGGACCCACTATTGTTGTATGTGATTCCTAGATAACAAAAGGATTTAACTGAAGTCAACTTTTCCTTATCCAGAAAAAAAGTATGCTTTGCCTGCTTAGCTGCCTGACCGCATGACATTACATAAGTCTTAGCTTTATTCACACGGAGCCGCCTAGCTTGAATGAACTGCATAAAACTATCGATCAGGCGCTGAAGGCCCATCTGTGTTCGAGATAAAAGAACAGCGTCATCCGCATAAAGTAATAGCGGGACAGGTTTACCACCAATCAGGGGGGCATCTGCTGGGATGTTAACCAGGGAACGGTCGACATCTTTAATAAAAAGGGAAAATAAAAGCGGGGCCAAAACACATCCCTGGCGTATACCACGGGACACTTTAAAAAAAACGGGGTACATTCACCAAGGGTACCATAGCAGACTTTACAGGAGAGCTTTTCGTAGAGTCTAGCCAAAAAATGAACTATTTCCCTTGGGGCCCCTGCATCAAGCAAAACCTCCCAAAGAATGTTATGGTTAACCAAATCAAAAGCGCTGCTCAAATCAGCAAAACATAAAAAGAGGTTGCCATTTTTGGCCACAGTATATTTATTGATCAAAAGGTCCAGATTGACACATTGATCCAATGTGCCCAGGCCTTTCCGAAAGCCATATTGGACTCTAGTTAAAATATTAAAATCTGTTGCCCAATCTTCCAGCCTCTTAAGCAGAATCCTACTCATCACCTTTACAGAGGCGTCCAATAATGAAATTGGACGATAATTAGAGGCCTCTGATTTATCACCTTTCTTATGTAAAGGAATAATAACTGATTGGCCCCAAGTGGATGGGAAATTGGTTTCTGCCGCACAATTGAATATCCTCGTCAAGATGGGGGCCCATAAGGCCGTTTCATCTTTATATAAATCCAGCGGGACCCCATCGGGGCCAGGGGCCTTACCTCCTTTACTTAAAGAAATTGCTTCATGGCTTTCTTCTAATGTTATTCCCAATGGAAGGGGCAGCCATGGAGTAGGCTCTAGTGATGGTGACTCAGAAGATAACCCTTCAGGATTGAATATCTTGGAAAAATAACTAACCCAGTCATTACATGCCACGTAAGAGGTTAATTCTGGTACATTATCATTATTGAGAAACGGGCTATTGATTGTCTCCCAATACAATTTACTGTTTTTAGTCTCAGCAGCCTCCTTCAACTTATCCCACGCCTCGGACTGTAATACCCTTTTCCTATTGTTGATTGCTAATTTGTATTTAGCCCTAAAGTGCTGTATATCCGTCTTGACCCGCGGTTTAGTGCCTAATGCCTTCTTTAGGTTACGGAGGGCAGCTATACAGGTCTTGTCAAACCACCCCTGCTTCGGAACACTATTGGCTGACAGGGCCTTAGTGAAAATACCATCGATTATTCTATTCATGGAAACAAAATGAACTATTAAGCAGCTAGAATCACTATCCTCATCCAAACAGGAACTAATTTGATTCCTGCATTGGGTAAGAACCTCTTTCTGCTTAGCTTTTGAATTTAAACCAGTCCATTTGATCCTTAGACCTTTTGGTCTGATGGGTACTAGGTCAGTTGAACATTTCCCACCTGAAACTAACGAAGTACCATGCCCCAAAAGGGTAACACGAATGCTGTTGTGGTCACTAAGACTTTCTTCGTTTACATATAGATTAGTAAAGTCTCCACTGCTAGACAACAAAATGTGATCTATAAATGATCCTGCGTCTCTGCCTGTAAATGTAGGGCATGTAATTGCCTGATTGTTAGTGTTGCAGTTTAACAGGGTCATATCTAGCGTGACTAGCATATTATTTAATGTGGAACCATAGCTACAGTGTTGGAAGTGAGGAGAAACCTCCCTCGCCCCCAAACCCCCCCAATGGCTACTCGTTGCTGCCCCAAAGCCACAGATGTTCCCGTTAGACAGATGGCAAGGCTGCAAGTTAAAATCACCTGCCCAGACAACCACGGCCTTTCTCTTCGAGATACCAAGGGCCTTGACAATTTCCCTTTCTAGAGGCGGTAAAATATCCCCTCTAGTGGCGTCAAAAATGTTGTTGTAAAAATTTACAACAACTAAATCAGTATTCTTCCTGCACTCCACCCTTATTACTTGGCTATGAGTCCCCACAGTCGTACTATATTTGACCGTGCAGTCACACAGCTTGGTGGATAAGAGCAACAAAAGACCCCCCTTGGCCCTACCCGAGCTAGATTTAGTTGCTCTAAGGCAGTAAGATGCATACCCTTCGATATTTATGAGGTCTGGACACCAGGTTTCTTGCAATAAAATTAGGTCCATTCCCTCCCCCAAAAAGCTGGTCCAGAAGGGTGTGCCCAATTTGCTGGCAAGGCCGGCAATGTTCCAGGAAACAAAAGAGAGTCCTGCTGGTTTGCCAGGATCATTACCAACACATGGCTCTGACTGAATTGCTGGTAATAGAGCTGGACCGTCTTCAAGAGGGATGGTGTCTGGACTTAGTCTGGGACAGACAGTAGATGTACATGTATCAGGGCTACCCCTATTTTCTATACATAAGAGGGGTGTTACCAGTGGCACCGTTAAAGGTTCAAGAAGCGCAGCTATAGGCCTGGCAGGAGAAGAACTCGCCATACCTAGATAGGGCGTAGAAGTGTTAGAATCCGGGGCTTTAGTAGGACTGAGTCAATCTACCTGATCTAGCACAGCAAATTTATTTGGATGGGCGAATTGTGAAAACTGGGGATTGTGGGAATGGGGCAAGTCCTGCCATGTTTGTTGCCACTGATGTTTATCTGGTTGAAGTGGCTGAAAAGGTTGCTGCCACTGATGGGCAGGCTGAGGCAGAGGTGGTGGGAGATGAAGGGGATATTGCCAATGGGAATTAACCTGGTGCATAGGGAAGGGTGGGGCATTTAATGAATGCTGCTGGAAATTAACACAGTGTGGAAGAAAAGGAGACGGATGAAGGGGATGCTGCCAAGGTTTGGCAGCAAGTTGTGGAGGGTACACAGGTCCACTGTTACTTTGAAATGAGGGGCAAGGAGGATGTAGTCTTGAAGACATCGGTAAAAAATAAGACAAAGGAAGTGGGTTAATTTGAGTCGCAGGACCACTATTGGGTGCATTACATATGTAACTAGCAGCCCCTATATCCCTAAAGTTAATTGTAATTACGTCCCCTACTATAGTTTTCTTGCTTCTGCCCACCCAGTCCCCTCTACGCACGGTAAGAATTTCACCGTTCATGTTGTTAGGTAGGGGTTTATGTAAATGGAGCCATTGAGCACATTTGTTTCTAAGCTCAGTGAAAGTTTCTTTTACACCCTCCTTCAGCGGGGGGACTGCTGTCAACACAACAACAAAAGGGGAAACCTCTGGTGGTAGATTAATTGACCTAAAGCGTGCCTGCTTTGCCTTAGGGCCTTCGGGTTTGTTCGTAGGAAGAGACACTGAAGGTGTGTTAGATTTCCCTGCAGCATCTTTTACTTGGATTGTGGTGGTATTATTATCAACAACAGAGTGTTGATGAGTTAGATTAGGAGCCTTCACCTTTGAAGTGGGTGTAGTTTTAGATTGGATGGGATTGTTCCCTGTTTGCGACACTTGAGATGTAACTGGGTTCCCAGGTGCTACAGTGGCTTGAGTGTTGTTTGATACATCTTTGGGGGGCTGGATACTTGATGAACATTTGGGGGCTAGTTCTATGATCCCTTGCCCATGCGTTTTATGTGGCCATTTAGAATGTATCAAAGATGTAAGCCTGTCCACTTTAGAAATTAAAGGCTTGATTTGTGCTGCTAAAGTGGCCTCCAGGTCTATTTTTAAATCAGTTACCATGTTTTGCACCCAGCAAGGGATACCTGATGTCACTTGCGGGGTAGGTGAAATCAAATTGTGATTCCTAACTGGTGCTTTTACTTTATTTTTACCCTTAGAAGTAGCCTTTGGGAGATTGGGGGCCCTTCCCCTGGGGACTTTGGGTGCAGGGGCTGTTTCCACCTCATTAATACCACTCAGGCTCGACACCACTTTACCAGACGACTGACAGGCTTCTAGATCTGGTGTCACCTCCAGGTCAACAAAAGACGGGTCTGAGTCTGATGGTGCAACCGATAAATCAACAGTATTTGGTACAGTCGGAGCACTATTAGTAGGCATGGTTAGGGGTAGGGAGCAATTATTCAAAGACTGCAAAGCGGGTGATTTAACATTTGCCAGAGACCCCAAGGATGAGCGCTTAGCATTTGCAAGGTCCATGGAGACTCTCTTTTCCAATAAGACAATGCTTTGGTCAATTGTCTCATGCACACGGGAGATAAATAGATCTATGGGACCAGTCACCTGTGCTACCGCCGTAGCTTTCTTCGCGCAGCTTCTAGTTCTGTTGCGCATGGTCGACATTTTAGACGTTTTAAAAGTTACGGGCGAAGGAACAGGGGTTCAGGGCCAGGGCCGTCCTCTGCCGTCCTTGAACGGCCTTAAACGGCCCGCTCTTTGCCCGGTCTTCGCCCCGAGCTGCGTCCCGCGCGCGTCCCGCGTCGCGGTAGATCTTAGGCCAGCAAAGAAGGAGGAGGCTAGGGGCGTGGCCGCCGGGGGAAGAGGCAGCAGCTGTGTGCAGCTGAGGCTGCTGGACCTCGCAGTCCCCCGGTAGGCTCCACGCACAATCTGGTGATTCAAGCCTCAACCTGGGAGCGCGTTACTCTCCACGGACTGTGGAGCCGCTCACACCAGGGAGGACGGGGCAAAGAGGCGGTGAGCGGCACCCGCGAAGCGGGTGTCGCGAACAGTTGCAGGAAATGCCGGGAAGCAGGGAAGCACACAGCACGAGTCTGGCTCCTCGCAGATAACAGGTAATAAGCCCAGAAAGCGCCAGTCAACCAGAAACCCAGGCGATGTTAAGTGCGGAGGCTGGGGGCGTGGCCGCCGGGGGAAGAGGCAGCAGCTGTGTGCAGCTGAGGCTGCTGGACCTCGCAGTCCCCCGGTAGGCTCCACGCACAATCTGGTGATTCAAGCCTCAACCTGGGAGCGCGTTACTCTCCACGGACTGTGGAGCCGCTCACACCAGGGAGGACGGGGCAAAGAGGCGGTGTCGCGAACAGTTGCAGGAAATGCCGGGAAGCAGGGAAGCACACAGCACGAGTCTGGCTCCTCGCAGATAACAGGTAATAAGCCCAAAATTTGTTGTGGAATCCCGAAATATTTCAAAATAATAAAAAGTGTGTCCCAAACCACCAAATCAAAAGCTTTTTCAGCGTCTAGTAATAAAACCAAAGTCTGTAATCCCCGTGACTCAAAGAAATCTAATGCCTCAATCAAAAAGTGCGTATTGGTGAAAAGCTGTCTGCCAACAATGAACCCATTTTGATCGGGATGAATTAAATCTGCCGAAATAGAATTAAAACGAAGTGGCAATAATTTGGTGGCAATTTTATAATTTGAATTTAATAGTGTAATTGCACGGTATGAATTGGGGTCTTAAGAGTCTTTCCCTTTTTTCAAAAAACTAACATCCGTCCCTTAGTGAAAAGATGCGTGTACTTGCCCGCCTTCGAGCATAGAATTTAATAGTAACAGAAACAAATCAGCAAATGAATTGAAGAAAACTTTAAAAAAACTCTGCAGAGAATCCGTCAGGACCACAGGCCTTGCCCAAAGGAAGGTCCTTAACAATCAACTTCTACACGAGAAAATGGGTGTCGCATATTTAGTTGATCATCTAGGGATAGGCTTGGAAGTACATGTCTTCCCAGAAAATTATGCAATTTTTGATGATCAATTGTGTGCTGAGTACTATATATATTATGATAATGAGAAATCATTATAGAGCTTATTTCAGCTTGGTTAGAAGTCTCAACATGAGTGAGCGAATTTTGTAGCGAATGAATCATATTGGAAGCAGCTTGAGCTTTAGCCTGCAAGGCTAAAAAATTTCCCGTGAAGTTGCTTTCTTCGTAAACTTTTTGAGATTGATTACGAAAAGCCTCTTCACTCTGTGAATAGTAATAGGCATTCAAGTCGCGTTTTGCCGCATTAAGTTGTTCCTGGACATTAGGAGTTGGATTCAAATATCGTTGTATTGTTAAAACGTTAATTTTTTGTGAGAGAGAGTTCCTAATGTTTTTTACAGCGCGCCACTCCGCTGCGTCTTTACTTATGATTATGCCCCGAAAAAAAGCCTTCAGAGAATCCCAGATGTGTAAAGGGGCTGATCCCAAATTTCGAATTATAAAATCTGAAATCTCTGTTTTAAGTATCGTCACCCAATTTGTCTCTTGTGAGTAAGCTTTATTAAACATACAACGTTTAGGTATCTTAATGTTATTGTGGCTCAGAGAAAAGTTAATAACCAACATTGTTATTCATGATAATGAACACACCCTCGTGCTGAATAGTGATACATCCTGTGTAGTGTAGTGTTAGAGAACAGTTTACAATTTTCCCGAAAACGACACTGCATGCTCTTCGCTGCTCATGCCAACTTGGTGCTGAAACTGCAACTATGGAATAAAGTACCACTGAAAGCCTTCAGGGCTTTGTTAAATTCCTCTTTCGACTACGAAGCAGTTTTCTTTAGGAACAAATGTTTTATTTTGTTCAATCGTTTTGTGAATATTTTTTCCCATGGATTTACTATAAGCAGTCTTCTTTCATACTTTGTCATCAGAGGAAAGGAAGGTGTGTTCTTGAAGCTGACAGAGGGCTTTGTCTGCAGCCTGTGTCATTGATCTGATCTCCTTTCTGATCTTTCCCCCCGTTTCTTCACAGCCCGGGGTCCCCGTTTTCTTCATCAATCCTCAACCTGCTAATGGACACTTCTCTGCAAGGGTTGAAGTCCGGCAAGGAGATGGCAGGGATGTGATCATCCGACGACTGATGAAGATGGACAGAGGCATTAAAGGTAAAGTCCAGTCTGCGTTGTGATGGAGTCCACATAAATAAGTGAGAACTACCTGTTCACTTGCAGCACTAAAACACTGAACTCATTACCCAATACACTAGAGGTGGATAAGATTACTGTGGTGCGCGTGTTGATACAGTGGTGAAGGGAGGGTGCTTCCGTGATGCCGCAGGATAACTCTGACGTCATTTTTTATACAAAAAGTAATTTGTACCGTCTCTCCAGGGCTATGTACCCCATATTCTATTTCCCATGGAAGAGAAACATTGGTCATGGTGGTCAATATTTAAATTTTTTATTCGTTTTAGAGTTTTTTGATTGAGAGCAGGAGCTGAGGCAAAATATTGCAAATACAAGTAAACCGTAACAATTTGCTATAAATGCCTCGCTCTGGTCACTTTTTTAAATTGCTTTATTTGTTAAGAGAGCTGAGGTGCTTTTCAGAAGTTGAAATGGTGAGCACAGTGCCTGAAAAAAACACTTTTTTAATAAACTATTTTATTGATACTTTTTAAAAAGCTAAATTTCTTATATTAGCATCATATAATCACAGTGCCCCAAACGTTCATTTATATCATGAAATAGATGATATAAATAAGTCTATAATCAATTACAGTCTCATAGTAATAAGTAATAACGTCAAGTTAGTGATGTAAAAGCTTTGGGTATTGTAAGGAAATGTCTCTTTTTGTATGGTCATCCCAAAAGTTTTTAACTGATGCTGATTTTTCTAATCTGAGGGTACGCTGAAGCCTGCTAATCAGACCTCAGTGCCTGTGCCCGACCTTAAAGTGTGTTTGTTTGATTGGCTTGACCCATATGGCGTAGGCTAACTTACTTGCAAGTCCCTAGTAAATAGGAGCCCAGGGCCTGTAAGTTAGAGGGTCACTCTAGGGACTGCAGCACTGGTTGTGCCACCCTAGGTGGGATCAAGGTAAACCATGGCTCCGAGTCTTCCACTGCAGACTGGGTGGACAGTTTTTCGCTGCTAACTCGACTTTTCCATTTACAGTAATGGCAAAGCCATGTCAACCCTTTTTAATGTACATAAGCCACGCTTAAGGCAAGCCTAGTGAGCCACAAGGCAGGGTGATGGATATTAAAAAGCGGCACATGTGTTTTTACATGTTACAATAGTTTAAGCCTGCCATTGTCATTTTTACTGTGGAAAGGCTGTTAGCTTGATTGGCAAGTGCAGAGTTACAGGTTGCCATAGCAGTCCGCTCTGATTGGGAATACTAAAGTGTATGCTGTAAAGTGTCAAACCACTCATTTCATTAAGAAACAACATGATGCCCAAGTATAAATTAAAGTAATTTGTTGCAGTGTGCAACTTTTACAAAGTTGCCACTTTGTTGCCCTAAATCCTCTATGCCCATCCATGGTCGTACACGGGCCTGGACCTGAGAGGCCGCTTCCTTCCCATCTGGGGAGATGTGCAAACGACTCCTAGAAAAGGAGACAATGGAAGCTTGCGCGGGTATGAGGTGTTACCTCTCTATGGCATGGAGCCACACAAATGTTAGCCCAAAGGGCGAGCTCCAAAGCAGAAGCCTCCTCTGAAGGGCAAATGGTAACCACTTGGGAGAGGGACTGTTCTGTATGACACAGACAGACAGACAGGCTGCTACTCGAAAAGGAGAGGGGAAGCCACTTGCCAAACTGGTTTTCCAGGGACATGTAGCCCTCTTGGTAGCCACTCCTCTGGGTTGGACTAGTGAGCTCTCGGGGTCTCACAGTATCCCTCTCCAGAGCCAAGAGAGGGGTACTCCCATGTTGGAAGTCTGCAGAATGGTGCATCCTGGGATAGCCAGACACCACACTGAGCAGGAAGTGGTTGTCAGGAGGAACAGTTAGCCCATTGGCTATCCACTGCATCCTATTCTGATGGCATTGTCTGAGCATAGAATGGGCACCCCTGTGACCCAGAACTCAGATCTTGTTGAACTGGAGAAGAGGACTGAAGGATTGCCCTGCTGCACCAAGGGCCCCACAAAGAGAGGCTGCACCAATGGGATTGAACCTGCTGAACCTGTTGGCTTGCAAAGGAGAATGGACTGTGCCCGGTGTGTCCTGCTCATGGAGATACCGTTTCCTGAGACAAGACGAAGCAAAAGATTCCAAGGGTCCGTTTTCTAATCTCCTGTTCTCAGCACAGGGCCACAACAGCTGAAGAAGCGTACTGGGGCAAGTTGTTAGCCCAGATCTTTGCATCACAGCCACTCGCCGCCATAAAGGTCCGTGCAGGACCAGCATGATCACGCGTCCCTCTTCTCAAGCTTGGTGAAACCCCACTGAAATATTCATTAGAATCACCATTCACTGGTAATGTTGGATTTGTAATAAATATTTTGAAAAGATGACGTTTAAAAAGTTACCTTTGCCCTGCCCGAAGTCCCTGGAAGCTAATTCAATAGTTTGTTCTTCCACTTCAGCCACCCTGTAATTAGCTGTTCAGTAGTGTGAACTTGCTCCCAAGATTGGAACTAAAGGCCTTGGGTGTGGGAAGGTGGTTTTGTGCCCTTAACAGGATGGCCTGGGGGTTGGGCCAAATGTATTCATTACATCAAAGAGGACTACCCTGTTACAAGCAGGTGGAGCTAATACCCAGGCCTGCACCTTTCTTTTGTGCCCCCAGCCGACCAACTTCCATCACAGTGGGCCTCTTGTTGACATCACAGTTCTGCTCACGGTTTTCATATGAAATTGGGGCACACTTCAAAGGAGGGAAACAGAATGCCAAAACTATTTGTGTGTATCCAGTGCCTGGTTGCTGAAAGATCAGCTTTGTTCTACCAGACTTCTGTCCGAGTTTTAGTGTTAGACATGGGAAACACATGGATTGTCATAGTACGCTTCTCACATACGCAAAATAGCCCTCAGAGTCTAAGTTGAGTGTGGCTTAAGACTTTGGCCATCTTGAAATGCCCAAAGTGGGTAGGGCTAAACCGGGTACTTTTACCCCATTATTTTGGGTATACCTATGGGTCATTACCACCCACTAGCTCATGCCAGATATAAATGTGTCCTCTCTGGGCACGTCAGAACACTCCAGATCAGAATATGACTGAACCTTATTTCTGAGACCTGAGAAGAGCCTAGAAGACTGGACTTGCTCTCCGTCTTGTAGCCAGGATTAAGGAGTCTCCAGAGGTCATAACGCTGATCTTCTTTAAAGCTATAGCGGCACGACAAGCTTCAAGAGGCCTTTTCCTCCAACTATTCAATTGGCCAATGGCAACTGGACCTGAACTGCAATCTCCTGTTGGCGGCTGCCAGCCTCCCTGTGAGTTTCTAAGTGCCTCACCTGCGGTCCTGGGGGGCTTTAGAAGTGTACCCCAGTGGCGGATTGGGACATAAAGGTCTAAAGCCTGAAGATTAAATCTTTAACCAGGATGAACCTGATTAGTATATCAGAACCGTGCTCCATCATGGTTAGTGACAAATTGCGCTTAGGTTGTTTGGGGGGGGGGGGGGGTTGTGGTGTTTTGGTGAAATATAGTGCAGAAAACAAACTCAATTCTTACAGAGTACTGTGTCTCCCTTATTTCAGTCTTTTAGTGTACAATGCCCCCAATGTATAATGCAGTTTATTCTGTGGTAAAGTGTGTTGAGCCAAGATCCAATTAGTATGGTGGCAGGTAGATAATTCTGTTTGACAACTATCTAATTGAAGAACTTTACAAATTATCCCCTTGCTAGAAATTTTCCTAAGTCCTTGTCCCCTAGGACGTCACTCGCTCTGCCAGTTATGGCATTGGCACCTACATTGTTTCTCCCAGTGCCTATGACTATGTTGGCATACCGCAAGTTCCCAGTGCGAATCCAACATTATTCCTTTACGCAAAGCTGGACATGTTCCAGAGAGCAGCAGTCCTCTCTGGTGCTTCCTCAGACCCATTGGACCATATGGAACGCCACTTGGCATCCTTCGTTTGGCACCAAGTGTTACGATGGTGCCATATGGGGTCCTCCTAAAGCTGCCTGGCTTCAAGCCTATGCTAGGACACTTGATGGAGTTTACACCCCTCAATGCAGATTTTTTACGCTGACCGGCACCAATTTCGATGCTGATCCTAGCCCCAATCTTTGTTCTGTTAGGACTTCACCTCAACCTCATAAATGCACTATCACCTGCCAAGAGGATGAAATCCAGAAGAGTGGCCTTGTGCCTCGTGGAAGAACAATATCAAGAGACGTCCAGTACCCATATCCACATACTTTTTGACTCCCATTTAGATCAACACTCCCGAGATGACCAGGGGGATGCTGATTAAATTGAGCTCTACCCCCTCTGAAGCATCCGGTAGCCCTTCAAAATGCCAGTGGGCTGGATATGTCACCAGACATTGATATTGATTCAGCTACTGGCCCTCCACCTCGCAGAAACAGTATACTTCCTCACAAGAAGGTGGCTCAAGTGCTTCCTCTCCTCAGTTGAATAGAGGCCTGATATCCTGACACATGCAAGTCTGTTGTACAGCATCTCCTGTCTTTTAATGAGGCTCTTTATGATGTCAAAGAGCCATAGGCCAAGCCCACCTTGTGCCCAGAGTTGAATTCAACCATAGCATGCTGGTACTGGCCAGTCCTGGAGACCCAGCTTTCTTTTGGCTTCATCTTTCCCCAGACACCTTAATGCTGATGCTGTCTTCTGAACTAAAGTTGAAACCAGAGACCTTTCCTACCTGTTCCCCAGTCAAAAATGCAGGAGGGTATTTAGAACAAAATATTTTCTGCAGGCAGCCTGCCACTGCATTCCCTGAATGCGGCTTGTTTATTCGGGCGCAACTCCCACACCCTTTGGGAGATAGTGGCGATGGTGATCTGCAACTTACCAGAGGATCTCAGGGGCTACATTGCAGTGGTGGACGTTGATAGTCAGGATACTTCCCAACATAAAATCAAGGCTGGATACAGCTGACTGCGTCACCAGAGCAATGAGTTCATATGTGCCATTAAGGCGACATGCCCTGACTATTCGCAATGGGGTTCTCAGCAGATGTGGATCACAGTCATGGAAATGACCTGAGGTGAGCGCAAATTTGGTCAAAGTAGAAGCAGCACTAGAAAGCTTCAATGAAGGTAGAGCCACTGCAAGATCATTAGGGCTGCAGTAATCAGAAAGAGCTTTTGTTTCTTTTGTAGACCTTCAGCCTGTGCCGGGGGTTTTCAATTCAGGCAACCCTAATCCACAGCGACTGGCCAGCAACAGCAAAGCCCCATTGTTTCACAATATTGGGGCAGAGGCAAGAGATGCCCCCCCCTGCCCCCTCATACAGGGTCACTGCAGTAGTTCATCTGTAAAAGAACAGGCTATGGCGGTGGGAGGATGGGCAACCTCTTTTCTGCAGGCCTGTATGGCCATCACTTCAGACAAGTATTTCCGGAAGATTGTTGAAAAGGGGTATGCCTAACCCTTCCTGCAGCATCCTCCCGCCTCATCATTCCCTTCCATCCTGGCTGGTTCTGTCTACAGATCTGAGGCAGGAGGTGCATGTCCTGCTGCAGAAGAGAGCAGTGGCATTGCTACCGGAGCAGGAAATTGGGCAAGGGTGTTATTCTTATTACTTCTTGGTTCCCAAGAATGATGCAGCCTTCATCTGATCTAGACTTTAGGCTTGTGAACTTTTACCTGTGCAAGGAGGAGTTCAAGATTCTGGCCCCGGCTCAGGTCCTTTCTGCTCTGAATACGGACTGCTGGCCGGTGTCCCTCAGCCTCTTGGAATTGTAGTTTGATAAACTGATCCAGTAGTCGCAACAGAAGTACCTGCAATTTGTTGTGGGTTTCACTCACCACAATTTAACGATTCCTTCTTTTGGATTAACTTTAGTGCCTCTTGTCACCAAAGTGATGGCGGTGTTGACGGCCCATCTCAAGGGTTTGGAGATTGTGGTGTTTCCATACCTGGATGATAGGATGCTCATAACTGGTTTGATGCGGTGTTCCACCTTCAGGCGACAGCGTCACTGCACTTTGCCTTGGAGGGTTCTCAATCAGTGTACCAAGGTGCACCTGAAGCCCTCCCAAAACTTCCTGTTCATATGGACAGTACTGGATATGAGCTTACTCTGGACCTTCCTCCTCTACAGAGGAGCCAGGACACAGTGGCGAAACATAGGCCCCCGCAGCCCTTGCAGTACAGGGGGTCCCTGAGCTCCAGGGGGCCCTCTCAGCACAGTACCCTGGCCTGAGAGCTCCTGACTGACTCCGGAGGGGACCCCCTCCATGAACCTTGCAAGGAGCACCTACCTCAACGTTCGTTATGCCATTGCCAGGACATTTATGGTATGATTTTCATGTTTCTGTCTCGAGTTTGAGTCCTTATGGCTCTACTACTGCTTGATCTGTTGGCTTCTTTCATCCTTCTGCTCTCGCACGTACCCTGGCACGTGAGGGCCCTCCATTAATGCCTCAGCAGGCAGTGGTTCCAGCGTGAGGCAGATCTGGCAGATTCTATTGTAAACTCTATGGACACTGCAGTAAACTTATCTTTATGGGGAACAGAAGAGGACCTGCCTCGAGGGAGCTCCTTCTGTCTTCCATCAGCTGTGGCCACTGTGGTGACCGATAGGATGGATTGCACATTGGGGAAACTGGAGATTGGAGACCCCCAATCACCAGAAAAGCAGAGTTTGCACACCAATCTGCTGGAACTTCCGGTGAGCTAACTAGCTTTCCCATCAGTCTGTCCTGATCTTGATGGACAAAACAACACAATGTGGTACATCAACAAGTGGAGGATGAGGTGTCACATTATCGCTCGGAGTGTGTTGAGACTGTGGACTTTAGCGCACCAATAATCTGTGGCTGGTAGCAAACCTTCTGGCTGGTTCACTCAGTTTCAAAGCGGACTGCCTCCTTCGGCATCATCTTGCCAACTATGAGGTACTTTCCACCTCCATGTGGCACGCCTTTAGTGGGTCTTGGCCACTCGCATCAATGCCCATTGCCCTGTTACCTACCCTCGAGCATCCATCTCAATGAGCTTTGGGGGATGCTTTTTAGTTGAAGTGGAAGCTTCCGCTTAATTGTGTTTCCTCCCATACGCTTGAATCCTTCACCAGGACCATGCTCAAGCAATTCTCATTTCCCGTGACTGGCCGAGAAGGGTGTGGTGCACAGAACATTTACACCTTCCCCTGCTTGCTTCTCTAAGTCTCCCTCACAGAGTGGACCTTCTGTCCTAATCAGGGGGGTCGAGTACTGCACCACAATCGTCAGTAATTACACCTTTGTTCATCGAGATTGAGTAGGGTCATCTGAGCTCTTTTTAGCTTGAGCCAGAGGTGGTTGATGTGATCCTACCAGCACATCCCTCCTCAACAAATTCGGTATATTCGTTGAGATGTATACGTTTGTGACATGGTGTGCAGGCAGACTAAGTGATCATTTGAAAGCATCTTTAGCCAGCATATCATATTGTTTGCATTGTCTTTGATCCAGCAAGATGTGCAATGCATTGGCGAAGGAGTCATCTGAGGACATTTGAGTCTGTCCATTCCACCAGGACAGTCTTCAACCTCAGCCGTGACTAGAGAAGAGCAGGTGGTAAACATATGTATTTTCAGAAAATGCAATTAAGAAAAGAAGATTCAACATTTTGGGTACAAACCACAATAAACCATAACTAGGTGCTTCCTGTATGAATTAATCTGGCATCTCCATATGAGAATATTAACAAGCTGAACTAGAGAGTGTGCAGTGCTTTGTACAGAACTCCAAAACCAGTCATAATAAATAAATAGATAACCTGGATTTGGAAGGAGAGCACGTATCTGTATGAGCCGCTCAGCCCTTCAGCGCGACAAAAAACAGAGAAAACCTATTTGTTAGATGTTTCTGCTAGAATAATCAGGCCTAGATGGTCTCAGTAACGAGAAGCAAAAAAACACTAATGTATCCATAAGGATTGAATGAAGAAATGCGCTCTCTTCAATTCACTGTTACATCCTTTGTTTGCTTCATTTTTATATGCACATAACAGTTTAAATAAGGCCGCTGTAAATCTAAATCAGATAACAATGAAGGTATCACTCCTTAAAGCTGCTGTTAGTGTAGGATAAGGATGCATTACTTATACGAGAAAGATCTAGACCTAAGAATGAGCAGTATTTATTCCTCGGTGCCAGGAACGGTTAACATGGCGATTAGTAAGAAAAGATAATGGTTGCAACACAATAGATTGGCCACCAAATGAAAATGAAAATAAAATGCTATGTGGTTTCCAACTTATATGCAAGTGATACAGCGCTGGGGGTTTTTGTTGATCCTACTGCACATCCCTCGGAGACCGCCTAAACATGTCAACAACAAAAAGTGACATTGACCATTCTTATAAAAAAGTAAAACATCCTGAGCAGTTATTAGTACAAAATAAAAAATAGTGACCACACGTCAGCAGTAGCGGGATACATTCCACAGATAAAAAAAAAACATGGTCAAAGCGCCATGCACCAATGGCGGGCAAACACAAGAATAGGAAGTGAATCTATTGAATCAAGGGGAGATAACTGAAACAGACAGAATCATCTTATAGGTCACATGCGGCAGACTCAAAGGCCTCTTTATGTATATGTTAAAGTACTGGGTACAGTGTTGTCTGTAGTAAGATCATACAAGAATAAACCATCTCAACACCTTCACAATTTGCAAAAGATAAGATTTCCCCAAGCAGTCTCGCAAACGTAAGGTCACATTACCAAGCACTCTCCTCCAGGAGCTTTAAAAAATCAGTATCCGCATAGCTGCTGAGGGTTAAAATTAAATAATTAGACATGAAAAGGCAGACAAACAGTTTTTATGTACAACTTACAAATTTTCATCACAATTATTGATGCAAATTGTCCGTTTGATGAAACAATATGCATGTCTATATATGGAAAAGGAGTCCCACTGCTGGAGATCTAAAGTCTGTGCAGAACAAAGGGGAAAAACAATGTGTGTAGATTTTTTACTTTCCTGAGAGAGTTATTCAGAATCAGGCACTAGAGGATTTTTTCAATTTTCAATTGCACCTCATTTATGTAGCCATCTCGATGACAAATGTTTATACATACCGAACTAAAACAATTAATGAAAGCGTCCTTTTCTTTGCAGACCTTTCCAAAGTAAAACTCATGCGTTACGATGACCCTGTGCTGGGACCTCGCCGTGTTCCTGTCCTGGGCAAAGAGGATTCTGGGAAGACCGCCATTTCCGAGAAGGCAACGTTCCACATTGACCTGACCGAGAAGAAAGTGCACATCACGGACAATGGACTGAAGGCAGATATCGGAGACACAGTCGTTTACCTCGTTCATTGAGTGTTGTCCTCACCCCAGTTCTGCCCAGAGGTTGCTGTACGTTCAGTTCACATGAGGCAAACAGACCAGGCCCTGTTGCTTCACAGAACGATGTCTGTGTTTCATAAGTTGTAAAATAAAGGCCTTTTTAACAGTAAATAAAGATACATTTGCCACAAAAACAACTATACTTGTGGGGTTGTGAAAGTAGGTAACTCTTTTGGAATTTTTCTGCCATACATACCCCACTACTTGAGGCTCGCCAGTGGCTTCCATTTCAGCTCAACTGTGATAAATTGCCTAGCCTGTACATCCATAAATGTCGTATTACGAATGTTGCTTGGTTATGTTGACCTTGGTAAAGCTATTTCTGCAGTGCTTTTGTTTGTAGAACGGTGACTACTTCCACTGTAATGCCTGACAGTAAATATCAACTGTTGAGAGCAGTATTGTTCGGGTGAGTTTATACTACCCACCTTACCAAGCTCTTTAATTGTACAGAATTGTACAGACGCTCAAGGGACCTATGACCGGATATGCCATTTCCTCTTCCACAGAATGAGCAACTAGAGGGGCCACTATACTCTTTAAAGAAAAACTCCAGGTCCTTCGCAGTCAGCACCCTATGCAGTCTGCAAAAGAAAAAGGGGGTTACTTAAACGTTCTTGACTTTCTGGGTAGATTAGGCGAGTAATTCAAGGGTCAGCTCTAGAATGTGTGGCGTGAGCCTAGACACAGTGCAACACATTCAGAACAGTAATATTAGCATGAATGCCCAGCCAAGAATTGTATGCGCACATCACTCAATAATAAATCAAATGCAATCGGGTCAAATGGAAAATACACAAAAGACAATACTCCACAGTTAACTTACGACTCCTTAATGCAGTGTTATGGTACAGTTTGCTGGTATACTCGCAAAGAGAATGGTAATCGCGTGACGTTTAAAGCATAGAGCAGATATGAAAACTGGACAGCACTAAAACTAGGACCACTGTCAAAACACTATAAATGTTGGCTCTGTTCACGAAACTGTGGCATAACAAGAATGGAAAAGTCACAGACCATTAAAAGCCGTGGAAGATTTACAAGCTTCCTGCGTTTGTGAAGAGTTCAGAATAAGGAACCTATGATTCTAGCTAGTCGTCCGTAACCTTTATTTGTATGCATTCCCACCCCCCACCCCTCCATGAAGTCTCTTCGGAAATGTCCATAGCCAATAACCTCTCCCATTGCGCATTGCGCCACACATGCATGCTTCTTGGAGGGGGTGAAATTTAAGATGTAGGGGTAAAGCCAGAATATGCCTTTGCGTAGCATATTATTGGTGTACAGGGATTCAGTCGGTGGTTCCTCCCTCTGTAAGGCTCTACAAGCAGGATCTCTCCCCGCCCAGTATAAAGCCTACGTGAGCCTATATGTGCTGTGCCTAGTCAATGCATATTTCTCAATGAGTTCTCCTTGCTGTAGACGTCCTTCAAAGAAGGTGCCTAGCCCTGGTTCCAACAAACGGGACATGGTTCCGACATGCCAGCGGACGTCTGGGGTATTGGCCATGAGATGAGTCAAGAGAAATTGATTGACCGGAAATGCGTTTTTTCTTCTTACAGTTTGCCAATGAGCCGAGAGTTTGTCCATCAATGGTAGGAGAGGAGAGCCCTCCCAGGCCCCATTGGGAAGCCACAAATGCTCGTAGAGTGTGACCAGCGAGAAGGCTTGCTCTTGTACCCAAGTCTTACCCTAAGTGTCGTAGTTTCAATCAAACTTTTTTTTTTATATGGTTAGAGATTGTGTCAGTTTGGGGATTTCAAGAGGGATGGTTTGCAGGATATATAGGAGCCGGGGTATGAAATTCATTTGAAGGCTATTGAGCTGACCCAGCTTGGATATTTCCAACTGGAAGCTGTAAGGTGAACCCCAAAGTATGGGATGGCCATCGCAGCCCATGTAGCCGGGTCTGGTGACTTAGTGGACTAATGAATCCACTGCATGGGCCTCTGTTCGACCTCATAGACACAGGTTCAAATCCCGGCGGGTCTACTCAGCCTTTCATCCATCTGAGGTCGATAAAATGAGTACCATTGAGTTGGGTAACAGTAAACATCTGTTAATCAGCTCTTTACAAATACATGTGTTATGTTATGTAAAACCGCCCATTGGATAAGGTCACAAAGGGTTTGCTGTGGGCCCGCTTCCCCTAGGCCCTGGGATTTGGAGCAGTTGATTTTAAGGCCTCATACCTGGACAAAACCGTCTAGGTCCCCCAACAATGCCAGAATTGTGGTTTCAGAATCTGTGACAAAGCACAGTAAATCTTTAGCAAAGAGGGCTAGTTTGTGCTCATTACCATCCACTATCATGCTGTGAAGTGCAAGATTATTCTGGATCTTGGCCGACAATGGCTCCATGGTCAAGCCAAAGATAGGAGGGGACAAGGGACGCCTCTGTCTCATGCCTCTCATCAAAGGGATGTCTGGCGTGAAGGCTCCATTAACTTTAAGCTTGGCGGATAGCTTTTTGTAGTTTGACTGGACAAATGTTTTCATTTTTGGGCCTAGCAAGGCCTTGTCCAGTACCCTTGACAGATATGCCCAATCTATGCTGTCCAAAGCCTTTTTGGCGTTCAGACAGAGAAGGGCCATTGATTGGTGACGATGTTCCCTCACCTTCATGAGGACCACTGCCAGTCTTGTGTTGAAATTTACCTGCCTGTATTAGATGGAGCCAGATTACTGAGGAGCAATAAGTGTAGGCCAGAAAGGTTGGAACCGGATCACGAATATCTGTGCAAAGAGTTATACGTCGCTGTTCAATAATACAGTTGACCTATAGGAGAAGCACTGTATTGGGGGCTTGTCAGGCTTCAATAGAAGGGTAAGGTGGAACCCCTAGCATTGTATCTGTCACTATCCCGGACCTTAAAAAAGAGTTGAAAACCTCAATGAGGGGTTCCATCAGTATGGAAGCATATGCCTTGTAAAAGGTGGCTGGGAACTCCTAGAACACCAGCGCGTTTTGGGATGGGAGGCTATTAATCGCTTGCCAGACCTCATACCTTGTAATGTTCTGTTCAGGACGTAAAGTCACAGAGATATTCTTCTTGGAGCTGCCCATCGAGTTCCTGGGCCCGAAGCAAGATAGAATAGAATTACTGAAAAGCTGCGAGAATCTCTGCCGTCTTTGGCGCTGCTGGCTCACCACATTCCTGACCTCCTTGATGTGATTACGTGTTGCTAGCATTTGTAACTTGTGGGCTAGGAGTCAGTCTGCCTTGTCACCTCATTCGTAATAAATTTGATTACCATAAAGTAGTATCCTGGCTGCCTCCTTCATCAGTATCTGTTCAAGCCCCTACCGAAGCCTACTGACTTCTCTTAGAGTCCTGTGTGAACCTCCTCTCTTGAGCTATGTCTCAGCCTGAGATATCAGTTTCTAATTCTCGCTTGCGGAGTTTAGCCGCGCGCTCAAACATCTCTGTGTGGGAGCTCAGCTGCCCTCAGAAAACTGCCTTTGTTGCATCCCAAAAGGTTTGTAGGGGACTCTTTGCCATTATCATTCTTAGCAAAGTAGTTTTCTATTGTGTCTTGGATACAGTTCACAGGGTTGGGTTCCAGAGCACCACCACGTTCACGGCCTTATGGCCCTGGGAATGGTCTCTGCGGGTCAGCAGGCCGCGCTCTCAGCCACACTGGAGCGTGGTCGGATAGGAATTTAGCATTGATTTTAGGGTCTGTTAGCCTGGGCAGCAGAGATTGTGAGACCAGAGAGTAGCCCAGAGGTGAACAGGTTTTATGAACATTGGAACACGATGTATAATCCCGTTTTTGGGAATGATGGTGATACCAAAGTTCCACTAACGTCTGGTCTATCAACCCCTGCCTTAGGGCAGTGGGTGGCGGTGTTCGGCCTGTCTGGGATGGGAGACATCCATCACTGTGTCCGGGGGAGTATTGAGGTTGCCACCTGAAACAATATTGCCAACTGCGAAGTGGGAGATCCTCGGGAACAGGTTGGTGCAGAACTCCTCTCTTTCCCTGTTGGGGCCATTGACCGATATAACGGTCATCTGAATAATGCACAGAATGCCAGATATCCCCACTTGTCAACCCTTTTGGTCCCTATATATGCTGTCTAATTTAAAGGATAGGTACTACAGAGGAGGATTGCCACACCCTGGGATTGCTGCTAAACTAAGAGTACAATTGTGTTGGTTACCAATAAGAGCAGATGCGCTTGATCTCCACCTTGAGTCTCCTGAAGCACCACCACATCCACCTCCTTCTAACTAAGCCAATGCAACAAAGCTTGATGCTTAACTGGGTAGTTTAAGCCTTGCGCATTAATTGATACTATTTGTAGGGTCGTTATGACGGGCTGTGTGGGTATCCCCGCCTGCTTGTAAGATATGGATTATGAAATATGCATCAATTGTGTAACCTCATCCCCGCCATTCTTGTGTGTCAGCTGAGCTATAGGTAAACAGGACAACAACTGAAAACAGATTGTTACCTGGAGAAACATAAACCTAGAAAATTGCCAGACCTCGTACAATGCCTGGGTCCTGGTCCGGGAGACTATCGCCCGGAGTAAGTTGGAAAGAAAATAGAAATACAAGTTATTATCTAGAAAGGGCAGGCTTCTCGAATGGACATGACCTCATCCCCCTCCAGAGAAGTGAATCAACATCCAGTGATGCATGAAGGATGCACAGTCTTGACACCCTCCCGTGCAACTCATAGGGCCTTAAGTTCATCAGGAGGAGCTCAAGGTAAAGTGTCTTTTTCTGATGCAGGTGGTCTGCATTCTCTTGCCCCTTGGTGGTGTTGTTTGCCAGTTTTATTTAGTGTGGAGAGTGTTGATTGCCAATACCAGCCTCCCCACCCCTGGTCAACCGGCGCTAGGGGCAGCTCCTCCTCTGGGCGGCATGCCCAGTATCTTGCAGGCTTCCTGTACCATGCAAATTGCAATCCGTTTCTCCTTGTAGCTGAAGTGCAGATGGAAGGGAAATCACCTTCAATAATGGATTCTGTTATTTTGCAGGTGCAGAGTTATTACTCTGAATTTCCTCCATTGGGCCCATATTTGGACAGAGACATTTTGTAAAAGTAGAATACAGTTACAGGCAACGGCGGACGCAGTGACTGCACTCCCCTGCTATGTTCCCTTTGTGTTTGATTCAACAATAGGTCTGTTTGGGTGTGCACAAGCTACTCCAACACCTGCCGTCGTTGGGTGCCAGCTGCGAAGCAGAGAATGGATGAGCCCAAGATATGGAGTGGTGCACCACCCGTGAACTGAGAATAGTTTTTCAATAAATCAGATAGTCTTGATTATGTTGTCTTAATGGATTTTTTATTTTCTTAAGAATCCAAATATAGAAAATTGCCAGCCAACGTGTTTCGTTCATACGAAATGAACTTCTTCAGGGCAAAAAGTGATGTCTGATCCTAGTGAATAGTAAGCTTGTATAGTATGGCTGCGTTGGCCTCCTTGATAAGGGCCAGCATACGTAGGATCTGGTATGATGGAAGTGCAGCCATCAGCTCCGTCTAGTGAAGTGGGCTATTCTCACTTCACGGGTGGTGCATCACATTTTGTTGAAGTGAAATGTCCCCTCGAACCTGGCCTCCTGTAAGATCTTCTCTTTGACGTGGAAGTAGTGGACTCTGGTAAGAGTATCTGGAGAAAGATTATTTATTGCTGAAAAGCTGAGTAAACCCTGTGAGTGCAGTCCAGGCGGATCGGCTGGCCCTGGCCTGGTTGAAGTATGTGGGTGCAGAGGACCTGCACCTGAGATTCAAGTTCCGTGGGGGGAAATCGTTGATGCGATACCCTCTGATCTGTATATTGTACCTTCTGGAGTGCTTTTCAAGGTTGTCAAGCTTGTCATGTAGCACCACCTGCTCTCCTTCTAGTTTTTCTGTGCGGCCCAAGCCATATTGTTTTGAACTTGATTCACCTTTTGATTCAACCTGTTCAAGACTGGAATCCATTTAGCGCAGAAACGTATTGAGGTCAGACAAGGCTTGATTGAAGTCCTGCATGAGTGATGCAATATCTTTATGGAATTCGGAAGGCAAAAGCTGAACGTCCCCATTTTGCTACTGGGGCCTGGAGATCTGAGTTCCTCACTGATTGAGAAGTAATCCTGGGAGCGCGGGAGTTCGGGATCTGCAGCATGGGGTCTTTGCTCTATTTGATGCCATTGTCTCTGGGAAATTGCTGAGTCCGTGGCTCGCCTCTATGGATGCTGTTTGCAGGTGAAGGCCTCGGTGTGTACCCTTTCAGGGCTCCAGAGCTCACCCTTCTCTCACCAAGCTCCAGATCGTAGCTGGCCTGCTTGTCTCACCCCACGTAGGTGCTAGGTCCCAGCCCCACGCACCTTGTCTTTCAAAGTCCCCATTGACTCCAGCGTCTTGACGGTTTGACCAGTTCCAGCCCTCGTCGAACCTTATATTGCCAGTCAGAGGGAGTCACTGCAGCGCCCCATCCCAATGTCTCTGTTTCCAGCACTGTGGGGCCCCCATGTTCTGCTTTGTGCGCTCCTCTGGGAACCTCCCGACAAGGGTACTGTGGCTGCCCTCAACCAGAGTGGGAGGGTTCCTTTTAGGCCGTCGCCTGTCTCCAGTTGCCCCACTGGGTAGGCCCACGGTCAAACCAGAGCCTACCAGCACTGCCGTGACCCCGAGGTCCGGCTGACCTGTCTTGGGCCACATGCACTGCTGCAGCTCTGGGATCCTCACCCGACTTTAGCCCACTGTCAGGACGGGCCTGCTACCAAGTCAGGGCCCACCTGCCTGCTGCGTCTCCGGGATCTTCACCCAGGTCTGCCTTCCGGTGCGACCTCATGCCATGGCAGGCCCAGCCCAATAAAGAATTTCGGGTCCAGCTTCACACCTCGTGAGTTGGCCAACCACTGCTTCCGTGCCTCCTCACCTCTGGTGCTTCCACTACTGTGGCAGCCCTGGGACTGCAGGACTGGTGCTGCTAAGTCACAGGGCCTAGTTTGATCATGTAAGAAAAATGGCCACTACAGCTTCACCCATTCGTAGCAAGAGATTCATCATCGCCTGGTCCGGATCACTGTTCCAGGGTCCCTCTGACAAGACTCCCGCCTGCTAGAAATGGAGGGGGTCACGTTCGAGCCTGCTCTCACTGGGATTCACAGCATTTCACGGGGGAAAAGGGGTTCCCACTTGGTGCTCAGGGTAGACCCGTCTAGGCTGGTCTCCTGCCTGGTCACGCCCTCCAAGGTCCGTAACCTTTGCTACAAAAACACGATCATTTTTATCTTTGGTTATATTAAATGGCTCTTGGAAACCTAGATCTTCACTAACACTTGAAATAGCAAAAAGGAAATACATCAGTATCAACACTGTTAAGTGCACCAGCAGAGTAAGAGATCAGTGTTTCAGAGGTCATGCCTGTATACTGGAGTGTTCGGGGGAGATACACCAAACGTGGGGTGCCACAGGGCAACTGCTCTAGATCACAAGGGGCTCTAGGAGAACCAAATGGGTCCCTGGACCATCTACCTGACTAGATAACTGGATGCTAGACCACCACACACGGTAAGTCAAAGGGAGCAACAAAGACATTGATAAAAATATGAAAAGGTGGTGTAAATAGGGTATGCTCACCAGGCTGAATCAGCACAGTCTAAACTAAATTTGCATTTGCCAATCTCTGAGGCAGCCTGTCACTATTATCGAATTCAGTGGGCACAGCATAGCGATGCATGATAAGGTCTAGCAGTCCAGCGCCATCTCATTGGTGAGGGGCACCGTGGATTGGGAGTCCTACTTTTTATGTGGCAGCCTCAAGCTATCAGGCTCCCAGATAAAGCGTAAGACTCCATGAGCAGACAGAAGCCTGCCATGCTGGACAAATGCATCTGCTGGGCAAATCTTCAGCTGTGCCTTGATTCCTGCTGTAATGTTTGATAACATTTACCTTTTACATAACAAAATAAATCCTCTGGACTTAATACACGGGGAGGACAGTAGATTCCCCTGTGTGCACCTATGCACTCCAAAAACAATAAGCATTTGCCACCAGATGGGTTTGCGTAAAGCAAATCGACTGAGGCTACCTACTTGAGACTACACATGGGAACAGCCACTGGTGGTTCTCCTGATTCGGAGCTCGGATAAAGGTGTCCCTAAGCTACCTTAGATCTGCAGTTTGAGCTGACCCTAGAGAGTAGCGAGTGCCAAAAAAATTACAAAAGGAGGCAATCATTTTTTTTTATATAGACCATTTTCCTTAAAGGAAAATGGGTTGAGTTTTAAAACTTGTTTTGCAACCACAAAAAGCCTTAGTACTTCTGACCCTTAGAGTACAGAACTTTTTGCAAGCTTAAGTTACTTTGATTCTTCAGTCTTTTAAAAAATATTTTCTTTTTTTACCTGTAGAATGCTTGTCATCATTGTCCGAAGAAGTCCCTGGGTTTAAACGATACACTGTAATTCCATTTGTTGAAGTCAATTTTTCTACTGAGAAAGCCATGTTTCGGAAGCAAGTGATACATTTTTAAAATTATTATATATAGATAATATCAAAACTTCATGATCTGTATAGAGTCTGAAAATGTAGATCTTTGTTTTCTACCTGCCCCTTTCAAATTTATGCAGTTTCTCATTAGTTGCTTTTTGCATAGTACATAATGTGACATTGATACTTTTTTACCAGCGGAGTATTGTGTGTTTTGTGGAACACAAAGAGAAAGCATTAAAAAACAAGCATTTGCAATGCAATGGTCTCGGCATCATTAAAGGTAGAGCAATTGGCATTGCTCATGACATTTCTTTTTTTTTTTCTTTAAATCATAAATAAATGGCATTGTCATTTACATTGCCAATACACAGCACTCTGCACTCAACAGCACACAGCACTCTGCACCTGCACTCACTGCTCTGCACACTCACTCTGCACACTCACTACTCTGCACACTCACTACTCTGCACACTCACTACTCTGCACACTCACTACTCTGCACACTCACTACTCTGCACACTCACTACTCTGCACTCTGCACTCACTACTCGCACTCACTACTCTGCACTCACTACTCTGCACTCACTACTCTGCACTCTGCACTCACTACTCTGCACTCTGCACTCACTACTCTGCACTCTGATCTCACTACTCTGCACTCTGCACTCACTACTCTGCACTCTGCACTCACTACTCTGCACTCACTACTCTGCACCCTGCACTCACTACTCTGCACTCTCTCTGCACTCACTACTCTGCACTCTGCACGCACTACTCTGCACGCACTACTCTGCACTCACTACTCACACTCACTACTCTGCACTCTGCACTCACTACTCTGCACTCACTACTCTGCACTCACTACTCTGCACTCACTACTCTGCACTCACTACTCACACTCACTACTCTGCACTCACTACTCTGCACTCACTACTCTGCACTCTGCACTCACTACTCTGCACTCACTACTCTGCACTCACTACTCACTACTCTGCACTCACTACTCTGCACTCACTACTCTGCACTCACTACTCTGCACTCACTACTCTGCACTCTGCACTCACTACTCTGCACTCACTACTCTGCACTCACTACTCTGCACTCACTACTCTGCACTCACTACTCTGCACTCACTACTCTGCACTCACTACTCTGCACTCACTACTCTGCACTCTGCACTCACTACTCTGCACTCACTACTCTGCACTCACTACTCTGCACTCACTACTCTGCACTCTGCACTCACTACTCTGCACTCACTACTCTGCACTCACTACTCACACTCACTACTCTGCACTCACTACTCTGCACTCACTACTCTGCACTCACTACTGACACTCACTACTCTGCACTCACTACTCTGCACTCACTACTCACTACTCTGCACTCACTACTCACTACTCTGCACTCACTACTCACTACTCTGCACTCACTACTCACTACTCTGCACTCACTACTCACTACTCTGCACTCACTACTCTGCACTCTGCACTCACTACTCTGCACTCACCACTCTGCACTCACTACTCTGCACTCACTACTCTGCACTCACTACTCTGCACTCACTACTCTGCACTCTGCACTCACTACTCTGCACTCTGCACTCACTACTCTGCACTCACTACTCTGCACTCACTACTCTGCACTCACTACTCTGCACTCACTACTCTGCACTCACTACAGCTTCCTTCCACAGCTAGAACTAGTGCATAATGTCAAAACAGAGAAAACAAGGAAACACACTGAAGCTGTCTGTACCACGCCAAGTTCACATTTCGAGCAGCATGTGTTAAATCACGCTTTAGACTACTTCTCTACTCAAAAGTAGTACATTTCCTTCAAAAAGATAAAAATATGACATGCAAACAGTAATGCCGAAACAAACTGTTCAGCATGGGTTCTGATTTACATGAAAACATTAATTTCACTTAAAATAATAATAGTTTTTAGCTAAATTAAATTTACATTTGGATTTAGGGCACATTCACATATTTTTAGTAAATTTAAATGAATTTATTTTCTCATGTACGTTATCATAACCAATGCTATACTATAGTGTACTACGAGATTATTTTGGATTGGTATTATTAGTTGGCTTTAATAGTACAGTACTTAACAAGAGAAACAGTATTTTGGAGTAAAAAAATAAATCAAACATTTCAGTATTTTAATAATGGGATCTCATTAGGAAATAGTTTGGGAAGTGGAATGATAAACTAATTGTAATCCAAAAAGTAACAGTAACACTAAAAGAAGTCACTCACAATGTTTCTTCACTTTACTTTTGCATTAGTGTTCACTTAGCACCTAATATTTTTTGACAAAACAGAAAATTTAAAATATTCACAATAGACTACCTCTGTCCTTTTCCTCATCTTCAAGTTGCCCACCCCTCTCAACTCCTCTTTTTTTAATACTGTTGAATAATGGAAACCGAAAGCAAAGAGTTATTACTGCAATAACCCAAAGACTACACCAAGAATAACTATAATTAAATTAACTATTATCAAAAGTAAGATGTATTTTAAAGTAAATGGGAACTAAAGATGTGCAAAAGAAAATCACGAACTGATAAAGTTGTAACATCTGAACATCTGTGAGAGGAAGAGTAAATGACCAGATTTCATTTAGGGATCTTACACAATTAAAGATATACAGGAGCAAATGTGTTCAGTTGCAAAGATGCTAATACAATATATTTATCTACAATAAAATCAGGCTCTACTAAAAACCTCCCTTTCCCTACCATCACCTAGATGAAATCTTTACCACGTGCCCCATGCGCTTGGACAGACCACGAACATAGAATTTACACAAGAATTGAAAAGAAAACACATAAAAAGATGCTTAACTAGAAAATCTTTCTACAGCATAATACAGTTTAAAGTCCAGGGAACGTAAATAATGTAGGTTGCGCAGAAACTCTAATGGGGATGACAACCATAGACTCCATATGCCTTTTTACAATAATGTATCGAATTATCAAACATATTTCATTACCGAAAACAAATGCTGGAGATCTGTTTCAGAGAAATTAAGAACACTCTCAGAGCATCAAAAGCTAAGACACTTGGACTTTGAAAGAAATGTCAGTGGCAGATGGACACGCTTTCATTTAGCAGCCAAATATACAATAACTCTACTGCCCCCGGAATTCCGCCGCGGCCGCACCGGAAGTCAGGCAAGGTCGCCTGTGACGGGGGCGGAGCCGCGTCCGGACCGGAAGAGGAGGCAGGCGGAGGAAATGCGTGGAGCGGCCCGGGGCTCCTGCGAGCGTGGAGAGCCCCGGGGCCGACAACAGGACGTTGCACGCGTGTTGCGGGGCTTCCTTGACCAAGAGGGAGTCCCGGGATAGGAGCCGCAGCGTCAACTCTCCCTGCCGGTGCGGAGAGCGGAGTCCCCCAGATTGCCACAGTAAGTTAAAGGGGAGAGGGGGGGCCGGTGCGCGCGTGTGTGTGTGTGTGTGTGTGTGTGTGTGTGTGTGTATGAGTGGGGGGGTTCTGTATGTATGTGCGTGCGTGAGTGCTTCTGTTTCTATGTATGCGTGTGTTGTGTGGGAGCCTCGCGCAGCGCTCGTACTAATGCGCGTGCCAGTTTAGATTCGCCTGCGCGCGGCCAGGAGTGTCTCCTGGGAAGCACGCTCGGTGACATAAGATCTCGGCGGAGACGCGCTTCCGCGCGTCTTTAGCCGAGACCTAAAAAGGGTGCCAAGCATAGCATCTGGGCCGGTCACACCACGCACCGCGCACACTCCCCGTGAGTGAGCCCAGGCTGCCCCCGATCCTGCCGAGTGCCGCCGCTGCCCGCAGCTGGGCTCCTGGTACTGACCACTGGTGTGGTATTTGCCTATGTAGCGCAGCGCTGTTTTTCCCCTGTTGACTGTTGTATTTTCCTCTGTTGCCCTTATTGTGCCCAGCCCCTGTCCTCTGGTAATTTGGGTTTGTTTCCTCTGTTTACCGTCCTGTTGTGCCCAGCCCCAGTCCTCTGTTAAATTCAGTTTCGTTTTTTCGCTGTTTACCCTCTTGTTGTGCCCCCGCCGCGTTTCCCGCCATCTCCCCGCCGCTGCTCCCCTGCGGCCCCGCCCCCTTCCCTCTCTGGGCCCCTTCCCATTCGCCGCCCGCCTCCCAGCTGCTCCTCCCTCCCACTTCGCCATTTATGGCGGAGTGCACGCGTACGTGCAGCGTTCACGCGCAGCGGGCGCGCCAAAGGCAAGCCCGTCTGCGCCCATCCGCGCCTGGACCACGCCCCAACCGCGCCCAGCGCCAGACCCCCTGGCCACCGCAGATTCCTTCCCACCTGCCGGACCTACGACGCTGCTTCCCTCAACGCACTCAACACCGGCCGGATCCCCGGATGCTACCGAGCCACCCCAATACGCACCCACGGACCCTTCAGCTGCCACTCCTGCATCCGGACCTGCACCCGCCAAGCCGAGCACCAGCAGCAACCACCTGAAGTGCATCCTGCTCAACACTCGCTCCGTCCAGACACACCGTGGAACTCTGGAACCTGCTCAACACCACAGCTCTAGACGTCACCTTCCTCACGGAAACCTGGATGAACGCCTCCTCAGCGCCAGACATCGCCATCGCCATCCCGGACGGATACAAGATCACCCGAAGAGATCGCGTCAATCAGACTGGAGGAGGCATCGCCATCGTCCACAAGAACACCAACCGCATCACGACCGACTCCGACGACACCCTCACAGCCGCCGAACACCTGCACTTCCAGATCCACACTGACCCCAAGACCCCCTCAGAGGCACCCTCATCTACAGACCCCCGGGACCACGCACACAATTCAGCGAAGACATCGCCGACTTCATCAGCCCGCACGCCCTCCCCTCCGCTGACTACATCCTCCTCGTGGACCTCAACTTCCACCTGGAGAACAACAACGACTGCAACACCACCACCCTGCTGGACAACCTCCCCAACCTCGGACTCAAGCAACTGGTGACCACCCCCACCCACTACGCCGGCCACACGCTTGACCCCGTCTTCTCCTCCAGCAAGGACATCTCCTTCAGCCACGCCATCGGACTCCACTGGACGGACCACAGCTGCGTCCACTTCAGCTTCAGAAGGACCACGCTCCACCAGCAACAGGTCCCCCGCAGAAGCTGGAACAAGATCACAGCCGACCAGCTCGCCGCATCGCTGAGCCAGAACCCTCCCGCCGTCTCAGCGAACCCAAACCAAGCCGCCAACAACCTCACGAGGTGGATCAGCAACTGCGCAGACGACCTCGCCCCACTGAAGACCCCTCCCAGCAGACCCGGCAGCAAGAAAGCACCCTGGTTCACCGACGAACTCAAGAACTCCAAGAAGAACTGCCGAGCCCTCGAGAAAACCTGGCGCAGAGACCCGACACCAGACAACATGACCACCCTCAAGCTCGCCACTCGAAAACACCACCAACTGATCCACGCCACCAAGAAAACCGCATTCAAGGAACGACTGGACAACAACGCCCACAACAGCAAGGAACTCTTCAACATCATCAAAGAGCTCTTCAATCGGAGGGAGGAGCTTCACGGGCGCCCAAGATGGCCGCGTGAGCTCGGAGCTCCGAAGACCTCCCGATCCTCAGCAAAGATCCTGTCATCTATCCTGTCCCACGTTGGTGGGAACCAACAGCTGAGCCGGTGCTGAGGCGGCACCCGTTCCCGTATTGAAAATCCGATTTTCCTGGACCGAATTATGCCGACGTGACATCGGCGGACGATAGCTGCGCCACTGGATTGCATTGTTGGGACTTGGAGGGGCCTGTCTCTAGACGCCCAGCGCAGACCTGCCGTGCTCGCTTCACTTGGCCTGCTGGACTGGGCAGTCGTTGCTGTGCCGGCCCCCCTGTTTGACTTTGGGACGCTCGTTGTTGCCTTCTTGTGTGCTGAAGGTGCACCCTGTGCCTGCCCCTCCTCCCGATCTACCCGGCCATTGCGCCCCGACATGGCGGGCAAAGGGGACAAGGACAAAGGAAAACCACCGAGGGTTAGCAGGAAGCTGAATCAGTCCCAATCAACCATCCCCGAGAGATTCTCTCAATCCAAGGGATCTCCGGCCATGGCAGGTCGAACTAAAGACTCGCTGCGGGACGTGTCCCCGGAAGATCCTGAATTTACACTGCGCGACGTGATGGGCGCCATTGCCGGGGTGAAAGCTGAAATGCACAGTCAACACGAGGCGCTGTCCAGCAAAGTGGATACCTTAAAGATTGAACTAAACCTCATTAGGGCCGATCTTGGCAAAACAAACGACAAGGTGAAGTCGTTGGACCTCAAAACGTCGAGTCTTACTAACGATATGTCGGACATGCAAACTGAGGTCCGAGATCTGAAGATGGCTAATGGGCAGTTGGCGCGCCGGCTCGATGATTTCGAGGGACGGGCACGGCGCCAGAATGTCCGAATCACAGGAGTTCCGGAGAAGGCCGAGGATGAGTCAGCGGAACTGTTCGTAGAGGACTTGGTGGTCAACAAACTGGCGCCGGGAGAATTGAGCAAGTTTTTCTCGGTCGAGAGGGCGCACAGGATCCCGGGTGGCCCACCGAAATCGGGGGCATCCCCTCGCCCCATCATTGCGAGACTTTTTAATTATCGGGATCGGGACGCCATTCTACAGGCATCGAGGAGCGCTGGCCTGTTGCGGTTTCAGAACGCAGACATTAACTTTTTCCCTGATTTTACGCAGGCCGTCCAGAAACGCCGTCAAAGTTTTGTTGGTGTGAAACGACGGCTTCGGGAGTTGGGGATGCGCTACTCCATGCTCTATCCTGCGAAGCTCCGCATCGAGCATGGCGTCCGGACTCTGTTTTTCGATCTCCCAGATGCGGCAAGGGACTGGCTGGACACTTTGCCTCAATGTAGGGCCGAACCGGATGAACAGGCGGAGGAAGCGGCAGGAGGTTCAGGTTCCAGGGAATGAACAATTTACCCGTGACTTTATTCGGGGGGGGGTCGCCCTGGTTGGCATCGACCTTACTAGATGTTTATTTTTTTATCTCTATTTTGCACTTTTGATATGGAGGGTGACGGGAGGGGATAGGATGTCTCTATTCTCCTCTAGGGGCTTCTTGTAGGGTAGTTTTAGGGGCTCCAGGCACACTGCTAGTTGGGGTGGCTTTTAGTCTAATGCAGGGGTGCAGGGTGGGGGGCAGTTGGGACGTGTGTTTATTCTTTGTTCTAATTTTTCTGTACTCTTTAAGGCTGGAGTTCGATTGTCTTTATGTTCCTGGTTCTTGGGCTGCATTCCCGGGAGGGTTGAGGGGGTGGGACGTCCATGACGATGGGGGGTAAATCATTGAATTTGCTGAGTTGGAATGTAAATGGGTTGGGGGACCGCATTAAACGTGGGGTTGTTCTGCAATTGATTAAACGCTGTGCCCCTGATGTCGTTCTTTTACATCTTGTTGGTAACACTTGTAAAGCTTTGAACAGGAGGGGATTCAAAATGGTGGCCCATTCCGGGTTCTCTACGGGGTCCAGAGGGGTGGGCATTATGGTGCGCATGTCACTTCCCCTGGAGGTGGAGTCTACGATAGTCGATGATAGGGGCAGATGCGTTGCAGTGGTGTGCCGATGGGAGGGTCGCACTTTGGTTTTAGTTTCGGTTTATGTCCCCCCGGGACTGCAAACATCCACTTTTCAAGACCTTGGGGGCGCCATTTTGGGTCTCCCGGAGGGATTGCTGATTCTGGGTGGGGATTTTAACTCGGTGGCTTCAGGGGATCTTGATCGTTTCCCATCCAGAGATCTACGTAGTGCACAGTCCTGGCTCCCTGACTTCCTTAACACCATGGGTATGGTTGACTGTTGGCGACTCCTGCACCCCTCCCAGAGACAATACACTTTTCACTCGGGGCTCATGGTAGCCTTTCGCGTATTGACTATGTCCTGACCCCGCGGCCCAGGCGCAGTCGGTCTCTAGCGCTCGCCTCATGGCCAGGGGTATCTCCGACCATTCCCCAGTTTGGGTGTCTTTCGATTTTGCCGTTACGGCTGCGTCGAGGGTCGCACCTATTAACCCTTGGTATTTTCGCAATCCCAAGACCCGTGACCTCCTAGTGAAATCCATTGAGCTGTATTTTGCTGAAAACTCGGGCTCAGTCGCCTCGGCCGTCTCTCTCTGGGAGGCCTTCAAGACTGTTCTTAGAGGAGAAGCTTTCTCCTTGATAGCCGATGCGCGCAGGAGACGGGATGAAGACATGGTTCGGCTGGAGTTGGATATGGATGATCTGAATTCCCAACTTGCCCTAGGGCCGACTCCGGATCTGCTCCATGCTCTTGCCCTGAAGCAGTCGGAATACAGGGCCACTCCTACTGACGCAGCTAAGGCGAAGAGCAGGGAACAGCAGGGCAGGATCTACGACGCCGGTGATAAGGCGGGTAAGCTCCTTGCCTGCCTGGACAAGAAAGAATTGGCATCCCGAGTTGTGCCGGAGGTCTTGGGCGATGATGGCTTGGTTGTCACTGACCCTGCCGCGATTGCCGAGACTTTCGCGGACTACTTTGAGAAGGTCTATACATCTGTCTCTGCCCTGTCTGTGTCTGACTCTGCCTCTTTTCTGGAAGAGATTGAACTCCCTTGCCTGTCGGATACTGAGCGGGAGGATATGGACCGGGGCCTGACGGTGGATGAGGTGGCATTGGCAATCAGGTCGCTGCGCTCCGGGAAGGCGCCGGGACCCAATGGCATCCCGGTTGAGCTGTACAAGCTCAAGGCTGATACGGTTGCTGCACCCCTGCGTGATATGTTCCTGGAGGCTCGAGAGACCGGTAAGCTCCCGCTTGACCAACGTTTGGCCACTATTGTGGTCATCCACAAGGAAGGGAAACCTTGAGACCTGTGCCGGTCGTATCGTCCAATCTCCCTGCTGAATGCAGAGCCGAAGATCTTGGCGAAACTCCTGGCCAACTGACTCGTGGGCGTGATTTCGGACCTGGTTCATCCGGACCAGTCCGGGTTCATCCCGCATCGTAACACGGCCCTTAATCTTCGCAGGCTCCACGCGGTCATGGCGAGGGCGCATTTGCTTGCAGAACCGACAGTGCTTGCCTCCCTTGATGCAACAATGGCGTTCGACTCGCTTGACTGGAATTACCTCTGGGCCGTGCTTGCTAAGTTCGGGTTTGGACCTGAGTATATCAGCTGGGTCCGACTCCTCTACTCCTCCCCGCTTGCTAATGTGACGGTGAACGGACGCTTATCTGCCTCGTTCGCCTTGCGCAGGGACACTAGACAGGGTTGCCCGCTGTCGCCTCTCCTGTTTGCCCTGGCTCTTGAGCCGCTGGCGGCGTGGATCCGGGTGCATCCCGACGTAGCAGGTATTAGGTGGTCGCCGGGCTTTGAAGATCGAGTGTCGCTCTATGCCGACGACATCCTCTTATACCTTACTTCTCCCTGCCGATCCTTGATTATGGCCTTTGATATACTGGGCGCTTTTGGGGGCTACTCGGGCCTGGTTATTAACTGGTCCAAGTCCTCCCTTTATGTCCTGTGTGGAGACACTCCGCGCCTTCCTCGCGGTTGTGCTATACAGGTTTCGCAGCAGGGATTCACATACCTGGGCATTTATATTTCAAAGCATGCCCGTACCCGTTACGCTCATAACCTGCTCCCTCCTCTGGCTCGGCTCCGGCGAGACGTGGAGGGCTGGAAAAAATTGACGATATCCCTGTTGGGCCGGGCGGCATTGTTTAAAATGATGTCCCTGCCTCGGTTCCTTTATGCGCTCCAGAACACGCAAGACCCGGTGCCAGCCAAATATTTTGGGGAGGTCGAGAGTCTGCAGCGTGCCCTGTTGTGGGATGGCAGACCGCGCATCTCTATTGTCAAATTGACTATACCGTGGTACGATGGCGGCATTGCACTTCCAGACATACGTCGTTATTACTGGGCCTCCCAGCTGGCTGCAATCAACCACGGGTTCTATGGACCTGTGACCAATCCGGGATACGCCATGGATCGCTGGCTCATGAACGATGGGAACTATTATAGGGCGTTGTACTCTAGATCTCTGGATCGTAAACTTACTGGACCCACTAAGACGGCGGTACACTTGTGGAGGGCGGTGACTAAAACTTTGGGTTGGCAGGGTAAGCTCACCATGGCAACTCCCCTATATGATTCTGACCTGCTTGGGAAACTGTGGCACTCCAAAGGATTCGACAGGTGGGATCTAATCGGCATTTCCAGGGTTGTAGACATGATGGCTCGGGGGGAGGTTAAATCCTTTGTGGCTCTGCAGGACGAGTTCCAATTAGGTGACTCTGAATACTTCCGCTATGCGCAGCTCCGCCATGCTCTCATTTCGTGCATGCCCGAGGGAGAGAAAGTGCCGGAATCATACCCGTTGGAGGACAGGGTGCTGGACGGCCATATGCCGGATAGCGCCATCTCCTTGATTTATAAAAAACTTATCAATGTGCGGATTGACCTACTGGTGAAACTGAGAGACCTTTGGGTGAATGATGGGGTAGAGATGGATGATGAGGAATGGCAGTCTGCGGTCTCCTCCCCTAAGGAGGTGGCGATCTCGGCCAGGCTGAGGCTGGTTCAGTTGAAAGTACTCCACAGGGTTTACGTTACAGGCTTACAACTGATTCGTATGGGACTCTCTCAGGCTGAGACTCGCTGTGCAGGCGGGGTTGTGGCGCGCTGGCCACCTTTATGCATATACTTTGGGGGTGCCCCGCGATTGCCTCTTATTGGGGGCGTGTACACGAGGTCATGAGGGAGGTGACCGGGGTGACCCTGCATGCAGAGGCCCGGCGTTGCCTTCTTAATGTGTGGGGCCCGAATGACTATAATGTGGCTCAAACCCGTTGGGTCACCCTGGGCAATATGATAGCCAAAAGAGGCATTGCTCAGAAGTGGGGTGCTTCAAATTCTCCCACCGTAGGCCTGTGGGAAACCAACATGGATTGGTGCATGCTCCGTGAGAAGACTGTTTACTTGGCCCGGGGCAGGCCCAAGATGTGGGGGTTGGTCTGGGGAGCGTGGAACTCATATAGGGGAGATATATATGCTCCCCCAGAGATGACGCAGCCTGAGGCCCGCCTTTCCCCGTAGCTCCCCCTTCCCTAGATTCCAAGAGTTGTATCCTGATCTGCTACTCCCCGTCCATCCTTTGTTATGCAACTGGTTGCTTGTGCGATGTGCGTACCCCGCCCCTCCCCGCGACATGTGCCTAGTATATCCTTATGGCTCTCAGCCTTGCTTTTCTTTTCTCTTTCTTCCCTTGTTCTTTTCTCTTCTTTAGTCTAACTGTTCATTTCTTGACTTGGTTTTCACTTATTGTTAATTTTTATTCTTCATCGTAAAATTAAACCTGACTACTTCTGTGCCTTGTTTTTGTACTTGTTTCTGACCTGCGACAAGATGCTGCCTGGCCCCCGGGATGTACGGCTGAATAGCGGTGTACTTTGCTTTGAACAATAAAGGTTTTCCAAAAAAAAAAAGAGCTCTTCAATCCCAGCGCCGGAAACAACGACATCACCCCATCGCAAGACCTCTGCAACTAGCTCGCCTTGTTCTTCCACAGCAAGATCGCAGACATACACAACAGCTTCAGCACACAACCGACGCATCCTACGACCACACCAACGCCCCCCACCACCACCCTCCGCGCCTGGACCCCGATCAACACCGTAGACACCATCCGCACGATGAACACCATCCACTCCGGATCACCAACCGACCCCTGCCCCCACCACATCTTCAACAAGGCCGACTCCGTCATCGCACCCCACCTACGGGACATCATCAACGCCTCCTTCGACACCGCAACCTTCCCTGAGCGCTGGAAGCACGCCGAACTCAGCGCCCTACTGAAGAAGCCATCAGCAGACCCCACCGACCTCAAAAACTACCGCCCCATCTCGCTCCTCCCGTTCCCCGCCAAAGTCATCGAGAAGACCGTCAACAGACAGCTGGCCGCCTTCCTCAAGACAAATGGATCCCTCGACCACTCGCAGTCCGGTTTCCGGGCCAACCACTGTACCGAGACCGCCCTCATCACATCCACCGACGACATCCGAATCCTGCTCGACAACGGGTAAACAGCGGCCCTCATCCTCCTGGACCTCTCCGCGGCGTTCAACACGGTCTGCCACCGCACCCTAGTGCAGCGCCTCAACAACATCGGAATCCAGGAGAAGGCACTGGAATGGATCATCTCCTTCCTCACCGGAAGGACACAGGGAGTCCGCCTCTCCCCCCGTTCAGATCAGAAGCCACCGAAGTCATCTGCGGCGTGCCACAAGGATCATCACTCAGCCCCACGCTGTTCAACATCTACATGAGCCCCCTCGCAGCCATCGCACGCCAACACAACCTCAACATCATCTCCTACGCCGACGACACCCAGCTGATCCTCTTCCTCACCAACGGCCCGCCACCGCCAGAACCAACCTACACGAAGGGATGAAAGACGTAGCCGAGTGGATGATGAACAGCCGCCTGAAACTGAACTCGGATAAGACGGAAGTCTCATCCTGGAATCTACACCCTCCGCTTGGGATGACTCCTGGTGGCCACCTGCCCTGGGCAGCGCACTCAAAACCTACAGACCACGCACGCAACCTGGGCTTCATCCTGGACTCCTCCCTCTCCATGACCAGAAAAGTCAACGCCGTCTCCTCGTCATGCTTCAACATCCTACGCATGCTACGTAAGAAATCTTCCTGTGGATCCCCACTGAAAGCAGGAAGACGGTCACTCAGGCCCTCGTCACCAGCCGACTGGACTACGGCAACTCCCTCTACCCCGGAACCACTGCACAACTCCAGAAAAGGCTCCAGCGCAATCAGATCGCCTCAGCACAACTCATCCTCCACATCCCCCGACACAGCCACATCTCCGCACACCTGAGAAACCTGCACTGGCTCCCTGCCAGCAAGAGAATCACGTTCCGAATCCTCGCCCACGCACACAGAGCTCTCCACAACCAGGGCCCAAGATACCTCAATGACCGCCTGAACTTCTACACTCCCACCCGCCAGCTCCGATCGACCGCCCTCGCGGCTGTCCCCCGCATCCGAAGAGCCACAATGGGAGGAAGATCCTTCTCCTACCTGGCCGCCAAGACGTGGAACTCCCTCCCCACCCACCTCCGCCTGACCCAAGACCACCTCACCTTCAGGAAGCAACTCAAGACCTGGCTGTTCGAGCAGTAGCGGATCCCCCTGCCCCAAGCGCCTTGAGACCCTCCGGGGGAGTAGCGCGCTATACAAATGCTTTGATTGATTGATTGATAGCATCTCATGCATGGTGATGAATAACTCAATCATCGGAAAGTGTTTCAATCACCCAAACCTTGCTGGAAAGTATCTCAAAATTAGATCCCATCGGGGGCGTGGCTAGCAGCCGATCATGGCGGCAGCTTAACACAGGAGCTCCGGGAGCGAGGCGACTTTCCCCGGCAATCCGGCATGTTAATCCGTCGCAAGAAACACTCCGAAGGGGCGAACCGGGTCTAGGACCGAGTAGTACCCAGCAGGGAAAATTTAAAGGCCGGTGGATACCGGGAACCGAAGAAACAATATACTGCGTGGTGCGGCCTGTGGAAGACGGCGAGCAGCGGCCTATAACTCAGCAGCGATCCAAGCGGAAGTGAAGTGGTAGCCGGGCCCTGGTGCCAGAAACTGACCCTGAAGAGGAGACCAAGAGGAACGCTGTTCGCGAAAAAGACCTAAGCAATATCGGTTGCAGAACTATGACCATTGGAAAGACTCCACCTTAAACCCAAAAGTAAAACGCGCCGCGCTGAGGCCCGCAAGTATAGCCCGTAACGCAGTCGGGTGTGAAGAGGCCATCAACGGAACTGTAGTAGGCCTTATCGCGAATACGCAGCGCCTTGGGGACTCTTCCCCCCACATGACACACATTAGGAGCTGTGGAAGGAATTTTGGCGGAGGACACTCTTTTGCAAACTGGTAGTGGGCCCACAGAGTCTACCTGTCCCATATCTCGCCCTGCCTGGTAACGAAACTCAAACGACCCAGAGATTGCTGTCGAAGAAGAGGCAAGGCAGCTCGCAGGGAACTCCGAGAGACACAGTGGACACAAGGTGTAAGGTCGGGGGAGATCCGGACGAGCATAATATGGCGGGAAGAGGCCCTAAACACGGCTTAACACAAGCTAAACTCAACAAATTTGCCTACGACCGGAACAACCCTCCCCAGGCAGAACCTCAGAACTCTACGGGGGGGAAAACACAAGAAGGAGACGGGGCCAAGAAAGCGACGCTGGAAGATGTAATGCCGGCCCTAGCACAGGTACAGACGACGGTGGGCTCCACGGCCAGAGAAGTCACCCTGATTAGAGCGGACCTCCAAAAAATTAGCGTGAGAGTGAAACAGGTGGAAGTGGTGACAAAATCCTTGGTGGAAGACATCTCAGAGCTACAAGGGGCAATGGAGAAGATGGCGGCCGAAAATAAGGCCCTCAGAGACAAGATGGACGACCAGGAAGGGCGCTCTAGGAGGAACAACGTCCGAATATTGGGGCTTCCGGAATCAGAAGGAAAAGCGGCGATGGAACTCTACATGTAAGACTTGATTAAGCCACACTTGAATCCGAAGGGCCTCTCGCACTTTTTCTCCGTGGAGAGGGCCCACAGGGTGCCTGGTGGGAAACCAAAACCGGGGGCTTCCCCGAGACCGATCCTGGCAAGACTTTTTAATTTTCGAGACCGAGATACCATTATACAGGCAGCGAGAATATCCCCGGCTATTCAGATCCAGAACTCAGCGGTAGCCTTCTTCCCAGACTACACCGCCGAGGTGGCCCGCCGGAGGAGGACCTTTCTGGACGTTAAAAGGGCGTTTCGAGCTAAGGAGGTGCCCTATTCCATGTTATTCCCGGCGCGTCTCAGAGTAGTGGCCGAGGACAAAGTATGGTTTTTCGAGACGCCGGAGGCGGCACAGGACTGGTTGGAGGGCTGGAGACCGGCGGGGCATCAACACCGGCCATGTAAAAATGCACAACGACACAGAGACAATGGGCAAGAGGGATCACAAACATCTGGAAGAGGGGGATCGAATGGGTCACCAACACCTGAATTCCAGGGAGCGGAAGGAGACATAACACCGTGATTTCTCGGTGTCGGCCACAACAAAGGCACATTGAGAAACTTTGGAAAAGGGACGTGCTTGGACACTGGCCTGGGAAGCTCGGAGGAGGGCAGGGTTGTCGCCTGCTCCGGAGGACACTCCACCCCAGCACGCAAGTAATCTGTTGAAGGGATGAGTGAAGCACTCTGCTATGTTGGGGAGGCGGGCGGTTGATAGCCCGTTAAGCAGGGAGGGGGGAGGCAGGGGGGGTTGTTTAGGAGTCACTGAAGTTCCATGACTAGGGTCACTTTTGCAAAAAGACGCAAGAATGGTTTATGCCACATCAGTTATCCACACAGGAGAAGTCACGTAGGAGGATCTACCCAATACACGCTTCATATCTCCAAGTCCCCAAAGTGCGTAAGGCACTCAAGATAACATCACACTACTTCACGGAAAACACCGCGTCAGTACGATCACCCGCTATTCTGTGGGAGGCGTACAAGGCGGTACTAAGGGGGCAGGCTATAGCATCCATAGCGGGACATAAGAGAGAGCGACAGCAAGAATTGTCTGAGTTGGAGATAGCACTGCACACTGCAACCACAGCGCATGAGGCAACCCCCACGACAGACACATCCCATGCACTGCTCCTTAAACAACAGCAGTTTAGGGAACATATAAAACAACAGACAGTGTCCCAAATAAAAGAGACAACACACAGGATTTATGACATAGGGGACAAGGCAGGTAAAATGCTGGCATGGCTTGACAAGAGGGGAGGAAGTACCAGAGGTATACAGCGCATTAGAGATAAACAAGACAGGGTACACACGAGTCCCTAAGAAATCGTAAGGACATTAGCGGAATATTTTGAGGAAGTATACATGCCAGAAACTGAAGTATCAGCAGACAGGGCACGCATAATGTTAGAAAACACCCCCCATAAGACACTGATGCCGGAAGCGGTGACGGAACTGGAGGTAGACATTACAGAGGAGGAGATTCAAAGAGCAATACATGCTATAAAGCCAGGAAAGGCGTCGGGTCCCAACGGTATCCCTATAGAATGGTACCAGGCAGCATCTGAAAGGCTTAGTGGTCATTTGTTGACAGACAGTTTGGAAAGGTCCGTCAGGGTTGTCCCCTATCGTCTTTTCTCTTTGCGCTTGCACTAGAGCCATTAGCAAACCGAATACGCTCCACTCCACTACTAAAAGGGATCGTTTGGTCGGAAGGGTGGGAAGACCGCCTGTCTCTTTATGCGGATGACATGCTGGTGTACCTGACGGAACCCGAACGAAGTATACCGGCACTGTTGACACTGTGCGACAAGTGGGGGAAGATATCTGGATACACCCTGAACTGGAGTCAGTTGGAACTAGATGTACTGCATGGGCCGACCCCCGCACTGGGCGAAAACTGCCCTCTGATGGTGGCAGGAACATCCTTTAAATACCTAGGGGTGTATATAACAAAGGATCCAGCCGAATTCTTTCAAAAGAACTTGGCACCCCCGTTGGATCGACTGAAGCATGATGTCAAATTCTGGGCGACATTGCCACTAACATTGCTAGGTAGAGCGGCGTTGTATAAGATGATGTCATTGCCCCGGTTTCTGTATATACTGGAAAATACACCATACCCGGTAGACAAAAGGTATTTTGGGAAAATATCGGCCCTGATGGCAGGCCTCATGTGGAACAATCGACCGGCACGAATAGCCCAGGCCAAGTTGCATAGGGGGTGGTACGACGGCGGTATTGCCTTACCGAACCTGCACCTCTACTACATGGCTGCGCAACTAAAACCCATAAACCAGGGGCTGCATGCACCTCAAGAAGACCCAGCATACAAAACTAACAGGGAGCAATTAGGTACTCATAATATACTGGCACCCCTCTATGACCAAAGGAAAGTACGTACGCTCGTGGGGCCCACAAGACTTACCACAGCGCTATGGCATACAGTACAGACAAAATTGGGCTGGAAGGGGAAAATTACCAAACTTACCCCATTGTGGGACACGCGGGCCCTGGGAAATCTGAGAAGCAGCAAGGGGTTTACATCATGGGATAATATTGGACTATCCACAGTAGGAGATCTGTGGGACAAAGACACTGTGATCCCCTTTGACCAGTTGAGGCAGCATTACGAGCTGGGGCCCACTGAATTGTATCGCTACATACAGGTGCGACACGCTTTGTTAGCAGCCATCCCACACGGTACGAAAGTCCCAGAATCGTCACCGCTCGAAGATCGTCTCCTTACAGACTACATGCAGGAAAAAGCAACATCCCTCACTTATCGTAAATTATTAAATAACCTAGAGGACCTGACAATAAAACTGAGAGCTAAATGGGCTGAGGAACTAGGTGAAATGGACGAATTTGAATGGAATGCAGCATTGGCTTCTCCTAAGGAGGTGGGCATATCAGCAAAGTTGTGACTCGTACAGCTCAAAATCTTACATAGGGTATATTATACGAGGAGGATGTTCCACACAATACAGAGGGCACAACATCCATACTGTCTTTGTGGGTGTGGGGATGAGGTAAATTTTGTGCACACTATTTGGGATTGTCCTCTCATTCAGGAATTCTGGAGACAAGTCATGCGTACCATCTTGCAAGTTTTGGAGGTCTCCCTAGTTCCGGAACCACTGAAATGTCTGCTCAATATATGGGGGCCCAATGACCTTTCCAGACACGGACAGCTATGGTCCACGATAGGTATGGCTCTAGCCAAACGAGACATTACACGGAGGTGGGGAGCGGTAGACACTCCAACGCTAACACAGTGGTGCGAAAATATGGACAGGATCATGATTGTAGAGAGGACGGTATACATAAATAGAGCATGCCCACGCAATTGGAACAAGATAGGGACCCCATGGAATGCGTTCAGGGGGGACATATGTGAACCGCTAGAGGAAGATGACACCTTGACGTCAGATGAAGAGGGGGAGGAAGACTAAGACACGGGGAGCTCGAGGTAGGGATTCACGGGAATAACGGGATAAATGTACGGTACAGGGATGTGAGGGGGGTACATAGGGTAACAACTGTACATCCTGCATAATGACCCCAACATGGCGGAATATAGTGATACCAAACTAATATGATCTTTAGGCCACTTGCACAAACAAACGCTTGGCGACTTAATCAGATTAGGGGTAATAAGCTCACTCTTGTGGAACTGATGACTGAATGTGGTAACTTTATGTTTATATCGTTTAATGTTATAAAATATAAAAATGAGACCTATATGAATCCATACTGTACGTACGGACTGAAACGCATATATAAATGTTTCATGCCGCCGCACCCCTGGGTTGGCGGCTAATAGGCTGTGTACTTTCGAACTTAATACTTATGCGGACTAAGGTGGCGGCCGGCCCCAGAGGTTGTAGGCCAGAAGCTGTGTACTGTTTATTAATGATAAATAAAGGTCTTCAAAATTTTTTTTAAAAAAATTAGATCACATCATTCTTTCTTCTACATCCTTTCTACCTGGTTTACAATGGAAACATAGGCATCTGCTACACTTCTGATGAATATTTCTTCCTGATGATTCTTTGCCTTGTGAATAAACTCAGGTGGCAGACTGAATCCAGGAAAACCTTCCTAAAAAAGCAATAGCTCTCCAGTATCACGTGACTCCAGCTCCCATTCAGGAAGTGTTGACACCACAGGACGCACTGCTCTGCCTTAGCCATATAGGCCAGGAGCTCTCCTTTGAAGCTTCCCTAATTCCTCAATATTTTAAATGTAGCTTCTTCTACCATCATGTCAAATGTCACGACCTAAGTCTTGTAGCCAGTGTTTCAAGAAGATGTCCCTGTCCGATTCCCAGGTCATCTGAATGTGTTGCCTGGGACCTGACCATGATCTTTTGTCTTGTGACCCCTGTATTCCCATGCTTCTAAATGCCATCAGGGAGCAGAAACTCCAATTGTTTTTGACTTAGTCAGGTAGGAAGATCCACAGATGGTCCCTCTTGCTCCCTCTGTTAAGTCCTCTTTATGATGGATACTTTTACTTTCACTTGCCTCACATTTTGAATTTCCCAGTGCACCAGACTTAACCTGAAAATCTGCAAACCGTTCTAGTGCTCTGTAAGGTGGCATTTGACTCTGTCTTGATGTAGGGCCAGAAACCGGTCCCCGGTAGATTGTCTCCTTCCCAGTATAAGAATTGGCTTGGTAGTTTGGTTTGCCCTGTTCCCATCATGCACTGGGACAGGAACAGACTAATTTGCATATAGCCAGGTTCTGAGCTGGGATGGTGCAGTGAGCTAAAAAACGGTGATGGATCAAGCCCTGATCTCTTGACTGGGTAGGAGTATTCTGCATCATTCAGAAACTCTGTCCATAACCTTTTCCAAAATCGATGTAGGGCTCCACCACAAACATGACATTACTAGAGCCGTAAAACAGCACCTCCAGTGTGCAGACAACTGTTCCTTTTTTTCTGCACCCGTCGATGCAGATCAAGACTACTCTCTTGGGAATGTTTTTCCCTTCAAGCTATCACTTTTAGGCAGTGCTGGCAGGATGTCACTTCCTTGAAAATCAAAGGTTATTCAGCTGGAATCCTGGCACAAGCATGAGGTGTGCTTTTAGTGTCTGGGATTAAAGCATGATACCAGATCATGCATAAAGTGTGGCCTCATGCACACAAAAGCCAGCTAAGAACAGGCGGCCAAGATGTTTATGGCATAGGATTGTCCCGCTCCAGTTCCACCCCTCGTCATCTATCAGCAAATCGTCCAGTACATTGAAGGACATGTCAAAAAAGAAGCATAAGTAGCTCCAGAAGAGGGATTCACTGGAGAGAAGATGTCGCTCGTTTTCATGTGGTAGGTCTCTGGATCGGTGGCACTAACCTTTGCCTTGAGCTTCATCCTTAGAACGAGAACTGATTAATGTCACACCGTGCATACTCCTCTGAACCGCTGCCAACTCCGACCTATCAGCAGTTCACAGTCCCTGGAACGTACCATGCACAGTTCAAGGCCTCCACTCAGGCCATGCGGCCTTGTTTCCTCAAGCTCCCCCTTGTGCACCATTGTGCCCCATGGAACTGCTTAAACTCTGTACTGGCACCTGCTTGGCCATTTCCAAGAGGTTTTCGAGATGAACACATTGATGGAGCAAGAGAAATCCTCATGTGGGTTCTAGACCATGTGGACTCTGTAGCACACTTGATGGGTTCCTTTGTTACCAAACCATACTCCGGCATGCCAACATACGTTTCACTGGGTTTTCAGGGGACGTCCAAGTTAATTTAATGGAGATGGGATTTGATGGTTTTCACATGTTCGGAAAGATGACATTAGAGCTAAAGGATTTTAAGCAGCAGCAACCTCTGACTTATCCCCTGGTTTGGCTTACCTGCTTGGCAGTTTTTTAGGATGTAATCCAAGTTTCAAATGTTCTCCATTGGAGCGCCATTAGACAGCTTGACTTTTACAGCTCATGCCACAGCTGAACCAATTCCTGCACCTGTACAGATGGTGATGTGGTTCTAGGGTTCATCATGGTCATCAACAACCTTCCTCTTCCTCCTCCACCACTCTGCTCCATTCGCTAAACCTCTTTAGCTGCTCCATTCGCTAAACCTCTTTAGCTTGCTCCTGGGGTAGCAGATGCAGTCTGTGAAAAGGAGGGTTCTCTACCACCTGTGATGTTGGAAGACCATCATGACAGGTCGCCTAGTTCTACAGACCATAGAACAAGCTTATGCTCTTCATTTTCAGGAGTTTCCTCCTGTGATACCTCTAATCCCTCTAAGACACACATATCCTGCAGCAAGAGATCGTGACCTTGCTCAGCAAGGGCATGGTATACTGGAGCACAAGATTGGCAGGCATGTTACTTCTGTTACTTAAGTGTTCTCAAGAAGGATGGCGGTATTAGTCCCACTCCCAACCTACAGGTCTCAAAGCTTCTTGTGCAAAAAAAAAATCAAGATACTTTTCTAAATGGTGTCCCTCGACTTGCATGGTGTGTAATATAATTTCTTCGTCCTGCAGTCTCAAGGAGGTTACCTACATTTTGTGGTAAGCGCACCCACCGTGCCACTCTAAGGCAATTCATAACATCTTTGCTTTCTGGGGCATTCCTCCATTGGATCTATTCACTTCTTTTAAGAACAAGCACTGCTGTGCGTCCAGTTTAAGTTGCAAATAGCACTGGGATATGCTTTTATCTGAGATGGGAATGTCCACTACATGATGCATTCACTCTGATCCCTGTGATTGCTTGAGTGATGAGGAAATTGGCTAACGACCAAACGTAGATGATCTTGGTCACGCCAGACTGGCTGCAAAGGTTGTGATACATGCATCTGATTCTCTTGTCCCTGTGCCGTCCTCTCAGTGCTAGCCTGGTCTTGTAATTGGGGTGGGGTGGCAGTTTCTGCATCCAAACCTCCAGAGCATGTGTGGATATTGAGTGGAGCAAAGTGAGTTTGTCTGTTGAATATCTCTACCAGCAGATCCCTACGCCTTTTTTTCAGTGCCATTGATGTGTTCTGGAGCTCTTCAATTCTTCTCAGCAGTGTAGATCATTATTCGGTGATTTCTCCTTAAATGTAATCGTTTTTCTTCACAATGTTGCCACTCAAACAATTTGGTTTCAAGCCATGTCAAGACTGCAAGTGTCAGAAGTCCATCTGATGACATCTGTCTCTGGTGCCTTGGTTCTACCCTTGACATTAAGTCCTGCGTTGCGGTTGTTGATGCGAATATAGTATTTTTGATTGCCTCTACTTCAGCTCAGCAAGTTAGCAAGCTGCAGGGTAAGCGTCCACCATCCTTTCACCTCTCTCGACTGGGACAAGTTGGTTCTGAGAACAAAGGCTTTGCTCCTTCCAAAAGGGGTGATCCTGTACCACCTTCCCTACCTTTCATCTGCCTTCTCATTCCACCAAAGAGGAAAGAAGCTTCACCATTTGGATTCTTGCAGGGCTCTAAGCTTCTACATGGATACCACTCTGGAATATTAAATTGATGATTAGCTGTTCGTTGGCTAATTCTTCCAGAAGAAGCAATGTCATTCAGAAGAAAACAATTTCTAAGTGGATTATGTTGTGTCTTAAGATCTGCTATGGTCTTGCCAAGGAGCAATCAGAGGTCATCAGGGCCCATTTACCTAGGGCAAATGTTACATATTCAGCTTTATTCAGCAGTGTCCTCACTTTCACCAATCTTTCCTTTTTTTTTGTTTGTGCTCATTAACCTCTTGATGTTGGTTTTATATTGTGATACCAGAAATAGTCCGATAACACCAAATGATAGTGACTTTGGAGACTAAGTCTCCACGCCAAGATATCATACCTCATCTCCAGAGACTTTGCTGTGGGGTTAAGACCTAGATCAAGGCTGCTTGTCTTTTTGGCTGCCGCTACCCAGTCACAGCAGATCGGAAGAGTAAAGTTGCACTCACCTCCTACATATCTCCGTCCTTGCTAAATGTATAAGGAAAAACAATAGTTTTGTTTTGAGAGGAGCTTTGTGATTTCAATATCAACACCAAATAAATGTAAGGTAAATGCTAACCTTAATTGACTGCCACAGGAGCTCTGACAGAATAAAAATTACTTTTTCCCAGAAGCGGGTTAGCACTGGCCATAGCATGAACATATGGGAGTTGTTGGCATTTTCCTCACCTCATCATCTAGGAACCGCTGCTTTCGCAAATTTGCTAATTTTGCTCTGCGTCATATAAATTCTGTGGAGAGTATGGAAATGATTCCTCTCCAAAGTAGCAACTTTCACAGTGGAGTAAAGAAGTTTCAGTGATACGTACCATAAATCTAGTTGGTCCGGCGAAAGCAAGTATTCTTTCCAAGATTGTACCAGGGTCGCCACCTTCTTATTATCCGTTTTTTACAGCCCCCAGTACCATAATGATAACTCTTTCCTTAAAGTGCAGGATCTTGTGCTCTTTAGTCATGCTCCCACTCATTGCCAGTTGCACTTTTACTTTTGCCTCACCAAGACAGTGGCTGGTAATATTTAAATCTAGAGATCGCCTCTCCTGTGATATTTGCTAACGCTTGTGTAATTGTGACTGGTCTTTCAGCTGACCGCAGCATAACATTTCTGCCTCCTTTTATGGGAGCCTAAGTTTATCTTTTAAGCAATCTTGGGTACCTACAGAGTTTCAAATTGGGGCATGCATTGTATGTGCTATTCTTGCGCCTGGAGTGTGCAGAACATCACAGGCTGCGAAAGCGCCCTGTTCAAGGTTGCGGTTACTCCGCATTTTACCTTGTCAGGATTGCTGATTTACCGTCCACCTGGTAGCTCAGTGGCATTTCGAGAGGCTCTCCCTGAGGCGGTTAGTTCACTAGCAGTAGGGTCTGCCAATTTTTCTATCATTGGTGACTTGAATCTCCATTTTGACACTTTGTGTCTTTCTTCTGTGGGAGGGATGGTGGCGGACCTTGAGGCCCTTCAATTGTTCCATCTGGTCTCGGACCCCACTCATAGTGGTGGCCACACTCTGGACCCCTTTTTTTCTAACTTAGAAGGGGTTACAGTGCCCCCCCCCCTCCCCCTGACCTGGTCAGACCACTCACTCGTGACCATTCACTGTCCTCTTGATGAAGCCCCACTTAAGGTGCCACTACGAGCCATGCCCAGACGGCGCTGGAGCAAATTAAAGGCGGAAGATCTCCACCGCCTTCTCACTGACGACCCACTGGGTGCAGTGGAGAACGTGGAGTCTGGTTATGACCATTTCTGCGGATGGGTAACCAGGGCCCTCGACTCCCTTATCCCGATGGTTTCCAGTAAGTGTGGCTCCCGCGCCCCCAGTCCCTAGTATGATGGCAATCTGAGGGCTCTGAAAAGTGTCTGCAGACGTGCAGAGAGAGACTGGAGGAAGAGGTATGACAGCAGCAAAAAAACCCTGTATATGGCTGCGGTCAAGTCTTATCACCGCGCGGTTTGTAGAACCCGGGCTGAATACTACGCTCTGGAGTTTCGCAATAGTGGGAATCCTGTTAAAACCATCTTTAAGGCCCTTAAAGACCTTGTGGCAAGGAAGCCGGCCGGTAACTCCATCAGCTCCAATACTCATTGTGAAGCGCTGGCGGCTTTCTTCCTGGAGAAGGTCCAGACCATATATAGGGCCTTCCCCTCCTCCACTGCACAAACCAGTATGGGGCCTCCCATCCGGTTGGATCAGGTGGTGCTAGACTCTCTCCCCTCTCTCTCTTTGGAGTCTTACACGGCCTTGGCTCTCCGAGTTAAGTCGGGGTCGCCGGACGACCCGCTCAAGCCACCTATGTTCAGAGACCAGGTTTTTGCTCGCCCGGTTTGCGACTTAATCAACACGTCGCTATCATCAGGCCAGGTGCCTTTGAAATGGAAGCATGCGGTAGTAATGCCCATTTTGAAAAAACCATCTCTCGACCCTACAAAATCGGAGAACTACCGCCCGATTTCGCTTCTCCCGTGGCCAGCCAAACTCGCGAAGGCGCATGTCAACACCGCCCTCACTGGTCATCTGTCGCGTGCCAACATTCTGGACGACACCCAGAATGGTTTTCGGGCTGGCCACAGTACGGAGACAGCACTGTTATCTATGGTCGAGCACCTTCGGGTAGTTCTGAATGCAGGTCAAATGGCGGCGCTTGTTTTGTTAGACCTAAGCGCCGCCTTTGACACGGTCTCCCATGACATTCTCCTGCAACGTCTTGAGGAGATAGGGGTGATCGGCACTGCACACCAGTGGTTCCGTTCGTTTCTCAGGGATCGTTCCTTCTGTGTGGCGTCCCCGCCCTACCAGTCCAAATGTCATCCTCTGTCTCTTGGGGTCCCACAGGGTTCCTCACTGAGCCCCACATTGTTTAACATCTACGTGAGGCCACTGGCTGAGGTTGTGAAGCTCTGTGGTATGACCATGGTGTCGTACGCAGATGACACCCAGCTAGCGGTCACGATCAGCAGGGACTCTGGGGTGGATGCCCCAAGATTCAGAGAAGGACTCAGGGCGGTGGCTGGTTGGATGACGTCCAACTGTCTCCAACTAAACGCCAAAAAAACGGAGGTGATGATCTTTGGGAAGCGGACGGACCTATGGGGAGATACTTGGTGGCCCTCTGAGCTGGGGCCGACCCCCACTCCGGTTGCGGAGATCAAAAACCTTGGTGTTTGGCTGGACCCTTCCCTCAACTTCGTTGGCCACACCAAAAGGACGGCGGCTTGCTGCTTCGGCATCCTGCGCAATCTGCGCCCTGCCCTTAAATACTTCGATGCCGCAACTCGTCAATTGGTGGTGCAAGCAACGGTTTTGGCGCGGTTGGACTATGCCAGCTCCCTTTTTATAGGATTAAACCAGGCTGAGTTAACCCGACTTCAAAGAGTGCAGAACGCTGCGGCCAGAGCGATCGTAGGTCTTCCTAGGTTTTGCTCGGCCGGTCCATCTTTGCGAGCCTTGCATTGGTTACCCGTTAGGCAGCGGATCCACTTTAAAGTTTTGTGCCTTTCCTTCAAAATTCTGAAGGGCCTATCACCTCCCTTACTGCACCAACTCTTGCGCCCTTACATCCCGGGCCGCACTCTGCGCTCGCTAGACCAAGAATTAGCGGCAGCCCCTCGGTTCAAACTCAGTCGGGTGGGGGGTCGCTCTTTTAAGGTGCGGGCAGCCGCACTCTGGAACGCTCTCCCTTTGAAACTCCGGACCTTTGGTGACCTGCTCTCCTACCGCAAGGGCGCTAAAACTCATTTATTTTCTGAGCTTTGTTAAATCCTTCACTCCCCAATTTCTTAATAATTATTTCTGTTCCCCAGTTGTGTTGTGTTCGCCACCTTGTCGGTGCGCCGGGACGCTCCTTAGCTGGAGCAGCCGTGCGCAATACAAATAGCACTAACATAACATAACATAACATATAGTAATCGATCCCTAGAATTTTCCTCATGCTGTGCCATACCTCAGGGCAACTCTAAAAACTTTTAATCACACTTTTAAAAAAACCTGTAGGTTCTCCAAATTTATATAAAACCCCCTCTTGCTCATTGTTATGTAATAAAGCTCAAACCTTTTACCTCTTCTGAGTTGTGAGGTCTGGAAAGCAGCATTCTACAATTTTTAAATTGGAAGGCTATGTTATACATCCACAAATCAGGAAGGGCTAGACCACCTGTATCCAATCTCCTTCTGAGCTTCTTTTAACTGAGACTAATCCCCTTACAAGCCCATCTGAAAGTGCTCAACATCCCCTGAATCTTTAATAGAATGTCTTTTGAGAAGGATAAATGTATATTTTTGGACAGATATGTCAGCTTTCGGAGTATCCTCATTTTAATCAGATTTATGCGACCATATATTGTCAAAGGGAGGTTTATCTATCTATTAAGCACCCCCCGGATTTCACTCTTCTATGATTGACACTAGGCATATCCTCCAATTTCCCAGTGATTGTAATACCAAGGTAGCTGATACTAGATTACACAGGGCTCCGTAGTTTGACTAGTTCCAACCCATCACCTCTGTTTTTGACGTGTTTATTGCATACCCTGAAAAAGAGCAGAACTCAGCAGCTAGCTCTTCCATCCGAGGTACATTTAACCCACAGTCTTTGGTATAAAGGATAATTTTATCAGTATATAAAGACATTTTTTTTTCACAGTTCGCTGACTAAAAAGGCACAATCCATGTATCCTTCCTAGAACCTGCACCAAGGGTTCTATGTATTAGCCGAACAAGTCTGGTGAAAGGGGGCATCCCTGTGTGCTCCTCTAATGATTTTAAATCTGCTAGTTAGTACCCCATTAACCCAGGATCTCAGCTGATGGTTCTTTGTATATCTTTTTAATCCCCTTAATTAATAAAGGATGGGGCCCCAATACCTCCATTACCTCCCATAAGTAAGCCCAACACACTCTGTCAAATACCTTGGCAGCATCTAGTGTGACTATTGCCAATGGATCTCCACTTACATTGGCAAGATCAATGGTTAATATCAACTGATGAGTAGGAACATGCATTTGTCTACCAGTAAGGAACCCCTTCTGATCCGAAAGTAATACTATTGCAGCTGCCTTTACCAATCTGTTTGCGATCATCTCAGAATATAATCTTCTAATCATTATTCAAGGATGTTGTGCAATGGGAATACACTTTTTCTGTGTCTTTGTTGGATTTTACAATCAAAGTAATAATTGCTTCATTACAGCTCAGAGGTATTTCCGCCCTATCTTTGTATATGAGATTAAACATCTCCCCTAACCCTGGAGCGATCACCTCTTTCAAGACTATAAAATTCAGGTGGGAGCGCATCTAGGGCAGCAGCTTTCCCATTGCTCAATTTGTTCACCTGTTCAAGCACTTCCTCTACAGTTATCTCCTCCATTAAAGACTCCAAGCATTACTGCCAAGATTCTGAAGTCCGCAGGGATGGCTAATTTTGTAGGTCCAATCTGCAGGACTTGGTTTGACCATTCCTCAGTTCTGCTGCTTAAGTTATTTACCTTTGGTAACGATCTTTCTGGTGGATACTGTATTTACTCGCAGATATCTCACTGATTCATCCTGCCTTTCCCCTCTGAGAAATGGTCTTAGGTCCATTAGTAATGTTCCACTTTAGTTGATACACTGCATACATTTTCAATTGAATTTGCATTGTGTCCACCTCTTTGGGAGAGGAAAAACAGTAGGAAATTACGTCTGGACACTTTTGAAGGCTTATATGGCTACGTCGGTGTCATTTCTGGGGGCCAAGGTGTTTGCCTTTGAGATGGAGTCGAGACCCACCTACTGACATCAGAGAGCTATTTCAACTTTTCAAGATCCAGTACGATGCCTGGGAAAAGCATGGGGTCGGTATACTCAAGGTAGATAATCTCATTATCAAAGATCAGGAACATATTTGACAGGGAATGATCCTTGAAAGGGTAAATACAGGAGAGAAGCTTCAACCTTGTTAGATCTGAAACTTTTGTTCTACCATCTTGCAGCTCATACTGGTCTCATACAGGCTGCAGTTCCTGTCCTCACCCAGCTGAGCTGGCTCACTCCCATATTCACCAGACATATTCACTGTAAGCATTTAACATGGCACTTACGGACATTCTCTTAGGTACCTGGGCAATGCTATGCCCTGTTCTGGGTTGCCCATTAATAGACCAGTTTTCTGTCTCTACCCCACATTACCTGGCGATCCTGGTTTCCTAACGCAGCTTCCAAATCATGGCCTGGCCTGATTGTCATGGATGTGCCATGGGTACCAATGGGGCCCTTCAAATTCATGCCTGGATGAGATCCACATGCTACACATAGGCATCTTTAATGGACATGCCTTTTAACAGATCTCGCTTCTTTGGCGAAAAAGTGTTCATTTTAAAGAGATCTGAGTCAAATCACATTCCTTGAGCCTTTTTCCAACCACAAGGCAATTTCACCAGCAATTTCAGCCTCTCCATACGATGGTAGAAAGAGGCTTTCCTGTCCGTCGATACCAGACACCTCCTCCTGCACAACAACTTTTCTGCTCTTTCGTAGCTGGGGCTGCTGTTTTCAGAGATAACGCAGACAGCAGAGTCAACATGCAGCTCAGTTCTCTCCCCCTCCAGCAGCTGCACCTTAACTCTTTCGCTGCGGCGGCTATTCCGCCGCAGCGCTAACTGTCGCGGGGGGCACGCGGGTGAGCTCCACGGGTGACAGAACCGTTCCATCACGGCTCGCGGGTGAGCTGTGTTCATGACAGAACGGTTCCGTCACGGCCCCGCCCGCTCAAATAAACACGCCGCGCACTCGCGAAATCAGCGCCGTGCAGGCGTGGCGGCAGGGCCTTGACGGAACTGTTCCGTCATGAGCACAGCTCACCCGCGAGCCGTGACTGAACGGTTCCGTCAATAGCCTCTAAGAGGTTAAAAAAAATCACAACAGACAAGAGAGTCCTCCAAATTGTCCACAAGGGCTATGTCCTTCTATTCTTTTCTACCCCACTGCACCTTCCACTGCCTTCGTGGTGGCTGACCGACGACCATCTGTTGGTCAAACAGGCAGGAAGTGCAGACGGTTTTGGCCAAAGGCGCCATAGAGAGTGTTTTGGCCTTGGAAGTATGAACTGTTTTACTGCTGTTACTTCCTTTGTGCCGAAAAAGGACGAAAACCTTCCTGTGGAGCCCAGGTCCTATCTGACCTAGACCCCCAGAGACAGGATAGTGGCGTTAGACCTGCAGGACACTTATTTTCACAGCCCCACAGGAGTTACTTGCAGTTCACAGTGGGCAAGGTTATTTTTTAGCTTGCAATGCTCCCCTTCAGGTGTTCATAAAAGTGACGGCGGTGGTCGCTGCACAACTAAGGAGGTCGGGGTTACAAGTTTTCCCCTACCACGATGACTGACTGCTGAAGATGGGCTCACCCCAGGCCGTCTTAAACCACCTACAGAAGACTGAAAAACCTCTAACATTATTGACCATCACTATCAACGAACCAAAGTCACACCTGACTCCTTTCCAGATGCTCCCTTTCATCTGAGCCATTCTGGATACAGTGCAGATTTAGGCCTTTCCTCCGCAACAGAGAGTCCAGGACATTCAGGCTATGATCCTGATGTTTTAGCCTCTGTCCTGGATCTCAGTGCGGATTACTCTGTGACTTCTGGGATAGTTGGCCTCTTGACTCCTGCTGGTGTTGCATGCTAGGTGGCACATACATGCTCTTCAGTGGGACCTCAAATCCTAGTGAGCACAATATCAGGAAAATCTGTTTTATTACATCCATATTTTGGAGGAGACTGCACAAAATCTGCAGTGGTGGCTTCTGGACTGTCAATGTTCCTGGTGGTGCACCACTTGGCGGGATCTTTAAATGCCTGGAATGTTGAACTCGGCCATGATGCCTAGCAGCCAATTAATGACTGCTGCTCCCAGAGGTGGTGTAGGTTATCTTCCGCTAATGGGGACAACCCTGGCTCAATCTCTTTGTCACTGCAGAGAATGCACAATGTCAGCAATTTTGCTTTCTAGGGTTTCCAAGATAGCTCTCTCTCTCTCTCTCTCTGAGATGCATTCTGCCTAGAGTGGAGCTCAGGATACCTGTATGCCTTAACGCTTCCACCTCTTCTGCCCAGAGTTCTGAGGAAGACCTGGAATGACCAGGTCAAGGTCATCTGAGTGGTACCAGATTGGGAAAGGAGAGAGTGGTAGCTGGAAATCCTGGCATAAGCATCTATACATCGATCAGGCTGCTGTTTTTGGTGAATCTTCTGACACAGCAGGGCCCTGTCCTGCACCCAGGTGTATTCAATTTTCATCTCCATGCTTGGATATTGAGTGATGAGTTGATTGCATTATGTATTACTCCTGAAGTCAAAGATGTCCTTTTGGCAGCATGGCATCCGTACATGAAATCAGTATACACCTGCCGTTTGGGCAAGTTTGATGATTGGTGCGGTACTAGTCAGATTGACCCCCTGCAAGTCAAACTATCCTAAGTATTGTTTTTTGTGTTGTGCACTTGCTTTGGACACAGTTAAGGGTTACTTATCTACTGTTTTGGCTTTTATGTGGTTGCCCGATCAACCTTCCTTACTTAACTCATCTGTTGTGACATGCTTTTTAGGTTTTGCCTGGCGAAAGATGCGCTCTGGTAGGGGAGACAGGAACGGCCCCCGTCTTCCATTGGCTAGATCCATAAATGGAGGCTAGCCATTGGAAGACGGGCCTGTCCGTCAATGCCGGACCAGATTCGGGGGCGTTCCCGAGAATTTTTGGCTCTTGGCTACGTCAGCCGAAAGCCTGTTCTCAGGAACGCCCCCGAATCTGGGTCTGCATTGAGCCGACACCCGCCTTCCTGCCGAAGAAAGCAGCCGTCTGTCTACAGCCAGGGCTGCGCTGGGATTGGCCCAGCCTCCGCCGTGTCATCGGGAGGAGGAGGAGTGGAGAGCAGGAAGCAGCCTCAAACAACAATTGCGTTTCTATTTGTGGCAAATGGTGAATACTTTGCTTTGACCTCCGATCTCTGTGTTTCATAACGTCACCTGCAAAGCCCCTGTACCCCTCCTTGGGTTCGGTCTGCTCACATTTCCGCCGAAGAGACTTTGGACGTTTTAATGGCATCGTTATTGCAGACCTCTTTGTACACGCGTGACACGGCAGGCGCTGGTTTGAAAAGAGTCACGTGGCAGTTGAATTCGTTGTGTAAATTGAAGGGAAAAAAACAGCCATCTGCTCATGTCCGCAATTAAAGCTAAGGCGAGATGGAGTTTAAGGCGCAAACATACGCATCATTAGCCGGATCAGCAGTCCCAAACGCAGTAGGAAGAATTTCTAACATCCATAGTGAAAAACTCCTCGAAGGCAATATTAATTCGAACATTATAGCCTTCAACAAAATATTTAAGTTTTGGAATCTAGCTTTAATCTACCAATGAGAAACATGGGAGAAAAAAAAAACAAAGTTATGAAAAAGGTCCAACTCATCCTAGCAACTTATAAAGGACATTTAACAAATATCAAGGAAAATGGAGCTCTAACTTAGTTAACAAGTATGTAGAGCACCCTTACTCTAGAAGCAGCAGTGTGACATGCAGGCTTCTCGTGTGGGAGTGTGTGAATAGGCCAGCAAGTGAGGTGAGAGAACGAGAAAGAGTGTGAGAGTGTGTGTGTGTCAATGTCTGAGAGATTGACCTAAATGCGGTAAAAGTGATGTTTGCTCAGCTGCCTCCTGCCCTCCTCTCCCACTCACCTCTGCCGCTTCCCACTCACCTCTGCCGCTACAAACATCTGCTCGTCCATGTCACTCACCTCATCTCGCTCCCCCCAAACAACTGTTCTCAGCCATCGGTCACCTTTAGCTAGCCCCTCCATCTCCCGTCCTCAACCGACTCCCTCCCAGACCCTGATAGGAAACAGACAGCCAGCAAGTGAGCTGAGCGAGAAAGTGTATGAGTGCGAATGTGAGTGTGTGCAAGAATGAATGTGCGATAGAGACTGAATGAATAAGCGCACTTGTCTGTGCATAGGTGTCCATGTGAAAGACCACAGTGTGCAAGACTGAGTGGGAAAGATGGTGTGTGGGTGTGTGAGAGAGAATGAGAGAGGCAATGTCTGTGAGAGATTGACCTCCTAAATGCGGTAAAAGGGATGTCCCTCAGCCGCCTCCTGCCCTCCTCTCCCACTCCACCTCACCTCTGCCGTTACCAACATCTGCGCGTTCATTTCACTCACATCATTCTCCCCCCCCTCACAACACACGCCTCCACCATCCACGCCGTGCCCAACACCATCATGGCAGCCGGCCTGGCCACCGTGCTCATCAACCTCCTCGCAGGGAAGGCGAATCAGGACTCGCTGGACGAGGCGCACTACCCCCGCCGGAAGCAGCTGATAGAGCCGCTCTCGTCGTCTCCTTCTTATCCGCCTTCCTCATGCTAGTTGCTGTCTTCTTGATCTGCGTGCTGAAGGATAGCCTGGAGGAGTCGCTCAAGGTGGGCCTGAAGAACGACATCCGCTTCTACAAGGACACTGACATGCCCACCGCTGCTACCAGAAGCGGATGGTGGAGAAGCTGCAGATGCCCGCAGTGCTGTAGCAAAGTAAGTCGCACGTCATGGGGAGTTTAAAACATAATGGCTAAGCGTATACAGTACTATGTGGGGTGCGGGTGGCTTCCCAGGTCCGCTGTCTGTTCTTGTGCAGCATGCTGTCCTGCCAATGCTGGAAGCGTTATGCTGATGACTTGCACCGTTTGCCACGACTGAAAATGTAAATAAAAAACCTGCATACTTTTCTCTCTTTCCTTCTGCTGCAAAACTTTTGTTATCTTTATGGGGCCATCTGTTTGGCCCCCCATAAAGATAAAGCTTTTGCAGCAGAATGAAAGCAAGCCAGTCTGTCCAAGTGGGACGGACGAAAAAGAGAAAAGAATAAGTCCCATTCAAGGGAGACGCCGGTGTCTTCAGGCTGGCCTCAGGCCTGGGTGCTGGCACTTGTACGGACCGGCAGGCTGGGCCTCGGGCCGCAGGTTTCTACACTGAATAGTCAGTCACTCAGCATCTCTGCATTCCCGTCGCTGGAGCCCGCCCACTGACGGAAGGCGGGCAGAGTAGCCAGGCCGGAAATCCAAGACAAGCACGATTCACATTGGAAAGATGCCCAAACATGCGCTAGTTCTACCACAACAAGCCCAACGATAGGTACGAGGGAAGCCAAGGACAGTATTAAAACGACTTTACTTTCCGGCTAAAATACTAACAAAGATACTCACCATGCAGGCCCTCTCCCAGCCTGCCCTTTCCCAGCCTGTCCTCTCGCAGCCTGCCCTCTCCCAGCCTGTCCTCTCGCAGCCTGTCCTCTCTCAGCCTGCCCACTCCCAGCCTGCCCTCTCCCAGCCTGCCCTCTCCCAGCCTGCCCTCTCCCAGCCTGCCCTCTCCCAGCCTGCCCACTCCCAGCCTGCCCTCTCCCAGCCTGCCCTCTCCCAGCCTGCCCTCTCCCAGCCTGCCCTCTCCCAGCCTGTCCTCTCCCAGCCTGCCCTCTCCCAGCCTGCCCTCTCGCAGCCTGTCCTCTTGCAGCCTGCCCTCTCTCAGCCTGCCCTCTCGCAGCCTGTCCTCTCGCAGCCTGCCCTCTCACAGCCTGCCCTCTCTCAGCCTGCCCTCTCGCAGCCTGCCCTCTCGCAGCCTGCCCTCTCGCAGCCTGTCCTCTCGCAGCCTGTCCTCTCGCAGCCTGTCCTCTCGCAGCCTGTCCTCTCTTAGCCTGTCCTCTCCCAGCCTGCCCTCTCGCAGCCTGTCCTCTCACAGCCTGTCCTCTCGCCGTCTGCCCACTCTCCCAGCCTGTCCCCTCCCTGTCCTCTCCCAGCCTGTCCTCTCCCAGCCTGCCCTCTCCCAGCCTGTCCTCTCCCTGCCCTCTCCCAGCCTGCCCTCTCCCAGCCTGTCCCCTCTCTGCCCTCTCCCAGCCTGTCCTCTCCCTGCCTGTTGTCGTGTCCCGGCGGCAGCAGGCAGGAGCGTGCACTGCGTCCCGGAAGTAACAGCCCTAAAGCAAGCAAGAAGTACGCCCCCCTCCCACCAATCTCTGTTAGGTAGTGGAAACTGTCCAAACTGGGGTGCAGACAGACCCTCTCACCTTTCGGCCTGGTACCACTGCACCAGCCGCACTACTTCCCTACTGACCGTTCTCCACTTCAGCCCCGTCTAAATTACAATTCATGCTTGTGACCCTTTTGCCTGCTTGTGCTTGTTTTCATGACCCTGTTGCCTGCTTGTGCCTCCGTGTGCCCCTGTTGCCTGCTTGTGCCTCAGTTTTCGTGCCCCTGTTGCCTGCTTGTGCCTCAGTTTTCGTGCCCCTGTTGCCTGCTTGTGCATCCGTTTTCGTGCCCCTGTTGCCTGCTTGTGCCTCTGTGTGCCCCTGTTGCCTGCTTGTGCCTCAGTGTGCCCCTGTTGCCTGCTTGTGCCTCCGTGTGCCCCTGTTGCCTGCTTGTGCCTCCATTTTCGTGCCCCTGTTGCCTGCTTGTGCCTCCGAGTGCCCCTGTTGCCTGCTTGTGCCTCCGTGTGCCCCTGTTGCCTGCTTGTGCCTCCGTGTGCCCCTGTTGCCTGCTTGTGCCTCCGTGTGCCCCTGTTGCCTGCTTGTACTGTGTGGGTGTATGTGGAGGGCTCTGCGTAGCTGTGTGTGTGGGAAGCTTTGTGTGGCTGTGTGTGTGGGGGGCTGTGTGTGTGTGTGTGTGTGTGGGGGGGGGGCTCTGTGTGGGTGTGTGTGTGGGGGGGCTCTGTGTGTGTTTGTGTGTGTCATTTGCGAGAGATAAAGCTAGTGGCATTGTAAATGGCAATGCCATTTATTTATGTTAAAAAACATAAATAAAAATAATGTCAAGAGCAATGCCAATAGCTCTAACTTTAACAAAGGCAAAACCATTGCATTGTAAATGCTTGTTGAAAGGTTTGCAGTATTGTTTTCCACCAACACCTTTCATCATGCCTCAGTGGGACTTTCATTTAGTCCTCACATTCCTGATGTGTACTCCTTTTGTACCATCACACAGCTGTCCATTGCTGCTCCTCTTTCTGAAGACATTTCCTCTTTGCCATAACATGATCACGGTGGGTGAGTGAGCTACAAGCCCTCTCTGTGAACCCTCTGAACACAACATTCTTTTCAGACAAACTGGTGCTAAAGATGTAACCTTTTTTCCTACCTAAGGTGGTCACCCCTTTTCATATCAGGCGAACAATCACCCTCCAGACCTTCTTCTACCCACCTCACCTTTCTCAGGAGGAGAAGAGACTTCATAGGCTGGATACCAAGAGAGAACTAAGTTGTTACATTGATCGTACCAAGGAACATCACATGTACAATCGGCTCTTGTTTGGATTCGCTAGGATGAAGATGAGTAAGGCAGTGCAGAAAAGGACCATCTCCCACTAGATTGTTCTCACGTCAAAATCTGCTACCCAATGAAGGGCGAATTCACAGACCCACCATCTGAGATGTACTGCTTTAATGTCCATCCACAAGGTGAGAAATATGTGGTCAGAAATCTAGAGATCTGCACACTGATCAAACCAATCTGCGGCTGTGCTCTTTGTATGAAGGAGAGTACATCCTAGAAAACCACTGACGTCAGCGTATGAGTGGTGCTTGTATGTGGCTCCACATGTCACTTCCAGAGTGGAACAATTTAATTGCGGAGCAACACAATGCCACCTACCGGCATGCATGGGGTACTGCTGAAATGTTTTCAGATCCAGTCATATGCCTGGGGAATATTCACAAGGTGAGGAATCTGCGTTTGATAGAGTATCCACTAGAAATAGCATTAGTGAAGGTAAGTAACTTGTTCTGCTGCTCTGTACAGGATGTTTTCACACTGGCACCACCACTTTAGTCATTGAGAATGCTACAATTTCAGAAGGAACTGAGTGTATACATATTCATGCGGTGAAGCTCCCTAGATGTTTAAAACCTTTGCCTACAATGATTTATGTCCATCCCTTAACCAGCAAATGAGCCATGATGGACCTGCACAATTCCACTGCTTTTCTAAGATACATCTTGATTATGTTTAATTTATTGCTCTCTTCTGAGTGAGACTCAGTCCCTGGTCCTCATTTAACAATGCAACCTCCTCCCCTTCTCTCCCCAAGAGCATGTAACAACTGTTAAAAAAAATAAACATACCATGGGGTGTCCTGAAGTGTGACAATATTGTGAAATTAATTGACCTGGAAATGGTAAACATTTAGTTTTTGTAATGTAGCCTAGTAGCCTAATAGTGCAGGAAACACAACCTCAAGTAAACCTTCCCGACTAGCTTGAAGATGATTTTAGGTGCAAGGTCTAACAAGAAGGAAAGACATACATGTGAATTGGCCATATTTTCTGGAGTAAACATTCCATACACCTCTATGTTACATGCAAGAAAGAAGTAGGACAGGGTTGTTGGAACCGGCAGTGTCTGTTTGCCTGAAAGGATGTCCCCAGCCAGGCAGAACTACCGCAACCTTCAAGGGCAGGTGATTACACTTGCTGTATAAACCCTGATCACATTTGTGTGGCTTGGCCCTGAGCAGGCAGGCTCACTACAGAGGCAATGCGTAAAGCAAAGTCCCAGCAGCTACTTGCGATAAATATACTGAGCATCACAAGAGACTTCACACAGGATGTATTTAAAAAACGTTTATATTCACACACATATTCAATCATTATAACATGACCATCATATACTTTTGGGCATAAAACACATTCAGAAATATTACTAGCGGTACAAGGTCCACTTGTATTATTATGATTTCACTGGTATGCGCACTGTGGACAATTCCTAATCCAACCGCTCCTAATTGAAAGACAGAGCACCCTTATACTGTGCACAATATAAAATTGATGTACATACACAAAAATAGAAAAATTTTCAGCAGCACAGCGAGCCGAAGCCACATGAGATAAACCCAATGTCAAAATGTATTGTGATTTTGGCAACAATCATTGTATAAGGCGGCACCGCCGGCCAGTGTCGTGAAATCACAGTCGGTCTGCACACGTTCACTCACACACACTTGTACGGCACGCTCTTACACACACATACGCACTCAGCACCCTAATGCAGTGCCACTGGTACCAAGCAGGTCAATGGTTCACCCTCTGCAAACTCCATAGCCCAAACCTCCCTCCATCCTTTATTTCACCCCAATTGTCCTATAGCCCCTGATTGAAGATAACCTGCCCGCCTCCCGGACACTGGGCAACACATGACCGAAGTCACACTTAGTCTGGGTCCTCGGGAAGCAGATGGTAATATGTAACAGTTTTAAGTAGAAGGTAGACTTAAAAAAGGGAGAGGTTAGCAGCCACTTAGTAAGTTTACCCACATGTCTCAAACCACAAAGGAGTCACGCAGTCTCTTGACCCGCTTCTGAACTGTCTCTGAATTGTTTTTTCAACCCAGCCAATGTGTTGTATTCAATTTCGATGGTTACTTAATGTGACATTGAATGTACAGGGGGATTCCAGCTGATCATTCGAGGTCCTGCAGTTATGCGGAGACCTCTGAAGTAGACTGGTCTGTTGGGACTGTGTTGTGTAACTTTGGAGAATAAAGAAGACAGTAATCATCTTTATGCCTTCTTGGATTCATTGAAAAACTCGGGTCCGTCCGAAATCGGTCAGGAGCCGTAACCGACCGACCTGCTGTTGCCGGTTACAGCCCTTCTAATACGCTGCGACCGAACAGGGTTCGGTCACACTCGTATACTTCACAAGGCAAGCATGCATTCCGAGCAGAATGCATGCTTGCATTGTGAAAAGCAGGGGTGCAGTTCATCCCTGCACTCTGTGGCCGGTACCCCAAGGTGCCTGCCACCAGGTGCAGGGATCCACAGAGGCGCACCATAGGTGCCCCCAGGCCGCCGTTCGGCAGCCTCGCACCCATGGGGGCCCTACAGGGGGCCCCCAAAGACAGCTTCCGACTGCCTTTTCATGCCAGAAAAACCAGCACCAAATGGCAGTGAAAAACTGCCATCGTACTCCCTCGGTCGCAAAGAGACGGCCGGGGGAGTACTGAGGGATTTCCGGGCGGCGGACGGGCTCTCCGAGCCTGTCGTCCGTAATCCAGAAATCCGAGTCGGATTCCATTCCGACCAAGCCCATCAGAATGGCTCAGTCGGAAAGGAATCCGGGCAACAAATTTCGGTTCGGTCGGAAGGGCTCCGACCATCGTGAAAAATGACCATATTTCTTGCAGTTAACGCAAAGTTTACCAAGAGCAGGACAATTCTTTGCATTGGCTGGATGTGTAAAAGATCCACATCTGTAACAAACACTTTGCTTTTTAATCTCCTTTAGTTTGCTGAATGTAGCTTTAGTTCTAGTGCCAATAGCAAAAAATGCTTCAGCCACAGGATCAATTTTAGCCTTATTCAATTCTCTATGTGCTACAACTGATCTTTCAATGCCTCTGGCTAATTCAAGAGTTTCATTTAAGGAAGGATTTCTACAACAAAGTAATCTTTCTTGCACTTTTTTGTTGAAACAGTTAACGATGAGCTAGTCTCTTAGATAAGAATCAATGTTACCGTCAAATTCACATGTGGCAAGTAAAACTCTCAATTCAGCTAGAAAAGTATCAATAGATTCAAACTCAAATTGACGTCTAGTGTAGAACTTGTGTCTCTCCACTGCAACGCTGGTGTCATCCTTAAAATAGTTGGCAAACTGCCTCTTTGTAAGCATCCCAATAAGTTTCTTCAGTTTGAGTGACCACTGGCAAATGATCAAAAATACGTTGTGCTTCTGAACCAAGATTATTGTAAAGAAGAGCTAGTTTCCTAACCGGCTCAAATTTTGACCCATCCAAAGCTATTATATAGCTGGCAAAACCTTTAAACCATTGCTTCCATTTTGTTTTAGGTATACCTGGTTCCGGTAAGAAATGTGGAGGACATGTAATATTTTGCATTTTAAATGTTTAGATCAACGAATAGTATGAAATCAAAATATGCAGACAGCAAAAGATCCACCAATGTGTAATTAATAAAGAAAAGGCAAAATTACTAAAACATGAAATGTAGAAATGTCCCTAAAAATTGAAATATGCCTCAGTGAAAAAAAATTAATACATTAGAACTTAATGTACATAACTATCAATCACACTTGAAGTAAAACGAGCCATAAATATCATAAAACAAGTGTAAAGTTCATCAAGTGAAACTGTAACAGCTAGAATTGGGGACTTGAAACAGAGAAACACACTTAATACAGGTGTGCCTGTCACCGGTTTAAAACAATAGAGAAGTGCGCTCAATGAATTCAAAATGCGCATTATGTAGAAACAGTAGTGCGCTGCAATAAATTCGAAAATGCGCTTTATATAAAAACAGGTGTGCGAATCACCAACTTTTCATCAACACATTTAAATCTTGAAACAGTGAGCATTTAATGAATGTGCGCATCACCAACTTTAAATAACTATGGGTGATAGAGCGCGCAGGTCACCTGACTATTTTATTTACCAAATATGCACACTTGGGCCCATAATTTCAAATTTACCATATTCTTTTAATCGGGTAACCTACACTCTACTACCAGTAACCCTATTTCTCTCTATTTATTTCCAATGTACCTGACTTACCAATTCTCGTCACAGGTACCTAAGATCACAATGGATCAGGAGCTAGCTGAAAAGGTAAACAGTCTTCACAAAAATACAAAAGCAAAAATATGTTTGCACTCTTTATAATAACCACACACGCAAGAAGTTTTCAACACCTTTATCTAACTTTCAATCTTCTTTTTCTGATGCCATGAACCACAAATTTACACAGATCAGACTGTCTATTACTAAAATTAAGAAAATGGTATAGCTATGAATGAGAGTAAGAATCATTTAGAAAATTGAAAAATAAAGGAAAGGGAAAATAAGGAACAAGCTAATTTTGATCAACCGTCTTGCACAACTTCTCTAAAGGCGGGTAAAGAAAGGGAACATTCTAATCAAAGTAGACTTTCGCAATTCACTAGCGGTTCAGAGAAATGAAACTTATGCGATTTTATTTATCCAGATGTGCTTATTTGCTAAAGGGAGGGTAAGAATGGAACAAACTATATATGCATACAGTTCAATATTCAACTACGGGTAGGGAGAGAGTGGAGCATACTAATAGACACGTTTGCACAGAAAACCTTAGTTCTAGAAACAGGGTCAAGGACATAGGAAATTATTTGCTTTATTAGGGAGAGAGAAATTTTAGATAGACAAACACCCACACTTGATATATTTACCTAGGATAGGTTGCAGACTAACCCTGGCCACGGGTCAGTTGGAAAAGGCGGGAAGGAACCCTCACGGACTTAGGCTGCCAGTAGGCGAGCAGGTACGGCTCATGGACAGTCAGGACAGGATTACCCCAGGATTTGGATCAGGACCGGGCTCACCAAAAGGGTACGACCAACACCTGCAGCTTCGGATGCAACGCCTGCGCTACCCCCTCTCTGCAAGGAATCTGCCAATAACCCCGATTGGGTTTTCGAATCTCCCAGCAAAGTGCTTCGCCAGCACTTAAGGTTTCCCAAACCCCGAGTGAGTCTGTGGGAATTACGGACAGAGTGCTCCGCAGCTCTCTGTATCAATCACCTATAGAGTTCGTTGGGTCAGTGACAGGTCAGCTATTCGGACAAGTCGGACAATTTCTCTAGCTAAACCTAGGCTAGTTATACTATTTTCGGGTCAGTGTACCACCCACAAATGTTGCAAGTGCAAGGTTCCCTAAATTCTGATTGGTCAAAGGAGAGGGTTAGATCATCTTTTTACCTAAATTTTAGACTTTCTCAGACTTAATATTCATTTTCGACCCCACCCCTTACATTCCAGTTCCCATGGCATCAGAATTTTACAATACAATAGGGTACACAGTAAGTTATATACAATTGTAGCAAATGCAGGTACAGTTCAGCTTCGGCTTGCTGGGTAACAGGTCGGTTCCCAGGAGCATCTTGGCTTTGGCTGCCAGCTGGCTGACTTCCACTGCGGCCTCATTTCCCCCCCATCACGTGACTGGGACCATAGGGACTTCAAATATGGAGTCGTGACTGTCTCTCCAGCCCAAATGGATGTGTTACATGAAAAGTAAGCGAAAACAATTTAGAAATTCAGAAAAAATTGAATACACTGTATACCGTGATTGGCTTTACTACACCCCTTACTTTATAATAACTATAGCATTAGGAGTTAAGCAGAACAAACAGATTTGTGAAAGCAGTACAGCAAGCACATAGCATGTGAGAAACAAAGCGGCCATCTTAAGTGCACTGCGCATGAGCAACAGTTTTCCCTCCAGAACTGCGAGTGCGTCACATCACATGGGTATGACCGACGCATGCGCAGACTAAATTCCCGCAAAGCAGCGACCATTTTAAGCAAGCGTTATTACTGTTTAGTAAACACATAGGCAAGCGTCGCTGGGACACCCCGTATAGTGTGAAATGTGCAATATTAGTAAGACAAACATGTTGAATTAGTCAATTAACATTATTTTGAGGTTCTTGATACGAGCAAGTCGCTGAGCGTGCGAATACTTGCTCCATCACGGGTACGCGCTCAGCTGATTTCAGAAAACATTAACTGGTGTGCGCGTCACCACGCAGAAAATGCAGAAACGTTGGTGCCTGACAAAATGGCAGCACGTTGCGTGACCCCGTGTCACCGTGACGTGAGCAGAGCTGGAACTCGGGAGGAAGGAGAATGGCAGGAGAGCAGAAGAATCTCCAGTGAGGAAGATTCCGAATTGCGCTTGCAGGTAGGACTAAGCGCTCAAGAAGTAGAAGTTGGAGGAGTGGCAGGCCCAAATGAAATATTTTAAAACAAAAAAAAACATACGACCTGCCGCCAACTACATTTGAACGCTTCAGCACCTCAGTCCAAACATGATACGAAGCACTGCACATCAAACAGTGTAGAAATCGGTAAGCTCCCCAATAAAGTCAGGAAGTGCTGTAGAATGTACAAGGAGATCCCAATCGTCGCCAAATGTAATAAGGGTTCTTCAATGAATCCACGAAGGCATAAGGATGATTACTGTCTTCTTTATTCTCCAAAGATACACAGCACAGTCCCAACACACCAGCCTACTTCAAAGGTCTCCGCATAACTTCTGGACCTCGAATGATCAGCTGGAATCCCCCTGTACATTCCAATGTCACGTTAAGTAACCATGGAAATGGAATACAACACAATCGCTCTCGCTACTACCTGGAACCAAGATAGATGTTTTTCAGAGGGGCCAGGTGTGGAGTGGGCAGTTGGTCCGCCACAATGAGGGTCAACATGGAAACAACCAATGAATCATGAGTAACAGAGGAGAGCCTGTGACCCGATCGATACATGATGATCCAGGTTGTGCCCAGGTCATCTAGGCACAGCACCTGGTGCGCATCGGGTGGGGGACTCACCACACACTTCAGATTTCAAACATGATGAGTTACAAATTCCGCACCTCCCTGGAAAGGGGGCACAATATCCGGTGCACATTGAGTTGGGTTGCACCAGGCAATTCCGGTCACATACACAGCAAAGAGTTGCAATTCCGTACTTCCCTGAAAATAAGGCACAACATCCGGTGTATGAAGATACAGGTTGCACCAGACCAGTCCGGTCGCACACACAGGCACAAGTTCAGCAGAGCCACATGATCTAGAATGAGGCACTACTCTGGCTACACCCCGACCTTCGAGGGCCGCACCCTGTAAATCAGATGCCGCACACAATGAGCATGCCGTCGGCGTGTCGCATGAGAGAGCTGATGCACGATCGACTAAACGGGTCATGCGGGTCCCACAATTGGTGAATCCGCTCACCACAACTAGATGCTTATGAGTGTTAAGGTCCCTGCAGTACGGGAACCACATACCATAGATGCTGGCAAGATTTCTGGGGCTCGGCACTAGCCAATCCAGCCTCCAGACACAAGTCTTAGGTCCATGCTCACACCACAGTGCCAGTGTAGATTAAGTAGCCAAGGTGGGCAATGTCACAGGAAGATGGTGTAGTACTCTTGGGGGAGATATTAGATGTCCCTGAGATCTCCGAAAGAGCAGGAGACTAGCGGTCAGGTGCTTGGAGAGCCCACTTCATTGCGCCACATTTCAGCAAATCTTTGGCCCAGCCCAGTCTCTATTGGGACAGTTATTCTTCATGTGCACAACGGAGTCCTCTGACAGTGTGCACCACGCAGTCTGGATTCTCTGATCGCACATCCCCACAAGTGTATCTTATTCACAACTGAAGGTTGGCACTCGTAGTTATACTGTTTCTTTGAAGTTGGGGTGGTTTAGGCGGGTTTTCCCTTTGTACCACAAATGTCTTGCCTTTTTTCCTGAAATGGGGAGTTATCCCACATGTATGATCCTTGACAGATCCGTATAGGTCTTGTCCCAGGCTCCCTCCTTTTTTCCTCCTCCGTCTTGGATGATTTACCATCCCTTACCTATGGACATGAATATGCATGTCTGTGCCCCAGTTATGGTTTTCGCTCTTGGCCTGGAAAACATAGAAACTTTCCTTCATATGTATTTAATTTTGAGAGATCATTCTATATGGTACATGTCCATGGGACGCACGTAATTTGTGTTAACCTTTTGCCTATGAATCGCCTCCGGCTATTTTCCGGCTGTTGACTGGTACTTTATTCATTTACCCCGCTTCCGATTTATTTGGGACACTGTCTCTACTCCTGTGACGGGGGACCTCTGATCCTTGTCATCAAAACGCCGCCCGTGTGCTCTGTTTTGATCGGATCCGCCCGGACCTTGATTCTCTCCCTCGAGGTGTGGATACCCCGCCCCGTTTTTGGGCGTAATCATGGGAGAGGGTATCTCGCGGGACCGTTTAAAAGGGACTCTGTTTATTGCGTTCCTACTTTTCTGTTATATCCCTTGTTTTAGTATTCTATATCTCTTTACCTACATTGTACATATTGTGTATTTTAAGTAGTTGTTAATCTTATGCCTCTCCTTTAAGCCTCTCCTTCTATGTCATCGTTGCTTAGCAATTCTAGAATGCTTGGGCTCTTGCTGCTCACTTGAGACTGGAGCTTGATAGAGAGACACTCTGGCAGTTTAGACCTGTACTTATTCTTATGAATAAATCTTCATTAATCTACAAACCTGTTCCTGTCTTCATTGGATGCAACATAAATTTGGCGACGAGGTGGTCAAGTCAGCTTTCCTTGAACCTACTTCCAACTAAAGACTTTCAATTTTATTCAAAATTCCTTCACAACTGCCAGACTTCAGTGCCTTCTCCTCAACTTCTACCATTGATTTGATGCAATATCTGAATTTCTACTACATCCTCAGGACTCTACATGAATGAAACTCCAAGGACTTATATCAAATCTCAAGAATCTTCAAAGATAAGTCTATATCATAAGTTTTGTCTATTTTCATTGCGAGCCTCTCTACGTTATATCCTATTGCTCCTTGAACTTTTCATTTAACTGGCTCATAGACTTACTTATCCTTAATACTTTTTAAACCTTCCACTTATCCATCATTCAAACGTTTTTCACCTTTTTTTCTCAACGTTTTTCATGACAACTGTTCTACTCCGTTTTTTTTCCTAGCTGTGTGCATACCCTACAGTCACTGCTTTCATCACCTATTTCATTGAACTTCCAATGTGCCTGCTTTAACCTTTATTTTCACACGCTTCAGCCTTGGACCTTCAAGCGTCTTTTAAATCTCCTTGTCAACGCTTACCGGCTCATCTTGGAACCTCCTGACGTCTCCTTCAACGCTGCACGAAGCAATTCTTTACGCAGCCTTCCTCCGTCAGCCTTCATACGTCATCACAACTTCACGTGGCTCACGCTACGTTTCCTTCACGTAGCGTCACCTCCATCTTAGCGGTTGCCTAGCTACCAGCCTCAACTTTCCTCCGTACAACTATTAACGCGCAAATCGCGCTCCTTTATTTTACTGGCAGTGCTGCAATCTTATTCTTTCCTCTCGTGATTTTACCATTTACTACACAAATTTCTATCTCAACAAAATTACTTCTACAATATTAGTCTACACGCTGATGTGCACAGCGTTCTTTCTCTGCCTTTCTCGCTGATAGGCACAGGCTCTAAGTATGGGCGAATTTTGCGAATCTCGCGTTCGCGAATTTTGAGGATTTGCGAACTCGCAATCCGCAAAATCCGTGAATTTTTGCGAATTTGCGGATTTTTTTTTTTGCGTTCGCAAGGATTTCTGCCAGTTCGCGAGGGTTTCGTACCAGTTCGCAATTGCGAACTTACATTTCGGCGCGCAACGGTCGCGATTATGTTGTTTCTACGTCTGGTTCATCATCACAGGTTCCCAGCACCCTCTGTTTCACCACTGCAACCCTCTGTTACATTAATGCCACCCTCTGGTTCATCATTACTGTAGATTATGGGGGGGAAAAGCAAGCACACCAGCCCTGTTTCAACTGAGATGAATTAATTTGGGGTTAGTTTATTAATGTGTCACTGTTTTAAAATTCCAGTCTGGCACCTGCTTCCTTATCTGTAATTTTGCTTTCTGTTGCAGTGCATTTTTTTCCCCAGGACCTTTGTGGCCTACTTGTAGCTATTCTATGAGCCTGCTGTGAGGGTCAGAGCAGGGTCATACAATTGTTGCAACTAGCAACTGAATTCTGGAGGGGCCCCAGTCAGGAAGCACTACAGGGAATTGTTACTAATGATGAGTTTGAACTCTTGCCCCTGCCGAGTGCTTTCAGTTTTGAAAAACTCGTTTTTCTGCAATTTCGCGGGGTTCGCGGGGCGCGAACACGCGCGAGATCGGATTCGGAAGCCGCAAATTCGTGCGAATATGCAATTTGTTTTTTTTGCGGCGTGCTAGTTGGCAAGGTTTTGTGCGTTTTTGCGAGCCGCTCGTAGCGCAAGGCGCGAAGTTACCCTCGCGGTCGTTCAAGGGCGCAGCCATCTTGTTTGCCTGACGTATTTCCGTTTCCGGGCGCGAAGTGTAATCTCGCAAAGTCTGCGGCTTGCCAGTACAGTTTCGCGCGTGTTCGCAAGGAAAATCTTGCGCGAACTTACCCGTGCGGTCGTGAACGGGCGCGGCCATCTTGTTTCTCATTCATTGCTATGGTTCTGGGCATGGTCTTTGTATCCTCTGTCAATCTCTGCCATCCTTTGCTTGTTTGAAGTTTTTTTTGATCTATTTTACTTATCTATCCCTCTATTTTTCTAGCCCTATATTTTTGTGTTTACTGCTACTTTTGGTTAATTTTAAACTACTTTTGTAAACTCTTTTCTTTTCTTCTCTTCCCTATTCTATTTTCTTTATTCCTTTCCGCCCAGACCATGGTGAAGGGAGCCGGGAAGCATCCCGAGAAGGGGAAGGGTCCCGCACCCCGTGTCCGGCTCCCGTGCGGGCGTTTGAGGGGGGAGGAGGTCGTACCTAGGGAGATCTTTACCCCGGAGGAGGTGGGCCAACTCATTTTTTATGTTCAGCGCCGCCTCCCCAGGACCATCATGGGAGGCGGCAAGATCAGTGCCGGGCACGGGGCCCGGGAGCGCCGGAAGCGGTGGGAGAAGGTGTGCCAGGCCATTTACCACCACTCTCGGGTCTGGCGCACCTACAACCAGGCCACCCACCGCTGGACGGATGTCCTGACCCGTGAGCGAGATCTGCTCGACCTCCTTGGCCTTGAGATCCCCGGGCTTGGTGAGTAGTAGTAGCTATGTCTTTACTACTATGTTTTCTCCTGCTGTGTTATTATATTGCAAATTTTTGTTTTTTACCAAGAGCAATAATGCTGCTCATTACATTGTAGGTAAATTATATTTCAAAATCTTCTGTGCATTTCAGGTACACTGCTCTCCTTCTTCTCAGTAGTGTTGCTACTATGCTTATTTGTTTTAGATTTTGTGTTCATTTCATTGGCCTGTGAAATTATGTATGAGTGTAGTTTAAAGAACTGCGTAATGCTACACACTAAGGTTCAGATTTGTAATTACCGGTGCATCCCTGCAAAGTAGCAGGGATGAGCCAGTAATTGTGCGTCACGCCACCATCACCCATGGTGCGCCGTATTTACAATGCGGCGCACCATGGGCCCAAAACGTCACCAAAGCGTTACGCATCTGTGCCGTAAAGGCGGCGCATTGCTGGAGTTGCGTCGCAACGATGGTGCAGCTCCATCAATGCTCTGGGGTGCCCTATCTCCCCAATGCTGCTTCAAGCCGTACGTGTGCTTCAAGCAGGCGCAGGGTTTGAGTCACGCATCATTGTCCTCAAAGTGACTCATTGAAATCTTGTAGATTTCCCTCAGCCACTTTTAGGATGCGTTCCTGCACAGTAACGCCCTCCCTTGCGCCGGAACGCCCCCTATTGGCGCAGGGCTTTACAACGTGATGCATCTCCCATATGCGTCACGTTGTTAATATACGCTGCACCATTGCGCCTCTTTTGTGCTGTCGCTGCGTCACAAAAGTCACGCAACAATGGAGCAAAAGAGCCGCACGGGCCTTCTAAATCAGCCCCTACAGACTCAAGTCCAGTCCTTCCTTTGTACACATGGCGATAAGAAGAAATAGTGGTGGTGGATTAATAGTTTGAGTATTTTAATGACTGGTTAATGTAGTAGGAAACTTTAGTGTTGTCGCTGATCTTCAATCACGATGGACTTTGGCTGTCACTTTGCGTGCTGCGGACTGCTGCCTGCCAATCCTAGGCAAACCTTTTTAGTACTTTGTTTAGTGAGTTACATAGGGTAGTTTCCAATTCGACGGTCCGCAAATCAAGCAATACTAAAGTAATGACGTAGTCGACCACATGAGATTGGCCAATAATATATCCCGTGGAGTCGTTCCCTATTTGCTATTTCGCAAAAATATTTTGTTACTTTGTTAGTTCTTTTGAAATGTTTGATTTGGTTGAGAAATATCATCCATGTTTTCTGTTTTTCTTTCTTTCATGTTGCACATCAGCTTCCCCCAGGGGCAAGAGGAGGACACAGGAGGAGGAGGAGGGTGCTGTTGACGATGCAGGCCAGGACCGGGCAGGCGAGGGCTCCTTTGCTGGCCCCAGTAAGTTTTAATTTTAATATAGAGTACTTATTTTTTCCTAGCGTTCTTCATTCGATTTTTTCAAAATCGTCTTTGATCTTCTTGTAGACAGGATCTAAATTCTTATCCTGCCTCGACTATGACTCCGTGTGGTATTACTAGATTATTCTTATTAGTCTGTCTGTGTAGCTAACTAAGATTACACATTTGGCATTTCCATTGGACTCCCATTCTAGTCAGCAATAGCTCTATGCACTGAGTGCAGTCCTCTGGGATTGTCCATAATGTCTTTTCAAGTATTCTAAATGTTTATGCTTTGACCATTGCCAACAATAAAAAGGTGAATGACCACCAAGAAAGAATAAGATACTACTTTACTTTTGGTTTGGATAGGAGGACAATCCATTCTACTACTGTTGCAGGGACAAATCTGCACAAACAGAACTATGGACACTAAATAATGCATCGCTTCTTAGCTTATCAATTATAATAGGTGCTGTAACTGTTAGACTTTCCACATACCTCAGTGATAACAGACTTTGTAGTTGAACCCCCAATCTCCTTACTGACTAGATAGTGTGGCAGAGTCATTTAGCTCCCAAAGTCACCGATGGCAGAGGCACGGACTCATGCTTGCAAAAATTCGAAAACCTTTAGCTCATCCACTCTAGTCTGGAGGACCAAAAACCACAGAGTCTATTTAAGTTTAAAAGCTTTATTAAAAGTAAACACATTTATTAAATTCAAGTTTGTCATAAAAGTGAACGTGTAACTGAAAATGGAAAAGTGCTTAGTGCTGACGATTAATTGGACACATTTCTTTTGGTCGAGCCGAGCTCTCACCTGGTTTGAACTTGATCCTGCTCGTGTTCTTAGAAGTCAAGCTTCTGTCTGTTAGGAGAAAAAGTGGTGCGTGTTAAAAAGTAAAAAGCAAACATTCATCAGTTGTGCCAAAAAGTGCAGCAAGACAGCAGCCTTCCCTGGAAAAAGGGACATTTTTACTCTAGAGTATACAGTCATAAATTATTAAATTGTATACTGTTTTTTTCACATTTCTTTCTTCCTCCTAGACCAAATATTATATAGTAGTGAGTGGTGTATTCTAACATTATTAAATGCACTTTGTAGGTGGAACATCTGGAGACGGGGCCAGCGCGGAGGTGGTGGTGGCATTGGACGAGGAGGACAACTCTGGGGAGGAGGCGGTGCAAGTGCCGGACAAGGACATGCCTGTGAGGGTTCACACGGTGGTGGCGGGCAGAGGTAAGCTATACATTCCTTAGTCATTGAGATTGAAGACTGCAGAGTGTGCTTTCTGCACGGGTGTATTATAAAAAAAGCAGGTAGTAGCCTCCTCTAAATGTACTTCGACTTCGCTGTGAAGTTTTTGGCGAGAAGAATCCCAATCAGATCTGAGGTGAACTTGATGGATGGGATGAACGAAAAGCGAAAGAAGGGTGTAAGTAAGTGTGGAAGCACGAGAAATGTAATGATGACTGGCAAAGAAGAATGATATGTGTTTGCTTGGTCCCCGAGGTGGCTGGGAGGGTAAGAAAATGGTATGGTGCATGGCTGGGTGAATGATGAAGCAAGGATGGGTGGAAGGAGAACAACCTGGGTGGGTGAGACAGAAACTGTATGTGTGCATATACTTTGAATGGATGGATGCCTGGATCATTCATGGTACTATCTGACTCTTAGATAGCATATGTGTATCTAGAGAGAGTAGACGGTCACTGGATGAACTAAGTGTTACTTTGAAGAGCATGTAACACCGCACCCGCACGTCCGTTCCAGTGTAGGAAAGGCAAGGAAAAGAAGTTGTAACGTTGTCCAAATACTACCATGAATAGTAGCAGTAGTTTGTATTGCAACTGCAAGCACAGCATATATCCGGTTATTACGGTGGACACTCCCTACCTCTCTTAATAACTTTAGTTTAGTAGTAGTACGTCATTCATGTGTGGGGATATCACTGTTCACTCAATAATAAGCAAAGCACCTAAAGTCATCCCATATGTCATCAAATACATCCCATGTGAAGTGATAGATAATCAGATAATTTAGCTTCTTCATTTTCCTTTTCTAATACTCATTTGCACTGTAGGGTGAAAGCTAAATTAATTAAGCAGTAGCCCTTTTAACAGAGTATTCTCAGTGCCACCCGTAATAGAAAAGTAAGAGCTTCACCACCGGCATGTACTGGACCGGTACAGTAACGCAAGTCTGTCTCACTCACCATGGTGTGCGTCTGTTTTTCTCGGGTGCAAGTTCACTGCGCTGGCATTATGCCGGCTTGCATAAGATAACGTACCAATTTTCCTAAACAAGAGAGAAGAAGAAGAATAAGAGTGGTGTACTGTCATAGTCGACTGTAATGGAAGTCCATAGTGCTCGTAGAATTTGTTCCTGAAACTCCCACTAATGTTAGAGCAAGGATGAAGAAGTCGGAGGTTACATAGATACTGTCCTCAATAGTTATGTACTGTGCTTTCAATTTGCTACTTGTACTGTGACAACTTTCTGCTCAATCATTTTGTGTTAATCTTAAGGAGCATTGGTTACAGACTATGTCTTTCTTTTTTCATGTAGTTGCTCCTTCCAAATCCAAGACACCATCAAGGAGGAAGGAGCTGGCTCGAATGGCCCGGCAACGGAGGCTGGATGCCACTGTCGCTGAATATCGGCGGCTGGTGGCCCTGGAGGAGGAGGAGACGCAGTCTGGTACAACAACAACGTCCACTGGGACAGCTGCATCCTCCTCCGTGCGGGCTGCCAGCCAGCGCAGTGCTCCAGCGGTACAGAGCCGGGCTACCAAAGCCAAACGCCACCGCCGAGGAGCAAAGAAAGCAGCTGCCCCTCACAGGATTTGCAAGGCACACCGGCGCCGCTTATCCCTCAGACTGTCCTACCTGGAGCAGGAGGTCCATAAATATAAGAACGTGGTGGAGGGCCTCCGCTTCGAACTTGCCACCCTCCGCAAGGAGCATGATGCCCTGGCTGCTAATTCCAACAGCACCCTGCCATAGTGTCCCTTGCCCCTTTTTTAGAGACTTTTGGGGGGTGGGAATTGGGAGTTGGGATTTTTGGGGACTTTTGAAGGACAATCGTTGGGGTTAGGGAGGGTCTTGCGGGAGATTCTTTTGTTAGGGCTATAAAAATATACTTTTTGAAACTTTATCTGACCATACCTGTTTTTTACTGCTTTTCAGTCCGGTGGGTGGGGGTTTAACAGTAAGTTTGTTTTCCTGAATAGTCCTAGGACTTTAGTAGTACTACCGTCAATCCAATCTCTCGTCTCTCCTAATACTCCATTATACTACCTCCAACCAAACGCCTATCTTACCTGTAATTTCTGTTTGCAAGTAGGGCTAGGCCCAGGGCTGGCTCCACGGGAAACAGCGAATAAGGTTGGCAATCCTGGGCGGATAAAATTTCCTCATAGCGGTGGTACTAGTGGTGTGACACAGTGGCAGTTGCATGCCTATGAAAAAAAAGAAAATGAAATCTGGTTTGTCCTCCTGAGCAATACAACGGTACAATAGAGAATATAGCAGGTGACAGAAGTACACTAGAACAGTGCCACATTGTAGCCTAACAAATGTTAAAGTATAACTAATTCGGTTGAAGTTCTTTGACATTAGCCATGGGTCTTTGTCAATCAGAGTAAGAATATATCTTCGGATTTCTTCACCAGCCTGTTCCTATCACCTTATCCTCCCCAGCAAGTGTGTGGATTTATTGCTGTAATTTAGTCACACATCAATGAAAACCACACAGCCCGGGGGAAGAGGGTTAGGGTTTGAAAAATGGATGGGTACGGGGGTTTTTGGGAAAGGTTTTGGGAGACAAGAAAAAATAGCACAGCATGGACAAACAATTGTGAACATAAAGAAATCTTTGGGTACAAACCTATCCATCAATCTTTGAAAGTGCATGCACTACTGGATGCATGTCAGTGAAAAGTAAGTAGTACTTTCGACAACTGTGGAAGAAAGAATGCGACAGTACAGGGCGTGTGTGGAATTATTGATAACTATCTTCAACATAAGGTCTCTGTTGCCAGATACCTGAGAGAGCCTTGCTGGTCACTATAAATCCATTCACAACACTCAATGGGGTTGGTCTGGAAGGTATAGTAGATAGAAAAGGAGAAATTGCTCTTTTTCTAGGTGTCCCCTCACTCACCAGGGTTGCCCCTTGGTGACATGCTTCATCATTGGGGCCATCCCAGTCCTCTACGGGCTGGGGCTTGCTGCGACTTGCGAATTACGTAGGAGCACTTACAAATGACTATGTGTGGTGCAGAAGTGATAGTGGAGTGGACTAAGTGATGTGTTAAGGGATCAATTTAGAAGCAGAGAGAGATCCAAGAAATGCAGTCACAGTCAGAGAAAAAGACAAAGGATACTGTATCTGTATGTGTTGTTGTAGTTGTCCTGTTGAATTTGGTAAGTAAGTTGCCTGCAGAAAAAAAATCCTCTTATTAGCGGCACTCCTCCATTGCAGCCGACGCTTTGTCCATCGATGTTGGCCACCACCAGAAGACACCCTGTAAAAAAAGCACAGCATGGACAAACAATTGAACATAAAGAAATCTTTGGGTACAAACCTATCCATCAATCTTTGAAAGTGCATGCACTACTGGATGTATGTCAGTGAAAAGTAAGTAGTACTTTCGACAACTGTGGAAGAAAGAATGCGACAGTACAGGGCGTGTGTGGAATTATTGATAACTATCTTCAACATAAGGTCTCTGTTGCCAGATACCTGAGAAAGCCTTGCTGGTCACTATAAATCCATTCACAACACTCAATGGGGTTGGTCTGGAAGGTATAGTAGATAGAAAAGGAGAAATTGCTCTTTTTCTAGGTGTCCCCTCACTCACCAGGGTTGCCCCTTGGTGTCATGCTTCATCATTGGGGCCATCCCAGTCCTCTACGGGCTGGGGCGTGCTGCGACTTGCGAATTACGTAGGAGCACTTACAAATGACTATGTGTGGTGCAGATGTGATAGTGGAGTGGACTAAGTGATGTGTTAAGGGATCAATTTAGAAGCAGAGAGAGATCCAATAAATGCAGTCACAGTCAGAGAAAAAGACAAAGGATACTGTATCTGTATGTTGTTGTAGTTGTCCTGTTGAATTTGGTAAGTAAGTTGCCTGCAGAAAAAAAATCCTCTTATTAGCGGCACTCCTCCATTGCAGCTGACGCTTTGTCCATCGATGTTGGTCACCACCAGAAGACACCCTGTCCACTGCCTGCCTGATGCTGAATTGTGGCTCGCTAATGTGAAGCCTGACTCCATCCTTTTTTCCCCATTGCACAGACTGAAACCCGGCCTGTAATTATTCAACGAAAAACAGGAAGTGATATAATATTACAACACCACTGATAAATAAATATAAGGTATGTAAGCTGTGGAGTGCAAAAAGTCACACTTTGATTTTCCATAGTAGACAGTACAATATTTTTGAAAGTGCGTACTCTGTCAGAGTCACCTTTTGAAGGATAAATAAGTATGGGCAAATTAATGTAGCGGATCTTTCCCGTCAAGCTAGGTGTCCTGTAAACTGTGTTTTAGAACAAAATTAGATCTTCCCAGCAGTGCTCCCACCCAGACCCTTACTAAAGCCAGTCGCAAAAATGTAGAAGACCCCCAATCAAATCTCAAAAAACCAGGCCTAGCAGAAAACTGGTGACAAAACGTACTTTGAAAGTAAAAGTAGGCCCAAGTACCCCCTTACCCACCGTGGATTGCATTCAAACCACTTGCAAGCAACCAAGCAAAAGTATCCATAGCCAGCATCGCTCCAAGACTCGAAAACCCCCCCACCCAAACACATGCAATAGAAATACTGCTAACCCTAACGAACCCTAAGTTAAGAATAGTGGCAAAGGCTTTCTTTAACTATGCCAAATCCCCCCTTTCCCACCATGGATTTTCTTCAAATGACTTGCAACCAAAATTACACATTCTCACGAGTGCTCTAAGACCCCAGAACTCAGTTGCAAAAATCTAGAACACCCCGAAACACATGCAATCCTGCTGCTAGGGCTAACCCTAACGAACCCTAAGTTACAAAAAGTGCCAAAAGGCTTTTCCGCGAGGATTTTGTCCCAACCACTTCTACCCGGTATTAGACCTTCCCAGGAATGCCCCAAGACCCGCCAACCCACCTGCCAAGAAGCATAACACCCCCAAACAGGCCAAAAGCAAAATCTCATACTTGCAATATTTCTCGGCCTTCGGTCTAAACGCGCTGCGTAGCTAGGCCATAAGTCGGGGTTGCCACCACGGATTTCCTGAAAAGCAAATGCAATCAAGATTAGAGTGTCCCAGCAGTGCTCCCAGACCCCGAAACTCACCCACAAACACCAGGAAGCCCCCCAAACAGGCCCCCGAAAACGCTACATTGAGCAAAATGTCAGAAATAGCAAAAAAAAAATTGCCCTGGATTTTGTCCCAACCACTTCTACCCGGTATTAGACCTTCCCAGGAATGCCCCAAGACCCGCCAACCCACCCGCCAAGAAGCATAACACCCCCAAACAGGCCAAAAGCAAAATCTCATACTTGCAATATTTCTCGGCCTTCGGTCAAAACGCGCTGCGTAGCTAGGCCATAAGTCGGGGTTGCCACCACGGATTTCCTGAAAAGCAAATGCAATCAAGATTAGAGTGTCCCAGCAGTGCTCCCAGACCCCGAAACTCACCCACAAACACCAGGAAGCCCCCCAAACAGGCCCCCGAAAACGCTACATTGAGCAAAATGTCAGAAATAGCAAAAAAAAAAAATCGGCCTAGATTTTGACCCAACCACTTCTACCCGGTATTAGACCTTCCCAGGAATGCCCCAAGACCCGCCAACCCACCCGCCAAGAAACATAACACCCCCAAACAGGCTACAAGCAAAATCTCATACTTGCAATATTTCTCGGCCTTCGGTCTAAACGTGCTGCGTAGCTAGGCCATAAGTCGGGGTTGCCACCACGGATTTCCTGAAAAGCAAATGCAATCAAGATTAGAGTGTCCCAGCAGTGCTCCCAGACCCCGAAACTCACCCAAAAACAGACGGAACCCCCCCTAAGAGCACCTCAAAGGCAAGCAAGTCAGCAAAAACACTAAAAAATTTGCGCCTCGGATTTGGTCCAAACCACTTTTATCCGGTATTAGAGCTTCCCAACAATGGTCCCAGAGCCGTCAACTCACCTGCAAAGAGGTAGAACAACACCCCCACAAGTGCTGAGTCTTTCTTCATTGGGCGTAAACCAGCCCTCTGGTTTGATGGAAATAGGAGTCTGAAGGAGGAGGATAGAGGAGCATGTTCTTCTGAACTTGTGAACCTGAGGAATGCAGACTGCGGCAACTTCAAATCAATTAGCAAACCAGTGAAGACAGTTCTGCTGATGGGCTTGTTTTTGTGATTATCTGATTAAAGTTTGAAATATATTAACTGTGCACAACAAAGAAAGACAGACACACAGGAATAAAAGTGAATAAGGACGAAAAAGAAAGTTATTGATTCGTTGTCTCATTTTCAGGGCTCGGTATCACGGTCCAGGAATGAGAATAAGGCTTCGTCATCATACTCTGCGAATTCAGGCAGGGTGAGCTCAGTGTCACCTGACAGAGTAGAAATTCCCTCATCTATGTTGCTGCCCACCTCGTCTTCATCCGGCGCGCTTTCTCGTACTCTGAAATCTGGTGGTATGAGGTGCTGATTCATCTTGATCATTGTTAACCTCTCCACATTTTTGGGCGAGAGGCGGCTCCGTTTGGGAGTTACAATGCCACCAGCAGCACTGAAAACACGTTCAGAAGACATGCTTGCGAGTGGGCAAGACAAGTAGTTTAAAGCCAGGTTGGTGAGTTGTGGCCACAATTCTTTTTTCCCATGCCAATACGCCAATGGGTCAGAATTAACATAGACCTCTGTTGAGTCATTCAGATAGTCCTTCACCATCGACTCAAGGTCCTCATCCAAGGTTCCTCCACTTTGCTTAGCTCTTGCTGTGCCTCTGACCTTTTGAGAACCAAACCCACGCGGAGCTAGCCAATCCTCTTCAGCCTCCAATGTTTCTGTTGTGTCTGGTGCAGATGATCCGGTTGCCGGTGTCTTTAACGGCTGAGAGGTCACTTGTGCCACAGCCACAGGTGCAGAAGTGGATTGTTTTGACTGGGGATGGCCTGCTGATGTACTACCATTTCCTTCAATTTTCAGCCGTTCTCTTTCAAACCTCTTGGCTGACAAGGCTAGCCAATGTTTGTACTTTGGAACATGTTCATCATCAAAAGGAAAGAATGCTTGGCCTGCCAGCGCCTTTTTGTAGCGTGGATCCAGAATAGTAGCACAAATGTAATGCTCTTCTGAGTGGATCGCTTTAAGACGTTCATCACCTTGTAGGAGCTCTAATAATTTCTCAGCCAGAACAAAAGAGTCTTGGTTTTTTACATCTTTTTCAAACACAGAACACACCTCCTTCAGTTGGTCCTCCAGCATGTACAACAATGGGATAGCTTTTCCCAAATTACAGTCCTCCTTGCTGACTGCACGCGTGAAGAACTCAAAAGGACGAAGCATGCGTGTCAGGCTTTGAACTATGTTCCATTGCGCCGCACCCATCCTCAGGTCCTCTGTACCCTCTGTTAAGAAATATTGATCGAGTACCGTATACTGCTCATACAGACGCTCAAGCATGTAGAAGGTTGAGTTCCAACGTGTTACCACCTCCTGGATGAGTGCTTTCACTGGCATTTTACGTTGATATAGCAGGCATGGTTGCACATTTTTCGGCAGGTGTCCAATACTCTGTACGCTGCACTGCCTTTATTACCCAAGAATTTTTGGACAACCAGGTTTATACAGTGCGCCAAACACGGCACTCTGAAATAGTTACCCTCCCTCATGGCCTTAACTATATTGGCGCCATTGTCCGTGGAAACATAACCAACCTGGCGTTTTAGTGGGGACATCCAGTTAAGGACCTTTGTGTTAAAGACATCCAAAATGTTTTCTGCTGTGTGACGTTTCTCCGAACCAAACATATCTAGTGTTGCATGTTTCCGAGCAGCTTTAAAAACAATGTCCGTGTCAACACCTGTGTTTAGCTTTGCTTTAGCCCCTGAAAAAGAGACCCAGTGTGCAGTGATGCACATGTAATCAGCGCCTGCGCCACTGGTCCACATGTCTGTTGTCATATGTATAGTGTGAACAGCACTCTTCTGCAAAGCTGCCCCAATCACCTTCAGAACATCTTCATGTAGTGCTGGAACTGCAACTCGGGCAAAATAGAACCGGCTAGGAACCTTCCATTTAGGGCAGAGCGCTGCCACTAATTCTAGAAAACCAACCCCTTCTACAAAAGAAAAAGGGAGAAGGTCCAGAGCTAGCATTTTAGCCAGCTTAGTGTTATACAGACGCGTCAGTGGGTGGTTGCGTTCATATTGCGCTTCTGTAAACAACATCTTTTTAATGTTGCCCTGGACCAAGGATTTACGGGATGATGATGATATCTTCGACCCAGTTACGCTCGCTGATGAACTTTTCCGCATTGATGTCTCACTCTCTCCCACACTCTTAGTGTGCCTCACATGGGGTGTGATGCTGACAGGGGTACTGGGTGTAAGTGAAGTGTTTTAATCGTCTTCTTCCTCCTCGTCATCATCAGATGAAAAATCAACGTTTTCATTACGTGCAATTCGGGCTTCCTTGACCGCCTCTAGGTGCGGAAACCATTGGACAGGGTGCGCTCTCCTAAGATGACCTCTCTGGCCTCCGGTACCATAGTTGGTACCAAACTTACCACGACTAACTCGAAGCTTACAAATGCTACAAATGGCTACGTTTTCCATTCTTGGGCAAACACTAAAGAAGTCCCAAACTGGAGACTTGAAATGTCTTTGGGGGCCGGAGGAGGCGGCGATACTGGTGGTGGTGGTCCTGCTGCTAATGCCAGATGAAGTGGAGGATGTGGATTGCCGAACTTCAGTACGTTTTGCACTTTCACCACCACGAATTGAGGTCGAGGTGGATGGAGGTCCCTTATTGCGAGGAAGAAATATGGAAGCGGTAGGTGTTGGTGTACTAGTTAACTCCAAATCTAATGATTGTTGTGTTTCCATTTCCATTGCCTCCTCGTCGACATCATCATCACGCTCAGCAGCTTCTCGGGATAGGGTCAAAATGTCTCTTTGCTGCATGCCCGCTGGGGCTGCAGTGACATTTATGGTGACTGGATCGTCGTCGTGAAGGGCTTCATCAGCAGCAGTATGCGTCACTTCTTGTTCAGCCTCATCACACTCCATAGGTATGAGTTTTTCGACGACCTTCCTTTTACGCTTAGGTATCTTTGTCAGATCATGGTGTGCCTCACTCTCAGGCTGCCGTGGTGGTACCCATTCGTCATCCAGATCATCAGTAGGAGGTGAGCTTGAAGAAGATGTAGACACCCCCCTTGATCTTTTCCTTGCTAGGGATGTGGAAGACAATGAATGATCATCAGGAGGAGTGGCTTCCTCAAATGATACCTCGGTCTGATTGTCAATTTCCTGATGTGCCCCTACTTCGGGAGGAACAACTATTGTGGGCACTTGTGACCCTCCATGCACCTCTGCTTGCGCATCTCCTTGCGCTGCCTCTCCTTCCACATGTACTTGGGCTTGTAGTACTTGCACATGTTGTTGTTGCGGCTGTGGTTGTTCAACACTTGTCAGATGAGTTACAACAACCTGTGTTGATTCAGGGACATTGCTGCTACTTTCTTGCGATGAGCCAACATCACTGGTCGATGGTGATTGGAGAAGTACACTGACTGCCTCCGAAGCACTCAAGGGCTTTGACTTAAGTTGGCGTGGTGGTGGAGGCACTGAACCCAATGGAGCGGGGGTGCTGCTCCCAGCTTGGTCCCCAGCAGATCCTGCTGCTGCAGGCGTACTTTTTTTTTTGCTCCCAAAAAACGTGGCGGTTGGCACACCAGCCTCCTTGGTAACTTGCTTCTTCTGCTCCTTACTAGCAACTTTCTTGCTAGAGGAGCTACGGACACCTTTTTTTGGGGCCATCTTCTTCAGAGCAGGTCAGACAGCAGGCCGCAGTTGCACGAATTGTAGAGTTGTCTGAGGCCAGACGTGACGTCGCGTGATGTTATGCTGCACACACACACCGCTGCAGGACTTCTTCCTGGCACTGGTGGTTCTCTTGAGTCTTGCGCACCTAAAAACAATGGAAGACAGAGGAACATCAGTTCAGTTATACACCCCAAAAAAATCGAAAAAAACCCAGAAAAATCAGCACAATCCCATTCCATCTATGCCCTCCATGATGTTTAAGTTCAAGACACCCCACAGAAAGACTAGGCCCATGCTAGACTCAAATACCCCTGGTGAAAAGGCCACAAGTACAGCCCCAAAAAACGAAAACCACTGAAAAATCAGCACAATCCCATTCCATCCATGCCCTCCATGATGTTTAAGTTCAAGACAGCCCACAGAAAGACTAGGCCCATGCTAGACTCAAATACCCCTGGTGAAAAGGCCACAAGTACAGCCCCAAAAAACGAAAATCACTGAAAAATCAGCACAATCCCATTCCATCCATGCCCTCCATGATGTTTAAATTCAAGACAACCCACAGAAAGACTAGGCCCATGCAAGACTCACTACCCCTGGGCATAAAGGTTGAAAAGTAGGTAAAATGGTTGCAGGCCTAACAACAATGCCTGCATTCAAAATGGCCACTTGCCTCCCAGCACATGGCCAGGGCCTGTAGCAGCACTCAAAATGGCCCCCAGCCACATGGCCTGTCCCTCCCCATGAACACCCCCAAAAATCGAAAAACACTGCAAAATCAGCACAATCCCATTCCATCCATGCCCTCCATGATGTTTAAGTTCAAGACAGCCCACAGAAAGACTAGGCCCATGCTAGACTCAAATACCCCTGGTGAAAAGGCCACAAGTACAGCCCCAAAAAACGAAAATCACTGGAAAATCAGCACAATCCCATTCCATCCATGCCCTCCATGATGTTTAAGTTCAAGACAGCCCACAGAAAGACTAGGCCCATGCTAGACTCAAATACCCCTGGTGAAAAGGCCACAAGTACAGCCCCAAAAAACGAAAATCACTGAAAAATCAGCACAATCCCATTCCATCCATGCCCTCCATGATGTTTAAATTCAAGACAACCCACAGAAAGACTAGGCCCATGCAAGACTCACTACCCCTGGGCATAAAGGTTGAAAAGTAGGCAAAATGGTTGCAGGCCTAACAACAATGCCTGCATTCAAAATGGCCACTTGCCTCCCAGCACATGGCCAGGGCCTGTAGCAGCACTCAAAATGGCCCCCAGCCACATGGCCTGTCCCTCCCCATGAACACCCCCAAAAATCGAAAAACACTGCAAAATCAGCACAATCCCATTCCATCCATGCCCTCCATGATGTTTAAGTTCAAGACAGCCCACAGAAAGACTAGGCCCATGCTAGACTCAAATACCCTTGGTGAAAAGGCCACAAGTACAGCCCCAAAAAACGAAAATCACTGGAAAATCAGCACAATCCCATTCCATCCATGCCCTCCATGATGTTTAAGTTCAAGACAGCCCACAGAAAGACTAGGCCCATGCTAGACTCAAATACCCCTGGTGAAAAGGCCACAAGTACAGCCCCAAAAAACGAAAATCACTGAAAAATCAGCACAATCCCATTCCATCCATGCCCTCCATGATGTTTAAATTCAAGACAACCCACAGAAAGACTAGGCCCATGCAAGACTCACTACCCCTGGGCATAAAGGTTGAAAAGTAGGCAAAATGGTTGCAGGCCTAACAACAATGCCTGCATTCAAAAAGGCCACTTGCCTCCCAGCACATGGCCAGGGCCTGTAGCAGCACTCAAAATGGCCCCCAGCCACATGGCCTGTCCCTCCCCATGAACACCCCCAAAAATCGAAAAACACTGCAAAATCAGCACAATCACATTCCATCCATGCCCTCCATGATGTTTAAGTTCAAGACAGCCCACAGAAAGACTAGGCCCATGCTAGACTCAAATACCCCTGGTGAAAAGGCCACAAGTACAGCCCCAAAAAACGAAAATCACTGGAAAATCAGCACAATCCCATTCCATCCATGCCCTCCATGATGTTTAAGTTCAAGACAGCCCACAGAAAGACTAGGCCCATGCTAGACTCAAATACCCCTGGTGAAAAGGCCACAAGTACAGCCCCAAAAAACGAAAATCACTGAAAAATCAGCACAATCCCAATCCATCCATGTCCTCCATGATGTTTAGGTTCAAGACAACCCACAGAAAGACTCAGTCCACCCACCACTGAGTACCCCTGGGCAAAAGGCCCCAAAACAGCCCAAAAATCGAAAATTCCAAAATTTTAGTTGCAGCAACTGTAATGCCCCAAACAAACTTACTTGTAAAATTTCTAATCCAACAGTGATCCAAAGAAAGTCAAAAAGGCCTCAAATCCAAATATCCAGCAGCATCCACAAAAAGTAATCCTTCCAGCTCCAGATCCAAATGAAAAGTGACCAGGAGATGGACAAAGCACTGGGAGGAGCCTGCTGGACAGGAACAGGAAGTTGAAGACTGTGGGGCACTTCCTTCCTCCCACCCCCCTCCCCCCCTCCCCAAAATGGACTCCTCGCTAAAAAAGTGCAGGCAAATGTCAACCTAAGGAGTTATTCAGATAAAAATCATCATTTCAAGAAGGTTTATACTGCTTGCTGGTGGATTTCTTGTGCAGAATTGCAAATTTTATATTTTCGCTTGTGCGAGATTGTTGCTGCTCGCCCATCTCAAATCTCGCAATTGCGAAGTACCGCGAGACGTGATCTCGCCGTACTCGCGTTGACAAACTCTCGCTGTGCAAGTTGGCAAGCCGCGATGACGTAATCGCGCTCGCCAAATTCCCGCGGGATCACACAGCAAGATCCAAAATGGCGCAGCACTCGCAAAATATCGAGAAAAACAACTCGGCAAACGATGATAAACGCCGCGCGCCGCAAAAATTGTATCACCAACGCCGCGCGCCGCAAAAAAAATCCGCTGCGTGCGAGTTTGCGGATTTTGCGGGAAATTCGCAAATCTCGCGGATTGCGAATTTACCGAAAATCCGCAAAATCCGCGAGCGTAACGGATTTTCCGCCCATACTTAGGCACAGCTCTTACTTTCTGCATATGTTGTTTTCCATCATCATCACATCGAAACCTGATTTTACAACTCTCATTCCTGCATTTCTTTTTGACTACAATTACTCGCTGATGTGCACAGCATTGTGCATTTCTTCATAATTACAACTACTCGCTGATGTGCACAGCATTGTGTATTTTATCTACAAATTCACTACAACTACTCGCTGATGTGCACAGCTTCATCTTTATCTACACATTCATTGCCTTCACGCTGATAGGCACAGCTAAGTCAAATTCTTTTATTATCTCTTTTACTAATTGTTTTACTTACTTTTCATATTTATTTTATTTCTTGTATCATTATGGCTATGCAAACTGCTATTCTTCCTCCTCCTTTTCTCCCTGAACCTGGTTGTCCTAAAATAAAGTGGACCCAATGGTATAAATCGTTCAACAGCTACATTATAGCTATTGATGGTGTCAAGTTTCCTCCAGTGCGCAAAAATGCGATGTTATACAATGCTTTAGGTACAGAGGGTCAAAGAATTTTTGACCATCAACCCAAAATCGTTTGACCACCCTCTGATGATTGGAATGAATACACTGAAGCAGTTCTTAGGTTAGAAAAACATTTTATTGACAAACCTAGCATTATTGTTGAAAGACACAAATTTTATACACGGAAACAAAGGGAACACGAGAATATTGATACCTTTTTAGCAGAATTAGGAGTGTTAGCATCCTCCTGTGAATTTGAAGGTCCTACTGACCTATATTTGAGAGATCAACTAGTTGTCAACTGTCATTCTAATGAAGTTCAGAAAAGAATCCTTTGTTGTAGAAACCCTTCACTTTCCGAGACTTTAGAAATTGCAAGAGGTATTGAAAGATCTGTTTCAGCTTCCAAAGAACTTGGCAATAACAAACCCTCTATTTCAGAAACAGTTAATAAAGTTTCTCAACAAGCTTCACAATCTACTTCACAACGAGAAAGAGATAAAGTTCTTAATAAGACTGAATGGAAAAAATCTGATAAATCTCTCCAATGTTTCAGATGTGGTTCAAAATCTCATCTTGCTAATTCTCCAACTTGCCCAGCTTTAAAAAAAACTGTGCACTAATTGTAAAAGAATTGGTCATTTTAATTCAGTTTGCAAGTTTAAAGCTAAAACTATGTGTGTTTTAACAGACAGTCCCACTGAAGTGAATTTAATCACTAAGGACAAATCTGTAAACAAAATATTACTATCTATGGAAATGATTAGTTCACAAGAAGATTTAGATAGTGGTGATCCTGTATGTAATATTACTATAGGAAAGATTCCTCTCAAAGTTACAGTTGATTCTAGTTCTCCAGTCACTATTATTCCTGATGTGTTTTTCTTCAAAGAATGGGTTGGGATTGATTTATTACCAACTGATATACATACTGTTGCATTCAATGATATTGAAATTGAAATGATGGGATATTTTCTAGATAACATTACCTTTGAAGATAGAACCATTGATGCCAAAATGTATGTTTCAAAAAAAGGTTATAAAATCCTAGGTTGGAAGGACCAGGGAAAATTTAAAATGATTTTGAGACCAGGCACTGATAATCCTATTTCTCTAGATCGCTCTGAAAATATCAATTCTATTACTATTGATCATTCTTCCTTGGACACCATATTTAATAAACATCAGGGTGTCTTTTCAGATAAGTTGGGTTCAGTCATTGGCTATGAACATAAGATAATCCTAAAACCGGATGCCATTCCTGTAGTTCATAAGGTCAGACATGTTCCTTTAAGTATTAGGGATAGGCTTCAAACCCATCTTGATCAATTAAGTAATGAAGGTGTGATTGAACAGATTGATTCTTCATTGTGGATTTCTCCAATTGTCGTTGCCCTTAAAAAGAATTGTGATGAAATAAGGCTCTGCATTGACCTTAGGTCTTTAAACAAGAATATTCAGATTGATTGCTTTCCTCTGCCTCGCATTCAGGATATGCTTGCTCAGCTTAAAGGTACGAAAGTATTCTCCACCATAGATTTAAGAGCGGCATACCATCAAATTCAGCTGAATGATGAGTCTAAGGATCTCACTGCTTTCAACACTCCATTTGGTCCTTTTCGATTTCTAAGACTGCCCTTTGGCCTTGCATCAGCGGCGTCAGTCTTTCAGAAATTGATTATCTTTTGGATAACGTAAAGGATGTTTTAGCTTACCAGGATGATATACTTATCTCCACCAACACTGTTCGGGAACATCTGGCTAAGTTAGATCAAGTTTTAGGTATTCTGAACAAACATGGCATGACTGTAAAAAAACAGAAGTGTAAATTTTAACTTGATAAGGTGGAGTATTTGGGTCATGTGATTTCTCATGAAGGCATTAGTCCCAAACAAGACCTGCTTAAGGCTATTCGAGAGTGTGCTCAACCAACCAACAAGGATCAATTGAGGTCATTTTTAGGGTTGAGTGAATTTTATTCAAGGTTTGTACAGAACGTTGCTTTGATCAGTGAACTGTTAAGACTATTGACCAAGAATAAAGTTAAATTTGTGTGGGGTAATGATCAAAGTTCTGCTTTTGAGAAATTAAAAGATTTGATCATTTCTGCTCCTGCACTTAAACCTTTCAATGAGGCTTTCATTTCCTACATTACTGTTGATGCCAGTAACACGGGCCTAGGTGCTATACTTAGTCAGTTAGACAACGGGAATGAAAATATAATTGCGTTTGCTTCTAGACAACTTTCATCCTCAGAAAAAAACTATAGCACTATAGAAAAGGAAGCCCTTGCCTGTGTCTGGGGTGTTAAACATTTCTCTACCTATGTATGGGGCAAAGAGTTTGTACTTGTTTCTGATCACAAACCTCTCATTTTCATATGGAATGATAAAGGGTTGAGAAATGCAAGCCCTAGATTAGTCCGCTTATTTTCTAAGTTATATGATTTTAATTTTACAATGAGACACATTCCCGGTGGTAAAAATGTTAAAGCAGATTTTTTATCTAGATGTCCTGTGAATTTGTCAGAGGATGAATCCATTCTTGACGATAAGGAGGTGGTAATAAGTTTAGTCGATGGATTAAAGTTAACTGAAGGGGTCATTTCTAAGTATGACTGGCTACGAGCTTCAGAATGTGACAATTCCCAGATCCTTTTAAAAAAATGGATATCTGATGGTTGGCCTAGAGAGAGTCAAACTGATAAGAATATGATTCCTTTTGCTAAAATTAAGGACAAATTGAGCCGTGAAGATGATCTTGTTATGAGAGGATGTTCACTTGTTCCACCTACATCTATCAGAGACAAAGTAATTGCTTTGGCTCACAAGGGACATAGTGGAATTACCAGCACGAAGAAAAGATTAAGGCTACATTACTGGTGGCCGGGCATGGATGTTTCGGTTGAAACATTGCTGAACAACTGTATTGAATGTTCTCATGCCGAAAAATCCTTACGCACAGTCAATTCTCCTTTGTCTCCAGTAAAGTTTCCTGATAATGCTTGGGCGAAATTAGGTATAGATTTTTTGGGACCTATTGGCGGTTTGAACTAAGGATTTAGGTTTATCTTAACTGTTGTGGATTATTACTCTAAATGGGTGTCTTTCAAATTCATGAAGGATCCCAATACAGAAAACGTGATTAGTTTTTTATCAAAATTGTTTAGGTCAGAAGGTATCCCCGGCTTTATCGTTTCAGACAACGGTGTGCAGTTTGTTTCACACAATATGAAGGATTTCTTAAACAATCATTGAGTAAAACATTTAACCACTGCTTTGTACAGCACACAGGGCAATGGTTTAGTGGAAAGGGTGAACCGCATTTTAAAAGATTCTGTTCAGCTTGCTATCTCTTCTGGACAAATTGTTCAGGATTGTTAGAATTGGGGGTCTCTGGTTGGCGCAAGTATGCACTTGTGACAAGCAGGGACCCTCTCCTCTAAGTCAGGGCGAAGGATGACCCCTTAGAATGACCCTTGCTCACCCTCTAGGTGCGTGGCGTGAGCAGCCAAGGCTATTGTTCAGGCGCTAGTTAGTTAAACATTTGTAATAACACACACAGTAACAATGTACCAATCCCCCCACAATTGGACACCAGGCTGGAAATATATAAAAATATGTTCCTTTATGTAAAAATATATATATCAGATCAGACTTATCACAAGACCATCAATAACGTTTCCGGTGAGGCCATAGATTGTAAATAGGCAAGCTTTTCTTTAGTTTCAAGTTCAAATGTGGATTTCCTTGTAAAATCACTTCTAACACAGTTCTCTCAGTTCCAGTTATGCAATAATGGGGCCTCTTGCCCTGTTCCTGGAAGGTATGGCGCTCCCAAGCGCCTCTGTGGGCTTCGCAGCGCTCCTCTCTGCTCCACACAGAAGAAAAGCCCGGGCCCTACCAATGCTCACGCATCTCGCGGTAGGCTTTGAATGGAGACAAGAGAGGGCCTCGAAAAACCCTGGGCCTTTTCCAGAGGTGGGGGCTGAGCTGCGGAGCAGCAAGCAGGCGATGAGAGGAGCCTGGAAGAGCCCCACTACTGATATTTTCTACTTTCCATGACCATGGGAGTGCCTTCCCAGTGTTTTCCTGTGGTGGGAGTGTCTGCCTTTTTGCAGTATTCTCCATGTACTTGTGTTCGGTGCCCTTTTGTAACATGCACACTACACTTTGCCCATGTAACACACGGTTGCTACCTCTCACATGTTTTTACCTTTGATACTTGCACAAGGGCCACCTTGCCTACGTAACGCCTGCTCTTGTGCCAGCACTTATTGCAGTATTATACCTCAAATTATACTCTGTTTTCTCTTATAACTGCACACTTGTCACTTTTCCTCTTGTGCACTTTTGACTACCTCATGTATTTTTGGTTGTTCACAATTTTTACTACCTCAAGTATTTTGTTTGCTCACAATTGTCACTATTACCTTTACTACCTCATGTATTTTTGGTTGCTCACAATTTTTACTACCTCAAGTATTTTGTTTGCTCACAATTGTCATTATTACCTTTATTACCTCATGTATTTTTGGTTGCTCACAATTTTTACTACCTCATGTTTTTTTGTTTGCTCACAATTGTCACTATTACCTTATGTAAGTAACGTATGTTTTAGTAATCTGCTCTTTTGTAATGTTTCTCATTATGTTTCATTTCTGTTCCTAATGTGAAGCGCTCTGACGCCTTCGGGTAAAGTCCGCGCTATATAAAAATGCATAAATAAATAAATAAATTTTCCAGAGGTGGGGGCTCCTGGCTACACTGAGGAGCAGGGAGGGATGAGAGGAGCCTCTTGGGCCAAGGCACAGGGAAGGCTGACGGGGAAATAAAACGTTGCGGGCCCCGAGCCCGGTTTGAATTCCTTCCTTGGGGGGACGAGTTGTAGAGACTCTTCTCTGGCAGTGTCTCCGGGTCTTGTCTGCAGCAGGTGGGTGCACACAGGTGGGCGTGGCCCACGACCACGGTACAGATGGTACTGGGGTCTCCCAACAGGGGGGGCGGCGCGGCCTGTAAACTCCTTGGGTTGGCGAGCGGGGGCAGCAGGGCACCTGCAGTCCCGGCTTAGGTCACCGGCCTGGAGGAAATTCCGGCGGGAGGGGCGAGAGCACTTCAGCGCGCTCCAGTGGCAGGCAGTGGCAGAGGAGCAGGCAGCCTGACCCGGGGGCAGAGAGCGACTCCAAGGAGCGAGGCTCTCACGGGTGAAGGGCAGGCGAGCTCCCGAGTGCCACAGCCCTAGGAGGGGGCGATGAGGGGCGCAGTCTTACTCCGGCAGGAGGCACACACGGCTGGCAGATAGAGACAAGCGAAGGCACCATGAACCCACTAGTCCTGGGGTTCAGATCAGGGGGCAAGCTCAATCAAGCCCTTGGAGAATGTTTCAAAGCACAAGTCTGCAAAGTCTTTTCAAAAGTCTTCTCCTCTCCTTTCTCAGCAAGGCAAGCAGCAGGCCAGTCCTTCCAGCGTCTTCTTCTCCTTCTAGTCGGGCAGAGGTTCTTTGTGGGGAAACAGGATTCTGATTTACAAGGAGCAGGGCTCATACTTTTATACACCAGTTTCTTTGTCTTTTCAGGCCAGGGGGGCCTCTGCATAATTCCTTTCAGTCCCTGAGCACTTGTTGGGTGTACTTCTGGCTTCTGCTTTCAGTGTGAGGGGCAGGCACATCAGACGCTCCACAGGAGGTGGAGCCAGCATTGTGTGGACAGGGGCAGCCAGGAGTACCTTGATGACAGTGCTTCACCCTTCCTGTGCCAGGTGCCGGCTGAGTCATCAGTCGCTCCCCAGGGGGCGGAGCCAGCATTGTGGTGGCAGAGCACAGCCTGATTAAGAGTCAAGGGGCACTCCTACCTCCCACTAAGGTGTAATCCTTGCATTCACCACCTGTCCTCCCCCAGCCCTGTCACTCACACATCCCAGACAGTCAGATACACATACTGGCAGAGGCGGGCTGAAATGGTTAGGCAAGCAAATGCTAACTTTCTAAAAGTAGCATTTGCAAACACAGGATATTAAAATAAACTTTACTAAAAGAAGTATTTTATTATTCTGAGTTCAGGCATACTAAACTTTATTTTCTACCATGTTCCCTGAGCCTGCTGGGATTATAGGGTGTAATAATTCCAGCAGCCCATCTCGGCCTAAAGGGAACAGGTAGCCTTACAATAGTGAAAAACAAATTTGGCAGTAATTCACTATTAGGACATGCCACACACACCAGAGCATGTCCTACCTTACACTTACAATGCACCCTGCCCTACCTAGGGCCTACCATAGGGGTGACTAATATGAAGTTAAGGGAAGGTTTAGGGGCTGGCAAGTGTGTGCACTTGCCCAGCCAGCATGACAGTACCAGACTGCACGCAGGTTCTGCAATGGCAGACCCTAGACACATTTTAAGGCTGCTTCTTGGGGTGGCGCAATCAGCGCTGCAGGCCCACTAGCAGTATTGGCAATTACAAGCCCTGGCACTCCTGGTGCACTTTACTGGGGACTGACAGTAAATCCAATGAACCAATCATGGAAATCAATCACATATATACTCTGCACAGGGAGAGCATATGCACTTTAGCACTGGTCAACAGTGGTAAAGTGCCCAGAGTCATTAAACCAACAAAAACAGGTCAGAGAGAGTATTGGAGGAAGGCATAAAGTTCAGGGATGACCCTGCCAAGAGGGCCAAGTCCAACACAACCCCCTTCCAGCCAAAACGCAGGGTAGACCAATCACCACTGTGATGGGCTTCCCTGCTTTGGGCGATAGAACATGGACCTGGCCCGCAACAGCAGGGGCACATTCCAGTTCTACGCCAATCTGAACCTATTTCAAATCCTCTGTCCATACTCTCAGGGTTCACCCAGCTACTCCATGGGGCACCCTTTTCTTCCTCTCTGGACACCACCTGTGCAGCCTCTAACCTTAACTTCTTCACAGGTGTGTCCCAACAGACAGACATCAACTCACAGTGGCCACTGACAGTAGTCAGGGTGGAGAACCAGGCCTCATGCATCTCAGGGCTCCCAAACCTCTGTGGCCTCAGAGAGCGGGGGGCAGTAGCCCCAGGTGCTTGGCACCTTTTGTCCATTCTCTCTTCTATCAGTCCAGGTATGATATCCTGGCACTGACCCACCAGCCCCAGACCTGTACCCGGCAGCTGGACCAGAGACTGGGGTGGCCTCTCCCACACCCGGTCCTCCTCCTTGGGGCTCTGTACCCTCCCACCTGGAGTGGTACCCCCTTCCAGAATTGTCAGGGCACCTGTGGCGGGGACCTGCACAATTCGCCCACCAGTTCAGGGGTGCTATCCTGCAACTGGGGCACCAGGTCAGGAGGGACACCCTGCACCTGGCCCTCTATCCTAGGGTCTAAACCCTCAAACTGCACCGGGGTCAGACGTGAGGACTCCCTCCCTCTGCACCCCCTTCCAGAGTACTGCCCACTCCCCACTGGAGTGGTACCCCTAGAAGTGACATGGGTCAGGACACTGATTACAGTGGTCCCACCCTCCAGGTCAGACAACACCTGAACCTGGCTCTCCAACTCAGGGACCCAACCCTGCAGTTGAACCCTTGCCTGGCGCACCAGGACTTCATGGGGAGCAAGCATGCCCCCCCTGAGGGTGGCACATAGCTCATGTGCCGTGCGACAGTCTGCCTGGCGCAGATCTCCCAGCCTCTGTCCCTCTGACAGTGCGGGAAGATCCCCCAGGACAGAAGTGGTGTCCCCATGGTCATTCACTGGGGACGCAGCCCTGCTGGCTGGCCCCTGACCCACTGGTTCTTCCACTGGGGACTCTTTCCCCCTCTCGCCCCTCCATCTGGACCTCTGCACCCTCCCAACTGGAGCGGTACTGCCAGATACCAGAACTACTGGACCTCTGTTTACAGAGGCTCCACGTTCTCTAGCCAATGGGGGATCCCCCTCAGAGGGTGACTCATCCGGACAGCCTAGGCTCCCCACCTGGTGTTCCCTTAAAGAACCATCCAGGCTCTGAAACTGAGGTTGGGCACTACCGGGCCAAAACCCATCCTCACTCCTTCCCTGTAAGGACAGGACGTGAGGCCCTACACCCCTCTCACTACTACAGGACCTAGCTGGGCTACTCTGCGCCACTTCCACCACTCTGGGCTGGAAGATACCTGAGCCCCTCCCCACAGGATCACACCCCAATGCCTCTCCAGACCCTCTGGAATCCACCACAAGGTCTGCCTCCAATGTGAGCTCCCTGGGGTCAGAGAACTCACTCTCAAACAGGTGTTGGCATAGCTCTGGAAAACTGGGACTTACAATATGCTCTCCCACAATTGGATCACACAGCCCCCTAGCAGGGTTAACCAAACTATCCTTCACCTCTCCATCCAGCGCCTCACACTCATACTCCACACCATTCTTCTGAGACTGGCCAGACAGTAGCGGACTGTCCCTGTCACACAACCCACACTCTTCTGGGCGGTCCTTACACTCACCCACCAGGACCTCAACCATGGGGGAATCCCTCCCACCACTAGGACCATGAACTCCTACGCCAGCCACCCTATTCCCTTCAGGGACGCTGCGCACTACTGGAGCTACCTCATGCCCTTGATCCTCCTGGTGTAAGTTAACCCCCTCCAAGTCAGGTGCCATATCTCTAGGTGCGCACACTATGCTGTCAGCACTAGATACCTGAATGTTGCTGCCACCAGCTGAGCTGGACTCCACCTCCAACTCAGCAAAGCTCCATCTGCGAGCTACATACATCTCTGGATGTTGGGCTGAAGCCCTCCTGGCTTCAAGCTCCAAATCAAGTTCTCTCATCCTCAAGTAGTGAGCTCTTTGGCGTTTTTGCGCTTCCATTGCCAATTTCTGCTTCTCCATTTCCAATTGTCCTTTTAATCTCACCATCTCCATTTCATGTGCCCTGGTTGCTGCCCTGTCTGCCAACTCCTCTGGCGACAGGCATCTGGTTGCTGCCTTTTCCATATTCACTGAACCAGGCATGACGTTTCACCAGCACATGGAGATCTCCCAGCAAAATTTTAAAAAATGGATATCTGTGGCTGCGTTATAGGTCTGCTCTCACTATGTGGTGATCAGCAATTCACTGTATGTCAACTACAAATGCAAATTCGCAAATCCCACCGCTGCCACCAATGTTAGAATTGGGGGTCTCTGGTTGGCGCAAGTATGCACTTGTGACAAGCAGGGACCCTCTCCTCTAAGTCAGGGCGAAGGATGACCCCTTAGAATGACCCTTGCTCACCCTCTAGGTGCGTGGCGTGAGCAGCCAAGGCTATTCTTCAGGCACTAGTTAGTTAAGCATTTGTAATAACACACACAGTAACAATGTACCAATCCCCCCACAAATGGACACCAGGCTGGAAATATATAAAAATACGTTCCTTTATGTAAAAATATATATATCAGATCAGACTTATCACAAGACCATCAATAACGTTTTTGGTGAGGCCATAGATTGTAAATAGGCAAGCTTTTCTTTAGTTTCAAGTTCAAATGTGGATTTCCTTGTAAAATCACTTCTAACACAGTTCTCTCAGTTCCAGTTATGCAATAATGGGGCCTCTTGCCCTGTTCCTGGAAGGTATGGCGCTCCCAAGCGCCTCTGTGGGCTTCGCAGCGCTCCTCTCTGCTCCACACAGAAGAAAAGCCCGGGCCCTACCAATGCTCACGCATCTCGCGGTAGGCTTTGAATGGAGACAAGAGAGGGCCTCGAAAAACCCTGGGCCTTTTCCAGAGGTGGGGGCTGAGCTGCGGAGCAGCAAGCAGGCGATGAGAGGAGCCTGGAGGAGCCCCGGGCCTTTTCCAGAGGTGGGGGCTCCTGGCTACACTGAGGAGCAGGGAGGGATGAGAGGAGCCTCTTGGGCCAAGGCACAGGGAAGGCTGACGGGGAAATAAAATGTTGCGGGCCCCGAGCCCGGTTTGAATTCCTTCCTTGGGGGGACGAGTTGTAGAGACTCTTCTCTGGCAGTGTCTCCGGGTCTTGTCTGCAGCAGGTGGGTGCACACAGGTGGGCGCGGCCCACGATCCCGGTACAGATGGTACTGGGGTCTCCCAACAGGGGGGCGGCGCGGCCTGTAAACTCCTCGGGTTGGCGAGCGGGGGCAGCAGGGCACCTGCAGTCCCGGCTTAGGTCACCGGCCTGGAGGAAATTCCGGCGGGAGGGGCGAGAGCACTTCAGCGCGCTCCAGTGGCAGGCAGTAGCAGAGGAGCAGGCAGCCTGACCCGGGGGCAGAGAGCGACTCCAAGGAGCGAGGCTCTCACGGGTGAAGGGCAGGCAAGCTCCTGAGTGCCACAGCCCTAGGAGGGGGCGATGAGGGGCGCAGTCTTACTCCGGCAGGAGGCACACACGGCTGGCAGATAGAGACAAGCAAAGGCACCATGAACCCACTAGTCCTGGGGTTCAGATCAGGGGGCAAGCTCAATCAAGCCCTTGGAGAATGTTTCAAAGCACAAGTCTGCAAAGTCTTTTCAAAAGTCTTCTCCTCTCCTTTCTCAGCAAGGCAAGCAGCAGGCCAGTCCTTCTAGCGTCTTCTTCTCCTTCTAGTCGGGCAGAGGTTCTTTGTGGGGAAACAGGATTCTGATTTACAAGGAGCAGGGCTCCTACTTTTATACACCAGTTTCTTTGTCTTTTCAGGCCAGGGGGGCCTCTGCATAATTCCTTTCAGCCCCATAGCACTTGTTGGGTGTACTTCTGGCTTCTGCTTTCAGTGTGAGGGGCAGGCACATCAGACGCTCCACAGGAGGTGGAGCCAGCATTGTGTGGACAGGGGCAGCCAGGAGTACCTTGATGACAGTGCTTCACCCTTCCTGGGCCAGGTGCCGGCTGAGTCATCAGTCGCTCCCCAGGGGGCGGAGCCAGCATTGTGGTGGCAGAGCACAGCCTGATTAAGAGTCAAGGGGCACTCCTACCTCCCACTAAGGTGTAATCCTTGCATTCACCACCTGCCATCCCCCAGCCCTGTCACTCACACATCCCAGACAGTCAGATACACATACTGGCAGAGGCGGGCTGAAATGGTTAGGCAAGCAAATGCTAACTTTCTAAAAGTAGCATTTGCAAACACAGGATATTAAAATAAACTTTACTAAAAGAAGTATTTTATTATTCTGAGTTCAGGCATACTAAACTTTATTTTCTACCATGTTCCCTGAGCCTGCTGGGATTATAGGGTGTAATAATTCCAGCGGCTCATCTTGGCCTAAAGGGAACAGGTAGCCTTACAATAGTGAAAAACGAATTTGGCAGTAATTCACTATTAGGACATGCCACACACACCAGAGCATGTCCTACCTTACACTTACAATGCACCCTGCACTAGGGCCTACCATAGGGGTGACTAATATGAAGTTAAGGGAAGGTTTAGGGGCTGGCAAGTGTGTGCACTTGCCCAGCCAGCATGACAGTACCAGACTGCACGCAGGTTCTGCAATGGCAGACCCTAGACACATTTTAAGGCTGCTTCTGTGGGTGGCGCAATCAGCGCTGCAGGCCCACTAGCAGTATTGGCAGTTACAAGCCCTGGCACTCCTGGTGCACTTTACTGGGGACTGACAGTAAATCCAATGAACCAATCATGGAAATCAATCACATATATACTCTGCACAGGGAGAGCATATGCACTTTAGCACTGGTCAGCAGTGGTAAAGTGCCCAGAGTCATTAAACCAACAAAAACAGGTCAGAGAGAGTATTGGAGGAAGGCAAAAAGTTCAGGGATGACCCTGCCAAGAGGGCCAAGTCCAACAAGGATGTAGTCAGTGATAGAGTGTGGTCATATAATAATACTCCTCACTCCACCACGGGCATCACTCCTTTTGCCATGTTGCGTGGTAGGGAATCCTTTAATGAACTGTCCCCAGAATGGGTGGTCACAAAAACCAAATCTGGTGGGACTGCTTTTGATTTGAATTTAATCAAGGACAGGGTTGAGAATTCTCAAATCCGGTCCAAGATCAGATATGATGACAGCAAACATGTTAAGAATCAATTTTTTTCTGTTGGAGACAGAGTTAGAATTAGGAGACCAGGTAAAGTCAAAGGTTCAAGATTTTACCCTGAAACTACTATTGTCAAAGTTGGTAAACATTCTGTCATGGTTTCAGGTGGCAAATGGTGGAGCAACAGACGTGTTGCCAAAATTGTTGGTGATAAGTCTGCAACTTCTTCTGATTCTGGTCTGTTGTTGCACTCTGTTGAGCATTCTGACAATACAGTTTCGGGTGTTCCTTTCTGTTCTTATGATACTGGATTTTCTGTAAATAATGATTTAACTGTTCCTGATGATGCTTTGGTTGGTCCTGAGTTTGTCTCTGACCCTTCTATTAGAGTCAGTTCCAGGCTAAGAGCCACTCCAAAGTATCTTGATGATTATGTGACTTAACTTTTTCTTTTACAGGTGAGGAGGTGTGTTATATCCCTTGTTTTAGTATTCTATATCTCTTTACCTACATTGTACATATTGTGTATTTTAAGTAGTTGTTAATCTTATGCCTCTCCTTTAAGCCTCTCCTTCTATGTCATCGTTGCTTAGCAATTCTAGAATGCTTGGGCTCTTGCTGCTCACTTGAGACTGGAGCTTGATAGAGAGACACGCAGTTTAGACCTGTACTTATTCTTATGAATAAATCTTCATTAATCTACAAACCTGTTCCTGTCTTTATTGGATGCAACATTTTCGTTGTCAGTCTGACTGCATCCTGCCGGACGCCGACTAGCTGTCCATCAAGCCTTTGGAGTCCAATATATCAGGTACGCGACCCAAATGTAATTTATCCCTTGCGCCCAATTCGGCCCACCTGTTAAAGTATGCTGTTCCCCCTGGGGCGGGCTTGTGAACAGATGTGTGTTACGTGCATCAGCGCTGTTTGTTCATAACTGACTTTGCGCCGAAAGAATCAGCATTAGTGTGGTCCTCGTTATGAATTTATACTACTGGGCCCCTTTACTTGCCGATACTGATTGCCTGCATGAATACCTTACAGCTCCTCAGCATGTCTTTGAGCCTGTTTAAACCCTTCGGGCTTATCTGACTCACCATTGACACTTTGTTGTTTGTTTATTCACAGCGCCAAGCGCGTGCTTTATACAATGCCAGATTGGGCAGCAGAACCTTGTCCCTAAAACCATAAAGGTAATTGCTGTTTCTGGCACTCATTTCCTGGTATAGATAATAGTGACTGGACAACTTTGAGGCCCTCAATAAGACTCGGATAATCGTTCGTAACAGTCTTTTTCCGAGGCGGACGATGCGGTGCGGTTGTTCGTTTTTTAATGCGTCAAGCTTCTATGGTTCATGCTTGGATTCGTATGAATTTTTGTTATCCTTTAGTCTTAAGCCCACTAATAAATAACCAGGCCAATAAAAATCAGGAATACTTATCCTAATGTGAATTTGATATGGACTATTCAAGGGAAAGTGCTAAAGCGATGAAATGCAATATATAAATGTTTGGTTTTTAATTGTTTCAGATTTGTGCTGTTATCCCCCTCCCTCCCTCTTTGTGCCCTGATGAAGGTGTGGCCCAAGTCCAGGCCGAACACCGAAACGCGCGTTGGCGCTCAAAGACTGTCCCGCTATCTCTCCATCTAGTCTCTTTTTCACTCTGAGACTCTACGGGATGAGATTCATCTATAACAACTGGCAATTTGGTTGTGGTGTGAGAAGAATGAATGAAGAATGTGTGAGTATGTGTGGTTTGATATGATTGATTAAAGGGATATGTGGGACTTGGGCTGAATGAGTTGAGTATTTATTATGTAAATGCACAAATTGTCTATATCATTATCTGAATTAATATTTGTAAAAAACTAAATAAATATGAAATATTTTTTCTAAGTATGTCTCCCCTGATGCTATGATGAGGGCTGGCCTAGTGGGTTTATGTGTAAACTGTGTAAATTTGTGACTCTATTAGAGCCCTTAGATATATTTGATTTAGGCAGATTTTCCTCTCATTTTAGGGTTTTCCCTTTGTACCACAAATGTCTTGCCTAAATTGTAGACCTGTTGGTCATTGGGCCTTGGAATGCAGATCTTAATCTTTAGTGGGGCCAATCTGGCCCTTAGAGGCTAAGAGTCACAACCTCTATCTTCAATCAATCCCTTTTGGCCTGCAAATGACAGAGGTTTGCTGTTTCTGTGAAATGCCCATGCTTTATGGCTGTCGATTGGGGAATGCCCAGATGTGCTCCCCCTGACCCCTGTGGTCACTGGAGGCAGACATTATGGTCCCTGAGACTGTTCAAACATAGAAATGTCCATATTCTATATGTGGCATTTCTAAATAAGATATAACAAAACCCCCTTTACCAATGGAAAAGGTTTGACACGGCAATCCATCGATAGGAAGCATCATGAGGCTGCTCCATTGCAATCCACCATCGCAGTGTGAAATATGAACTTATGGGAAGAGCAGGCCTCATAGGTAGTGAAAATAGGGTATACAACGTTTACCACGCATTTTTTACCACGCACTACACTTACAACGCAGGCATTACCACGCATACCATTACAACGCATTGCGCTGGGGGGCGCTCTAGGATAGGGAATACGTTTAATTTTATATCCAACACCTTCCCTAGTGTCCACGGGGACTGGAGTTGGAATATAAAATTATACTTACCACTATCCAGCACCTCAAAGCGCTATGCGTTGTAACGGTATGCGTTGTAAATACCGCGTTGTAATGGTATGCGTGGTAACGTCATACATCCTGAAAATAGATATTCCTCACTACCTGGGTGCACGTGCGCTATTGCGCACCCCGACCTACGATGGCAGGAGGGACACATAGTTTCCAGCACCTGTGGTTCCAGTGCACCCGCTCAAGTCTGCACAGCATACTGGATATGGGTTTAATTAATATGTGTGTTGGCAGGAGGCACATGCAATCATAGGCACTATAGGTGTGGGTGCCTATTCACAGAAGCCTACAATGGCAAGCTGCTCCGGAGTTATCTTACGATCGATGCCCGTGAACACCCATTTGTCTGCAGTGACAGATCAGCTCATGTTTCAGGAAAGGGAATTAGCTCCACTTCCCAATATGGATAGGAGAAGCGAACGCACATTCTCACACAGTCGTAAAGTGCCCAACGCGTGGAGGCTACAAAGGAAAATGTTCAAAAAAATGCTACCTGACGAGTATCGGGTCCAACAAAGGTATTTTTATATATTTCTAGGCTTCTCTTCTAATGAAGGAACAGTCGCAAGGAAAAGGTGAATAGACTAGTTATGAGTCCCAGTTCTTCATTGACACCTTGTCAGTGTGCACGTTCGGTTGCCTGAACCCTCTTCCAGTGATTTCCAAGCAAACCACATTGAATTTAGGAAAAGCAAGATTTTATTTTCCTGCTGCTCTCTGGCCTCCTCCTGCTCTCAGACCCTGCCAGTGGCAGCAGCCAGCTTCAGCTGCATGTATATGCCCTTTCTCAGAAGGTGCAGTATCTTGGAGTAGTCAGCTTGGGAAGAGAGGATAAAGGCCTATATAATTGCATCAACGTGTTTGCAACTGGAACAGTATTTGCCTGTCGATAGAGTATTCTCACTCTTAACAAGGGATGTTGAATAGGAAGATATGGGTCGCACTCCAACTCCACCCACCAGCGGGTGAACCCCAGGAGCATCACGGTAGATGCAGTTTTATAGCAAGTGCGCAATTTTCGAAAGTTCGTGTATTCAAGCAAGTTTGCAGCACCAACTCTGGACACCGGTGTTTCGGAATTGTTGTTCCTTGTCAGCAGAGTGTAGGTCAGTCAGGGGTTTGTTGAATAGGTTGAGAGGAAAGCTGAAGACCGAACAGGCTTCTGGAAGTTTTGAAGCATCTTGGAACATGATGATAAAATCCTTAGGGCAATTTCCCTTGGATATCTGTTTGGCCACAATTTTACATAAAATAATTTGTTTGAGAAGCGTATGTGTGTTAGTGATACAGTGATGCGTCCTGGCACTGTAGTGCTAAGCAGACTGCGTTTCCCCCTGCGCTGGCGCTAAATTTAGCAGCCTAGCGCCAATGAAGGCACCATACTGCAAGGGTGTCTGCGTTGAGGGGACGATTGCTTATGTGCAGGAAGGTCTCCCTTAAACAATCTTTAAATGGTGTTTTGTAACTTTTATGTGTGTTGCTTAGTGCAGCACACATAGAAGTTACATAGTGTAATTTTTTAAAAAATGTTGTTTATGTGCAGTAAGGGTCGGTCACCTTCCTGTACATAAACAATGGCCTGTTGCTCTTTCTATGAAAAACTTTATTGCATGATTTAAAATAAAAAAACCTTTGCAGGGAACAAGAGATAAAATGTTGTGCTACTTATTAAATTGATAAAAATGTAGATAAAACTGTTGCTCTTTCTATGAGTGCTGCACAGCGCGGCACACGTGGAAACATCAAAAACGAGGAGAAATAAAGCATTTCTTCTCCTTTTGCCTGTTTAAGACAAGGTTTTCCCTGGCCTTAATTTTGGTGCTGCTCCTATCTACGCTACTCTTGTAAATAGTGGGCAGTGTCAAAATCAATGGGTGTTGCAGTGGAATGCCCACCGCAACACCCATTGCCCACCCCGTTCACGCTAAGCATGGCGGGAAAGGGGGCCTTATTTACAAGGCAGCGTTAAGCCACATTACATATCTTAACGCTGCCTTGTAAATAAGGTGGAGCATGTATCGCCACAGGAACGTTTCTAAAAGTGACGTTCCTGTGGCATAGGGGCTTGCAAATATGCCCCTAGTTTGTTTGACTTTATTGAGTAACAGTGTCTAGCTGCTTTTAGACTTGGAAACTCTGCTAATAAAGGGAACTTGGGTCAACTAGCTAGAAGGGCTCGAAAATGAATGAAGTTCGCGGGTGTCTTCCAAGATCAAGGTATAGTAAAGTGTATTTGATGAAATCCGATGTCACATCTTGGAGATGGCGGGATTGCCTGCGGAGGATAACGGCTTGAATGAAGTTGTCTTTCTGTTCTGATTTTGTCCCTTTTATGTCTATGTTTGAGAGCAAGAGCTAGTTTCACTGTTAATGAAACTACAGTTTTACAAAAGTGACTTTCATCACCCCACTACAAGATGATGTCTACCAGTAATGCCTTCCCTTCCTGATTCTGATATTTAATTGTATCTCTACATTTACACATCTTGTATCTTCTCACTAATCTTCAAACACACTTTGCAGTCAGCCAAGCACCTTTAATGTGCGAAATAGTCTAGCTCACAGAAAAAGCACAGAGAAGGTATACGTCTCCGTCCGACACTCCATTCATTGAGTTATGGCTGCTAATGGATACATTTGTGACATCACAATGCCCGACCCAGTGACGCAGCTTCGAGTTAGACACGCTACACATTGGATTTTAGACGAGAGGGTCATTTCCTGGCGCAATGCATCGGTGTGCAGGCTTCTGCTTCAAAGGCGACACGGCCAAGGATTCCGGGTGGGACACGGACTCACAGGCCGAACTTCCGTTACTGGGACCGGAAGATGATGATGTCACTTTAACTTCTGATCCTGAGCAAGGACCATGGTGAGCAGCCTACAATACAATTGCTGTCAGGGCCATGAAGAGCGCTGAGCACAATAAACTGCCATGTTTTGACCAGTTTCTTTACAGTTTATAGGCCTTCCGTGTAAGACCCAGATCACTTTTAGCTTCTTAAGCACAAAGTTTAGGCTTTATGAAAGTCACAAATTAACACGCCTCTGAAATCTGAAACCCCTAAGAGCTTGGGGGACCCGGGCCTAATGCCCTTCTGGGCCCCCGATGATTGGCCCCGCTATTTGGTTTGCTACACTTTTTAAAATACAGAATACAAATACAACTTGGTAGTCAGAAAGAAAGTGGTAACTAAGTAATATTGTATTTTGAATAGTTTTTCAGCTGTAGTTTGCAATGCTCAGCTAATAATTGTCATATGTTGACCCAGAGTAAAATGGTGATTGAAAACAGGACATGATTAAAGCTGGCAGTTTGTTCGATATTTTCTTAATTTAGAGAACTACCCCATCGCCACAGCTGGAATGAACTGGCCTAACTGTCTTGGCCCGCCGCCAGCCCCCAAAGATCAAATCAAAAGTTTGGGAGTCTGGTTGGATAAGTTCCTTAACTCCTTTGCCGCAGTGCAAATTTTGCCACGGGGGTGGGGGGTGAGCACGGCGCTGTTGTGCTCGTGACCGAACCACGCGATCATTAATCCCGGGCGGCGCGTGCTCATGACGGCGTGGTTCCTTCACGGCCCCACCTGCTCACTAATTCGCCCGCACAGGCGGGGAATTAATGCTGCATGGGAGAAGCGGCAGCCGCATGATGGAACCACGCCGTCATGAGCACACGCCGCCCATGGCTCATGACGGCGTGGTTCTGTCATAAGCAGGCAACGGGTTAATTTCAACTGCCAAGCAGTCAAGTTAGCGGCCTCCTGTTTTGGCATCATCAGAATGCTGCGAAAAATCTGCCCCCTTCTCCCTACACCAGCTCGAAGAGTGATGGTCCAGGGGCTGGTACTCTTCCGTCTGGACTACGGGAACTCCCTCTACCTTGGCACCACAAAGTCCACCACAAGGAAACTACAGGTGGTGCAGAACTGCGCAGCCAGGCTGTTTCATCACACCCCCTTCTCATATTTGGTCAAGCCAGCACTAAAAAAAACTGCACTGGTTCCCAATAAATGGACGCATAAGGTTTAAATCACTGTGCATAGCACATAAAATGCTCTGGGGGAACCGGTCCAAAGATAAACCATTCTCTCATAGCCTTCCATCGCCCTTCAAGATGCCTTCGGTCAGCCAGCCTGTTTTTAGCAGCAGTATCTAAAATTAAGAGAGCCCGTTCAGGGGGCCGCACCTTCTCTTACAATGCCGCTAGACTATGGAACCTCCCCATCCAACAGCGCTCAACTGCCCACCACCTCTCATTCCAGAAGCAGCTGAAGACCTGGCTCTTCCAGAATCCGCCTTAACCATCCAGCATCCATGTGCTTGTTACTACTAGCGCTGGGATGCCTATGGGTAGCTGTAGTACATAGGGTTTTGCTCTAGTCTTTTTAGAATACTTTATTGGAATGTTTCACATGAAGAATGCATTTACTCCTATGTTCTGTGCTTTGATATGATTTGGTGGTTCTGTTCTGTGGCAGTTACTGGTTGCTGCTGCAGAGAAGAGTCCACTCTTGTTACTTCACTGGAACTTATTAAAGGACTTTCCTAACTTACATGGATCTCTCTGCAATCTATTTACTACATCTTTTTGGCAACAATACTTTCAACCCATCGCGTTACTTTCATGCTTCCAGCCTCGTATTCAGTTCAAACAAGAGCGGACAAGACTGAGTTTCTTCACGTCTCCTACATCCTCACTCCTCAACTGTTAATCAACTTTCGGATTTCTCTGGTGAGGTGAGCTTTTCATAGACTTTATAATTTGCCTTGGATATCGTTTTCAAGACTGCGTGATGAAACGTGTTATATTTTTGGATGAGGAAAAGCACAATGCTTTGTAATAGTATGCGGGACAAATTTATCTGAGGAACAATTGCCTGGGGTGTATTGTGTTTTCTGGGCGTGTTTGTAAATCGCGCAAAGTTCGCACTAAGCCGCGTATACACTTCCTCTTACCGTTAACGCTAGTCCTGTTCCCTTCGTTAGATTCCTCTCTAATGGTGACGTCGTCGAATGCCCGAGGGAGTTGGTGAAGAGCTGGTGACTTTTGCCCTTGTCACTGACTGTCATCCAATCAGCTTCACCAACGTGACGCCTGCACACACGTCTGCCTGGAAAACATTGCCTCATACAATCCACGTCCAATTACGTAACCGCGTGAGTCAGGGAAGCCATCTTGTTTCCCTTCGGTTACTATAGCAACTCAGCTCCAGTAGACTCGTGTCTACGGACACCGTTTAAGGACACCAACATCGTATTGACCTGCGTATATTTTCTACGTCTCTTCGGACGCTTCGTCGGCGATACCCACGCCAATTGTGTATCCAAATTAAGGTTTTGGACTTTGAGTTCGTTTCTTCGGCGATACACACGTCATACCAATATTGTTTCAGGTACTGCTTTCTTTGTCTCCACGCCTTATTTCACAGTGCTATTCATTTTCAATCACCACTTTCATTTTGTCCTGTTTTCTCAATAGTTGCTAGTGGTTTGGTTTTTCATTTTAAGTCAGTTTGCTCTGTAACCTTCATTTGTTTAGAGATCATCAGTACCATGACCACACAAAGCTCCTCACAAAATTGTACAGTTGTACTTCCACAAAGTTTTCTCCCAAATCCTGGCCAACCTAGTATATCGTGGGAGGACTGGTTTCCGATGTTTGATAACTACTTGGATGCGCTTGACGCACAAGAGTTTTCAGCCAAGCGGAAAAAAGCACTTTTGTTGAGCTCATTAGGGAAAGAGAGCCAAATGGTCTTCAAATTCCTTCCTCAGGCTCTACAAGCTAATGGACAAGCTCTTCCGGATGAATACAACGAAGCTGTTTTGCGTTTAGAAGTAAGATACTGTAAAGAAGAAAACTTAGTCATGAACAGGTACAAATTTTATACCAAGAGTAAAAAAACTGGTGAATCTATCGATGACTTTGTTTCAAGACTAAGAGAAATGTCAGGTAAATGCAAGTTTGACAACATGACTGATGAACTGATCAGGGATCAGCTTATAGTCCAGTGCAACAATAAAAAATCGCTTGTGGGCAGCAAAAAATCCAAACTTGCAAACTGCTATTGAATTGGCCAAAATAGTAGAACAGTCAGAGGGTTGTGTGAAAGAACTTGAGAAAAGGTCAACCGCAAGTGATGTCAACGAAGTCTCTGCTCAAGAGTCTATGGATTATCTTCAGAGTAATGAGGAACAAAGTGAAATTGCAGCTGTTAAGAGGAAGAAAACATTTTAAAAAGTAGTGTGCATGAAAGTTCAAAATCCTTAGAGGGTCTATAATACCAAATTGTGTAACAGGTGTGGTAGCACTGGCCATTCTTCTGACTCCAAATTTTGCTTTGCAGCCAAACAAGAATGTCTTAAGTGTGGACGTTTGGATCATTATGAAAGAGTTTGCAAGAGCACAGTTCGCTCTAGTGTTGCTTGTGTTACAAGTGTGACTGATGAGGGTAACAAAATTCTAGTAGTAGGGTCAAATTGCTCTGGTGCAGAAGAGGAACACAAACGTAGGAAAAGGCCCAAAGCTCCATTCACAATTAATGATAGAGTTGTTCACCTAATGGTTGACACTGGCTCACGGTACACAATCATTCCCAATACCTTGTTCGTGGAAGTGTGGGGCACAGGACCTCTTCTTCCTAAATACATTTCTCCAGGGGGTTACCAGGGAGAACCTTTAGACATTCTTGGTTATTTTGAAGCAAACATTAAGTTTTCTTCCAGAGAAATTCAAGGGAAAGTTTATGTGTCTGTGTCTGGTCCTGCCATTTTGGGGTGGGTTCATCAATACGACCTACGCATCATAGTTAATTCTCGTGCTAACCCACAGGTTATGATTATTGAAGATGGAGACTTGAGCACTATTCTTGATGAAGCTGCAGATGTATTTGGGGAGAGCCTAGGTCGTCTCAAAGGGTATTCTCATAAAAAAAATGTTTTAAATGTAATCCCTATACAACACAAAGTTAGGTGGGTCCCTATTGTTGTTAGAGATGAGGTTATACAGCTTATTGATGATATGTTGGCAACTGGAGTTATTGAGCCTGTGGAAGCTTCTCTCTCCATGGATTTCTCCGATTGTCGTCACGAAGAAGTCGGACGGCAAACTCCGCTTCTGTGTGGACCTGAGATCTTTGAATCATTGTGTAGTTGCGGATACCTTCCCTTTGCCCAATATTTCTGAGTTGGTCACTACTCTAAAGGGGTCCAAAGTTTTCTCTAAGCTGTATCTCAGGAGTGCTTACCACCAGATCGACTTACACAAACATTCAAAAAGTTTGACAGCCTTTATCACTCCCTGGGGTACCTTTCAGTTTACTCGCCTTCCTTTTGGTCTCAATTCTGCGGCTAGCGTGTTTCAGAGGATGGTTTCCAATATATTTGAGAGTGTAGGAAACATGGTACATTTTCAGGATTACATTTTAGTTTATGGACAATCTCTTGAACAACACAACACCACTCTAAAAATTGTTTAGGACAAACTGTCTTCTGCTGGTCTCACGCTTCTCAGGGATAAGTGCATGTTCTCAGTTGACCATGTTGGCTATTTGGGCTATACTATCACTCCGTTGGGTATCAAACCAAAAAGAGACGTGTCAAGCTATTCATTCTGCGCCTCAGCCGAAGGACAAGGATCAATTACGTTCCTTCATGGGGCTTATCGAGTACTACATGAAGTTTGTAAAAAACTTTTCGGATAAAACTGCATGCTTGAGGTCTCTGCTTAAACCTGGGGTCAGTTTTTCATGGAATGTTCAGCATCAGGAATGTTTGAACTACATCAAAAAGGAGATTTGTAATGCCAAAGTATTATCACCTTTTGATGTACATAACAAATCTATTGTTACAGTGAACGCTAGTGCGACAGGTCTTGGCGCTATGCTTTCACAGGTCAAAGGTGGGTCTGAATCCACTGTTGCCTTTGCTTCAAGGACTTTGACTAACTCAGAGAAAAATTATTTAGTCATCGAAAGAGAAGCATTGGCCACCTCCTGGGCGCTGGAGTATTTTAGAACGTATCTTTGGGGCATGAAATTCGTCCTAAGAACGGATCACAAACCCCTCATCAAGGTTCTTTCCCCAGGGGGGGCTGGTAAAGGGTCTGCTAGACTTATGAAACTAGCTGCAAGACTCCAAGTGTTCCAATACTCAGTTGAATATATCCAAGGATGGAAAAATGTACAAGCGGATTGTCTCTCTAGAATGTCTTTGGATTGGCGTACTTCTCATGACACTGACGTCTCTGAAGGCATGGAAGATATTGCTGTTGCTTCTATAGAAGACGCTGTGTTTGTTGGTGAGGACGTTTTTCACTGGGAAAGGGAGATGGTCGACGATCATACGGTCCAAGAGGTTATTAAGCTTGTAAAACTTGGTCCTAGGCGGGAAAGTTCTGTTCCAGTCTCAGTCAGAACTTTTATCAAGGTGTTTGATGACCTTTTATTATCAATAATAACATTTTCATTAAAGATGAGAAATTTAAACCTCCATTTGGCCTCAGGAACAAACTGTTAGCTTTAGCTCATGAGGGTCATATGAGCCAAACTCTCACTCAGCGTCACCTTAAAAATCATTTTTGGTGGCCTGGCATTGATGCTCAAGTCATGGAGTGGGTGGAGAATTGTGTCATTTGCAGAGAAGGTCAGAAGCATCTGAAAGTGGGACTAAAATCAGTTGTGGCGCATATACAAAATCCTGGCTTACCCTGGCATACCATTTGTCTTGATTTCATTGGTCCTATGGGCGAACTCAATGAAAGAGAAAGGTTTGCCATTGTGGTTGTGGATGTTTATTCAAAATGGTTAGTTGTTCACTTTACCAACAATGTCACTAGTGAGAGTACTATTAAGTTCTTAGGCAACCTTTTTAAAGATGAAGGCATCCCTTCTGTTATTATCACCGACAACGGCACACAGCTTACTTCAAAAGAGATACAAACATTTTTAAAGGGTTGTGGTATATCGCACCATCGTACTTCCTTGTACAATCCCCATGGGAATGCTATATGTGAGAGGGCCAACAAAGTTGTTAAGGGTATCATTCAAATGGCCTCTTCTAATGGTTATATTGTGAGAAAAATGGTCGATGAAATGTTATGGGCCTATCCTACAACCCCTTTGGTTCATGGTCAGGATTCACCCTTTCAAATAATGAGGGGGCGAGCTCCTGGTTTGAAATTAGTACCAGCTTGGATGAAGCAAGTTGTCACATTACAAACAAAGCATTCTGTAATTTCTCCTGCCACGAATGTTTCACCTCCTTGCATGTTAGGTGACTTAGTTAAAATTAAGAGTGGTAGGGTGCAGAAAGAGTTATCCAAATTCAAATGGCCTTTTAAAGTGAAGCGAGTTCTTGATCATTGTGTCATTCTCAATAATGGTGAATGTTGGAATCTTTTACAAGAGGAATGTTGTTTTATCTGATGATAATTTGGTTTCTTCATCCCCTAGTACCACTGGTTATCTTTTAGCTGCTAATACTCCTGTGGAGCCTCTTTCTTTAGCTCATTCTGGTGAAGCCAGCAATTCTGGTGGCGGAGATGCTCCCATGCCTCAAGATCGCACTTTTCAAGCTCCTGATTTACCAATGGGTGGTTTGTCTGATGAGCGTATTCCAAGATTTCCCAGACCACCTACATATGTAGTACATAGGATTTCGCTCTAGTCTTTTTAGAACACTTTATGGGAATGCTTCACATAAAGAATTTACTCCTATGTTCTGTGCTTTGATATGGTGGTTCTGTTCTGTGGCAGTTACTGGTTGCTGCTGCAGAGAAGAGTCCGCTCTTGTTACTTCGCTGGAACTTATTAAAGGACTTTCCTAACTTACTTGGATCTCTCTGCAATCTATTTACTACAGTAGCCATGCACTCAACAAATACTAATAAATAATAATAATAATAATAATGTTTAAAGAGAAAGGTCCCGGTTCACAAAACTCTTTGATACGTAGGCTAGTCTTGCTGATGGAAAATGGCATAAGTCATGCATGGGGGAATTAATAGCAATTCCTAAATGGTGGAACATTGAAGTTGTGCATGCCATTAAGAAAAATATTTGTAAACCTACGATGGGTGTCAGATGTCCTCGACTAATCAAAACTTCCAAGCACATGTGAGGGAATTGCATTATTTGTGTAACTTTCATGTCAAATAAATATATTCGCATAAGTCTGTATGCAGAAAGATTCTGCATGCATCAGTTATTAAAATGTAGACATTTTGTATGGTGTAGCTGTTATTTGGGAAAACCTTTTCTGCATAAAATTGATTCCATTCTTACAGACCCCTTTAAAATTAGGTGTATTTGTGCACACTCACAAACTTTATGCACTATTATGCCTATTTTATTCAGTTGCATGTTTAGAAGTACAGGAAAGTGTGAACTATGGATCACAAATATTTGTGAAACTACCCAAAGTTAAAACCATGTGCATGATCACCTCATTTTCATTGCATTTTAATGAACATCACCAATCGCTGCTTTGGGAGTGTCCATTTCGACACATCTAGGTGTCCCTTGTGAATGTGGCCACTTTCCATTCTTTGCACAAGTGCCTGTGGATGTAGACGAGCATCTTCATGGGTATCTTGGATGTTTTACTGGAGGTGTGATCGATGACTTTTTACACCGATAAATTATACATGTGCTTCTAGCAGAGTTTGTGAATTAGACCTTATTGAATAATGAGTATGACATGAAAGTGTGGATTTAATTTTCTAGGCTTTGCCCATAATTCATGGGAATGGTGTAATTCCTGCAATAATTCCTGAAATAATTCAAGGGCACAGCATAATTTCAGTCAGATATGCACGCTATTTGTGAAATAATATCCATGAAGCAATGTTATTACAACAGTTCCCACAGTCCTACTCCTGAAGCACACGTTTTATGTGGTGTGACATTTTGGGTCCATCCTTGATTGTGCTAGGTCTGTGTCTGGAGCGGCGGAACTCTGGCATTGTGCACCAGGCACAGAAGAAGACATTGAGAATAAAGGTCTAGATCAGCTGTTGTTAACCTTGTTATTTCTGTGGCCCCCACTGAATCATTACTGGAATCTCGGGACCCGCACTGAACCATTATTGGAAGCTGGGGATCCCTGGCCTAAGCAATTCCTAAGACTATAACTTCAAAATAATACACAAAAATACTAAAACAAGCATAGGCCGAAAAAGTGCTCAAATATTTAAATATTTTGTTTACTTTACTATCAAATGTACAAAACGTTTTCACATTTTCAATTTTGCTTTTTTATTTGTACATGCGCTATACATTTTTAGTGTATTCATTTTAATATTATTTAATTTTGTAACACAGACACGGACCTCCTGAATAGGCCTTGCAGACCCCAGGACAACCACCACTGGTATGTTTTGTTATGTTAATAAAAGCTTGTAAAGCACACTGTCACCGAAGGTTTCATGGCGCTGGTCATATGTGTTGTAATTGCAAAAGACCCGTAAGCAGGATTGCCCGAATAGCCAAGTTTTTAGGGCTTTTCTGAAGCCCAGGAGGTTGTTACAGGACCTGATTGCCAGGGGAATGGAATTCCAGTATCTGGCTGCAAGATAGGAAAACCTGCGTCCTCCCTGCCTTTTCAATTTGATGGACGGTATGGTGAGTAAGTGAAGATGAGCTGATCGAAGATTGCGGGTAGGGACATGCTTTATGATCAGAAACCTGAGAAATTTTGGGCTATTACAGTGCAGTGCTTTGAAGACTAGACAGCCCGTCTTGAAAGCAGCTCGTTGAGCCACAGGTAGCCAATGGAGCTTTTGCAATGACGGCCTAGCCGATTGCCATCTTGGCTGTTTGTGAATTAATCTTGCCGCCTGATTCTGAACCATTTGTAGGCGGCTAAGCAGGACCTGAGGTAATCCGATATAAAGGAAATTAGAAAAATCTAGGCGTGAAGCACCAGTGCGATCAGTACCTGGACGAGGAATGCTTGAGATAGCAGATAAGCAATCTTCCTAATTTTGCGCAGTTGGAAGAGGCTAGTAGAGACCACTGCCCCCACATGACCTCTAAGTAAAAGATCAGCGTCAATGACCACCCCAAAGCTTTTCACTGAGGGGGAAGGGATCCTAGTTTGCCCGGCCAAAAATGTGGTCGCCAGTAAGCGGCACTGTTCCCGGGAAGCACCAGTTCCGTGTTACCTGGGTTAAGTTTTAGCTGGTTAAGATCCATCCAATGCTGAATATGTAGCATCGTAGATTGGAACTCAGCGGCGGCATTAGGGGAATCTAGGGGGAGGATGATCTGAAGGTCATCAGCATAATTAAAGACCGTTATTCTTTTGGCTTTCAGTGAGTGGATCAGAGGCCGGATATAAAGGTTGAACAACAGTGGGAAGAGGGACGAGCCCTGCGGGACCCCACACGAAGTGGACAATTTCAGGGCAGTAAAGGCACCAAGACGTACTGCTTGGGATCTGCCTGTGAGAAAGGACTCTATCCACTTAGCGGCCGGACCATGTATGCCTGCTTGTTCGACACGGTACAACAAGATGTTGTGATCGACCGTGTCGAACGCTGCAGACAAGTCCAGGAGCACGAGGGCCTGGGGACCCCCCTGTCCGCGTTTGCTCTCAATGTGTCCAATACCGCCAGAATGACTGACTCCGTCGAATGAGCTGGCCGAAAACCGGCTTGGTCAGGCTCTAAAAATCCTGAGTTTTCGATGAAGTTGGAGAGAAACCTCACCACATGGGCCTCCAGGATTTTAGCCAAATAGGGGAGGATGGAGATAGGGCGATAGTTAGAAGGGTTCGAGGGATCTGCCCCAGGTTTCTTTAAAAGAGGGACTAACGTGGCATTTTTGAGGGCACCAGGAACTTCGCCCTTACTAAGGGATTAATTAAGAAAAGGGAGGATGCTGTTAGGTAGGGCCGAGAAAATGTCCCTAAGGACAAAGGGAGGGCAGCAGTCCTTTGGAGAGCCCAAGGAGTGTGTTGTGGCATATCTCCGTAAAATGATTCAAAATAGATGGGTTACTGAAAATCTCCTCTAGGGATGCTGTGTGCGCAATAGGGGGAATACTAGCCCGGATAATCGCAATTTTCTCCACGAAAAAGTCGTTCAACGAGTTGCATAACTCTTGAGTGGGGGCCTGGCTAGGTAATATTCTATCAATACTGCTGAGATCGTTCACAATCTTAAAAATGTCCCTAGATTTATTAGGGGCAGTGAGTATTCTTGCTCAGACATACGCTGCTTTAGCGGACAGTATAGAGTTCTTATAGTCTTTGCGGGCTGACAGATAGAGCACTCTGTCTTCCCTGGAGTAGCAGCGTCTCCACTTCCTTTCTATTTGGCGGAGTTATAATTTCTGATCTTTCGGGTTCACTGGTGAACCATTTGTGACCATCAAAGTGTCTGGCACATGAATATTTGATAAGAGGGGCGTGCTTGTCACTAGCCGCCAATAGCCAGTTCACAATATCATTCATGTTCCATAGAGTTTGCGTTGGAGTTAGGGTCGGTAGTGGGTAGGGAACTAGCTAAAGAGTTAATGAATCCCTGAGTGTCGAGTGTTCTCCACTGTCGGGTCAGACCTCCCACCCCCTTGGTGGGCTTGGCCCTACCATGAAAGGTGGCTGTAAATTCGATCAAATGGTGGTCAGACCAGATGCAGGGGGGGATCAGTGGAGTTGACAGTGTAACATTGTGAGACCAGATTTGGTCTAAGGTATGACCCTTGGTATGGGCGGGGCCGATAGGTGCGGAGTCATGTTTAAGTTAGAAAGCAGATCAGATAGTTCTACCGCCTGTGGCCCACCACCTGCGTCATTGAACCAGTAATTTAGATCTCCAATCAGTAGGACTCTAGCATGGTTGATGATAAGATTCGCCATCTGTTCACTAAGGGAGAGGGGGAAGAGAGGCATGGCCTGTGGGGGACGGCGGATTAGTGCGAGTGCCAAAGATCCTGAATTAGTGTAGAAATTAATAACAATGTTCTCCGCTTTGGGCAGCATCAATGAATTCATGGCACTGAACCTATGATTTTTGTGTATAACGGCAGCAACCCCCCCTCCCATCTTCCCTGAGGGCCGGTTGACATTCAGGATGTAATAATCTGAGGGAAGAGCTCCTAAGATATCAGGTGTAGAGTCCTGGGTAAGCCAAGTCTCCGTAAGTAATAATACATCTGGTTTCTCTGATATCAACAACAGGAATATATCTATTTGGTGATTCACCAAAGAGCGTGTATTGAGGTACAGAACCCGGAGAGTGGTCAAGTTAACTGTATGGTGAATAATTAGTAGTTTTACAGGACAGTCTCCTTCTTGGGAGCATCATTTGGCATTTTTTAATGGGCAGTTCCAATATTATATATTTTGGGGCAAATTCATCATGGTTTTGCTTTGCCTTTGCGCCATGCAAGGGGGTGCAAGAGCAACGCAAAACCTAAGTGAGATTTGTCAAGCCACGCAAGGCCACCTTGTGTGGCCCTGAGTGGCTTGATAAATCTGGAGTAATGCAATGTAGCGCAAATCGCTGCCTTGTGTTACTTTGCCCCAGGGAGGCGTTGCATGGGTGAAAGCATGGGTCTTTCCACGCATCCACCCATGGAATTTGGCACATTCTCAGATTAACTATTAGGGGTAGACATGGGAATGTGTCAAAATGCTACGCCTCCCCAGGTGAGTCCTAACAAGGAGAAATATCTGTATTTTTCCTCTTTGTTTCCTCTTTCTAGGTGTGCTGTAATCTGCAGCTCACATAGAAAGAGGAAAATGACTCTCAGGATTGTTTTTGTACACAAAGATGCCTTTTCCTGCACAATACCAATCCTGCCTACAACGCGGGCACCCAGTCAAAATGGCACTAGGAGGCCTGCATTGGCGCTAAGCAACCAAAAGTGCTCCAACGCTAGGTAAGGACAGGAATGTGCTGTATAATGTTAAATACGGCACACTCTTGCCCATTCCCTTTCGGACAGAGGAGCAAGGTGGCTTGCTGCATTGCACTGCATGAATGATAGCTAAATTTGCCCCATAGTTTTAATCACCCGGAGTTTCAGATATTAGGCTGAAATTTAGAATCAATTGCAAAACATAATAAATTGCATCTGTCAGGAAACACATGACAGTCTAAGTAATTAAGAAGGGGACTGCTGGCTGTAAGTGATTGATACTTGCAGAGCTAAGTGTTATAAAAATCCTCATTAACACAAACAAGCTATTAATGCAAGGCTGGTACTGCCTTTATACTAATTACCACTAGTAGTATTTTGTGTGTCCTCATTCCATGTGTGTCTTAATTGGTGTCCTTGAATTCTGAGAGTGAATAGCAATGTGTGTGTGTGTCCGTGAAAGTGATCATGACCAGACGGTGGGAAGATGAAGCCTGGTCTAGAGATAGTACTTGACACTGTACCTAGGTGCTTAAAGTAAAGGAAATAGTCTCCTGTACCTAACTGGACCATCTTTGGAGCCTTCCTCAAGAGTTAAAAGCATACTCCAACAGAACCCATTCGTCTGAACAACAAACTTGCATCTAACACATATATGAGGCACCATGTGGTTGGAATTCAAGCTCACATCAGCAATCTATTTCAATGACACTCTAAACCCATATTCACCCAACCCCTCTCAATTAGACTGATTTAAAGGGGTGCTATGGACAATAATAACACACCACAAGTCTCAGCCTGGGCAATGTGCCTGAAGCTGACAGCTCTATAAGCCATATTAATAGTAATACAATGTTAAGAAACATAACATTGCCTGTTTGCTATGCAAAGTTTCTCTCTTACCATCCTTTTCCCTCCCTGAAAGTGGGTCTACAAGCCAAATGTGGAGTGACAGTTGTTTCAGCGCAAAGGTTGCCCACTCTTTATTCATCACAAAAGTCACAGACACTTATGAAATACAAGGTATGAAAATGCACTTAGCACATGATTTATGTATGGTTTAACAAACTAATGTAAGTGTTGCACTTGACATTTATTAAAGAGTGCTTTCATTGTAGGATTAGATAACTTACATAAATGTCTTGCCATAATTGTGACAAATAAAGAATGAAAATGTGACCAGCTATAGTGAAGAAAAGCTTCAATTCTATAAAGGACACAGAGGCAAGGATTATGCAAATTCTCACTTCACTTTATTACAAACTAGCAGCCCGTCCCGACGTTGTCCGGGTATGAATTGCTGCCGGCCAGTAGTATATTGTTTTGTAGGATTTCGTTTTGATAGCATTTCTTATCTGTGACAGGCCTGTGAAACGCTCCGCCTTACAGTGCACTGCTGATGGACTTAAGAGTGCGTGTTCAGTAGTGTGTGAACTCGAGTTTCCCTACTTTATTTTTCCTTGCAATATTATATAGCGCAAACTCGACAACATGGCATGAGCACAATTTACATTACAGAAGAACACATTCATGTGTGGTAGGCACGGTGAGACAAAGCAATTTGCCTGGAATCACAGGATGTTGAGCTGATGCCGAGATTCGAACGTAGCTCCCCAGCTCTAAAGTTCGCAATTCTAGAACTTTTGGCGGGAGGTGTGTCTAAAAGCGTATGTCGGTGCTGGCCATCGATGAGAGAGACCTGTGCATTTTTCAAATCGGTGGTGAAAAAATATGAGTATGTTGCTGTAGATGTAGGCCGCCGTGCCACCAATGTACTTACCCATTATTCCGAAACTTTCTTTCCGCATACCATCACTCCGCATACTTTCATTACAAAAGTACCATGACTCCGCAATGCCATTATAACGCATGGCATTACATTTTATATGCTTTTACCACGCATACATTTACAACGAAATTTGTTGTAAATGCATGAATGGTAAAAGCATGTTTTTTTTTTAAATGTTTGGCTAAGGTAAGTATGGGTATAGGGGTATATGTTTTGGGGTACTGAAGAATATGTTTTGAGATGTTTTGGTATTTTAAGGGTTCAGATATAGTTTTGGGATATGGGGTACAGGAGTAGTTTTAGGGTTTAGGGATAGGTATGGGTTTTGTGGTACAGGGGTATTTTTAGGGTTGAGGGCTAGGTTTGGGTTTTGGGGTATAGGGGTATTTTTAGGGTTCAGGGGTAGGTTTGGGTTTTGGGGTACAGGGGTATTTTAAGGGTTCAGGGCTAGGTTTGGGTTTTGGGGTACAGGGGTATTTTTAGGGTTCAGGGCTAGGTTTGGGTTTTGGGGTACAGGGGTATTTTAGGGTTCAGGGGTAGGTTTGGGTTTTGGGGTACAGAGTTATTTTTATGGTTCAGGGCTAGGTTTGGGTTTTGGGGTCCAGGGGTATTTTAGGGTTCAGGGCTAGGTTTGGGTGTTGGGGTCCAGGGGTATTTTTAAGGTCCAGGGGTAGGTTTGGGTTTTGAGGTACAGGGGTATTTATAGGGTTCAGGGCTAGGTTTGGGTTTTGGGGTACAGGGGTATTTTTAGGGTTTAGGGATAGGTTTGGGTTTTGGGGTACAGGGTATATTTATAGGGTTAAGATGGGTTAGTCTTTAAGGGTGTTGGGGTATTTTAAGGAGTAAGGGTGGGTTATGATTATGGGTTGCAGGGGTATTTAAAGGGAGCAGGGTGGACACCCGGAGCTGGAATGTACAGAACCTGGGACGAAAAAACGATGAAATATTGGGCACAACGCTCGCTTTTTTTTCCGTAATCCCGCGCCCCGCACACGCCCACGCCCCCAGCACGCGCCCAGAGCACACGATATGAGACATGGCATGAAGGGCAGAACGTACCACACGCCCCCAGCGTTTGTCACGCCCCCAGCACACGCCCACAGCACAACGCAGACACGCCCACAAGGGACTACTTTGCTGGCACGGTTCTTTTACCTTTTAAATGTATATGGTGGGTGTCTGCATAGCCTATGTCCTTCTGCTGCAACTGCCCTTTCCAACGCTGTATTGGGTGTTGTGATTGGTGCTGTGGTTCCTGAGATTACCCGCCTCAAAGGTTTGGGCTCTCTCTTTATTATATTAGTATAGATTTTCAAAACAGAAGACATTTTCTAAAGTCAACAAGGAAAGAAAACTACTGTTCCCAGAAACCCTAGTGAACCATGTCAAGGCATCTTGTAATCCACACAACTGGTGCCAATATAGTCTGTTTTCTGTTTTCAGGGCTCCCACTTTCTTCTCACGAACCATGCTCAACCGGAGTCATTATGCGTCTTGTTTTGATCCATCATTTCTTGGAAAAGAGGAAACCCGTAAATGACAATTCCGAACAAGTCTGTCAGTATCAAGACCTCTAATAGAATTAAAACACAAATTGCCATAATCAACATATGAACCTGTAAAACATGTGTTTCAACAGAACATCATAATGGCATTGCTTGTATATTTCATAACATTGAACATGAAAACATTACTTAATGCCAACGGGAAGTTTAAGTGTTCAAATTGAACACTGGGTGGGATAATCCTTGCCCCTGTGTCGTTAAAATAATTGAAACTTACCTTCACTATAGCTGAGCACATTTTTATTCTAGGTCAGGACCAGAGGCAAGGATTACATTTACCTTCACTTTAGCTAGGCATATTTTAATTCTAGGTCAGGACCAGAGGCAAGGATTATGCTAGTTTAAAGCTTACTCACCCAACTATGCCAGATCCAGCACTGGCTTAAAATAGAACCTCTTAAAGGAGGAGTCTGAGGACCAATCCACTGCACACATTATGTTCTCCAAGCGAGTTCTGAGGCAGAACACCTTTGAGGACCTCGCCTCCCTCTCACTGAATTTGCCCCAAACTTGTTGATATCAATAACGGCCTTCTGCATAACCCACCGCACCCAGTGGGCTATAGTGGAAGAAAACACCACTTTGTACGGTTTCCTTAAGGCAATGAGGATTTGTCACCTGGAGGTGAACCGCCACCGTCATATTCTCCTATGCTTTGAGGCACTGAACCTCACATAGTTGGGTACATCTGTAAAGGCTGGGTAGGAAATAACACAGGTATAAGACTTGGTCCGTCTACTTACTGTAAATGACACCCCATCTTTGGAAAGCACTCTGCCTGAAAGGTTCAGGGCTCTCACGTCTGACACCAGCCTGCATAAGCCCAGGAAAAGAAGCATAACTTAACCGAAAATTCCTTCCAGGATAAAAACCTATTTGGTTGCTAAGATAGAAGGAGCTTAAGGACTTGACTGACATCCCACAAATCGGCATACCAAGGTTCCGGGGGAAGGGGGAGTCTAGGTAAGCAGCAGATAAAAGGATGTTCTCCCACCGGGCTGCCATCAACTGGAGTATGCCCTGCCAAAATGGCAGACCTGAAGACATTATTAGACCAATAGGCCAACCCTTCCTTAGCCAAAGAGGACACAAAATTCAGGGTATGGACAACTCCTGTGCCCATGGGATCCATACAGCGTTGCAAAGCCCAACACACCCATCACGTCCAGGCTGACCAGTGCTCAAGATGTCCACAGCCTCCTAAAAATTGTTGTCCCATTGGAGGTAGGTAAGGAGTCCTCCTCCTGGTAATTTTCATACTCCATGGCACGTAGGGCTGTGCGTAGCACCAACACTTGGGTACCAGTCCACTATAAGAGGCCCAGGGAGGACAAGGAATACCGGCTGAGCCTAAATTTGGGACACTCCGGGCCAGTGAATGTGGTCTTGGAGTAAGCACAGAGGTTAAGGATGGTCAAATGCTCACAATAGACAGGCACAAGCCCAAGGGACACAAACACCCCACTGGTCACTGGGGACAAGAACTGCCTGCAGAGGTGTCCCAACTGGCCTACATGGCCATGCAAATACTGGCCCTGTAGGTCGTCGTGAAGACGAGGCATACGGACGCCAGAGCGGCGTCAATAGGTAATAATGGGCAACTACAGGGGCATAGCAAGCAGACCGGACAAGTTGCAGCATGACAGCTCCTACAGCACTCAAAACGGGTTTGAACTGCAACAACAGCCAACAAACTGCACTCATATGCCACAATTCAAAAAATTGTTGCTGAGAGCAAGAAAAAGACACTTATCTGGGCTGCAGCAGCGAAGAAAGAGGGAACCCTAAAAATAGAAAATGGACTATATTGGCATCTGTTATGTGGATTAGAAGATGGACTTGACATGGTTCCTTAGGGTTTCTGGGAACAGAAGTTTCTTTCCTTGTTGACTTTAGAAAAGTGCCGCTGTATTGAAAATTTGTAAGAAAGTGAAGTGAGAATTAGCATAATTATAGCCTCAGATCCTGACATAAAATCATCCTTATTTAGTAGAAAATATGCTCAACATAAAGATTAAATGTTACTTTCTAAATGTGTTTGCTAATTCATGTGAATAACATTTAACGAATTGACACTGCGAGTAAACACTTTCTCATATACGTAGATGTAATCCTACTAGAAATAACAATGAATTTAGGTAATGTGTGCATTATTATGCCATTGATTTAAATGTAGTTCTTAGTCATACTTACCATTGAATATTATAATGACTTATTGAATATTACATGTAGCATGAAACCGAATGCATTAGAAATATATATTAATTTGTGCTTAAATGTGCACATGCATATTAAATGTGCACCATTGAAGTTACTGTTTAAATTTGTCCAAAGCAGGTCTGTTTTTCACCATGCTGTATAAAGCTGATTTCATTATCCTGCTAACTCGACATTTCTTGCAGGTATTCACATGCATTGTTAGTGTAGAACAGATACATAACTGTACTAGATACAGGGAGACAGGAGCCTGAGAAAAGGACCTTGATGAAGGTACTCTGCAACATGAAAATTTGTGGATTACAACAGACTTTGCATGTTCCATGTTATAATATACTGTTCTTCTCAGTGAAGACAGGAGAATGGGATTGTTCCACGGCATCGACACATACGGGAGAGGAAGGGGGTCGCAATGGGAGCTACCGGCACAGCACCACTACCCACGCCTAGCGTGTCAGAGAGCCTACTAACCGAGCTGAGCAATAATCAAGGGGAGACAGCAGTGTCGGGAAGGGGGGCGGGGAAGTTTTGGTTTATTGCCTTATTGTTTGGGGAAGGGAAGGGGGGTAGTTATTTTATATATTGTGCACTGCTAGGACACAGTAATGTGATCACCATAGTTACCATGTACGAAAGGGACCAAGCTAGGGTAACGACAAATGCAGTGCTTCAGTTTTGTCTATTTTTTGTTCTGTATACTGACACCCCCAAGGGGTTTGTTACATGATGTATAAAAGGCAATAAAAATTTGTTTAAAAAAAATAATAATGTACTGTTCTCTTTGGACTTGATTCAGACTTCACATATCTCTTTCCTGATGCTGATCAGACCCCTTTACAGATTCTTTGCTGACACTTTCCTTGATCCCACCCTTTCTTGAGTCACTGCTAGCTAACTGGACTTTGAGAGGTTTTATGCCTCAATGCTTTTCCCGATTCTTGCTTATGTATGGCTTAGGCTGATACTTACTCTTGACCCATAAAAGACTCTTGACTGAGCTTCTGAGATGCTAACGTTTTTCTACTTGATGGTCACTCTACCCATGGTATGAGGAATGACGAACCTGCAACAGTTTCACCAGTTTTTTAGTTTTCTAGTTAGAACTGCTTTTTTCTAATGAGTTGCATGGTGCAGAAGTCAATAATGCTTCACTAGCCTGGTTGTAGAAGAAGATGATCACCTCTTGTTTCTTATGTTTTACAGCTGGAGCAGAAACCCAGTGCTACCTGTAGTGACTCAGCCTTCCCGCTCCAGTGGTGTCACCAGCTCAGCTATCACAACCATCATCCAGACTGGAGGAGAATGGAGCACAGGCCTTTTCAGCATCTGCCATGACAAGAAAATATGTAAGGGTTTAAAGGCAAGTTTTTCAGAGTTGGATCTTCCCAGCTGAGTACATATTTCCAAGATTAGGGACTTAGGCAGCCATGGGGAAAGAGAGGCAAAGGGCGAGCAATAATGCAGCACAATGGAGCTCTTAGACAACCAGCTTGCATCACTGCCCAAAACATCCTATAGACCTTTAACGTCAACCAGAATCTAAAACATGGGAAGTAAGTTACTTGCTGAGGTACATTTTGAGCACCCCATAATACATGAAAAGTAGTCAGAGGCCCTCTAACCTACTTGGAAAGCAGGGGATTTCCTGACTGGCCAGCAATGCTCCTGAGTAGTCAGTGCCAGTGGCAGTCACATCACCCAATGCAACAGTAGATGTGTTAAAATGATTTACAGAGAATGGGCCTTTAAAAAGTGAGAATATTAAAGTGGTGAGCGACTCCTCTGGTGTGCCGCCACCCAAACCGTCATCTGCACTGCCTACACAAATGGCGTAGTCCTACCTTGTGTTTACCATGCAGCTCTGCTTCAGGAGATAGGGTGGGGTGGATTGGATGAATGGAATGGAAGTGCAGAACAGGGTGATTTGTAAAGTAGGGTCTCTTAAGCAGAGGCTTGTTGTACACAAGGCTCCCTCGGACAACCTTGAACATCTGCTGCCTTGTGGCTCTACCAACTTACACCTGTGACAAGCCTTTGTTAAACATGCCCTCAGTAAAACTGGCAAAAATAAGTGACACGTTTCCTCTGTTTTACCAGAAAGGCCAAAGTTCTGAAACCAAAGTATGTCAAGTCAAAATGTGTCTCTCTTGAAATGCCCCCTTGGCAGCAGTAACCCCTCATCTTGTCTAATAAGGGATGTATTATAAGACAATTCTTGACTTTCACAGAGAAGCAGCAGGAGGGTTTGATATTCACTAACCCCTTTACTAGTTCTGAACTTGTGACTACACTCAGTTCCTATCCATGCATGTCACAGAACGTGTTACCGGGGAACCTTTGAGTGAATGTGTGCTTTGTTATTCGAAGCAATCCAATAATTTCTGACCAAATAAAAAGCTTCATAATTACATTGAGAAAATATATTTCCCTTGCTCAACTCGATAATACACTCTTCTGTCATACCCTCTGATTGTCAGATCTCCTTGAACTGTTATCATGTTTGGAGGCTTATCACTCAAGAAACTATTATTTAGGATTAAATGCTAATGTAAAATGTTCTACAATAGTTACACAAAATTCCTTTGAAGTACGGCAAAAAATGTTTCCCAGGACCAACGAGTACAATTGTTTATTTATATTTTTATTAGCTCTTAGAGAACCTACAAGTCTTTACTGAAATATCAGATTATCAAGAAATTTTAAAAACATGCTTGGGTATGAGGATTTGTACATCGCAGTTATCACCCGAGGGGGTATCCGGGCGCTAGAACAGATGTCTGGGCCGATCGGGACCTCTAGTTGAACAGCCAGGTCTTCAGTTTCTTGCGGAACTCGAGTAGAGATGGGGAGGTCCTGATGTGATGAGGAAGAGTGATCACAAGCTATTCAACGTCTATGGCATTCATTGTCAGCCATGTTCACTTAGACTTAACTATCTCTTTCGTTTTCAAGGTTTAATATTTTTCTAGCTGCTTATCCTGCTTCATTTTAAACCTATTACGCAAAGGTACGGGGATTAGTTGAATATTATTCTTGCATTATGACAGCACCTGCAAATATCACAGCAATAAATACTAATCTGCTGTGCTTCCTATCATTAACATAACACATTTCCCATATACTGTCCTGAGCAGGTAATTATTGTGTTCTACCAAGCCTTGGCTGGGTTTAACAGTACCTGGACTGCTTGCTTATAATTGAGATATGTGGACAGTAAGCAGGATTGAGGAGCGACCACCTCGAGCTCTGTTACAACGAGGCCACCATGATTACCGGTCAGGCCATGCCCCCAAAAGTAGCCTTTTTAAATATGCCTCAGGCCTGCCATTACAGCCTGTGTCTAGTTTTTTAACTGTCATTTCCACCTAGCAAAATGAACGGTTTGCCTGTTCTGATATACAGAGACACAAGAAGCTCCAGAGGCCAACTGACCTCCTGAAACTGGACCTATCTGGGCCTGCAACTGGACCTGCCTGAGCCCTGCTGGACCCTGCTAGAGTGAGTCCCTGATCCCTAACAGGCGCCACCCCAGGTCCGGCCCCTTGGTTGGGAACAGAGCACTGCTTAATTTGAGCCTGTGGATCTGGTGCCCCTCACTGGCACTTAAGCATCATCACCGGCGCTTATGACAGTCTGACACTTGGTGCAACTGTCTGTTTAATGTACAGATGAACACAACAACAGTTATTAATAATTTAGTATACATTCAAAATAATGACTAATAATTGCCACCCAAGCCAAAACTCATAGCTTTATGCTCGTGGAATAGTCTGAATTGTCACATTTGTAGGAGTATGATTGCTAGTAGTTGTGTTGGTATGGTTATTGGCAGTGCTGGCTCAGGCAATGGGATTGTGCAGGCTGCAGTGGCTTCCTGACAAGGGCCCTGGCACATATTGTTTTTTTTACAAGTTAAGTACTCGAACAGAGGGCACTCCTCTAAGAAAAGGGGTGAAATCCTGAGATTTTGGGCTCCTCCTGACCACGAATGGGCCCATTTATTCTGAGATTCTTGCCGACTGTGACAACGCCAATGCCCTTTTTTTGATGCACTAGCTATACTCTTGGATATTACACAAGTTATAGCTTGTGAAATCATTGCATTCATTTAAACACTTATGGAATCTAAAATTAAATTATTTGCCAGGACATAGTGCAGGGTACAGTGGCAAGTTATAATTGATGTAGTGTGGGGAGTGAGGTGACAAGACTGCTTATGGAAGTGCTCGAGTGATATTGATTTAAAGGTGGTGTGTAAGTACAAATGTGAGTTATAAATATGACATGGTAATATGAAAGTGGTGTGAAATAATACATTCACTAGATAAGTATAACTTTTGAATTTATGGTTGTGTAGTGTAAGGTGTGTTTGGCAAAAATAAGATAGAAATAAGTGCGTGTGTGCTGCAGAAATCATACATGCAAGAGATAACTATACCTTTAGAATTTCTAATGTTTGTGTATGTTTAAGTTGGGTTTCTATGCCAAACTAAAATAGAGTGTGTTACTGAGGGTGTAAATGCCTATGCTGCACATCATCTTTCAGTTTCGCCTGCAATTTTCACTTTGTTACTTCAGGCTCTCATAGGGATTACTTCAATTTCTTGGTTCAGCACACTCTGGTGAATCCTAAGTTCACTCAAAACCGTATTCATCCTGGGGTCCTACTTTTATCCCTAACATCACTAGCAACATTTCTGACTGTTCCAGAAATCCTGGGACCTCTCTGAAACCTATTTCAAGAGAGGCCACTGACAACTTATCAAATATGAGTTACGTCAGCAGCTACTTGTATGAAGGCTTCTACCGTAGGCACCTTTTTGTCACAACTGCACTTCTGTCTATCAGTGCCAGTTTGTCACCTTTCCTGCTCCCCAAATACCCAAACATGTCATTGTCGACTTCACAGAACTTGAATGCTGCATGCTGTGCTTAATTTGAGCTGGTGTTTGCAGGTGGGGCCTACCACCATGTATATTTTAAGGATTTTGGGGACCCTGGGACAAAGAATTTTGGGGACCCTGGGACAAAGGATTTTGAGGTCCCCTGTTTGGAACAGGTTTGAATTCATGATCCATTTTCAACTCTTTCATGCCGCCTTCACCGGCACACCAATGACAAGCAACTCAGCTATTCGTGCACAGAGTTCAAAAGGCTGACAGTGGTACTTCAGGGGCGTGCCACGCCCCTGAAGTACCACTGTCAGCCTTTTGAACTCTGTGCATGAATAGCCGAGTTGCTTGTCATTGGTGTGCCGGTGTGCCGTTGGTATTATCTGTATCTGCAACGAAGATGGATTGAATGAGTGTAGTGTACGGCGATCTTATATTAGGTATCTGGACCCTCGAGGCGGCATTTTAACAAAACTGGGATATTCTGTGACTGAGCAAGGACCTGTTTTCCGTCATTATTTTCATGGACAGGATTGCCCTGTGAAGGCGCTTTGAATAGCATTTGGACGGATTTATCAGCTTGTTGTCCTCTGCCACTTTGAGTTACTGTTGGACAGTGAGTATCCACACCAGTTGGGGATAACCTTCATCAATATATAGAAGAAGTCTGGTTCCTTATCCTTAAGGAGGATTGCCCTTCCCCCCCCTCCCTTCCCTCCTTGTCCTGACGAAGACCCTCGTCGCAAGGGGAACCTTCCCTGCATCATATTTTGGGTTAAAACTTAGACTTCTACCTCACTCCACCAGCTTCTACCGCTTGCATGATGTACACAGCTGTCTGAGAAGCATGGTGTTTTAAAATGTTTTTTGTATTGATTCATACATTGTGTGTGACCCTGAGATCAGGGGATCATCCAGAAATTTTGTTGGGAACATAAAATAATTGCATTTATTGTTCTTTTTTCATTTAAGATTGTTTGTATATCCTCACTATACACTCTCACAGCACAACCCCCCTCCCTCCTACCTCCCCTTTTCTTTACATATGGGTAATTATTTACAACAAATTGAAAAAAGGCATCTGTTTTAATGTGTAGCCATTTAGCATGGTTTTCAGTACATTGTGAATTAAAACATTGTACATCAGATTTGTCTTGGTTCTTGTATGTATGTACAAATTTGTCCTTTTTATTCGCTGTAATCTTTTTCCTTTTTTTCCCAGTCTGGGACCACTCTGTCTATAACGCTTGATTGTTTCTAGGCTGGATAAGGATTATGTGAACATTCTTTATCTTGGTCTTCCAGAGTATTTGCTTACCAGTCTTCAGGTAGTGTAAAATGCTGCAGCCAGGGCTTTTCTTTGTCTTAACCAGTTTAACCATCAATTGTTCACCATAGAAGTATGGAGAAGCTTGAGAAATTCAATATGTGCATAATGAAGTAAATATAAACGGCAAAGATATGATAAAGACATTTTATTTACTGAAGGAAAAAATATTGTGAAAGCAGGTGGAAATCTGGAGATCACTTTGAGGCCTTTCTACAATACTTTGTTCCCATTGTTAAATTATACATTGGAAAAGTTGGAATACTTTTATACTAAGCTTCAGTGACAAAGGGGTAATTCAGGAGCATTAATGAGCATTATTTTAGAAGCACATGACTTACACACAAATACAGACACACACCAAAAGTATCTTTTTCACATTCGGAAACATGTAGGCATGCGTGCACCCTAGATGTATCGTAGTGCCTTACTTAAACACAAATTGATCCTGTATCAGTAGTACAGAAAGTATAGGAAAACTAACTAGTAAGTCCAGTCTAGCAGGATGTACGGAAGAATCTGTGCATCATGTATTTATTAAAAGAAAGAATAGTGCAGGTAGAACAAATGTGCAAATCCAAAATCTTTCCAACTCTGAGCAATCATAATGTTAAGACAGTGTGTATAAGTCACCATTGCATGTGGATATCATGCAACTGTGCGCCCTTTACATCAAACATATATATAAGTACCAATGGAAGGTATGTGAATAGCAAAAATGTCATAAACGGTGTACTTGTTTCAGCATACTGTGCACAATGTGTATATACCTTTGTGTGTTGGCCATGATGGCACTCATCTGCAGTACCGTAAAACAATCTGAAGTAACACATTTCTGGAAAACTCACAAAAGATGATAAGAGGAAAGCTTGCAAATAGTCTACACCACTGGTAATTACTCTGGGTAGCATTCCAACCCATTATCGTTGGTCTACTGTGCCACTCCAGACAGACGGTAGGGATCATGCTTTGCAGAATGGTAACTAGAACAGTCCCTCCCGAACAGCTAGGTGAGGCCTTCTGCAGAAGGGAACACAAGCAAACAAACTCTTGTTAGCACTTGTCACTGAGGTAGATCTTGGTTCCAGTGGCACAACTTTCCGGCTCACAGTACATCCTTGGTGTTCACTGCCATGTTGTGAATGTCTTTGCAGTCTGCACGAAATGAGGGGGTCACAAACACAAATAGTTTTTAATGAACTGCAAAGCGTGGCTAGGTTATACCTTGCACAAAGCCAATACATTAGTAACAGATCCCATAACAAATTGCTCCAGGGAACAAAAAGCAACGACCACCCACGTTCCAAATAATCCTCTGTGTAAACCACAGTGAATAAGCAATAAACAAATTATTGTTTCCGAGCACAACACAAACAGAATCTTTTAGAATATATTAAGTCAAAGAAAAAAGATAATCCAAGAATATATCTGATTTTCAAAAATTCAAACAGTGAATTCTTTTATTTTTCTTTCTTTTTTCTTCACAATTGCAGAGATGTCAAAGAGTGATGATTCTTGTTGATAAGTTGATTGAAATCATAAATAATGTAGCCAGAAAGCCAACACGTGTACATATATATATTGTTACTCTTCAACGCATGTCGCAGAGAAAAAGAAAAGAGAAAATTCTAAGTTTAAGGAACAATACCAACACTACAGGCTACCACAATGGATAAAGTACACCCATTATACTACAAATTCATTTGATTCTAAAGAGCAAATGATGGGCCCGATTTCGCACACAAAAACAGGCACCAATCAGATAGTTAGGAAGCCAGTCCTAGTACGTCCACAAATAACAAATAATTCAATTACTCACCACAATTAATCTTCATGATAGAGTTCACCACATTCCAAGTATAACCTGTCTGTGGCCCCATACAGCATGAAACTAATGGGAAACGGAAAAACAGAAAAATATATACGAAGATCTTCAGTTAGAACTATTATTCACTCTTACTATATTCTCAAGAGCAGTTTTCATTGGTTCCTCATAATGAGAGATCTCTTGATTACAACCAGCCTTCCAAATCAATCAATAATTAAAATCTGTATACCTAAGTATAATCGATTTTCCTCATAAAAGTCACGTATCAATCAGTCGTCTATTCCAATATTTGGCAGCTATCTAAAAAAAAGAGAATATAGCCATAATTTCTAATCCAATACACAAACTCATACATATCAGAATTTATCAGATATAGACTCTAATGAATACATTCATGCACAAATGAGATATTCATCTCACTTAATCTCAATATATTTTGCAATAAAATTAAGATGCAGGGAAACTAGAGGAATTTAAGTCTACCAAGGCCTATTCAGCTTTAGATGAGCTCACCCAGATCAAAGGTCAAGTTACCTCAAAAAGGACTAGAAGTCAGATCCAATCCAAAGGGAAATAAGTTCATTTCTGAAAGTAAAATGATAATATTTAATCACTATGAAAAAAATCACTATGAAAGAAATCACAATGAAAAAATACGATTATCGGTCATATTCCATAAAAGCAGCGATTCCAATATTACGCATGTTTCTAGGTCATACATCATACTCAATCCCGTATATTTAGTGTGAATGTTACTCTCAAGTTTTAATATCCCAAGGCGGGCTAAAATGTAATTGCACAGCTCATTATATTCATTACAGGATACACTCTCCAATAAGTGCACAAGACATAAATCTGAAGTAAAAAGAACCGTGGCAGAGTTGTTGGTTCATTTTTCCACTATCTATTGACACAACGAAATATCCACAAACGGCACCATTTTCGAGTTGTAAAATGCGCCTACTATCCAATATATAGTGAAAAAAAATACACTGTCTGTAACTATCTCTTTTCCACATATAAACGTAAATGTGAGAGCACTTAATTTGCATTAAGAACAAAATAAACATAACCCAGGCAGCCAAATTATGTGGAACCATGATATAATCATAAACATCGATATTTACGAAATGTATAATTACATTCTTGTAGGTTACCAAAAAAGTATGGTAACTATCACTACCTATATGGAATCCAGCCAATGCACAGTCATACAAAATAAATACAAATTCATCACTATGATATACATTCCAAAATAAATTTGTTTTGGGAATAGCAACATCATTATGCAGAATAAAAGTCACATTGACCATTGTATGTACTCCATATTCTATTTGGGTCTAGAAAACCAAATAGCAGCTAGTATTAGAGACTGCATAGTTCTTAATTTGAAAGGGAAAAATACAGTAAGAGGAGAAAAGAGATAGAAATACCGAATTACACCACCGTGTACAGCAATAATCTTGCGTTCAATACATGATATCAATCAGTGTGGAACTTGAAACACAAAGGTAATTCAAATATATGTTAAGATTATCGATTGAAATTCACTAAATTACCAATCATACAGCCAAAAAGCATCAAAAAGTTTTTGTGCCGCTTTCCAACTTGAAAAGGAGGCAAGGTGGCCGCTGACTGATTGCAGCGGACAGTCGCAACTAGCTCACCCTCTTCTCAAAGAAGAACCCTGACCACAGGAATGCTGGAATGATTGGAGTTATCGAGCTTTCCTACCTTGTTCAAGAGCTGGGCCCTTTTCGGTGGCTGTGTAGAGTTAAGTCTGCATTTAAAAGCCGGCTCCTGCATTCTTTTCCGTGGAAGCTCCATCGCAGCAGAGGCGGCAGCATAATGGCACCTAAAGGAGTTAGGCAGCAGAAGGATGTTGAGGCCCCGAAGCGTGCACCGGCAGCGAGCAGCGGCAAGGACATCCCAGTAGCTGTAATCCCGCGCACATCATTCCTGCAGCGGAAAATCCTTGGGAGATAGCCGGAGATGTCTTGTGGTAATGGCGGCGGAACTGAGCAGCGCACCGCGAAAGAAAGGGTTGTCGACTCCAGTAAGGACAGCGCTAGCACCTGCATCCCACCAAAACAGACAACAAGAGAATCCAGGGACCCCAAGGATCTGGCACTGCGTCAATCGACCTTGAAGGTGTCCTTTTCTGTCAAAACCCGGAGGTCTCGGCTGCTGCGGAAGACACGGCAGAGAGCGAGGCATCTCTGGTAGGAGACGCCGGAAAAGTGGTTGCCGGGCAACAGCCACGGCAGGATCAGAGTAAGCACACTGACCGGACCCCAGCTCGCACAATCGAGGCCGAGGCAGAGGAAAAGCATGATTGCAACGAAGCCCCGAATCCCTGAATCTGCAAGGATCTCAACAGCAGAGCGCAAGTAAGGGGGCAGACAACAATGTGAGGAATGACCAAGACCTACTGAGCCGTTATGGAGGGGCTAATGGAGCTCTCATAGGAGAATCACGATCCCCAAGGGGTAATAACCAATCAAGGAGAAGGGCAATCGGCGAGGCAGTGATGGCGGTGGGAGATGGGAGGAATGCCCCAGCTTTTGACGGGGGGTCCCTGGCACCCCTGAAGGTGATTGCTTCTATTCAGTAAATGAAGACTCTGATTCGTACCTCTCAAGTGATGGGTCAGATGAGAGTTTGTCTATTAGTTCAGATTCTGAATCTGCAGCGAAGTCATCTGTCCAGAGAGCCCCACCAGGGCACAAGAGTTGCCAAAAAATCAAAAAGAGGACCAAATCTAAAACAAACTCCTCACATAGTCCTTCAGTACAAGTCTCAAATACGAATCTATGTTGGGACTATTCGGCAACCTCTCTTTTATATCATGAGGATGCAGGGGAGGGCTTGCAAATGGAAGGCGAGAAACCTGATAACTCTCCTCAAGCCACTTCACTTGATTTATTATACACAACCCTGAAACATATGCAGTCTGAAGCTAGATCAGAGAGTCGTAGAGCTAAGCTGGCAGCAAAATAAATTCAGAGCTCCATGAGAAAAATGAACAAACTATACGAGGAGATGGCAGACAGGGTCACCCATGTGGAGGAGTGGACTGGAAGGTTGGAAGATGATGTTAGTCGATGGCAGGTATTCAAAGAGGCGCAGGAGAAGATCTCTGAGGATTTGCAATTAAAAATCGAAGATTTTGAAAACCGCCAGTGGCGAAACAACATAAGACTCTTGGGAGTGGTGGAAGGACTGGAAGGACAGGATGTGAGGACATATGTAATTAACTTGTTCAAGGGAGCTTTCCCTGATGTCACAACCTGGAATTGGGAGAGTGAAGTCCAGAGAGCGCACCGCTTCCCGCTGGTTAAAAGAAAAACTTACGGGACTGCGCAAGCTACAAAACCAAGAGCAATTCTTGTATATGTTGGCAATTTTCTTGCTAAGCAAGATATTATGGATAAGGCAAGGCCAGAGGTAAGGCGTACATTCGAGGGGGTTACCTTTTTTGCATGCCCAGATTTCTGTCACGCCACGGTGGAGAGAAGGTGAAGGCTTAGACAGTTGATTCCGCCACTCCAGAGTTTAGGGCATGAGGCATACTTACTCTACCCAGCAAGGCTTAGGACTATTGTTAAGGGGCATGTGAGGATGTTTTCTTCAGAAGTTAAGGTCCAGCAGTGTATTAATGAGCTATGGGAGCAGAAGGGTGGCTAGGTAGGGTGGGGGGTCATTCATATAGTGTATTTATATCTTTATTTCTTCATTGAGAGGGCAGGGGATTCAGGCTACACAGGAGGGTTAACACGGGAGGAGGGTGAGTTGCGGCTGCTGCACTCAAAAAGCTGTCACACATAGGTCATGAGTGACCTATTTGCCTGTAGGGGGGTGGGAGGGATGGGAGGGGCGAATGGGTAGTTTTAACAGGGGGAAGGGAAGGGGAAGGGGGGCTGGGAATGGGGGAAGAATCGAGGGCTTCTCGGATTGGCACAGCACTACAAAGGTACACAATTAGTAGTAGCAGATTATTAACACGGAGGCAGATAACTTGGGACACAAAATGTAGCATTGAAGTTAATATTTCAAATGTTCCAAAAAAAGAAAGAAACAGGGGAAAAAGTTTGTGGCAGACATGGATGGTCGCCAGTATGATGTGTTCTAATGTATACTAGAATTGCCTCTATCAGTATGTGGTTTAAATAACCACGCGAAAAGGCAGAAGGTGGCAGCAGCATTATGGTTAATGCAATTAGATTTCCTTTGTCTCCAGGAGACACATCTAGAAGGGACAAGGGCTTACATAATGGAGCAATTAGGTTTTACTCTTTTGGCATACTCAAGGCAGGGGACCGGGACCAGAGGAGTAGCTATTATGGCTAAAAAAGGGATGTTGAGGTTTTTAAAAAGAAGGAAGTTCAGTGTGGGAGATGGGTATTAATAAAGTGTCAAATAAATAACCAGGTAGTTACTATTGGAACAGTATATGGCTCGACTGAAGATGATCCATACGTGTTTGATTTTCTAGATACTGAGTTGGCTTCGTGGCCAGAATCAATTATTCTCTGTGGGGATTTCAATATAAATAGTGTGGAGGGACTAGGCACACAACATGGGCAGGTGTACCAAGGTCGAAAGAAGAGAGTGCATTGTCAGTTTGCAACCTGGTACAATACAATGCCCTTGTTGATGCCTGGGCAAGATTAAATCCCACGCACAATGGTGTCACTTTCTATTCTGCCCCGCATAAGGTCTGTGTGAGACTTGATTATTTTTGTATCTCTAATTCCATACTCACTAAAAGTAAAATAGAGAAGTTTCCCCAATTGATTTCTGACTGCAACCCGTTAGAAACACTAGGAGGAAATAGTAGAATATATACTTGGACGTTTGAAAGAAAGTTGTTGATGGATGAGGGCTATGTGGCGCATATGAATACATTGATAAACTCCTATTGGCAAATCAATAGGGGGAGTGCGAACACAGCCTCTAGCTGGGATGTGTTTAAAGCTGGGGTTAGAGGTGAAACACTAAGCTACAGTATGTATAAATAGAGGACAGAAAGAGACAGGGTCAATACTTTGCTAAATGCAGCATCAGACGCAGAGAGGGAGCTATGTACCACAACGTGTAATGGGGTCCCTTTGGATACAATACTTTCAAAAATAATAAACACTAGAGCTGAGATAAATGAGGGTTTCGCAAACAAGGCTGCTGCCGTGTATTTAACATATAAGGAACAGTGCCATGAAGCGAGCGAGCAGGTGGGGCACACCCTGGCGGTTCACACAAGGCAGAAAGCGGCTTTAGGACAAAGTAAGGAAGTCTCAAATGGTCAGGGAGGGACAACTACTAATGTTGAGGAGATTAGAGAGATATTTAAAGAGTTTTACACTACCCTGTATACTGAGGACCAAACACGGGACCCAGCTGAAACTTATGACTACTTGGGGGGTGTTACGATGCCCCAACTCGCAGAGGAGGATAGAGAAGTTCTTGATGCTCCACTGACCCTTGAAGAGATCATCACGGCTCTTGGCAGCCTTCCTTCAGGTAAAGTTGTAGGGCCGGAACAAATCCCTTTGGAATTTTATAAGATTTTTCAAAATGCGATATAACTTGACCTATTTAATACAATCCTGCAGGCTCAGATGGGACAGTCTGTGCCAGGGTTATGGGCAGGTGCAGATATTGTTGTAATTCTTAAGAAGGGGAAACCACCCTTGGAAACAGGGTCGTACAGGCCCTGTTTCCAAGTGTTCCTTAATGAACGCAGATGCAAAAATCTATTCAAAGGCGTTGGTTGTGAGAATAAGTAAAAGAATAGAGCAATTAGTTAGTCCTACTCAGCATGGATTTATTCCTGGGAAGGGAACTGCCCAACATATTCGAAAAGTTATAACACTATTCGATGCTACAGAAGTCACAGGAGACCCATTGTCGGCTATGTTCTTAGACGCAGAAAAAGCCTTTGACACGGTCTCCTGGGACTTTCTGTGGGCAGTCTTAAATCATTATGGTATTGATGAGAGATTTATTAAGGGAATTCAGGCACTCTACCAAGCACCTACGGTGAATTAATGGAGGCTATTCTTCAGCAGTGTCTATTGCCCGGGGCACGCATCAGGGGTGGCCGTGCTCTCCGTTGTTATTTGCCGTATACATAGATCCCATAATTCGTAGATTAGAAGCAAATGATAGGATTCCACCGGTTAGGGTGCAGGGGCAAGTGATCAAAACCCTAGCTTACTCAGATGACGTTGCAATTATGACTCCCTTTCCAGCTAATGCCATCCAGGAAGTAGAAAGGGAGGCAGTATTTTTTGGCAGGATCTCGGGCTATGCGCTGAACGAACCCAAAACACAAATAATTAAAAACAATCACGTAGACTGTGATGATGGACGGGTAGTTCAATCAGCAGTATATCTGGGGATACAAATTACGGTAGATTTAGAGAAACTGGTAGAACACAACATCGGTTCTATACTGGTAAAAACTAAGACGGATCTTGACCGGATACACAAACTACATCTCACCTTGGTAGGGCGCACTCATGTAATAAAGATGATCATCTTACCTAAGTTTCTTTATCTCTTCAGGATAATACCAGTGACCCTCAAAGGTAAATGGTTTGTTGCTATTGAGCAACTCATAAATATATTTATCTGGGCACAGGGTATAACCAGGAAGGCATTTCGGTTCTTGACCCTCCCAAGGGATAGAGGAGGATGGGGAGTCCCCGATTTCAGACTGTATTATTGGGCTGCGGCCATTCAATATATGGGCGGTCTGATGGGGGGAGACACTTCAGACCTACAAATAAGGATAGGATCATCTGACATATATGCAATTCTCATGGGAGAGAGTGCAGAGAATTGTTTTTTGAAGATGTCAGATCGGAATTACTTCAAAAGGACTAGGTTCAAGACGCTTAAGGCAGCATATAAAATTTGGATATCACTCTGTAAAAAGCTGGGGCTTGGAAGGTTTAATGCTTAGACACAAATAAATGGAAACACCACTCTTCCCAGAGAGATCTTTGGAGATTCAGTGATGATGGTTTGGGGACAACGGGGGATTAGGAAGTTGGGTAACTTGATGGGGGCAAATGGGGTTTCGCAGTTTCCCGATATACAGCGTTTGTATGATATTCCTAGCAATTGTTTTTTAAAATGTTTGCAAATTCTGACTTATCTGACAAACAAAAAGGGGGGTAACGTTGGATTTGGAAATGTTGGGGTCCTGGATGCAATTGAAGCAGGGACAGATTGTACAATTAGGCGGTTCTATGCAGCTTGGCAGCGCTTAAGTCGGACGACTTGGAAAAATTTGGCGAAAAATGGCTATATAAAATTCAGGTGGGCAGGGAAACGTTTTTGTGCTCTCTTGAGCGGGGGCAAACTCTATTATGTTCTGCATCCTTACAAGCGAAACACTACAAAACAGTATATTTTCTCTATCATACGCCTGCTAAGATTGCACAGTGGGGTGGCCCCCGATGCGACGCCCCATTGGCTGATAGTATACACCTGTTTTCAACATGTCCCCACCTCAGTAATTTGCATAAAGAAATTGAAACTTTTTTGGATTTAACTTTAAGAATCAAAGTCGCACTTACGCCAGCTTGGATTATGCTAGGGGTTTGGGAGGGAGAGCAGTCTTGCTAATATTTCTTGTGTATGGCAATGGCAGTTTTAAGACTTTGTATAGCAACAGCATGGCTGGATAAAGAACCCCCACAATTTCACCTATGGTTGGCTAAACTGCTGGCAATATATAATCTAGAAAAAGGGATATATGACAGGAAAGGGAAAAAAGGAAACATCCTTGGGAAACGTATATGGGAACCTATTATGAAATGGAAAGAGAATAGTTAGGGGATATGTAGAGACAGTGATGATGATGTTGCATTTTCCTTCTTTTTTATTTACATTTCTTAGTATTTATGATTGATTACAAACTTTGTATGCCTTTTTTTTCTTGGTTTAAAATGAAAAACTGTGTATTTGATAGTGCTATGTGTAAAAAGTAAAAAATGCAAATACATTTTTTTAAAAAAGTTTTTGTGCCTAGCTATTACTACATTTGTGCCATTTTGCACTCAGTTTCACCCCCCCATATGAAAACCAATAGACAGAGTACAATACGAAGGGAGTGCCTTTACTGCACCATTGGTGATCAACACAGTGCTAAATTTGGGCACAAATACCATAGATACTACTTTTTAGCTCTTTACATGATACTATCTGGGTCGATAGAAGCATGGAAGTAGGCAGTCCAGAAAGTTATGGTGGTCATTGTTTGTTGATATTATCTATTCTTTGTAAACTCATTCAGCTTAGAGTGCATTCACAGCAGGCACCAGAGGTTAAATTTTCTGTTTTTATGACCATCAACAGGTCTATGTGGTACATTTTGCCTTTTGTGTCTAGAAAGTAAACTTGCGAGGCATCATGAGGAATGTTTGTGTTTGCCGTTGCTACCAGGTTCTACACTGGCACTAAGAACCGGAATCAGAGAGCGATACAGAATTCGGGTAAGATTTTTATTTACTTCTCGTAGAAAGCATAGCTTGTTTGTAGAATAAGATACGTATCTTGGATTTGTTATTACATATCACAAAGTAATAACTGTCTACTCAATATATACGTTTGACATCATTGTATTTAGATGTTATCATGGTGTGTTGAGGTCAATAAGTCCTAGATAGCTGGTGCTAAAGGAGAACAACTGTGTTTATTAGCTTGGCATATATTGAGTTTTTTTTTTACTAATTGGTCCAGGTCTTCAACACACAAAAGGTGTCCAAGATTGATGGGAACTAGAATTCCTGGATGAAATTCAATATCTGGGAACATATTTATCCTCTCCTGTAACTTTAGAGAAATTGTAACAGTTTTCCAATGTATCTAATTTATATGAACAGTATCAACTTAGACAAGTTTTGATTTCACTCATATAAAAGTTGACAAAAAGGCGGCTTGGAAGTTAGACATTAGTTCAGTGTCATTTAACTGATTTTGGGGGTACTGGGCAAGAAATATTTTACGGCCTCTTTTCGGAACAGCTTTGAATTACATTATCCACTTTCTGATAATGCAATATTAACCTCCAGGCTAAAGCCTAAGAAAGAAAATCATAAAGAAGTGAGATAGCAACAAAGTTCCTATTCACAGGGGTCCTTTTGAAGGTGGAGGCACTGGGCAATTGCACACTTTGCCCATGCCTTAAAACGTCTATGCATTAGTTATCTGTTTAGAAGAGAAAATAATAAATTTTTTCCATCCTGCAAATAGATTATTTCCTGTCCTTAAAAGGGATACAATGTCAACCATTCTAAGGGTGGAAACTACTTGCAAAGGGTTTTGGAATACCAACTAGGTTGCAAATGTACAACTTTTCACCACCCTTTGAAGTTGGCCCAAACTCACTAGCCCACAGGTATAAGGATGCCTCTAAGTCTTTGGTATTATGATGCCTTTGAGAGTCTAACCGATTGTCTTTTATGTGTATCTATTCATTTGTTTCTAAAGCAAAGGGAAAGGCAAGATAGTAATCCTAGTAAACACAAGACTTTTAGTATTGCAGTTTCACAAATAAATATAAAATAGCATACATTAGGAATCTAAGCATCATAGGTATCCTTCTATAATTTGTGTGATTTTCCAAATTTCTGACTATTTGAGAAGTACGATAAATTCCATGTACATCGAATCTATATAAATTATATATTCTCATTCATTTTCATATTGCTCTATGCTTATTTGTACAACTTGTAAAGGGGGAAGTAGCGTGTATGTGCTCACATTTTTTTTTAAACAAATTCCACAACCAAACCATTTTTCCTATCTTTCCATTCTAATGGAATATGGGTCTGTTCCATACACTTTTCTATCACGCGAAACCCATTTTACGTTTTTTCTGTGGTGTTATTGATCTTGCAAACATTTTATGAATACCCGCAATTCCTGCCATGAGGGGGGTTTAAAGCACATGGTTGCCCTTTTGCCATTCACTCCTAGCAGATTCTCTTCAGTAGAAAATGGAATTGCATTTGGAGAAATTCGCAAATCTTAATTGAGTTTGAGGCCGCATTCACAACTTTTATTTTTACGATCTGCATTATGCGGATTTTAATATAGAAAAACAACGTTAAATATGTACGAATTCACAAGCTACATTTCCACATGTTTAAAATGTACGTCGGGTGTACATTTTCCAATGAAAACACCCATCCTCACAGAAACTCAGCTGAAACAGACATAATCCTACAGTATGTACATGAAACGCTTGTTATGCAAATTACTGTAGCAGCGATGCTGGATTCTTAGTTTGCCTTATACTCTGTTTTTATTCGTTAACGTGGCACAGAATACAATTGACCACAAATGGTTTCAAAATAATGTATAAATAAATCACATGAAAAAGAATGCTAAAATGTATAAGGTATCACATTCGTTTGTTTTCTAATAGCAATCTACAAGTGAAGAGTTGCTGTACAATCAGGTAATTTGTACTTGTTGTTCTCTCTAGGGAACGTTGTGTGAGGACTGGGCAACAGTTTTGTGCTGCTGTCCTTGTGCAGTATGTCAAATGGCCCGTGAGCTGCCAGGAAGGACCACCACCCAGCACTACCAAATGGACCCTACACTTTGCGTTAAGGACACTTCAGCGTAAAAGAATCCATCGATGGCAGGGCCCTGTAATAGATAAGGACCCCTTTCTTGTTAGAGTATGGCTTTGTTTTGAAATAAAATGTATTTTATCAATGTCTGTGGTGCTTACTGAAGAATGGAGAGAAGGAATTTATACAGTCTACTGTTTAATTGAGTACCTAGTAGAAATAAACCGGTTATTTATCTTTGTTGTGGTTGGCATTGAACACATTTTTTCTTCTCTTTTCCTCCTTCATCAGGCTATTTATGAATTCTGTCAGAATTGCAACACTGTCCCACTATAAATTGGGATTTTTATGCCACTTTTTCCTCTACCACTACTTGCCACTGAATCAACACAAGAAAAGGATAAATAAAATTGGACCGTGGATCAACATGACAATAGACCTTGGTCTACTAGGTACACTTTGTAGGTGCCTTGTGTCAGCCAACCTGTATTGACTCGTAGTGCCCCACTTAAGTCAACATCAAGGACTGTGGACGCAAATTATACCAGATGAAACAAACAGGTTTTTCTGATGTTAAAGACCTTTGCTTTAGCTGACTGGTCTATAAAAAGCAATAGCCTGTGCCGGAAATGTGTAAATTTGCTAGGTACCAAAATTCTTATAGGTGCCTCATTATGATAGTTATTGCACTACTCTGCTTGCCCCTTTCCACCTATTGCTAGCTCCATAGTAAAAAACTCTAGAAGGCAATTGGTGACTGTTGGGTCTTTCTCAGTAAAGAGCAAGACTCTGGGGTGCAAATGTCGATTTATGTACTTCCAGTTGTTAGTGTTTATTTGAAGAGTGAACACTGGATAACCTAACAGCTTTTTGAGATTTCAGAGCCCCACCTTCATGGGCTGAGGGTCGCGGGTACAATCACTAACCCAGGCCCTGGGCTTGGGAACGGAACAACAATTACAATGAAATCAATAACATGGGTTTGTCTTTGGAATCATAGTTACAAAGATGCAGCAGGTGCTGACATGGCCAGAGCACAAGTACAACAGTTATGTAATTTTGCTGTACATTTACAACATTGTACAAGCTGAAGGTCAGCTTGTGCAAGAGGGGCAGGCATATGTAAGGTTGGCTGCGGGGGGGGGGGGTATCAGGAGGTGCTACTGTCATAGTAAGTGTGTGTTTTAGTTTGCATCTGAAAATCATTTCGTGCTGAGGTTTATGCTACTCGAAATTTAAGGTGCCTGCTTAAAATAATGAATATCTCAGGGCAATGTACAGAGATTGGAGTTTCCTCATTCTTGTTTTCGCCATGATCACCAGCTCTCTGAAACCTCTAAGCTATCAGAGAGTAACTTTGCGGAAGTTTCGTCAATTTCTGAATGAATACTTTAGTCAACATTTAACTGTTTGAAATGACCTTTTCGATGGACATTAATGTACCATGTGGTGATATTTAGATGGATTGCATTAGACTGGGCTAATAAGACTGGACATAGCGGGAGACCTGGGACATCTCAAACGAAAGCTAGAAGACAGAAAGTGGCCGAACACCTCACTGGCTGAGTTTCAGTTTAAATCAGTGTACAATATGCGACGGGTGTCTTGGAAAATCGTGCACAGTAACTACTGCACTCGTGAGTGGCTGCAACTTTTCTTGAACAAAAAAATCTGATGTATTCTCAAGGTGTCTGAGAGGCATAGATGTCAGATAATGACCCAAGTTGGTAAGAGTCGGCAAAATGTAGCACCTTCCTCTCGAGGGATCCTTTGCAATCCTGAAAGCAGGCAGCCAGAAGCATTTAATCAAGGTATCATTTTCGTAAAAGTATCTGTTGCTCTCTGTATAGTAGAAATTTCTGTAACTGCCACTTAAAAGCCGTCCGGAATTGTCACCAATATTGATTAGAGTTGGTTCAAAATTGATGTTTCTTTGAGTTCTGTTAAATACTTGGCCAAAGTTTGAAAGAACACGAAAGCTGAGATAATTTCTCTCCAGTACATCTGTGGAGAACTCTGGTACCCAGTGCCTCTACTGCAGCAAGTGTTTGAGTCCCACACATCTAGGGATGCCAATGTGTATTCAAAGCAGACCTGAACCCTACTATGAAACTCCAACCCCTAACTTGAATCACCTTTGAAGTCACATGTGTTCCCTCTGACACAAGCAAAGATTTAGAAAGAATTAAAAAAAGTAGGTTCCAATGATGCAATATTTTCTCTCAGCTGAATAGGTTAGACCCACTTAAAAAAAAAAGTCAGACTATATCACCTAGGACCCCTAGCCACATCCCATATTCCTCTATGTCGAACTTGTTCACTTTGAATGTATCCTATACAAATATTATAAACTAAAAACTGTGGTTACCAGGCTAGTGCTGTGGCTTCCAAGCCAAGGTATCGCATTACATTAGAGATGGGGTGTTGGCTCGTTCACAGCATTCAAACAGGAAGCTCCATCTACCAAATAGACCGCCACCCAACGAGACGTTTAAAGTTTTATTTTATATTTCCAGAGGTCATAAACAGGGAAGGAGAGCTATTTTTCTTTCGTAACTACACAGAAGATTGTAAATACTGGACAAGAAAACATGGCCAAAACCTAATCTCCTGTGTTTTTAGGTGGTGGGGCATATTTTTCCTGCATATTGCACCTATAAATTTCCAAATGAGCTCTAGAGGTTCCTTTTGTGTTTTTGGGTGCCCACTATCGGGCACATGCAGCGGGCCAAGTCTGGAAATGCGTCTGTGGCCCCTACCATGGTAGACCTCAAGAACATGAAAAGACAAAGCCATGTGCCCCTGTTTACCTGTACAAGCTCCATTTTGGATTGTGTGGTAGCAGTGTAAAACTAAACGAGTATTAGACAACATGTAACTTGTATAGCAAGTGGAAGTTAGTGTTCTATTTAAACTCAATTTGTGTACCTTATTAGAAAAAAAACTCCTCTTTTATTACTATGTCTCTGCCAAATCCTTTATGATAAGGTCTGCCGCATTCGATACGGTTAACCACGTGATTCTGCTAAAGAGGCTGAGAGAGGCAGGGGTCGACGGCACTGCCCTGCTCTGGTTCCATTCATACCTCAGAGATAGGAAACAAGCTGTATCCCTCCCCCCTTTTCAATCTGCCTTCTCCCCAGTCCCTCACGGTGTACCCCAGGGTTCGTCCATCAGTCCGATCCTTTTTAACGTTTACTTAAAACCATTGGTCACTTTAATCAAAACCCATAGAATGAAAACAATAAACTACGCGGACGACACCCAGCTCATCCTTTCATGGGAGGAGGAAGACTCAATCCCCATGGAAGCATTCCATGACTGCCTAAGAGACACAGCCGGCTGGCTGCACTTGAATTCCTTGCAATTCAATTCCTCTAAAACCGAGGTCTTGTTCTGTCCCGGGAGCCGAATCCCTCGCCCATTTCCTGTGGAATTCTGGCCCCCGGAAAACCTTGATAAACCACAGCCGGTTACCAGTGTCCGCAATCTGGGTGTTATGCTAAATAACAACCTCAGCATGGAAACGCAGGTAACTAAAACAGTCTCCACCTGCTCGGCCCTTTTGCGCTCTTTACGCAAAATCATGCCACTACTCCCCGCCCAGGCCCGAGCACTGATAGTCAGGTGTACTATTCTTAGTCGCCTTGACTACTGCAATGCTCTCCTGCTCGAGTCCCCAGCTGTACTATTGGACAGACTCCAACGAGTCCAGTCGGCGGCAGCCAAACTGGCCCTTGGTTGGACCAGGAGATCCTCGGCCACAGCAGCCTTAGCTGAGCTACACTGGCTTCCTCTGAAGCAACGAATAGCTTTTAAGGCTCTCTGCCTGGTCTTCAAGGCATTACACGGATTGGGCCCCAGATCCCTACAACAAATGTTTTCCTGGTATATTCCCACCAGAACTCTACGATCCGCTACAGCCTGCCTTGTGACGGTACCCAGATTTAACAAGGTAAGGACCGGGGGAAGATCTTTCAGAGTAGCTGCTGCCAAGCTTTGGAATAGTCTGCCCACCGACATTCGTCAAATTCCACAGCTCCTGCCTTTCAGAAAGCGAATCAAAACGTGGCTCTTCTCTTAGTTCCTCGCCACGTCCATCCCCCTAAACAGTCTCCCTCTGCTTCCAGCTCAGGAGTAAGCTCTCAGCGTCAGGATACCTGCCAGGTGACAGCTGCGCTCTACAAATGTTTTAAATAAAATAAATAATAAATAACTGTATGTTAGCAACCTTGGGATCGGGGTTCTGAGGGACTTCAAGAACACCTCACTCTTTTCAATGTGATGTCATGCAAAGACACCTTGGTTGAAGACATTACACGTTATTCACAGTTACCCAACAATAATGCTATATATTGTATATGATTTAACGATTTATTTCGCTACAAGTAAAATATCAAACAAATCTCAAAAAGGTATATTGCACATATGACATTTTAATAGTTTTTGTCACAGTGATATGTGTTGTATTTATTTTTAAATTGGTGATTCCACACAAAGCCTTAAATTTGCCATTGTTTTCGGAAGATGCTAAAGGAAACTTGCACAACCAAACTAATGGATTACCATTTTTATATGTGTCATGGTACTTGCTGTCAATTTCAGAGTCGTTGTCAGGAAAGGACAAAGGGGCACATGCATCAAAGGAAATTGCATTCGCAAATGGTGCGAATCGCAAAATTCGGCCGTTTGCGAATGCAATTCCCATTTTTGGGATGCATTAACATTTTTGTAATTTTCGCAATTTAAGAAATCACAAAATTGCGATTTCTTAAATTGCGATTGCATTTAAGGAATCTCAAACTGAGATTCCTTAAATGCAATGCACCAAACTCTAAAAATGTGCGAATTCGCAAATAAGGGGAGCAAATTACCATGAAGTTGACCTTCATGGTAATTTGCTAAAACTTTGAAAAATGCACTAAAGTGCATTTTTCAAAGTTCCATTTTACACACACACATGCCCTTGGGGCATGTGAGTGTGCAAAATGTACTTCTAAGCAGATTTCAGGGGTGCAACAGGGTATCCTTTGGACACCCCTCCACCCTTGAAATTGTATTCTTAATTTGCAAATTTCTAATGGTGAATTGCAAATTAAGAATGTCTTTCCATTCATTCCTATGGACCTCTAGGCCCATAGGAATGGATGGGGAGGTAATCCTTAATTGTGATTCTCAATTAGAGAATCGCAATTGAGGAATTTTAAGAAATCGATATTTTTATATCAATTTCTTCATGCATTGCAGTTTGCAATTCCTTAATTGCGATTCCTTATTTTTCGCAATTAAGGAATCGCAAAATCCAATTTTGATGCATGTGCCCATATGTCATTTAAGTCATTTTTGTGCATAAAACCTAGCTTCCTTAGCCCATATCCACTGATAGAATTGTGCAACCCGTGACTAGTCTTTGGAGGGCATGGCAGCAACTCAAAGAAAACACAAAGAAGGCACGGATATGCAGGGGACCTGATACAGAAAGTCACACAGCATACAAAAACAACAGAAGATCTCCATTCTCATTCAAAGGAATCTAAAGTAGGCACATATAGCTAGCCAGAGGAAAATACTTTCCATTGGTATCCCAGTTCTTTCAGGCAAAGCCTGTCAGACTCTGAATGGAAACACAATCTTATTTCCTGGTCCTTGGAGGTTAGTGTTTTACGGGCACATGCATCAAAGGAAATTGCATTTGCAAATGGTGCGAATTGCAAAATTCGGCCGTTTGCGAATGCAATTCCCATTTTTGGGATGCATTAACATTTTTGTAATTTTCGCAATTTAAGAAATCACAAAATTGCGATTTCTTAAATTGCGATTGCATTTAAGGAATCTCAAATTGAGATTCCTTAAATGCAATGCATCAAACTCTAAAAATTTGCGAATTTGCAAATAAGGGGAGCAAATTACCATGAAGTTGACCTTCATGGTAATTTGTGAAAACTTTGAAAAATGTACTAAAGTGCATTTTTCAAAGTTCCATTTTACACACACACATGCCCTTGGGGTTTGTTATTCGACCATTGCAATAGCCGAAGCCAAGAGGTGAGAACGTTTGCGCTGTGTTATTTGCTTTAACCCCTTGAAGTTCGTAAACAGACCAGTGAATTAAAGATGCCTGGTCTTAGCAAGTTTAGGAAGTTTTGTTGTCTTGGTTGCAATAGGGATTCCCGGCTGGAGGACTGTTGTCCGATTCCTCCGGTTGGAACTCCTACTTATCTATTCGAAACACGGTGTTAGCCCCATTGCCTTTAACGAAACATGGATCCGATACACAAAGAAAGATGGTGTTCTGCAGTGGCCACAAAATGGTAGCTTTGAGCCTGACATATTAGACAATCTAGAAGCAATTTTGTTCAAAAGAAAAGCCCGGCCGGCAATGTTTGACTCTTTCCGCCTCTGGCGTAAGGAAGCCAAACAGAGAGAAATTAAGCAGGCAAAAAGAAATAAGAAAGCGAAAGGTATGACGATTATACAGGCTGCCCAGCAGTTTAAAGAAAATGAGATTGATCAGGCGATTGAAGTCTCAGAAAGACAGCATCATATGGCAATAGATAGATGTTACCCTGTGTTGCCTACTTCTCCACAGAGTAAGGCTCTTGACGAAGATCCCTTAATGTCCCATTTGTTGAGATTGCCTCTGCCCTATGTACCAGGTGCTAATGCACCTCCATTGTTACCACTTGTCCAGCAACCTGTTGTTCAGCCAGTTGATCCGGCTCTTCCACAATTGCCCATTCCAGTATTGCCACCTCCGCCTTCTTTGCCACCGACTTCTGAACCTCAGTCTCTTTTTCCCTCGGTTTCTCTTGTAACTGTCAGCCCCTCTCCTGCTGTGCTTAATACCTTGTCTCCTGTTTTACTGTCACATTCTCCCACAGCTCGTAAACGATTGGTCGATACTGTTTCTGGTCTTTTCTCCCCCCTCTTTAGGTCTTTTAACCTGACTCCTGCTCTTTCGCGAAGGCAATCCCGTAGTCAACTTCCAGGTTCTGACGAGCGAATTGTGTTGGACTCTCTTGCTTACAAATGGATCATGAGTGGTCCACAATATAGTGTGCACGATATCATGAGCATCTTTCTCCAGTGGAATGCGCCCACGCAGAGATATGTTTTCAATGTTATGTGTGACAATCTTGTCAAAGGATGGGAGGATATGGATTTGGGTTTAGCTCCCCAGGGTCTGTTAGACGTGCAGGCTAAATTTGATAAAGCAATAATCATGAAGGAGGGAAGAGGAATTAAAGTCCATTCAGTTCCCCTGAATAGGTACCGTAATAATCAAAAAGTGGGAATGGACACTGGTATCTACAATAACCATTGGTTATGTTTGACAACCCTCATAGACGCTGTGATTTTTAATGTTGCGGTGTATCTTTTATCCGCCCCTTCTCTAACGTCATGGCATAGTCATCGGGTTGTCAAATAACGTGCTATATGCCTGCCTCACCCGAGGCAACCTCTGGTGAGTGTAGAAGTGTCCAGAAATTATTGGGACAAATCCAGAGGGATAGTGTGCAGAGCCAAAAGAAGTTCATAAAAAACAGTGTAACACCAAAATCAAAATTTATTATAAAAAGGTGGACACTGTGAATTAAAATGGAATAGTGGTATATTCGGTAATCGAGTTACTGGATTACCATATGTCTCTATAGGTAGGTCGACATGTTTCAGCTCTATTGGGCCTGCACTGCTGGCTCTTTAAAAGTTGCCATCTTTGAAGTATACTCGCCTTCCAATATGAACCCCTCGTTTATTTTTACTCCATTTATAGTGGAGAAAGAAGGACCTTCCCACTTCCCAGAGTCAGCACTAGGAGGAATTGCTCTTCGACACGCGGGTAAGAATGGCGTTTTGTTCAGTTTCCTGACTGCCCGAGTTATTTGCGGTTTGACCAGTTTCACATAGCTCTTTCACCAAGCGCTTTGTCTGTCTTATTTCTAGCTAAGACCACGTTAAACGCGACTCTCCTTGCCACCTGATGTAGAGAGATAAACCTATAATGAAGGTATTTAAAACAATGTATTGCCGATATTTTGCTGTTTAACCAAGCTTACCTAAACTCATTTGGAATCCTTGTGTCCAGAATAACATTTATTTTGGTTAATACAGTAGAAACTGTTTATATGCACGCTTAACGCATTAACGCAGTGTAGACCAACGTTTGCGCGATAACTGTAAGCAAACTCAGTGTAGACCCGCCCATGCGCGATAACTGCAAGCAATTCCACCTCGCACTGTTGAGACCGATTGATAATCTCTCATATACCACCAAGAATGCTGCCTAAAACCAGGACCCTAGCGACCACATGGTATTCTAGGCAATTCTCACATACAGTGAACCGACCTTTTTATTTGTTCTCCTCTTCCTAGCTCTAGTTTCGTTTTATTGCCCATATTGTTGTGCACGCAATATAGAAATAACTGTTCATGAACAAATTGACCATTTATTTCTTTGCTGACTACAAAAATTATTTGTATGCGCGCTATATGCTTTTGTTTATGTGACATTTAGAATCCAAATGTTAATTTTGTTTCCTCAATATAGGAATCTCAGTATGAGAATCTCATACAACTAATTGAACACTACACAAGTTGTGTGAGTATCAATCATTTTTGTTCTTGTCCTGACGAAAGCTCTACAGACCCTCCCGGGCCCAATAGAGCTGAAACATGTCGACCTACCTATAGAGACATATGGTAATCCAGTAACTCGATTACCGAATATACCACTATTCCATTTTAATTCACAGTGTCCACCTTTTTATAATAAATTTTGATTTTGGTGTTACACTGTTTTTTATGAACTTCTTTTGGCTCTGCACACTATCCCTCTGGATTTGTCCCAATAATTTCTGGACACTTCTACACTCACCAGAGGTTGCCTCTGGTTAGGCAGGCATATAGCACGTTATTTGACAACCAGATGACTATGCCATGACGTTAGAGAAGGGGCGGATAAAAGATACACCGCAACATTAAAAATCACAGCGTCTATGAGGGTTGTCAAACATAACCAATGGTTATTGTAGATACCAGTGTCCATTCCCACTTTGGATTATTACGGTAAATTTGATAAAGGACTTATTGTGGATTCTGAAGTTGAAGACGCCGTAAGGACACTTGTCACTTTCAGGTCTTTATTTTCTTCTCAGACTATTCTTGAACCTGATCCTGAAGTTAGACTGAAAATGAAACATTATCCTATGAGGGAAGTTCCTCCAGTATGGAGAGAAGAGGTTCCACAGGTAGGCGCTGCTCCGCGTATCCCTGCTCATTTCCAGCGTATATGTCCCCTGGAAACGATCTGAAGTTTTGGCGCTTAAACAGTCTTTACCGGACCCTCGTAAAAATCCCGCTGGGTATTATAAAGAGCTGTCCCAGACTGTTGATGTGTGTATTATGAATTTGGCCGATATTGATATGCTGATGGGAAATGTAGTCCCACAAGCGTTATGGGCTCGGATTCGTAGGGAGGACCACGACCAAGCTTTAGGTGGTAATTGGGCTGCTATAACTGCTGCGGATGCAGCACAAGTAGGTGGTGCTAAACCAGATGATTTGATTGCACAATTGCCCGGGAGGATCATCACTTTAATGAAAACGATGATGCCTGCCTTACGTGTTAACTGGGATAAGTTAGCTGCGTGTAAACAGAAGAAAGATGAGAGTGTCTCCAATTTCTTTACCCGTTTTGAGGAGACGTTCATTGACCACAGTGGTCAAGATATGAGTACTGAGGGTGGACAGCGATTATTCGTGGATACATTTGTATTTAATTTACTTCCAGAATTATCGCATAAATTGAAAGACTCCGAAAGTTCGTTGGCTGTTTCTTCGTCTGCCCAGATATTAGCCACTGCTCAGTATTGCGAGAATAGGGATAAGGAGGAAAAGGATAAAATGGAGAAAAAGACTAAAGAATTGAAAACTAAGGTTCTTTTGCAACAGGCTTATCCCCCTCGTTCTGCTCAGCGCCAATTTTAACAGCCTCCCCAGTCCTAAAGGTTGTTACAGAAACCTGAACACTTTGTTCCGCGCCCTTTGCTAGGTCCTAATCAATGTGCCCATTGTAAAGAGGAAGGTCATTTTAAGAATAGCTGTCTGCTTTTATTGCAGCGTAATGGTGGATTCTCAGGGCCACGAGCCTGTGGTGGTTTTCAATCAGCACCCAGAGGTAAAGGGCGAGGTGCGTTATCTCAGGGACAGCGTTCCTTCCCCCCTCAGAATTCTATGAATTATTTTGACCAGCAGAATACTCAGTCTGCGCAATATAACAATGACGACTATTGTGTTGAAAGTGAGAATCAGGATTTTCACACTAGCTAGACAGCCATGGGCAAAGCACGGGAGTCATATCAGTTCCAGTGGATCAGAATGGGCCTTATGTTGAAGTTGTTGCATTGGGTGTTTCAGAGCCATTTCTTTTGGAAACTGGTGCAATGAGAAGTTCTATCATTCACTCCAAACTCCCTGGGGCATCTTTGTCTGGCTTAACAAACGTTTCTGTAGGATTCTCTGGCGCCCCAGTTAGTAACCCGGTTTCTTGCCTTTGCCTATTTCGATTGGTCCTTATGATTTGGAGGCCCTGCTCATTTTAACGACTGGTTGCGGCGAGAATTTGTTGGGTTTGGACTTATTGAAACGTCTTCATGCAACATTGTATTGTTCTCCCTCTGGTGTACATCTTACTCTAGGTGAGAAATTGATTTCTCCTATGTATTTGTCTAAGGATCAACTCCCACCCGAATTGCGTTCTCTTCCTGCTACGCTTTGGGCTACAGGTCCGAATTATGTTGGTCTGCTCCAAATTCCACCTTACGTGGTTACTGTCAAGCCTAATGTTAAATTACCACGCATTCCTCAGTATAAAATTTCCAACGATGGTGAAAGAGCTTTGTTGGCTATCATCTATGATTTAGTTCAGAAGGGTGTGGTTGAAGAAACAAGAGGAAATGTTTGCAATAGTCCTGTTCTACCTGTTCTTAAATGCACTGATCCTTCTCAGCCTCCTGTATATCGTTTTGTGATCGATCTTCGGGAGGTCAACAAAATTGTTGTCCCCCAGTTTCCTATCGTCCCAGATATCACTGCCATGCTCACAATGATACCTGCTTCAGCTGCCTGGTTCTCAGTTATTGATCTCAAAAATGCTCTCTTCAGCATTCCTATTGCTGAGGAGAGTAAGGATATTTTTGGTTTCTCTCTCGGAGGCCGAAGTTTCCGATTTAAACGTGCACCTCAAGGCTATTGTGAGAGTCCCTCCATTTATAGTCAGGCTTTGAAATCTCAGCTCGATGCTTTCACTTTGCCCCCAGGTGCTACTCTTATTCAGTATGTGGACTATGTGTTAGTTGCTGCTGATTCAGAGGATGTTTGTAAGAATGTGACTGTTTCGCTGTTGCGTCATTTGACTGATCTGCATCACAAGGTGTCACCCTCTAAACTACAATATTGTCACCAAGAGGTTACCTACTTAGGTCATCTCTTGTCGAAGGAGGGAAGGCGATTGACCCCAGAACGTATTCAAGAAATCGCACAAATGTCTGGGCCATCCACACAAAGGGTGGTGCGTGCCTTTCTGGGCATTACCTCTTATTGTAGACAGTGGATTCCAAATTTTTCTTTGTTGGCTAAACCTCTGCTGGCACTTACTCTGAAAGACACACCCCAACCTCTTCCTTGGACTGCCTTGTGTTCTGCTCCTGTGTTAGGTACTCTGGATTACAGTAAGCCTTTCGCACTTTACGTTCATGAAAGAGAAGGTTGCTTGTTGTCAGTTTTAACGCAACAATTTGGAGACAAACCGGCCATGTGCCTATTTTTCGGCTACATTGGATCCAGTAGCCAAGGCATTGCCTAGTTGTCTCAAAGCTACAGCAGCAGCAGCGATCTCCATTCGTCAATCTGTTGGATTGGTACTGGATAACACTCTTGTTGTTATGGTACCACATGCAGTGGATACTCTTTTGAACAGAATGAAAACACAACATCTCACGAGTGCCCGCTTGTCTGGGTACGAACTGACGCTCTTGGCTAGTCATATACACATCAAGCGGTGTAATACTTTGAATCCAGCAACACTGTTACCCATTCCAGAAGAGAAAGACACCCAAGAACAGCATGATTGTTTTCTCCGTACAGAGGAGGAAACGAAAGGCAGAATAGACTTAAAAGATACACCACTCGTGGACCCGGATGGGATCCTATGGGTGGATGGGTCTTGTTTCAAGCTTCCCAATGGCGAGACGACTGCGGCCTACGCTGTTACCACCTTGTATACAGTAGTGGACACAGCACGCATTACAAAGAATTCAGCCCAAGCAGCTGAGCTGATTGCCCTGACGAGAGCGTGTGTGTTGGCTAAGGGAAAGAGAGTGAATGTTTACACTGATAGACAATACGCCTTTGGCGTGGCTCATAGTTTCGGTCGTTTGTGGAAGGAAAGAGGATTCTTTACTTCCCATGGAACTAAGATACAGCATGGTCAGTTGGTAACTGACCTTCTCGAATCACTTGCTTTGCCTACCCAAATAGCAATAGTGAAGTGTAGTGCACATAAAAGGATCACTGATGATGTGGGTCGCGGGAATGCTTTTGTTTGGCCCAATGCTTTACCTTTGGCACTTTTATCTACGAGAACAGCTGTACATTCTCGCTTAGGAATCAGCCCATACAAGATCGTTTTTGGGCGCCCAGCTAACGTCTGGGGAGTCCCTCGACCTAAAAAGTACTCTGATATTCCGTGTCCTATGTTGATTGACTACTTACATGACCTCACCACTAAATTGCGTGTTCTTTACCAACAGGTTCAAAACGCTTTGCCGGAGGCCTCCGCAGATCAAGGTCATTCCATCAAACCCGGAGACTGGGTTTGCCTGAAGAATTTTCAGAGGAAAAAGAATTTGGAACCTCGTTGGAGGCCGCCTCTGCAAGTTCTTCTGGTAACACGTACAGCAGTAAAGGTCGTCGGAAAGAAGAATTGGATCCATTTCGTGCACTGCAAAAGGGTAGCTTTGCCTTTGCCTTTTGACCAGTGGGTCCGCAAGGGTGTAGGTGATAGTGAGAGCGAAAGGGTCCCACGGTTGATGCCTTTTAGTAGTGCACGTCTGGATCGGACAAGGTCTGAAAAAGAAGATTATTATTATTATTATTATTATTTAAAATCTTATATAGCGCGCAGCTACCCTTGGGCATCCCGGCGCTTTTCCAATGACGACGTGTTGCAAGAAGCTGTACCATCACATTTGCAATTGAACACAACAAACCCAGCGACTTTGTTTCGAGAGCAAACGGTACCTGGCAAGACCCGGTACAACCTAAGACCTAGACTGATTAAGAATAATTGAACTCTTTTTCTCTTTTCTTTTTCTGGTTATATTTTTGAGAGACATTTCTTTTCACTATCCATCAAGTTGCAGGGTCACGGTAGGAGTCTTAGGCTGTGACCTGAGTAGTGACAGTAGGTCTGCAGGACTTGGAGTGTCATAGGACGGCTAATAACCACAACTAAGTGATCTAGGAAGATTACCGTGAGCAACGCTTTAGAGAATGGATATTACATTGGAAAGGAATGATGAAAAGCAAGAAATGAAAAGTAAATATAAGAAATTGTTGTTTAGTCCATGTGGCGTAACCTTGTGCATTTTAATATGTTCATGTTTTTTATTGGCTTGTGTGGGTTGGGTTGTTCACACTATGCAGCAAGCACCTGTTCCTACTTCTGTTTCTTTGCCTTTTTCTACTACTGTCTCCCCGCATCAGTCTCATACACTCCCAGAGCACGAGCAAATTAGGAGAACAGAATACTTTAACAATTCATTCATCCACCTGTTGCATCAGCATCAACTGGTAGTCAATACTACTGACTGTTGGGTTTGTGGACTCATGCCCCATAACACAGAGAGAGGCATGCCATATTTAGTCCTTCCGTTTTCTCACGAAGGTTCCGCTTGGGCCTATTTGGCCATGTTTTCCAATGTATACCAGAATCAACTTCGATATCCTCCTGGTGGTCTATATGGTGGTGGAGCAGATTTTAGTCATAGTTCTTTGATAAAGGGAATAGTGGCCATGGCTCGAATTGCCAAAATTGGTAAATTCCCGTTGATGAGAAACGAGCATATGATGGTTGGAACGTGACTCGTTACGTTACTAGCCTTGCAGATAAGGCTAGACGAAGGAGATCTGCACCAATTTGGACCGTACCTCATCGAGGTAATTTATGTCTACAGATAAATGGTCAAAATATTAAAACCCAACAGGAAAAGAGTGTTTGTTCCCATACATACATCTATTCACCCCAGATTCCTTCACCGTTAGTGCCATCTCAAGACACATATTTTGTCTGTCAGGACAGAGCCTAGACGTGGCTTCCCACCTACTTTTCAGGAACGTGTTATGTGGCTTTTCTTCTCCCTCTGACATACACTGCTCCTTCAGGACATCACAGAAAAAGATATGGCAGAGGGGTTATTGATTCCAAAGACACAGCAGGACAAGAAGGAGGTGACTTTATCAAAGGGTTTCTTCCTTTTTGGGGCCCAATGGCCAATAGCAGAAACATTAGACAGTTAGTTCGTGTTGTTGAGGCTACCATAAATGTGACTTCTGGAGCCTTGAGTAATCTAACAGCCGAACTTCAGGCGGACTGCCTTATGACTTTGCAGAACCGGATGGTACTAGACATTGTCCTTGCAGATCGTGGAGGAGTCTGTAAGTTGATCGGGTCTAGTTGCTGCATTTATATTCCTGATAATGCCCCTACGGTATACCAAGCCATCTCTAAATTGCATGTAATTTCCGAGTCTATTCACCAGGACATAGGAGATTGGTCTGTGATAGGATGCTTTTGGGGACTACTGTCCATATGGGGATGGAAGGTATTAACCTTCCTTGGAATGGTTTTGGCCATCATTTTCTCTTGTTGTCTTTGTTTACAGTGTGGCCCTGCCATCTGCGGTCTTTGTGCCACCATGTGTGTCCCAAGGCCTGTGTCACAGAAAACAGAGAACATTAAAATGATGTTGCAGCAACAGCTCGACGACCTCATGGTCATTGACATCGACTCAGACTAACTTGAGCCCTTTGTGTTTTGCCTGAGTAATGGCAAAAGGAGGGTCTGAGGTTCTTCGGTTTTCGACTTCATCCCGTATTCGGCCACCATTTTGTGTCCCGTCGCCATTCTGTATTGCCCTCACTCAGGCTGCGCACTGAACGGAGTGTTTTTGCTTTTTCCAGCTGCTTCGTGTCTCTTCTGTTAAAAAGTAACCCCCTGCCCTTGTTTACGAAACCGATGTCAGGGTCTGGCAGAGTCTACTAATCCATGTCTAGGTTGATTGATCCCTGTCTCGACTGATAGTTTGGCTACCCCTATTCTTTCCTTACTTTATCTTATTCGACTGGCCTTCGCTATTCTCTCCTTGTATTCTCTTGTTACATAACTATCCTTTGAGGCACACAAATACGTCCTGCCACCTGCAAATTGGATTGTAGGCACTGGCACTGATTAACTTGTGGGGAGGGGTTACACACAGGGTCTGAAAGAAGGGCGTATTTGGGACACTTGATAGCTTGTTTTCCAACTTTTCCTATTGGCTAGCCTTGTATGTATTGGGAGTATACGTTGTAAATATGTGTGCTATAAAAGATTGTGTGCCACAGAATAAAGTGGCAGTCTCCTGAGAACCTACTCTGTACTTGTGGGACAACTGTGCTTAGCTGCAGCTAATAAACTTGGTTTTCTACTCCTAACAGAGTGTCTCGTCTCTCTGTTCGACAAGGCAGGTGAACTCGGAGATTTAAGGCGTACCCTTCGCCGCCAGGCCCATAAGGCCCGGTTCTTCAGACCTTTAGCCGTCGCTTTGGTCATTTTCATTCAGAAAAGGGGGTGGTGATGAACAGAGTGTCTGAATTAAGCAGACCACTCTTACCCAGTCCAAAGATCAGGGCTTGATCCATCACCGTTTTTTAGCTCACTGCACCTTCCCAGCTCAGAACCTGGCTACATGCAAATTAGTCTGTTCCTGTCCCAGTGCATGATGGGAACAGGGCAAACCAAACTACCAAGCCAATTCTCATACTGGGAAGGAAACAAGCTACCGGGGACCGGTTTCTGGCATTTCAGCCATCGTCGGCCCGGCTTGCTTGAATCCTGATGGTGCAATGAGCAAGGGACTCACATCTGAGTATACCCTTCCATGCTTATGGTGGACAAAATGATTCAGAAAAGGGGGTGGTGATGAACAGAGTGTCTGAATTAAGCAGACCACTCTTACCCAGTCCAAAGATCAGGGCTTGATCCATCACCGTTTTTTAGCTCACTGCACCATCCCAGCTCAGAACCTGGCTACATGCAAATTAGTCTGTTCCTGTCCCAGTGCATGATGGGAACAGGGCAAACCAAACTACCAAGCCAATTCTTATACTGGGAAGGAAACAAGCTACCGGGGACCGGTTTCTGGCATTTCAGCCGTCGTCGGCCCGGCTTGCTTGAATCCTGATGGTGCGATGAGCAAGGGACTCACATCTGAGTATACCCTTCCACGCTTATGGTGGACAAAATGATTCAGAAAAGGGGGTGGTGATGAACAGAGTGTCTGAATTAAGCAGACCACTCTTACCCAGTCCAAAGATCAGGGCTTGATCCATCACCGTTTTTTAGCTCACTGCACCATCCCAGCTCAGAACCTGGCTACATGCAAATTAGTCTGTTCCTGTCCCAGTGCATGATGGGAACAGGGCAAACCAAACTACCAAGCCAATTCTTATACTGGGAAGGAAACAAGCTACCGGGGACCGGTTTCTGGCATTTCAGCCCTCGTCGGCCCGTCTTTCTTGAATCCTGATGGTGCAATGAGCAAGGGACTCACATCTGAGTATACCCTTCCACGCTTATGGTGGACAAAATGATTCAGAAAAGGGGGTGGTGATGAACAGAGTGTCTGAATTAAGCAGACAACTCTTACCCAGTCCAAAGATCAGGGCTTGATCCATCACCGTTTTTTAGCTCACTGCACCATCGCAGCTCAGAACCTGGCTACATGCAAATTAGTCTGTTCCTGTCCCAGTGCATGATGGGAACAGGGCAAACCAAACTACCAAGCCAATTCTTATACTGGGAAGGAAACAAGCTACCGGGGACCGGTTTCTGGCATTTCAGCCGTCGTCGGCCCGGCTTGCTTGAATCCTGATGGTGCAATGAGCAAGGGACTCACATCTGAGTATACCCTTCCACGCTTATGGTGGACAAAATGATTCAGAAAAGGGGGTGGTGAGGAACAGAGTGTCTGAATTAAGCAGACCACTCTTACCCAGTCCAAAGATCAGGGCTTGATCCATCACCGTTTTTTAGCTCACTGCACCATCCCAGTTCATCACCACCCCCTTTTCTGAATCGTTTTTGGCCATTATAGGTGTGGCAGGGTATACTCAGACATGAGTCCCTTGCTCAATGCACCATCAGGATTCAAGCAAGCCAGACCTACGACGGCTGAAATGCCAGAAACCGGTCCCCGGAAGCTTGTCTCCTTTCTGGTGAAGAATTGGCTTGGTAGTTTGGTCTGCCCTGTTCCCATGATGCACTGGGCCAGAGACAGACTAATTTGCATATAGCCAGGTTCTGAGCTGGGATGGTGCAGTGAGCTAAATAACGGTGATGGATCAAGCCCTGACTTTGGACTGGGTAAGAGTGGTCTGCTTAATTCAGACACTCTGTTCATCACCACCCCCTTTTCTGAATCGTTTTTGGCCACTATAGGTGTGGCAGGGTATACTCAGACATGAGTCCCTTGCTCACTGCACCATCAGGATTCAAGCAAGCCGGGCCGACGACGGCTAAATTGCCAGAAACCGGTCCCCGGAAGCTTGTCTCCTTTCTGGTGAAGAATTGGCTTGGTAGTTTGGTCTGCCCCGTTCCCATGATGCACTGGGCCAGGGACAGACTAATTTGCATATAGCCAGGTTCTGAGCTGGGATGGTGCAGTGAGCTAAATAACGGTGATGGATCAAGCCCTGACTTTGGACTGGGTAAGAGTGGTCTGCTTAATTCAGACACTCTGTTCATCACCACCCCCTTTTCTGAATCGTTTTTGGCCACTATAGGTGTGGCAGGGTATACTCAGACATGAGTCCCTTGCTCACTGCGCCATCAGGATTCAAGCAAGCCGGGCCGACGACGGCTGAAATGCCAGAAACCGGTCCCCAGAAGCTTGTCTCCTTTCTGGTGAAGAATTGGCTTGGTAGTTTGGTCTGCCCTGCCCTGTTCCCATGATGCACTGGGCCAGGGACAGACTAATTTGCATATAGCCAGGTTCTGAGCTGGGATGGTGCAGTGAGCTAAATAACGGTGATGGATCAAGCCCTGACTTTGGACTGGGTAAGAGTGGTCTGCTTAATTCAGACACTCTGTTCATCACCACCCCCTTTTCTGAATCGTTTTTGGCCACTATAGGTGTGGCAGGGTATACTCAGACATGAGTCCCTTGCTCACTGCACCATCAGGATTCAAGCAAGCCGGGCCGACGACGGCTGAAATGCCAGAAACCGGTCCCCGGAAGCTTGTCTCCTTTCTGGTGAAGAATTGGCTTGGTAGTTTGGTCTGCCCTGTTCCCATGATGCACTGGGCCAGGGACAGACTAATTTGCATATAGCCAGGTTCTGAGCTGGGATGGTGCAGTGAGCTAAATAACGGTGATGGATCAAGCCCTGACTTTGGACTGGGTAAGAGTGGTCTGCTTAATTCAGACACTCTGTTCATCACCACCCCCTTTTCTGAATCGTTTTTGGCCACTATAGGTGTGGCAGGGTATACTCAGACATGAGTCCCTTGCTCACTGCACCATCAGGATTCAAGCAAGCCGGGCCGACGACGGCTGAAATGCCAGAAACCGGTCCCCGTAAGCTTGTCTCCTTTCTGGTGAAGAATTGGCTAGGTAGTTTGGTCTGCCCTGTTCCCATGATGCACTGGGCCAGGGACAGACTAATTTGCATATAGCCAGGTTCTGAGCTGGGATGGTGCAATGAGCTAAATAACGGTGATGGATCAAGCCCTGACTTTGGACTGGGTAAGAGTGGTCTGCTTAATTCAGACACTCTGTTTATCACCACCACCTTTTCTGAATCGTTGGTCATTTTCAAGCACATCCACCTTACGGGAGCGAGCAGGGGCCACAAGCACAAATGCAGTGCTTGAAAATTAGCACACTGCGCACGCACACACACAGCACTCTCGGGCTCTCTCTCTCTCTCTCTCTCTCTCTCTCTCTCTCGCTCGCTCTCTCTCTCTCTTTTTCTCTCTGTCTCTCCCGCTCTCTCTGTCTCGCTCTCTCTCTCCCCATCTCTCGCTCTCTCTCTCTCCCTCTCTCTCTTTCTCACTCTTTTCCTTTCTCTCTCTCTCCCTCCCGCCCCCTCCCACCCCCTGCTGGCAACTGTAGGTTCATGCTGCCATTGCAGGTTAATCAGACATCACTGGTTGCCCTCAGAGTTCACATCTCTTGGCGAGTGCAGAGAGACGTGTTTCCTTATTTTGTCATTATGAATACATTTCTATTTTCTGATGGAACGGTTTAATTGAAGAATGTGTTTGAGCTTGGTTAGAATGTGTTTGTTTGTTTGTATGTCTGGCCCGTTGATGAGCTGCGGGTCAGGTCGCTAACAAGGCATCGCAAGTGCACATGCGGAGTCTGCATCTTATGGAACAGACCCAGTGGGTACCCGCTTGAATACCACTATCATCGTAGGGGTTACTTCGGTGTCTGACTCTGTAGTCTGTTTAAGTGCGCCATGTTCCCGGCAGCCATGTGTGTGACGGCGTTGGTTACTATGGCAACGATCGGCCATTTATACCTCATGCGCGTGCTCTGCCCAGCCGCTACCCGGTAACAAGCATTGGCATATCCAATAGGTCTCGCCTTTGGGACCATATAAGTATTTCGTTATGCAGCACAATATCCGTACTGCAACAACATTAACTTTTGCATTGCTAAAACAAAGGCGAGACCTATTGGCTATGCCAATGCTTGTTTTCAGATGGGGACATTCCAGGAATAAGACAAGGGGTGCCTCACTGGCGCTGTGAGGCGACAAGTCCTTTACCATGCCTCATGTAGGGAGTTGCGGAGCAGAGTGCTTGAGCACAAGTCAGCAATACGAACGAAAAAACCGAATGCCCCATTAACTGAACATTTTCAAACCCATAACCATTCTTGTGACGATCTAAGATGGTTCATTCTGGAAAAAATTAGAATCACCCGAAGAGGAGGAGACATTGACAAAATTAGAAAGACTAGGGAACAGTGGTACTTCTGCCATCTGAATACCATTTATAAAGGGCTAAACAGTAGGGAAGATTGGACAAAATGCCTATAAGTAATAGGAACATTGGTACCTCTGCCATCTAAAATACCACTTATAAAGGGCTAAACAGTAGGGAAAATTGGACAAAATGCATAATAGTAATCCCCGGAATCTGTGACTGTAGAGACTCTTCTTCCCTCTCATAGTAAACGGGGATCCCTTTTTCCCCGTTATCCTCCCGTAATAGTTCACAAATTGATAGGCACAAGCGCTTAAATCAGGATTCACATTCATGACCCTGTTTTTTTTCATCCAGACAGCGACAACCGAAAAAAATTAGTCCAAATATGGGAACTGACTGCCCACTGGCAGGGTCAGGTTCATTTCAATCCCTTGGGCCCAGGAGCAAACATACATATATACCAAAATGCCCGACCCGAATAATAATAAAAAAATACCGTAAGAGAACTTAAAAGGCAATGCGATGTAGTCACGCCTTGTCTGCTGCAGCCAAAATAGTGTATTTTTAATTTTAATTTCACGCCACAGGCACATGGTTGATCGCCAACACTCCTCTTCACTTATAAACAAACGCGCTCATAGGCGCGTTCGGCCAAACATATATAAATCTCAAAATACCCAATACTGGTAAAAAAACGCCCCGTTAGTATCAGCGATAAAAGAGGTGCGGACCAGAAAGGAAACTGGCCTGCCAATACCGAGCGCGTCCCGATTGGTTAATATTAACCAATACGTGATGGGTATTCGTGAGACATCAATTTACATATAAGGATTGTAATCCCCATCACGCGATTGGTTGATAGAACTTCGTCCTAAACCAATCATACTTCAACCATGGGTTCTTAACAGAGAACTGCCCGAGCTGACCTTGCATTCAAGGCGGACCCCCACAGACAGCGGAACATTTCCATAAGGAATAGGTGAGTGCACGGCAAAGCTTTGCTCCATTAGGAATTCAATAGAACAGTTAGAGAATGCATACAGCAGGACACCCTTCTAGATATTCATACAGTGTTGCCTTTCTTAAACTAATTGCAGGTATTTTAACAAAGGCCAGGCTAGACTACCAGATGGACATTGGAATCCCGTGCCATTCGAGTAGGTGAGCATTAATTTCGCCCCAGTTTTTCATATACCAGTCTATCAAAATACACCAGGATAGTACCCTGACCATGGTCTTCTTCTTTCTTTTCCTAAATAAAGACAATTACCTAAATAGCCAAGAGGAAGAAAGAGACCAGAAGGGACTAACTCTAAAATCAAGCTACCCTAACTGGGAATTCATGAACACTCCAAATGGTATACTCTTCACCTTATTGATGTTTGTGCGCCAATCGGTGAACATAAGACGTTGTAAACTAAAACCCGGGCGTTTTTTCCCGCTTCCCCTTCTTTTACTTACAGGCAACTCTGGCCTAGCCTTTAAATAAATCGAACAAAATCTATCTTTTACATTTCGCCAAAAAACCTGGAACGGCGAACCAAGGGGAACTTATTCAAACTTAAATAGGTATAACAGGTAGGCATCTATCCTTTGTATAATAGAATAAGACAACCACACTTAACTGTCAATAATACTAATCTAGTAATCCTGGCTCAACAGGACAACCCACTAGTAGCAGATACTATAGAAGGCTCAAGTAATACTGCTTTCTGGTTTCAAGAAGTTTTACTCAGAAGACTTATATAAGTCCATCTTTCAACTCAGGGTAAGGTGACCTCCTTTAACAGTCAAAACTTTCTCCCTTTGAATTCTGTGTGTTCCACCAAATAGATAGTATGAAGGCTGCTCCCTGCCTCCCTTTCCATTTATGTCTTTAACGGTCCATGAATAACCATGCGCCTATAGATCAAAGCGACCACTGTCAGAATCCCAGATCAAAGGGACATTTTTCTATATGTTAACAATGTTATTTGTGTCCCCCTTTACCCCCTTAAACAATAACCAGACTTTGAGCAACTAGAATGATGTCAACTCTATTAAGAAATTGTATTCTGTATACTACTGTTATGGCCACATCTCAATTCCAAAAGTAATGTAACAGAATTTAAAGTCAAGTATATGAGTCATAAGGGTCAGTAGTAATATATGTAAGAAAGGGACCATAGGATAACTATAGGAAACTTATTGCTTGATTAGGAGGGAAATATGGAGACAAAAAGCTGTACAATTGTTTACTTAACCTTCAAAATCATATGATTTATGTATTTTGATCTAGCCTTTGTGCATGTGTTTCTTTTTGGTGTGAAATTGTACAATTCAGCCATTATACAAAATGTTTATTACATTAGTCTTACGTATATTATTTGTACGATATCTATTTCAGGGTGATTGCTAACACTCCCTGGTGAGGACAAAATAAATCTTGTCTTGATAAAGGTGGTAACCAATAAGAGAACCCACCGAAACTCGTTGACGTTACTTACCGTACAATTCAAGTCTCCATAACCAGATTCGATATGCCGATGTCGTAGCAGTACAACACTGGTTGTTCAACCACGGAGCAGAAATGTACAAGTTGTAACCAACAATTTTTATGTTGTACCCATCTTTGTCTGTTCTCGATAGTGCGGGTCATTATTGAGTGAATTTTTTATTGTGTTTTATTCTTAGGGATTTAGATTAGATTGCCCTATTGTATGTTTTAATTTATTCAAAATAAATGAATTTTTAACTTTCATATGTTTCTGTTGTATGTAACTTTGACACTGTAAGGTTTAGTATTCTAAACCTCCACTTAGCTTTGTCTCAAGGGAATCCTCTTCTTTCTATGCCTCATGGGGCCGGAAGCTCTTCAATCGCAAAACCAGGAGCCTTTGATCTGATAACACTTCTCTCAACAACCATTTTGATAAGGATTACATTATGCATGTACAACTCATTATATTAATTACATACATTTTCCTGATGATAGCACCTAAGAGTTAAGGATTACTATTTGCAAGCCCCATAGTAGTCTTTCTTGTAAGTAGGAAAATACTATATCGTACACATTCATAGGCATTCGATGTGCTTTCCAGAGCTCACAATAGACTGAAACCTCACAGTCAGTGGTATGACACTATATGGAGTTCGATAATGTCAAACAACAATAAGATCACATCCACTTACTTGGCGATGTAATAGCACACAATGTAGTGGATTTGGTAGTATTCTGATATAACGCACGCAATACAGTGGGAATATATCCTCACAGTTGTACGTTTATTTAATTTTGGTTTGCCTCAAAAGGGCACTTTTTGAAGCAGTCATATAAAAAGGTCCACTTTAATTTAAAGTGCTGACAATTGAGAGAGACATGCCTTGGTCCAAACCAACACATATTTTCATTTGCGCCTAGCATGCCTTTCTATCATTGTCAATTATAGTTGTCTTTTTCATATTACACACAGCGTGCTAGTAGAATTTGAGTCAATGTATTTTTGTAATCGAAGTATATTGTGTCATTTTATTGTGTTGCGATTTAAAAAAAAAAATGTTTGACCAGTTCGTGACGTATTATAGCCATGTTTTACTCTGTCGTTTCTACAATTGGTTTAAGTTAAAATAGCTTCAGGTAACTTTATTTGGATTAATTTATTTTTGTGGGAAGTTCCACATTTATCTCACTGAAAACAGTAAGTATTTTGTTAAAAACGTTGCAGTGCCATTAGCTTGTCCGTGTGAATATCTCACTGCATTTAGTACTAGCTAATCTCTAAACTGCTGTTTCCTTCACTTATTCCAAAATGTTTATTAGAATAATTCATCATTTGCACTACCGCTGGGAAAGAGCTTGCTGACCATAACTGAATGTAAGGTACCAGAATATTGCAATCAAGATATAAGATGTCAGAAAGAGCGTGTGTCCTAAAAATCCAAATTAACTCAGTAAAATCGGCTACTCTAATTATTATGTGTTACTTAAAATCCTCTATAGTGGTGACAAACTTTCTGTCTCGCTCTCAGTTGGAGATAATTATGCTTCAGCCATTTAGTTGTCCTGCATCAATTTTCTGGTCAAAGGCAACAGTGGGGATTAGCCAACTGACAAGTTGATGTGTATGGCATGTGTGCCAATCAAGGTGAACATGTTATATTGTTAGGTCAGTCTCTTTAAGCCGTTATCTTCTTTTCCTCCAGAACATTCAACCCTTGGCTTAAGACACTGTCACTCACATCTTGCATCAGCCCACATGTGTCTCAGAGATTTTCTACCGTCCGTTTGGTGTGCCTTTCTGCCTCTCTAGGAATGAATTAGGAACACATTTATGCTCCGAATCAGCCGCTGAGTAACCGATACCAATAGAGAGCAAGCATTGGCAAAAGCATCTGAAAATCAGATGCTGCAGAAAAATAAGGCAACTCTTTTTCAGAAGCATCCATTTTTCAGCCTCTTTCCCTCTTATGGATTAGACAAATCATCCTCTAGCGAATGCAGGCTTTAGACTTGTTTTCCTGTCTGAACCCTCATGTCTCACCATCTTAAACCATCTTCATTGTCTCCTGACCTTTGCCATAGACAATCTACACTGTGAGGCTATTGAGTATCAGATTGAGGACATCCTGTCTCAAGGGGAAATGGCAAATACAATGACCGCTGAACAACACATTGCCTTTGCAACGCTGACGGAATAACGAATGCGTCTGAACCACGCATTACATTTACAATGCAAGTCGTTACAACAACATACGTTGGGTCAAGCGGCATTGAACTTTGAAGTCCAATGCTTTCCCAACTGTTACAGTGACTGGAGTTCGAATTGTAAATTATACTATTCCAATGTCTAGCACCCCTTAAGGCAAGTTGTTGTAACAACTTGCGTTGTAAATAGCATGTGTGGTTCTGACGCATTTGTTGTTCCGCCCGCGTCGTTAAGGAACGCAAGGAAAATTAATGTGTGGTTGTGTCATACAACCTGTCTCAAGTGCTTCTCTTAAACATGGATGACTAGAAATGTATATCAGACACCTTACTGAGCATGAAGTGTGACCTACCTTTGCACTTCTCCAAGTCATATTTTCATTGTTTTCCTTGAATGACGATGCACTCTAGCCTAGTGGTGTTTGTGCTTCCACAAGCTTGTCTCTCAGTCCAAACTGACCCTGAAGTGTCCTACCTTTCTTGGAGTTCAGAGTTAGGACAACAATTTCCCACCACCAACTGCACCACAACCATGCATTACCACCTTCCATGTTTTCCTGGTCACAGTCTTTACATATTGATGTGATTTTTAACCCAGTGGGCATCCAATCCATATGAAATCTGTCATGGTTTGGTTTTCCCATTGTTTACTTAGGCTTCCAGTGTGGTTAGGGATTGTTAATGGCTGGCTTGTACCAGGGTTGGGGCCTCTCCTGGGGCTGTGTAGATCCATCATTGGGTCTGTGGCATTGTCCCTGCACTAGGGCACTTAGAGGCTCTGTGTCTCAGGAGGTTTTCTTACTCGGCCTGCCTTGTGTCTGCGTTCGCATGTGCATTCAGGAAGCGGAGTTGAAGGAACCCATGCCCCCTGCTAGAGCGCCAAACAGGGTGACACTTCTAAACCTGGTGAGGTTTCAATTTCCGGTTTTGGTTAAGTTTCCTTTGTATCTGTGCATTGTTCATTTGCTGTGAAAGGAAATTCTGGAAAACTGTTGATGTCTGCAATGCCCTGGATTGCCTCTAATAAAATGGCTGTGAAAAGCATCAGCGACGGCTAATGGAGCAGCTTTTCCCTTTCGAACCTGTCCTCTAATTGTTATTATTTTGCTCACATAATACTTTCAATTCTTCAAATGTTGTTGTTCTGCTTGGCTTCCTCATCTCATTTTCCACATACACACCAAGCATTTGCATAGCCAATTGGTCTTGCCTTTGGGACCTTATAAGTGCTTAGCCATGCATAGCATAGCACGCAGCGCCTAGAAGTGCCAGTAACAGACAGGAAAATTGTGATGTAACTGGTGCCTCTGTAACAAAAACCTTGAAAACAAAATGCATTGTCTCTCGCATAAGAAAGCCAGAGCTAAAAATACATGAAAACAATTCATGTGCAATACCCAAGCCAGGAATCCAGCATATGTTATGCCGGCGCTTGGAGAAAGCGCAGCACATACAGGGGCATAGAAGCCAGATTCTTTGCGCAAAATAATGGTTTAGTTGTTTCATCCCACCACTGCCCCTCAAAAACTCATAGTTGGTCTGCAGCCAGAACGAGGTAGCCTCTCAGCTGAGTCCTTGATACATACACACTCGCCACTGACCTCCCAATAGCAACTGCCATCATCGGATTAACATACGCCACTGTTAAAGATGCACTGGCACATGTATCAAAGCTTTTTGCGATCACAAACGGTACGATTTGCAAAAAATCGGTCTTTTGCGATCACAAAATTAGCTTTTGCGATGCATCAAGGGTCAAGGCCGTCGCAATTTGAGAATTCTCAATTAATTGCGAGTTCTCAAATTGCGATTGCATTTAAGGAATCGCATTTTGCGATTCCTTAAATGCAATGCAAGAACCACTTTGAAGTAGCGATTTCGCTACTAGGGGTCGCAAATTACCATGAAGTTGAACCTCATGGTAATTTGCAAAACTTTGAAAAATGCACTAAAGTGCATTTTTCAAAGTTGTAGGTTACACACACCCATGTCCTTTGGACATATGTGTGCGCAACATTTGTGCACAGATCAATTTTCAAGGGTGCAACAGGGTGTCCTTTTTACACCCTTGCACCCTTGAAATTGCGCAAGCAATTTCTCATTCATTCCTATGGCCTGTAGGCCCATAAAAATGAATGGGAAGCCATTCCTTATTTGCGAATCGCAATTTGCGACTCGCAAGTAAGGAATGTGTAGGAATTGCTATTTTTATAGTGATTCCTACATGCATAGGCTTTTGCGAGTCCTTAATTGCGATTCCTTAATAATCGCAATTAAGGACTCGCAAAATCCTAGCTTGATGCATGTGCCTGTATGTGCTGTGTATGTGTCAGCCTGTCTCGGCACGCACGAAATGGCAAGAAGAAATAAATAAAAAAGCTCCTGTGCCTTAGACGCTGCCGATAACAACCCATCGGCTGTCTATCTGACCTGTGTAAAGCGAGGTGTAAACGCTGTATATGTGTTGACCACCACATTGAAGCCACAATCCTTAAGTTAGAGCTGTGCAGAACAACCAATGCAGCGTGGTGCATTGAAATTGACGATTTGTTTATATAATCTTTATTCTGATATTGAGGATGCCTCAAAGTAAACTAACAGGGATTCAAAATTTACCACACACTCACTTGTTGAGAGTTAGACTTGCACACCACCGAAGTTTAGAGAAAGTATGCGGCACAGAATGGCGATCAGAGGTGTTTTATGAGCAAAAACAGAAAACGCTTCATGATCTACAAGCAGCGTTAGCACCCTCTATACCCTACCTTCCTGTAAAAGTTCTTCAACTGAAGTAAACGGGCCAGTCGCCATGGGAGGTTACAAATGAAGCCAAGGCGGTACTAACGAAGGACAAACAAGCCTATTAAGGAATCAGAAGCTGGCATTTACGAAGGACAAAGACACAAGCCAATGAAAAATATGGGTGGAGAGTCGGTGGAGCTTCTCTTCCTTACTCCACTACAGTAGCTCGCCAGAGCAGCGATAGCGCGCCGACTCAGGCTCGACCTAAAAATCAGGTAATAGTATTAGGAAGTTGAAGGATTGGCTAGTAGGTGTGTTGGTTAGTGCTCAACTTGAATGTGTGTGCCCTATATACATCCAAAGAATAGAATGGACTCAAATTTGGCAAATAGTTTTGTCCAATTGATCAGTGGCATATATTGAGCATACTTCTTAACTGAATAAAATGGTGATGTGCTTTTTAGACCGCAACTGCTTTCCATGTATTGGAGAATACTTTTTAGATCGAGCCTAGTAAACAGCGTATATATTTTTTTTTAGCTCACAACAAAATTTAAATGTCTGTAAATGAACTGTGCTGATGATCAAATCAATTTGTTGGGTGATGACATTAACACACCTTATTGTTTGTGCGATATATATTTTTATCAGTAAAACTGTATGTGAGTGCAAATGTAATGCTCATTTCAATTGAAGATTTGTTGTCTGTAATGGCAGTATACTCCCAAACCATCCATACTCCACGTTACCCCACTCCTCTCTACTCTGCACCAATTCAGGCCACTGCACTCTACTCTGCACTACTCCACACTACGCCACCCTACACTGCATCTCAGCACTCTTCTCTGCACCTTTCCACTCTACGCCTCTCTACTCTGCACCACTGCACTCTACTCCATGCCAATACTCTACCCCACACTACTCTACTATGCACCACTGCACTCTTCTCCACTATAATCTATGCCACTCCATGCCATTCCACTCTATGCCACCCTATACTGCAACACTGCACTATGTGTTACTACACTCAATGCAATGCCCTCTACATCACTTTACTCAAACCAATGCACTCTACACCAATCTACTCTGCACCAAATCACTCCACGCCACTATACTCTATGCCGCTGCACTTTACGCCGCTCTATTCTACCTCTATTCTATTTTGTATCACTGCACTCTATTCCACTCTGCACCATTGTACTCTCCGACACTCTACTATGCTTCAATGCACTTCATGACACTGTACTATACACAGCTGTACTCTACGACAGTATACTCTGGAACATTGCACTCTGCTTTATGCCACTGCACTCTACGCAACTGCACTCTACCTCTCTGCACTCTATGCCACTGCACTCTAAGCTACTCTAATCTACTGTACACCACTGCACTCTACTCTATACCACTGCATTCTATGCCACTTCACTCGACTCTGAAACAATTCACTCTGCCACTGCAGTCTAAGCTACTCCATTGCACTCTGCGCCACTCCACACCACTGCACTCTGACTATGCCAATGCACTCTGCACCACTTTGCTCAAAAGTAATACACTCTCTGCCAATCTGCACTGTACTCTATGCCAATCTGCTTTGCACCACTGCACTGTACACCACTATACTCTATATAACTGCACTCTATGCCACTCTCTTCAACATTATTGCACTCTACGTCACTTTACTTTGCACCACTGTATGCCACTGCACACTACACCAATACACTTTATGCCACTCTACTGTAAACCACTGCAACCTAAGACACTCTATTCTGCAGCACTGCGCTCTCTGACAGTCACAGCAATGCATTCTACGCCACTATTCTATACCACTCCACTCTACCCTGTACCACTCCATTCTACGCCACTTCACTCTACTCTGAAACAATCTACTCTACGACACTGCAATCAACTCTGCACCACTCTAAGCCACCCTACTCTTTGCCACTGCGCTCCACGCCACTACGCTATGTCACTGCAATCTACCCTGCACCACTATCCTCTACCTTGCATTACTCCACCTCGCTCTCCTCTGAATCAATCTACTCTATGCCCTTACACTCTATGCCACTCTACTCTATGCCACTGTATGCTACGCCACTCTACTCTAAACCACTGCACTCTACGCCAATTAACTCTACACCACTTTACACAAAACCAATGCACCCTACGCCACTGTACTTATGCCCACTACTTTGCACCACTGCACCTTATGCCCCTATACTATTCAACATTCTACTGTAAACCACTGCACTCTATGCCACTGCATTCTATGTCACTCTACATTTATTGTGCTCTACGTCACTGCACTCTATGCCACTCTATTCTACTCTGAACCACTGTACTCTACGTCACTCTACTCTGCAACACTCTACGACCTTGCACTCTGACACTCTACTCCCCATTACTGCACTCTATGCTACGGCATCTACACTTCACCACTCAACTCAATGCCACTCTAGTACCGACTACAGCACTACACTCTATGCACTGCACTTAATGCGACTGCACTCTAAGCCACTGCACTATGCGCCACTTTACTCTGCACCTCTCCACTCTGCCACTTCACTCTATGCCACTCTACACTACTCTACGCCACTGCACGCCACTCCACTCTATGTCATTGCATGCTAGGCCATTGCAATATACTGTGCACCACTCTGTTCTATGCCACTGCACTTTACGCTACTCCACGTCACTGCACTCTATGCTAATGAACTATAAACCAGTTTTACTCAAAACCAATGCACTCGACACCACTGCACTCAATGCCAGTCTCCTCTGCACCTTTATACTTTACGCCACTCCAACTCAAGGCCACAATACGCTACTCTACACCACTCCACTCCACAACACTCCTCTCTATGATGCTCCACTCCATTAATCTCTGCTCCATTGACCCTCTACTCCACTCTATGCCACTCTACTCTACAGCAGTCTACTCCACTCTATACCATTCTATGACACTACTCCACTCTACGACGCTCTACGCAACACCCTCTATGCCACTCCATGACACTTTACTCTACTCTTCTATGACAAATTACTCCACTCTATGCACTCCACTCTGACAATCTACTCCGCTCTACAATACTCTACGCAACACCCTCTATGCTACTCCCCTATGCTCTACACCACTCCACAACACTCTATGCCACTCCACTCTACGAAGTTCTAGTCAACTCTGACACTGTGCTTCACTCTATACTACTCAACTCTACACCCTTCCTCTCTATGACACTCTACTCCTTCCACGATACTCCACAACACTGTACACTACTCCATGACACTCCACTTCACTCCTCTCCATGCCTCTACTGTACCCCACTCTACAATACTCCATAACACTGTACACTACGCCATGACACTCCACGTCACTCCTCTCCATGCCTCTACTGTACCCCACTCTACGATACTCCATAACACTGTACACTACGCCATGACACTCCACGTCACTCCTCTCCATGCCTCTACTGTACCCCACTCCACGATACTTCATAACACTGTACACTACTCCATGACACTCCACTTCACTCCTCTCCATGCCTCTACTGTACCCCACTCTACAATACTCCATAACACTGTACACTACACCATGACACTCCACGTCACTCCTCTCAATGCCTCTACTGTACCCCACTATACGATACTTCATAACACTGTACACTATACCATGACACTCCACGTCACTCCTCTCCATGCCTCTACTGTACCCCACTCCACGATACTTCATAACACTGTACACTACGCCATGACACTCCACGTCACTCCTCTCCATGCCTCTACTGTACCCCACTCTACGATACTTCATAACAGTGTACACTACGCCATGACACTCCACGTCACTCCTCTCAATGCCTCTACTGTACCCCACTATAAGATACTTCATACCACTGTACACTACACCATGACACTCCACGTCACTCCTCTCCATGCCTCTACTGTACCCCACTCCACGATACTTCATAACACTGTACACTACGCCATGACACTCCACGTCACTCCTCTCCATGCCTCTACTGTACCCCACTCTACGATACTTCATAACACTGTACACTACGCCATGACACTCCACGTCACTCCTCTCCATGCCTCTACTGTACCACACTCCACGATACCTCATAACACTGTACACTACGCCATGACACTCCACGTCACTCCTCTCCATGCCTCTACTGTACCCCACTCCACGATACTTCATAACACTGTACACTACTCCATGACACTCCACGTCACTCCTCTCCATGCCTCTACTGTACCCCACTCCACGATACTTCATAACACTGTACACTACTCCATGACACTCACTTCACTCCTCTCCATGCCTCTACTGTACCCCACTTTACGATACTTCATAACACTGTACACTACGCCATGACACTCACGTCACTCCTCTCCATGCCTCTACTGTACCCCACTCCACGATACTTCATAACACTGTACACTACGCCATGACACTCCACGTCACTCCTCTCCATGCCTCTACTGTACCCCACTCTACGATACTTCATAACACTGTACACTACGCCATGACACTCCACGTCACTCCTCTCCATGCCTCTACTGTACCCCACTCTACGATACTTCATAACACTGTACACTATGCCATGACACTCCACGTCACTCCTCTCCATACCTCTACTGTACCCCACTCCACGATACTTCATAACACTGTACACTACTCCATGACACTCCATGTCACTCCTCTCCATGCCTCTACTGTACCCCACTCCACGATACTTCATAACACTGTACACTACGCCATGACACTCCACGTCACTCCTCTCCATGCCTCTACTGTACCCCACTCTACGATACTTCATAACACTGTACACTACGCCATGACACTCCACGTCACTCCTCTCCATGCCTCTGCTGTACCCCACTCCACGATACTTCATCACACTGTACACTACTCCATGACACTCCACTTCACTCCTCTCCATGCCTCTACTGTACCCCACTCCACGATACTTCATAACACTGTACACTACTCCATGACACTCACTTCACTCCTCTCCATGCCTTTACTGTACCCCACTCTACGCTACTCCATAACACTGTACACTACGCAATGACACTCCACGTCACTCCTCTCCATGCCTCTACTGTACCCCACTCCACGATACTTCATAACACTGTACACTACGCCATGACACTCCACGTCACTCCTCTCCATGCCTCTACTGTACCCCACTCTACGATACTTCATAACACTGTACACTACGCCATGACACTCCACGTCACTCCTCTCCATGCCTCTACTGTACCCCACTCCACGATACTCCATAACACACTACGCCATGACACTCCACGTCACTCCTCTCCATGCTTCTACTGTACCCCACTCTACGATACTTCATAACACTGTACACTACTCCATGACACTCACTTCACTCCTCTCCATGCCTTTACTGTACCCCACTCTACGATACTCCATAACACTGTACACTACGCCATGACACTCCACGTCACTCCTCTCCATGCTTCTACTGTACCCCACTCTACGATACTTCATAACTCTGTACACTACGCCATGACACTCCACGTCACTCCTCTCCATGCCTCTACTGTACCCCACTCCACGATACTTCATAACACTGTACACTACGCCATGACACTCCACGTCACTCCTCTCCATGCCTCTACTGTACCCCACTCCACGATACTTCATAACACTGTACACTACGCCATGACACTCCACGTCACTCCTCTCCATGCCTCTACTGTACCCCACTCCACGATACTTCATAACACTGTACACTACTCCATGACACTCCACTTCACTCCTCTCCATGCCTCTACTGTACCCCATTCCACGATACTCCATAACACTGTACACTACGCCATGACACTCCACGTCACTCCTCTCCATGCCTCTACTGTACCCCACTCCACGATACTTCATAACACTGTACACTACTCCATGACACTCCACTTCACTCCTCTCCATGCCTCTACTGTACCCCACTCCACGATACTTCATAACACTGTACACTACTCCATGACACTCACTTCACTCCTCTCCATGCCTTTACTGTACCCCACTCTACGATACTCCATAACACTGTACACTACGCCATGACACTCCACGTCACTCCTCTCCATGCCTCTACTGTACCCCACTCTACGATACTTCATAACACTGTACACTACGCCATGACACTCCACGTCACTCCTCTCCATGCTTCTACTGTACCCCACTCTACGATACTTCATAACACTGTACACTACTCCATGACACTCACTTCACTCCTCTCCATGCCTTTACTGTACCCCACTCTACGCTACTCCATAACACTGTACACTACGCCATGACACTCCACGTCACTCCTCTCCATGCCTCTACTGTACCCCACTCTACGATACTTCATAACACTGTACACTACTCCATGCCACTCCACGTCACTCCTCTCCATGCTTCTACTGTACCCCACTGTACGATACTTCATAACACTGTACACTACTCCATGACACTCACTTCACTCCTCTCCATGCCTTTACTGTACCCCACTCTACGATACTCCATAACACTGTACACTACGCCATGACACTCCACGTCACTCCTCTCCATGCCTCTACTGTACCCCACTCTACGATACTTCATAACACTGTACACTACGCCATGACACTCCACGTCACTCCTCTCCATGCTTCTACTGTACCCCACTCTACGATACTTCATAACACTGTACACTACTCCATGACACTCCACGTCACTCCTCTCCATGCCTCTACTGTACCCCACTCTACGATACTTCATAACACTGTACACTACGCCATGACACTCCACGTCACTCCTCTCCATGCTTCTACTGTACCCCACTCTACGATACTTCATAACACTGTACACTACTCCATGACACTCACTTCACTCCTCAATTGAGAAAAAAACAAGGACCCCCTGGGTATCAAGAATACAAAGATTCCTAGGGCAGGGTGAAAACCAATGTGAGTTCAAAAACCTAGGCCATCCATAGAGAAAGTGACCAAACAAGCTGGGACCAAAGGAGAAAAAGAATTGTCGGGAGATAGTGTGTATATTAAAAAATATATATATTTAATTAAACATAGGTAAAAATCATATAGAGACTCAGGTGATAAGTCAAACTATATGATACAATAAAACAATGACATATTTAATTTATGAACACAATACATCAAATACATTCATTAAAAAGCAAAAACATCATAGTGACAGTATGAATCCTGGCTAGTTTTGACAATTATATACAAAAAAGAGGTGTTTACTGAGACAACAATTGCACTTATAACAAAATAATTAAATGGACTCGACGCACGTTTCGGCAGTAGAAGAACTGCCTTCTTCAGGAGTCTTTGATGAAACTCTGTAAAGAATTTTATAGGAAACAAAGTTATACATAACAGTGCATATGTTCTTTTACAATTTTATTACATTTATCTAATCACATTTCTAATAATTCGTCTCATAAAAATAGACTTCGTAACAATTCTTTATCTAACCGGGAGGTCCAGACTTATTAATTGGTCACTTTGCGTCATATAATAGATTGATATATTTACAACATTAGTGCAGTACTCAGCTTAACATAAAGAACCGTGATATTGGTACAGTTGATTGTCATAAACAACATTCATAAATAATTTCCCAATTAGAGACTCATGTTTTAAACTAATCCTACATGACGTATTGTGATCTCAATTCTGACTCCATGTATATCAAATCACTTACATGTCAAAAGAATCGGTGATAACTTCTTTGTTATTTTTAGAAAGGGAAGCCAAAACCAGAAAAACAGGGCCACTTGATGGAGTTGATACCTGATATTAAACAGAAACTGTGATGATATAGACTGCATGATTGAAAGGGGCAGAGAACACCTTGAACACAATGGGTCAAATCAAGAACAATAGCCTAGTTGTTTGGCTTCCCTTTCTAAAAATAACAAAGAAGTTATCACCGATTCTTTTGACATGTAAGTGATTTGATATACATGGAGTCAGAATTGAGATCACAATACGTCATGTAGGATTAGTTTAAAACATGAGTCTCTAATTGGGAAATTATTTATGAATGTTGTTTATGACAATCAACTGTACCAATATCACGGTTCTTTATGTTAAGCTGAGTACTGCACTAATGTTGTAAATATATCAATCTATTATATGACGCAAAGTGACCAATTAATAAGTCTGGACCTCCCGGTTAGATAAAGAATTGTTACGAAGTCTATTTTTATGAGACGAATTATTAGAAATGTGATTAGATAAATGTAATAAAATTGTAAAAGAACATATGCACTGTTATGTATAACTTTGTTTCCTATAAAATTCTTTACAGAGTTTCATCAAAGACTCCTGAAGAAGGCAGTTCTTCTACTGCCGAAACGCGCGTCGAGTCCATTTAATTATTTTGTTATAAGTGCAATTGTTGTCTCAGTAAACACCTCTTTTTTGTATATAATTGTCAAAACTAGCCAGGATTCATACTGTCACTATGATGTTTTTGCTTTTTAATGAATGTATTTGATGTATTGTGTTCATAAATTAAATATGTCATTGTTTTATTGTATCATATAGTTTGACTTATCACCTGAGTCTCTATATGATTTTTACCTATGTTTAATTAAATATATATATTTTTTAATATACACACTATCTCCCGATAATTCTTTTTCTCCTTTGGTCCCAGCTTGTTTGGTCACTTTCTCTATGGATGGCCTAGGTTTTTGAACACTCACTTCACTCCTCTCCATGCCTTTACTGTACCCCACTCTACGATACTTCATAACACTGTACACTACGCCATGACACTCTACGTCACTCCTCTCCATGCTTCTACTGTACCCCACTCTACGATACTTCATAACACTCTACACTACTCCATGACACTCCACTTCACTCCTCTCCATGCCTTTACTGTACCCCACTCTACGCTACTCCATAACACTCCACTCTGATATATGACACTCCACTCCAGAGACTGTTAGCTTCTTTCCTGGGGCTTCTTTTGCCACCTCTGAGGCCGTGGGGTCACGAAGGAAGTACCAGGGGTAACAGTGAGAAAGCCATCAGTCACAGCTGTGACCTCTGTTCACCACTATATTACATCCACGTTCTAGCAATGGTTAGACACCAATCCGTGTGTTTTGCGTTCTCTCTGTTTAAAAACCTATTGCAGCGTGGGTGGGCCCCTTGTCTCGTTTCCAAAAAGTCCCACTGTCTCTCACTTTTTGACACTAGATTTTCCTTTTTTCTTTCCGTGATTCCTCTGCCTTGTTGACTTGGCAAATGAATCTTCCTTATGGTACCAGTGAGTTATTCTTTGACTTTTGGGCATTTGGGCAATTTGAAGTGGTGACTTGAGGAGTTGATTTGGTTCACGGGACTTCCCAGTCTTTTGCAGAAGAGTTCTTTTTTTATATTTGACCCAGTCCACTCTTTTTGTCAAGGCAGCCATAGTCCACAAGGCCCTTTCCCATCCCTATATTGGTAATTGAATGGTTGTTTTTTTACCCCATGCGGTGTGCCAGGCTAAGAGTTTAATCTCTCAGTCTCAGTGTATAGTCTGTGATTTGACTCAGGATTTATGCTGTTTCTTTGCGTACTTTGCCGTGCTAAAGGTTATCAACAGTATATGTCTTTTCATGCGGGTCAAGGTTTTCCTCTCTTTGTGTGGTTGTATTGCTATTTTTTGCGGTGAGCCTTGGATGCTGAGGACAGAGGAGTGCCTTGTACATCCTTAATATGTAAATACTGTGACAAGAAAGGCAAGTGGGGGATAATGTCTTGAGTATTTACCAGTAATCTTCAATATTCTGAGCTCAAGTATTACTTGTCTAAGTCCCCGGATTCCTTCTTTTCTCTAAGTAGTATTTTCAGCCTCACTCAGATTAGCTCCTGCTTGGTAAGAGCAAGTAGGTTGTTTGTCTTCTGGGTGCGGACTATGACACGGAAGATTTGCAGTTGAAGTCATGAAGATTACCAGTAGGCAATCAGGGTGGCCTCTCTCGCTAACATCCACTTACACCACAATCATACATTTCCTCTTGCTGCCCACTGTCATTTAGTCTGTTTACTGTTTCTATTTTCACTCTAGACTACCACATGGGAACAAAACCCAAACCTGACCTCTGACAACAGTCACATGGGATCCACCTTTTGTGGCAAGTTCTAGAGATTTTGGAGTACACGAGACAACATGATTCTTTTTTATTTAAATATTTGTAGCAAAACCTAAAGGAAATCACATTGAAATCAACTGAGTCTGGCTCTCACCCAAAGAGTGAGACTAGTCGTTTGAAATTATGTTCGCACCATAATCACTTCTCTTTTTCTCTAGAATGTTATGGTTTGTTGAATCGAAAAGCAGGAAGAAGGAACAGTGACCAACGTTGAGCGATCACCACTTTTTTCTGTGCCAGTCATTTTCTTTCTTAAATCTTTTCACACAGGAAGAACAGTACTCATTCTACTGCCACGAGCAAATACATGGCTCACAGTGTACAGATTCCAATACGTGTGTGACACCTTTCTATAAAGTCTACGGATATCGGAGAACACTCTAAGTATAAAATTCGGAAATACTAATTTTCCTTGAAAAAGTTGTTAATAAACTTTTTTTATTGCTCCGTGGTTCTTCGAAAAACGTATCAGAGGAATGTTTGCCTTTACAATAGTGAAGCAGGTCTTGTATTGTCTGAAATTTTAACGTTTTGGACGGATGGCTGGCTCTTACATACATACTGAAAAACATTTTATATCTAATTTTGTTTTAGAAAGTTACGTTGCTTAGTCTGTCATTCCAGGGCTCTAGAATTTATTCACACATTAGAGGTGTTCTCCGCAATTCCGTCACAAAGGGACTCATCTTAGATGTAATGTAAAGTAGGCACAGGCGAAATGTTAATTATGCTGGCATCATTTGTATAATTTCTGGCACTTGGCCTTACACTTTTTAAGCGTATTTCTGGGACATAACCCCATTACACTTAGCTAACTGGGGTAGCTTGGGTAAAAATCCTATGACAGGAGCACGGGAGCAACAGAACAGAGATAATGAAGAGAAAGCAAGCACCTCTTGTGTGGCACTATTTGTAAGTATTAAACTATAGCACAAAAAGCCGATTTGCATTTCATGTAATTCTGCATAATTTCCCCAACTTTTTCACTGAATGACACAAAATTAAATTGCGCAAACTTCGCACACCCATGGGAACCACCAAACATTGAAAAACATGTTTTGGGAATGGGTATCCTTTATTTTCCAAAAAAGGAGAAATTGGGTGTTGCACCCAGATGATAAAATCTACCGTTCATCACAGCCATTTATCACATTATGAAGCGATCAAATGCAATGGAAGCAATGTGATGAGGCCACGGGGAGTTATTTATACTGTATTGTGTTAGAAGTACACTAGTGAATGTAAGGTGAACGCAGCTTTGAGGCATTTTGGGCACTTTGTGAAGCTCACATGCCACAGCTCCAGAAAAACAGAGACAGGTTGCAGACAGTCCTGAGTCAAACACCATTTCATTTAGACACTTTACAAAGCACTATTATTATATATTTCTATTACTCTTCTAGAGTTATATTCTTCTGATTTTTTCATACTTATCTCCCCACCCTATGACCCTTCCAGTTTTCCTCCCTGTCCAAGCCATCTTTGAAAGTCCGGATGAGGGACCGTTCTTGCTGGCGTTTACTTTGACCAGGACTATTGGCCGCTACACTGGCTACCTGAAGTATGGGATACTGAGAGATATTATCCATTACATTACGCCCTTATATTGGATGTGGAGGACTCGGACCTACACTTTGGGCCATTATTGCGAATAAATTATTTTGGACGATTGTGGGACACTACAGAACTTACAAGCCCACTATCCTTATTGTTAGCGATCTTAGGATTGTTGCTATTTTGGTTTGATCTTGGGGTACATTGACTCACGTATACAGACTGTTCGGACTGGGATTCAAATAGTTAAGCCCTGACGAAGTTCCAGCTGTGGAACGAAACGCGTTGGCTGTTGTCCAATTTTTAACTTCAACTACAATAAAAGATATTTTGGATACACTTGGAGCTCACTGACTTTGTTCTGGTGCACCTTCCTTCTTATACAAACAGGCCACTGAGAGGTATTTATATTGCATTGTGTTAGAAGTACACTAGTGAATGTAAGGTGAACGCAGCATGGCTGAGGCATTTTGGGCGCTTTGTGAAGCTCACAAGCCACAGCTCCAGAAAAACAGAGACAGGTTGTAGACCGAGTCAAACGCCATTCCATTTCAACACTTTACAAAACACTATTAGTCCATATTTCTATTACTCTTCTAGAGTTATATTCTTCTGATTTGTTCATACTTATCTTCCCACCCTATGACACTTCCAGTTTTTCTCCCTGTCAAGCCATCATTCTCCCCTTCGACGCCTTTCAATTGATCAGACTTCCAATTGCTCTCCGTTCTGCCTTCCCCACCAGTTTACCAAAAATACCCTGCAAGCATCAATCCCTCACACCTACCCTCCTTTAATTCCATTCCTCCCCCTTACTCGCTGTTCCTTTCATGTTTTCTCACTCGTTCCAGTAGTGCAATGACCTCTAAAAAGTGGCCAATGGCCAGTTTGTTGGCGCTTCACAAAGCACCCCAAATATAAAAATAAATAAAAAAATAATCAAAAAATTATACGAGGGACATGGAGAGACTAACTGGATAAAAGGACGGTGGTTTAATGTGTTAGGGTTATTAATATTCATACAGAAAATAACGACATAACACAAAGCAGAACATTTTTATGAGTGCTTGGCGCTTTTATTAGGAACTGTAAGTTTCTGGGTATCGTTAAATATTATTATCAAATCTTTCATGAACAAAAAAGTGTGAAAATTGCACTCTTTATCCTCCATTAATCGGCACAGATTTCATTACAGCAGCATGTAGATGTACTTCAGTCACTCTGCACTACACCCCCACACAAACTTAAAAGCATTCCCAAAGCTCTGTGCCACCAAAAATAAAGTAAATAAATACTCCAATCATTCAATTCTTTTGTTACCTAGTACATGAATGTTATGACGGATTTTGTTTGTTCATCTTATAATATAAATGAAAAGATATTTTTACAATTGTACACAACATTTTATCTACAAACAAGACGCAAAGGACGTGCATTGTTTACATGCTTCTTGCTTTTCTATCATCTCCGAGTTTGAACATAAGTAACTCACATCAAAGTTGGCCATTGATGAATTTTAGTTGCGTTGACATACTCTTCTACAGTGAACAGAGTTAATTTGTTAAAACGCCTCCTACGAAAACAAATCAAAAACTGGAAAATGTAAAAAAAAAAACACACCCGAGGAATCTGTAAAAAGGCCGAGGCACCACCAATGTCATTCCTTGACAGAGGACCTCTCTATTAAATTGTGAGAGTCCCCAAACTGCCACTACAAACATTTTAGAAGCCAACCACAGAAATGTTCTGGGCCAGCCATTAGCCAAATAGGAGCTGAGCTCGTTTCCGAATAAAAACCTCTTGCCAAAGAACACGTCTCTCATAATGCTGGAGCGAAGAAGCATCTGGACATTAGTGTTGTGGCCTTTGAGAAAAGGAGCATTCTGATTGGGAAATTCATGTCTATTGCCTAGCAGAATTATTATAAGCTGTATTTAACATTATTCTCCCACTTTTTGGCACGTGGTTGTACTTTTCTTTAGTAAACAATTTACACAGTGGTGCTGGAACAAGTTGTCCGGTTGTCTTGTTTAGTACAACAACAAAAAAAGAAAAAAATAATTTATGGATGAATTGGGAATACAAGTGTCCTGGTATTTCTAGCCATACAACAACCAGCAAAATGCAGATGGAAATATGCTTAGAAAATGTACTGGAAGTGGTGAAAAACAAGTGGCAAACGGTGCGGTAATTTCTTCCTCGTGTTATTCCTCATTCTATATGTCGAAAGAAGAGTTCACCTGGTTGGTACAGGTGCAGTAATTCCACACAGTATCTGTGATATCAGGCGCGCTGTTACCGCGCCTTGTTACCAGCCACTTGGCATCAGGCCCATTGAATGACCCATCTAGCCCTCTTGTCAACCTTACTAAATCAGTTACAGCTTATCACAGATTGATCACAAGTCACAAGGCTAAGAAACACTTGTACAATTTTTGCAAGACAACTTCGGTTGCTGAACACTCCTGATGAAACCAGCGAAAGGGTTAAGCTTGTGACTGCACACGTCTACTCAGGTATCATGATGATAAATCAAAGAAGGTTCAAATAAAAGTATGTGGTAGCACCGAAGGGATGACCCAACAATCACTAGGGGCCTGGGGTAGTCAAGCAAATGAATAGACAGTGGTTCGTAATACAAATGTACAACAATAGTTATAACCAAATTGCCATTTAACCCCTTCCATGCTCATGACGGAACGGTTCCGTCATGAGCGTCGGTTGAGCTGTGCTCATGACGGAACCGTTCCGTCATGAGCCGATAGGCTCATTAGAACCTTTAATGAAAAGATAACAAAATAATAAAATTAGTGCTAGGGATAAACTTCCTTGGTGCTCTCTTCAGTTTGATATGCATGTGATCAATGTACGTATCATATAATCAAGAGAAGCACGGCTCGGTTAATTATGATACAGAGTTTTATCGGTTCCAAGACACGTCAACAATGTTTCGATCCATTTTCAAAATATGGGATCATCATCAGGACTCCAAGAATAAGGAGCC